>NC_142369.1:8750000-9407500 GCF_059441005.1 Hippichthys cyanospilos
AGTGTCGCGGTATCTCTTTGTGGCTGTAGAAACTCTACTCATATATATGCGTATGTGTATCTATCTATCTGTATATGTATATATATGTATACACACACACACATAGTACATACAGTATGACAAATTTGAATGTAACTGGTTAGCCAAGTCAGGTTAATAGTGGATGGGTGTAATGGAGTCTGTTATAATAAGCTAGTGAGAAGCAAGCCCCAAATCCACCCCCCCTCAAAAATGCCGAACTATTTCCAGTGATTTTTCGAGGCCACAAATGCACTTGTAATGAAATGGCTTCACTATTATGTTTCACAAAGTTTTCACAGCTGGGACTGTCAGCCCTAGTGGTTAACTTTGCAGGTTTACTATTTCAAAGACAACCCCCCAACACTGTCAGAAGAGAGACTGCTGTGATTGGATCGCCCCGGAGATGGTTTGGACCTAGGATTCCATTTTCTCGAGAACTGCAGGACAAAGGCAAAATTAAACATTTTCAAGTTGCAACAGAGTGACGGTAAGAACAAAAACCAACCCACTAGTTGTTCAATTTCTCTGTACAGCAAACAGAGTATTTATTGTATGTCCTCAAAATACACAAGAAACCAAAAGAAGGCCTCATAAGTGTTACCACCATCCGTTTACATCTGAAAAACAAAAACATTTGTCCTTCTACGCTGAGCTTTGTGGGCACAGCTGTCAGTCAAGCAAAAATAAATAACATTATAATCATACACACCCGTAACAGTACTTTTGAGCGAACGCATTCCAGTTGACAGGTTCGAGTTTGCTGTAAAATGGAAAACTGACTTTGTACCCAGATAGTTGGGCGAGCACTTACTTGATTGCTTGTGAATATTTTTTTTTGACATCGAGCAGCACATCATTCATGGATTTGGTAAAAAAAAAAAAAAAAAAAAAAAAAAAAAACATTAATCATGATTAACAAAAAGTAAGGTGTAAACCCACCTTGGGGTGACATTTCGGAATGAACTTCAGATGCAGTTGTCACTGTTCAGTCATCGAATACAGTTGGACCTTGCAGGGTTTTTGAGGTCGCCCGCTTGCATATATTTATTCCAACTTTCACAAATAATCTTTACGTTAGCTTCTTGGGCCACGTTACTGTAAACATGTGTGAGGGTATTTTGTTTTCGGATTCCACTGTCACACAAACAATTTTCAAACGCTTGCTTGCTGTGAAGTGCTTCAATAAAGTCCTTTGTTTTTGCAACACGCGCTCACACTCACACACGGGCAAATTCAAATTCAATAAATAAGACGTTACAGCGTTGTAAGGCAAATGTTGACCACGCACACATTCATTAAGAGCAAAAGTCCACATTTTTCGGCGGGAAGGAAGGGATTCAAGGCTTTGCGGGTGATCTGATTCGCTCGATTTTTTGCATTGCATTCAATTGTCATCCAATATTACCCCCCTAAAAACAGCCTAAAGTATACGTCAAGAAATCAAGCTGCTCGGAACTTCACGGCAGTCCGGAGGTTTCCAGGTAACTCTGGAGTTTCCTTACTGTACTTCTGTCCAAGGAGCACAGGTCAAAGTCAAAAGTAGTGTTTGTGATGTGGAAGTGGCCCGTCTCTTCGATGAGGTTCACAATCTGGAAAACAGGAAACAGGATGGAACATATTCTGGAGAAATGCAAACGATTCCCGGCATCATTTGTTTTGATTGGACTGTGGATGGAAGTGAGACGTTTACAAGAACTTTGTTTTCCCAAATGTGGTCCACACCACTCAGGTCGATTCAAACAATTACCTGTTGGAGTATGTGCCCTTCTCTTAAGGTCATCAGCCTTTTGTGCAGGTCGACCAGTTCGTCAAGGTATGCCTGCAAAATGGACAACAATGGCAAATAATTCAAGCATTGCTAGGTAACACAAAAACCAAAACGATAACAAAAAAATAAGTGTACCTTGTCACAATCTAAATTTTTGTTTCTGTCCTGCTTGCTCTGCTTGTTGGGGCTCTTCACTTCCAGTATCTGAGGGAGGGAAGCATAAAATCACATAAGAGTCAAAAATTATGAGAAGCAGAGGTGAACGGAACTCTGCGACATTTGCATGTTTGTGATTTACTGACTCCTCAATTTTTCACCCCCCCAAGAGAAAAAAAAATTATTCAGTGCAAATTATTAGCGAAAAGTTTGGTCCGTGGTCACCAGGGGGCAGTATATTGCTTAATAAATCCACAAGGAAGATGGTGTCCTTCCAAAATCAGTAAACTGCAGTTACTGTAATTCCGCAAATAAGAGGCACCTGCGTATAAGACGCTATAGTCGATATAAAACCGCACATCTGTGCCTCAAAACCCGGCTGATGTGGCTGATAGATCAATCTTCTCGAAGGGTGTCGGGGAAAAAAAATTAAAAAATCAAATTTTTAAATGACCGTTTATAGGACGCGCTCATACTTTTGGCCTCCTCGTTTTATGCAGAGGTTTAGACATATATATATATATATATATATGTATTTTTCAAAGTGTCTACGCGTATTAATGCACTAGTTTGTATTCCAATGCCCGATATTTAATTGGTTTCAACTATCGCAAAATAGACGTGAGTTTTGCTACCTTGTCTAGGGTGTTTTACAGAGTGTGTTAGTTTTAAGGTGCAAAAAAAAAGGTAGGTGCTTTAGTTTAACTTCAACGTACAGAGGAATAGAAGAAGAAGATAGAAGAAAACATCTTACCTGGTTATTCGTAGATTTTAATAAGCCCGGGATATCATTGCGTGCGGGTGGTGAGGGGGTGGAGCTGTCGCTCTCACTGCCATCACTCAAACTGACCCTGAGTATGAAGTCAAAGGACAATGCTATAAGTGTATCATTCATTTATACTGCACAAAAAACAAACAAACAAAAGATTTAGAGGCTTAAAGCACAGCTATAAGGGCGTTTTGTTTGCCAACCTGCGTTGGTGGTGGCCGAGGTGCATGTGCGCTTGCCGATCTGCATCAGAATCCAAATCGAGGTCGTCCTCCTCCTCGGAATTATCGTCGTGGTCGTCCGAATGCAGATCCTGCATCACTGACTGCAGCGGGCCAAGCACTATGCAGGACAAAAACAGCACACACACAAAAAGCAATGTTTAATAACAGGGATTAGCACGAAAGACAAAATAAACAGTTGTGTTTCATGCTTGAGTCAGGAGTAATTTATTGAAAAACTCAAAAAGGGAGATAGAGCTTCCCAGAATTCTCAAAATGTTCAAATGGAATGAAAAAAAAAAATCATAATCATTTAATGTAAATACAGTACATGAAAAAAGTAACATTTTCCAATACTTAGAAGTATTTTTTTTTTAAGGGTTGCAATAAACTATTAATAATCAGTTGCTCTGTTGATTATTTTGGCGATGACTTAATATTAACCATTGCTTTCCAAAATAGAAGCAAATATTTGAAAATGTCTTATTTTCATTTCACGCAATGATAAAATGATCTGTGTATGAGAATGTGTTTAATGTTTAGGAGGTGTTTAATGTTTATTGGTGCTTTGGGGAGAGTGTTTAGTTTAATTATCCCCCCAATGCATGTCAATGTGTATCAATCATATGCAAATTTCAGCTATGTCTGAGGTAGTTTCTTCTGATGGGATATACTGGTCCATCTTCTAATGGGATTGGTGATATCGTTGTTTTAAAACGTGATTGGTAATCGGCTCAAAAATTCTGATGCTATAAAGCCTGGTGTTGGTCGAATAATCGGGCTCTATTAGAGTGAAAAATGAAAATACAGTAACATGCATGTTTTGGGGGGAAAAGCCTGCATTCAAAATGAAAACCTCAATCTCAGAATTGTGAGGCAGACGTGTTTAAGACTCATCCACTGTGTTGCCCTCCCTAAGAATTCTACTCAAATGCAATACAATTCCCTGATGAGACAGTATATGATTTACAAGTGCCAGACATAAACAAATGCAGCTTCATGCCACAAGTGGAGCTACTAGCGATCCTCCATGCATGGCTGAGTGTTTGGCCGATGCGCTTGTGGGAGACTGTTACCTATGTGGGTGGCGTCAGGAATAGCCACCCTGTTTCTGATGATCAAATCCACCACTGCGTCCGAGAGAAAAATTTCAAACACACCCTTTGCACCAAAGAGTTGATTCCACAGTATTATATTAAACATTGTAGTTGGATGCAGTGAACCGTAAAGAACGTAAGCCGCTGTGACGATAATAATCACAGACGGTGGCAGCTACAGTGCTCCAAATATTAAACACATTCATTACCTTGGCGTTTGTGCTGTGTGGGAGCAAATCCTGAACTGGAGCTGGAACTGGCTGGACTGGGTTGTTCCGACTAGTAGAGGAAAAGGGGGTAAAAAAAAAGATTAAAACATAGACTAACTTGTCCTTAAACAAGCGTGTTTGTTAAGCAGCTGTTATTGAAACCAGCACAGTGGGGTCTTTACTTGTGAATGTCTCATTATGAAAAATTCAGGTTACAAAACTCCGCTTTGGAAAAATATTGTTTCTAGTTATGAAAGAAAATTCAGGATACAATACAATAATAATGAGACACCAGCGCTTGCTCAAACAAGACAGTATCTCCGATTTGCGAATGGAGCTGCTAATTCTATTATGTATATGATAGTTTTTTATGCTTTTTTTTTTCCAATTTATTGATATGCCGGTTATTTGCACACACTGTAGAACTAACAAACAAAAAACTGACATCAGCTACAACTAACATTATACATATTATTCACATTAAAACACATACATACCAATTTGGGCTGCTGTGAACAAACAGCTCAACACTTCCTCTTGAATTGCTAGTTAACTAGAGCGCTGTCACGTCTGACGTTAGCGTCGTTAACACATCGTAAGCGTAACACACAGGAAGTACTTTGCATGATCTTAAACTAAACTTTTTAGTTAACTTACTTTGGGCTTTTAAATGACGCCTAGATCACTGGAAAGGTAAAATAAAAACGTACAAATAAAACATCTTAAACAAAGTTCTATGCACGCACCACCAATACAGCAGTGCCATCTCAAGGAAAACAAATGAACTCCATTTATATAATCAACTGCTACAATTAATATTATGAATTTAAAAGGTTTAGGAAAATTTAGGGGGGGGACTTGGAATGGATTAGGCTACATGTAAAAAGCACTTTTACTTATGAAAAATTCACGTTATGAAATGACTTCTGGAACGAATTAATTTTGTAAGAAGACGTACCACTGTATTTGTGAAAAGGCTAAGCAGACCGCCCGAATGAATAGCATTCTGCAAGACGGAGTTGAAAATATGTCAAAATAGATTTTAGCATGCGAATTGCTCCTAGAGAGGGGGGGGGGGGGGAAAGGAAAAATGCTAAAGACGGCAAAAGAGAGCGGTGAGCACAAAAGGCGTTAGGAGGACTTGAATAGCTGTCACCTCCTGCAAACCAACAACACACAGCTGGTCTGTTGGTTTACGGGACGGCATGGACATCGCGCCACAAATCTTCCCACTACTCCTTTTCAAGCTCTTTGTTCTGCCTTACTCAAAGCCACAAAAAAAGCCCTCTTCAAAGACAATAAATTGACTTTTAGTAGCAGTTTGAGGACACTTTAAAAACAGTGGACCCCAACCGTTGGGACGCAGGCCGGTATCTTTGGGTGGGGGAGTTGCAACAACAAAAATAATAAGTGTGGAAGTGATCATATGATCATATAAACATTCCTTAACTGTAGATCAATACTTAAATCAGTGGAGTTATACAGAAATATTAATGGAATTAGCATAAGTAAAAAAACACACACGTTTTATACTTCAGGATTCTTTAAAGTAGGCACCCTTTTCCCAGAACAGCTTTAGACATCTTGGTATTTTCTCAGTCACTTTTTTGATATGATGATTTATGACCTGGAATGACTTTTCAGTTCACAGCCATACATTTTTTGTTAATCCCTTGAATTTTCTTGTGAATTTGAAGGTCTTTCAAAACCTTTGATGAATATTGTACATTGTATTTATTTTCACATATTTGTTTCACTATAATGAAAACCTAATGTACTAAAAAGAAAAAAAAATGGGTTCGGAATCGTGCCCCTCCTCCTTTGCCCTTCCGAAAATGTCAGCCTTGGCATTCTGAAAATTGCCCTTTACTACATCGCGATGTCGATTTCAATTCGATTAATCGCTCACCCCTCCTTCATGAATGGCGGCGCTAACTCCTTAATCCACAGTTTCCCCTTGGTCTCGGCCGTTTCTGGCCCAGTGAGCAGAGGGAACACCAAGATCAAACGAATGGTCACATGACAAACGAGGGCCAGCGCTTTGCGGCCACCAGGGTTGTGAGTCTGAAAAGAATCAAACACCTGGCATTTGTCACCCCCCCCCCCAACACACACTCACACACACCACATCCCTTTTTATAACCAGCCTGCCGAGAACTTCCACACAACCTAGAGACACACACAAAAAAAGGATTGTATCTTACATGAAAAACAAAGAGCTTGATGTAAGCAGTGGAAATAGAGGAATGGAACCACCAGTGAGTATACTGCTTGACTCCCTGCAATTCTATTACTAATCACTGTGATTCCCCGTCCTCAGGTGTTGTAAAACCATAAATCCTCCCATCAGTCTACTATTTGGCTTTAAAACACCCGTTTTATGGGGACATCCTTCATTCCAATGTGTGTAAAGTAGGCAAACGTCAAATCCTCTCTTGAGACCAATATATGTGAAAAGGCGCAATCTTGTATAAGAATCAAACTTCTAAAAGTTCCCTGGTTCCAGGCTTGGCCATCCATGCAAATGCCCATCTTGTTTTATTGGTGCTCACGCTTTCCTCTGAATCCTAGAAGCAGACCCCTGGAGCCAAGCAAAGCACCATAAAAGCAGATTTTCTCCTTGTTTTCCATTTGATTTTATAGCCCCGCAACACCAACAACTGACCACCAACAAATCCTCCCCCTTGGAGCAGAATAGGATATCTTTCTTCACCCACTTCCTTTTGAAGTGGAATTCCTTTAAAGCGACTCTTGTGCAACGAATGGCAATACAACTGCAATTATCCTGCCGTTTGGGATTTTTCATCATCGTTCGTTCTTATTTTGTAACTCTTTTTTTTTTTAAATCAGTTAGTCGTAATTACTTTTTAGAGCAAGATTGTTTATATTTAAAAAAAAAAAGCTTCATTTTAATCTAATTATTGTGAAGATTCCCAAAAAAGACACTATTCAGTAATAAATTCAAAGAAATACAATCATCAAATGATTGCGTGAAATTTTTCTTCCATACAACCAGAAACAACTCACATATATTAATTGACAATGACTAAAATAAAAAGACATTTTTTCTATAACTCCAGTATTGAGGCCCAGCCGATTAAATTGGTCAATTGGCACTTCAAGCATTGGCTAAACATAATCTGTAAAATTGACAATGTGTACAGATTATTTTAACATTCTACATTTATGTACTCTAACCATTTACAACAGTTACATATACTGTAAGTAACACTGGTGTTGTTTATTACACATAAATCCATATTATAGCTTTGTGTTAGCTTTAATACATGACGAATTTTGTTGATAAATTATTCTGCGGACCTATCATTCAAAACAAATCAAATCTTAATTCTTACAAGGAAGTCAGTTTGAAAAAAAACCAAACAAAATATGTAATGACACATAAATTAAGCACACATATGATAAGTTAAATATGACACCCATTGAACGACTAACACATGACAATAATAAATGTCCTTATAACTTCATTAACTGTGCCATGTAATGCAGTCTGTGAACCGAAAAGAGTTTTTTTTTTTTTTTTTTTGGACAATATTGATGAAGTTGATCCTTGCTATATAGGTACCAAGATGGCCTGTAAATCATGAAACTCTGCATATAAATGTTGACTATTGAAATGCATTGCGAAGGAACAAATGCTATTTTATACATTATAAATATTTAAATTATTTTGCAGATTAATCAGTACGCTGTAATTTTTTCCTTGGGGGGTTCGGCATCAACCTAAAGTAAAAAAAAAAATCACATTGGTAGGATCCTAATAATTCTTGTTACTTGGAAACCTTGGAAATAGCCAACAGTTTTGCACACCTTAGTATTTTCTCAGTCAGCTTTATGATTTGGAAGATGCTTTGTGACCTGGAATGACTCTCAGTTCACAGCTGTGCATTGTCAAGAGTAAGAAATTGAATTTGAAGGTGTTGTCAACTCAAACTTTGACTGATACTGTAATCACAGTTAAAAAAAAAAAAAAAAAAAACTGACAAAAATGTTTGTCCCAATTTCAGTCGTACTTATTTTGTGAGTTTTCGTTAACCATGATAAGCCTGCATTCCGACAATGCTATTTTTCACTAGCGCGCTACTTACGTCTGACTTTGCGGACTCCATGTCGGAATCATTGGGGTCCACCACTTCCTGGAACGGCGGTAGCGCAGACGCCTTCCGCTGGGTCGCTTCATCGGCCTCTGGATGCAATTTACCGCTTTGCGTCTGCGGCCTGTCCTTCAGTAGTTTCTTATCGGAATGTTGGGCATCGGACCCGGATGTCTGCTTCCCGGACAAATCCCCAAATCCCCTTTTGCGCTTTTTGGTTACGTGATTGTCCCCATCGGGGGCGGAGAGTCGCTTGC
The DNA here is from genome assembly GCF_059441005.1 of Hippichthys cyanospilos. NCBI lineage: Eukaryota > Metazoa > Chordata > Actinopteri > Syngnathiformes > Syngnathidae > Hippichthys > Hippichthys cyanospilos. The sequence continues at coordinate 8,758,614 of NC_142369.1, forward strand.
TGGCCCCGTGGTTTGAGACGTCGCTCCGATGAGACAAAGACTTGGGCTCCTTGAATCCCGTTTTAGGATTGCTATTTCGAAGTGGCTGGTTCTCTTTGGGTTTTCTGGAAGGTTCTTTAGGGGCTTTGCTGGACTCCCAGCATGAGTCTCTGAAGGCACTTTTGGTCTCTTTCAAGTCTTTTGGCGGCTTGTCTTTGTGGTCCCTGGAGGGCTTGTGGGGTTTGGAGACGCTGCTGCTGTTGGTGCTGGTGGTTGTGGCTGTGATGAGAAGGTTCGAACCGCTTCCTTTGGACCCGTCCTATTGGAGGCAAGAATTAAAGCAGACTTGGGTTAGCCTGTTTTGAGTGGACGGAAGTGAGCAGTTGTAAACACTGCAATATACTGTATAATAGCGAATATAATCAGGATCATTATTGAGGTTGTAAATAAACAGGTTTCATCAATTCCACGGTTGAAAGTGTGTTCATGGTTAATCCATTTTTTATGGTGCAGTCAATCGTGCCATACATGATAAAGAAATGGTGGCAATTGATACACTTCAAAAGCAATGAGTTATTGATATACAGGAAACCTTTTACCACAAGAATATGATTCCAGGCCACAAATATTTTAAAGTAAACACTGTTCTACACCTGTAGCGCTAGGTGAGAAAAGATATTGAGAGAGAAAGAGCGGGTGTGGCCATTTAAATATGTAAAAAGTAGGGGCTTAATGCTATATGTTTCTTTTTTTTTTTAAGTCCGAAGTCAATTATGATAATTGGTGGAAGTTTTGTTTTGGTCCCTTAAAATTTTCAACAAGGAAGTGATAAATTACAGGTAGAACATGAGTGTTTTGCAATATTTACATACTTTATAAAGTTTATACTATCCAAGAATTGCCCTTGAGTATTAGTTTAAGAAAATCATCATGAAAAATGGGGGAGTGGATCTAAAAGTCAATACTGTAAGTATGCAATTAAATAAATAAATAAAAATTAAAATTTTGCCATTTTCAAAACAGCTGATAGCAGCCAATTCTACAAGCCAACTGAGGGCTGGGTATAGTAAAATGCTTACAAAAAAGGTATAACATTTGGGTATTCATTTAAATGGAGGCAATCAACTAGACGTTTTCTGTTAAGAACAAAAATAATTTGGAGAGTTACATTTTAAGGCCACCACTTACAGCCTGACAGAAAATAAATTGCTTGTTTGAACAAGGCTTATTTAGTGAGGCGGTTGTCAACTGCCCCACACGCGCGCAGTTCTTTAAATGAAGCGGACGGCGACTTCGAGGAAAGAGGAAATGGATTGATTTTAACGACGGGGGTCATTTGGTCTCACCTCAGGCCCTCTTGTCAATATTTCATCGATGCAATAAAGCCATTAAAACAGTCTAGACGATGGGGTGTGTGACAACTCCCCAACACTTGCAAAGCCTTTTTTATTTTGTCCATCGTCTTGTGACCCGAGGACCTTGAGGATATAAAACTGCCAGCTCATTCTAAACTCAAGCATGCTCCGTCACAGCAGTAAAGCCAGTCCCCTCCCGCGGCCAGACGTAAAATAACTGTTTAGTGCTTTGCCAGAGACCCCAAGTGAGCGCGCAGCAATGAAGGCCCTGAATGGAGCACGTTTTGTCAAGGCTGTCGGCACAACACAAGCAACTAAAGCGGCTGATCTTTGGGTGCCAGAAAAAAAGAAGAGTAGAATAGAAACATTCCAAACCAGATACAGAAGAAACACAAATGGATAACTTCTAAGCAGAAATGAAGGATTTCGCTCCTCAAACGTTGGCTGTAGTGGACATGGATGCATAACAGACCTTGGACCCATGGGAGCTTTTGCTCTTTCGTGGGTCAGAGAAGCCCGACGGTGGCAAGGTGCTGTTGGGAAGCATAGGGAGCTTCATTTGCGACCCGAACAAGGATGTTGAGCCCTCCTGCATTACCATTACCTGCCAGAAGGATAGCAACAATCCGCAGTTAGCTAGGCTTAGGATTCCATTATCTAGTATCAGTTTTTAGAATGTCTAAAACTGAATCAGTGGTCGTCGTTATTGCACGAAATATCTCATTAGTTTACAGGCCAGTAAAAACGGTTCTTTGATGTCTATAGCCATCAATGTGAGTGAATGAGCTAAGCTATGCTATTGCAGCATTAAAGGTATCATTCCATGAAACACTTGTGTAAAAAACAGTAAGTCTAATGAAATTTTTCTTGTCTAGCATGACCACATACTAAGACCAGATTGTTTACCGTCGATTACATAAGACAGCACAGGACTGAAGCAGGGTTCTAATTTTAATTTAAGATTTTTCATTGTAGTTATCAGTGTTTTACATTTCTTTGTTAAAACTGTTGTTTTTATGTGGCAAGATATATATTTCAATAACTTATTCATTGCAGATACTTGTGTAGTGTTTATAGAGAATTAACAAAAACTTTCAAGAATACTTGTAAAAGAAAACATTTTGGCCTTGGTTTAACAATCATCGCCATGCCCAAAACTGTTAAAAGCATCAATGACCTCTAGAAGGCATTTAAGACCTGGTCAGAAATAGAGTAAAAGTTCAGTCGGGTAAAACGAAAACAACCTGAGGTAGGAATAATGGGTGCAACAAGCAAAACATTGTAATTAAACTACTATATTGTAAATAAATTACTTCACAGCAGCAATTGATTGAGACAAATTAGAAAGTGATCAGCTGATCATTCTTGCATAAAATGGCAAACATCTTCTGATGCCTATCTGATCGGCAAAAATTTTAGTATTAGTTTTTCTAAAACATGGAGCATCAGTTGAGTGCAACTTAAAAAAGGTCATTTGGTATTGTGTTAAGTACGATGAATGATAATTCTGAAACACCTGAATTTCCTTCATTTGTATGAACGTACAGCAATACAGCAATAAATACTTTTGAAACAACACTCCAGTATGGTATTAATTGACAAAAATGAAAACATAAGACATTTTCGCGATAATTATAGCTTTATAAACATAAAATGCAGTTTCAGTTGGTCACTTTATAGCAGACTTGCTTTTAATTTGCTCATGAAAATGTTTTTTGCAATTTAGGTTTTAGTTACTTTGTTAGTTTTTGTGCATTGAAGTCAGAACTATTGTAAAAACTTGTAGCATAAATACCACTATGCCATAAAAGTCATAACTATCGCGAATAGTTCAAGATTCAAGATGCACTTTATCATTAGGCTGCACAAGTACAGGGCAACATATACGACAACTGCCTCGAGCTGTCCACGAAACATAGAAAGACGGACTAACAAGGTAAAAAGGACAACAAGGGCAGTCGGGATGCGCCACAGGAGTAGCGCTAATGAGATCTTAGGAGAGAAAAAAATTGTATATAACAATGGGGAAAAAAAATGACCTGAATAGTGCAATTAGTGCACTATTGCAATACGATTCAAATCTTACTTTTGCGTCCTCTGAGGTGCGTTTGTGCGGGTCCCGTTGCTGCTCAAGGAAAAGACAAGAGAAATTGTTATTGCCATGTTCCTCATGATAGATTCATTTAAAAATTGACATTTGTGTGTGTATGTGAAGCGAAGCTTTAAATTATTCTACCCAGCAGTAGTGACACAGAGCGAGAATGCGGGTTTGTCTTTGAAGGTTAAAAAAGGCGTGCAGGCAGAGTAAACACAGAGCACTTAGCTCAGGTCATAAAACCTGCAGACTACAGGGGTCTTCTGTGGGCCAGCAAGCAGATAAAATGGAGGCTGCTGACGCTTCATCACAACAATAATGACTACACAGAGCTCTAAGTATAGGAGCAACCACAGTACATGGCCTCTCATCCAGTGTGGACAGTTAAAAAAAAAAAAAAAAAAAAAAAAAACATGCACACCTACCCCTCCTGCTCGCAGGAGCTTGCGGCGAAACTCTTCAGTGGGATTGTTGAATGTGAGTTTCTCGCAGCGAAGGTGATTGACAGGTGGATGGCCCTCCAAGTGGAGGAATAGGTCGTAGTCGAACCGTACTTTTTTCGGCTCTTCCTGAGAAAGCAAAGATGGTTTAACCAGGGAAATCTATTTCAGGTGAAAAATGACTCAATTATTCAACTCAAGGCTTTAAATATTTTTGAGTTTGTGCTGTGCAGTGCGATGAATCACTGACTTTAGCTAGGTACGCATTGCAGCCTGTCGTTCAAACACTATTTGAGACAGACAGGTTGATTTTCATTTGAGCGAGTCCATGAGTTTCATGGACGTTCAAAATTTACTTGCATTAAATGTACCTTATTCTTGAAGTAAACTTCAATAGGCAAGATGAAGCCGGCGTATCCAGACTCCTCCACTTTGTACGGTGGGTCCTTGCAAACTAAAAAAAGAAAGAGTTTAATGCAACTACACACTTGATAAAGCTATTTCCTCACCAGGGAAACTTAAGTCCAATTTCCGCTCGTGTGCTAAACAATCAGAAAAAAAATCAGCAAGAAAAGCTTAAAATCAGCACCTCATCAGTAATGCCAGACCCCTCCTCCCGGTTTGCCCCCATGGACTTTGAGGACAAACAACTGAATTGAGCTCAGGTGTTCTTGGCTCAGAGGTGCATGTTTGTCAGGCTGTCTTCCCAGTGGACTTGAACGGAACTTACTCAAGGATCCCCGAGACCATTTGCTCGAAAAAGAAACGTTAAAATAAGGCCGTTAATTTACTCCGCTTTCATTGCTGTCCATCTCTGTGTGCTTCCTTTTGGAGCCCCTCCCTTTTCCTGACATTGATGGCTCGACAAACTCCGGCAAGGTCGACCTCGCCACCAAAGCCCAACATCGCTGAGCAAATATTATGGGTTGGAGTTAATTGTGTAAGAGGGGTCACGTTCAATGACATCCAGCTAAAAGAGTGCCATTCAATGTTTTGAGGAAGTGATGGGCTCAGGGATACACTGGATGACTTTGTCATCAACACTGGCCTGAATACACCTAAAAAATACATATACAGGGGGTCCTGTGTCTCAGTGGGTGCGAGTGGAAATGCGTCAAGGACTATCGCTAAGCTAGGCTAAATCAAAGTCATATTCACTACACGAAAACCAATTCTATAAATACAGTAAAAAAAGGTTTCCAGTAAGTGAGCATGCATTTCTGTGACAAAGTATTCTTAAGACAGTTAGGCTACTTCTAATGCAATAGTAAAGTTAAAGAGTACATGTTTAAATGCAAAACGCTTCTCGGCCATGTAACAAATGAAAAACACCAAGTATGGCACGAACTGAGGTGCCCTTCTTCTGAAGATGACAACTAATTCTTATACTATACTTACTAAGATAATGCAAAAAATGAAATAAAAGTCATGTAAAATTACTGTAAATGATTTAAAAAAAACAACCTAGGCAATACATTTAAAACAAATCTAAAACAATAAATATGGAGGTAACCAAGAGTGCCTTCATGTGATATGCGACGACAATTCTTACACCTTGCTAACACGATAATGAAGCCGTTGTAACAGTAAATATTTGTGAAAAATACTCTTAAAACATAAATGATTGAAAAACAGTAGGTACAGCACTTAACCTCACATGTTGACATATTCTTATGGTTTGCCGTAGTTTATTGTAAACTAGGGCTGGGCTATAAAAGCAAAAAAAATGTCTTTTTTTCACCTTTTTTTCTCATGATTAAAATTTTAATCAAAGTAATAAACCCCAATGAAATTTATTGAGAGGTTTTATTTAAGAAAAAAAAACCTGTGTAAAATATTCAGTCAACAATAATGTATACAGATTTTAAATGTTTTACTGTAAACTTAACCTTCATTGCTTGTGCAAAAAAAGCTATTCATAGCTTGTGACTAACTTGCTTAAACACCAAATATTAAGTAGTTAGTAACTCATAAATACATCCTTTAAACCATCCATCCAGCATTCTGCCACTTGTTCAAAATCCTTATTTGACAATATACTAAAGATGAATTTCAAATGGTTGATTTTTAAAACTGACAATAGAATTAATTAGATTTGTTGCCCAGCACTATTGCTAAAATATGCTAGCTAAATACGAGTATGTATCCAAGTCAAAATAGAGTGGACATTTGTATGAAAACTTCATTAGACCTTTAAAAAATAAAATCCTAGATTTTCCAATGGTTCTCATGCTGTATTGCTACTGTTCCTTCACAGCAGTATACCACAGTATTTGACTCACAGATTGTAAATAATACATACAGAAATAGCTGCTATGTTATTATTGTGCGGCAATAAAGCCAACAAACATGTCAGGGGAGTGCAGTTGAGCAGTCACAAAGTAACCACTGACCTGGAAAAGAAAATTAGCGCTCATATCCTTTCTTCACTCTCTTTCTTTCCCCACAAGTCTTGGTTTCAGATGAGATGCCAATCACAGAACAATGCCAGTCACTCTGTATTTGGCCTTTCTCCACAGACTGCCTTGTAATGAGGCCAGGTCGGACACCGAGCTTAAAGGGGGAAAACAAAAAGAGTGGCACAAAAAAAAAAAAGAAAGAAAGTCTCTCCCTTTGCCGACTCTTAGTGCAGCCTAATCCCAAGAGTGCCATTCATTTCAAAAGTGGACGTCCAATAAATGTCAGCATGTGTTTGACAAGTGTGCTTAGCTTTGGAAGTGGATGCTCACACACAGGACATTCCGATCAGCTCAAACAAGATTTAACTTATTAATTTTACCGCTTACAGTGTGTTCAAAATTGTACACTTACATTTAGTTGCAATTGCCTCTTTTTTTTTTATTAAATGTTCAGTATTTTCACTTGTTTTGCTCAACATTGAACTTTACTATGAATAAAAACTGATTTGATCACATAGGACCAATACCCAAAATAAGGTCATTTTTCACATAGAAATTTGATTAGTTTTACTCAGAAAATTCAAAATCCACAAAATGTAACAATTTTATACAAGCTGTTAGGGGTCAAATGAGACTTGTTTTTACTTAAATGTCTAGGTTGTGTGATAAAGCAAGCAAATTAGGGGTAATACAGATGCACCATTACCAATACCAAGCAACTGATACGTGCTTCTGCATGTAATTTATCAACATGTGATACGAACATTAATATCTAACTGCATATCAAATCAAATCAAATCAAATGTATTTGTATAGCCCTGAATCACCACAGTCTCAAAGGGCTTCACAGGTGAAAAAGAAATTACCGATAGATCACACAAAACAGTCGAAATATACAACGGCATTCCCCTGAACAACGCTCCCAGAAAAAAAAGGGAAAAACTCAAAAAGTGCTTATAGGTAATATGGACACTTGTTGCCTTCATTGTAAGGCTTATGTAAGCCTCACTATTTTTTATTTTTTTTTTGCAGCTCCTGACATTTGTTTTTTTTCAGTTCAATATAGATCTTTCAACATTTCAGTTTGCTAACCCCTGACATAGACTACCGCCAAGTTAAGTGGTATTGGTATCGAAGTTTATGAGCATTTGTTTCCCAAGTACTAGGACAGTGCAGACGCGTAGTATTATCCCAATAACAGTCCTGGTATCAGTGTTTGATTTCTTTAAATACATTTATATGTTTCCTTTATAAAGAGTTACCCAAGATTTATTATTAAACAAGCCTTGATACAAGCAATCTAAATTCAAAGTAGAAATAATATGCACAAAACCTTCAGAATTTTTAATTAACAACAATTCTAAATGCATAATAATTCACAACAATCTATATGTAGCTTTGTTTTTTGTTTTTTTTTTAATAGTAGTCCATGGCGGGAGGTGCCCTAACAATGGTGGGTGGTGATTAGCGAAGCAGCACGGTTGAACAGTCCCAGTCTTTTAAAAACAACCTCACGGCGCGCTATGTTTTCTTAACAGCCCCGGCTGACCTAAACGACCTTGCGCTAATCAGCTAACAGCGAGACTGGACAACGCTAACGGGGTCGAGATTAATCTGGCAAGATTAAAAGACCGGCTCTCCAAGAAACATCCAAGTTTGCGTTGTCAGCCAAGTCGCTCGGAAGACACGCCGCAGGTGGCCGGTCTGGAGAAGTTACGAGGTCAGGTGAAATACTGTTTCAGCTAAAACGGATTTTAAAGTACAAACGTAAGCAACAACAGCTACCGTTGGAACTGAGCTAAATCCATAAGAAGAGCTGGGTCAATCGCATCGTGTGCAGCAACGCTGATAAAACGGTTGAAGATTTAACACCTGAAATCATTTCTTGCATGGTTCAACGCGTTTGACAATCCAGTGACCTTTGACTAGCTAACAATAAATACAGTCAATATCCAGTGTTTGACTCTGCTGGACTTTGAACTTGAATCTGCAAATGCCACCAAGACAGCTTGACTTGAAGAGAGTGGAAACAAATTGTCACGAACAATAAAGAACTATTCCGGCAAGTTCAATCATCTTTTTGGGGCCCATTAGTTTGAAGTGGAGAGATAAGGAGTGCAACCTGCGTGTTTTATGTCAAAAAGCACTGAAAGACATGCCAAGAGGTGGACCACATAAAGCACAGAGGCGGGATTTACAGCTCAGTTCCTGTCCTTAGGTGGTGGTGGCGGCTGTCTCCAAATTTCAGGACTCTCACTCCCCCCCCTCAATCCCACCCCCCACCTCTGCGGTCCTTTCATGCTGCCAGCAGCACTTGGTCCGTAACTTTCATTGCTTGGGTTCTCTTTGTACTGCACCTCTTGGCCGGGAGGTTTTTTTTTTTCTTCTTCTTTTTTTGGGTGGGTGGGGGGGCACTTTCTATTGTGTATAGGCAGCGGTGGTGAAAACTACCAAATACAAAATTTTTGGTGCTCAAGTACCTTAGCTTTTTAAAGTATTGATTTTTCTAGACTTTAAACGGCCCGAGTCTTACTTTTAACAACAATCTTTGTCAAATTGACTATTACATATCCTCATAAAACAAGACAAAGTTGAGATTTGGGGGACTTAGAGTATGAGGCATTAATATAGAGACAGCAGCAACATGAATGATTGCAAACCAGGTAGCACCAATGATGATGGCGCAACAAATTATATTCCGAATCCAAAGAGATGAAAATACGAAGACAAGTAATTAGCTATGAAAGGAATCAAAAACTTTGATGATTACATCTGCTTTTGTCTACTTTTTAATATGTTACTGTTCAAACCACCAACTTAATCACAATCTACACATGTTAGTGAATTTCTGCATTGTCAATCTGAAACAAAGGGATGAAAATAAAATTATAGATATTTTAACATGTTCTTTGATAGATTGTGAAAAATGCAATGACTCATGTCTGATCCACTGTGTCCTGTGGCAGCCTAAGAAATATTTGTCTAATCTGATTGAATACAATTAAAACAACAAACAGAGAAAGAACATACAGGTAAGGTGTGCTTTTTTAATTATCATGCTAATTCAGGTTGCTTTGTTTGTCAGGTCACAATGTTAGCAAAGTAATGGGCGCATGTATGCTAGCTAAAGCATAGCTTTAAAAAGGTAAAAAAATAAAGTTTTTTCCCCTTTGTGGAACATCATTTCAACATGTTTTGTGTATGACATTCTAAATTCACTTTACTTACTTTTCCTCAGTCAAAGAGACCCCCCCAACACAGTATCTGCATTTCTATTTGAGCACAGTACTTTTCGTACGTCGGAAAAACTATGACCAAAGTCAACAATCTAAAACACAAAAAAATAACAATAAATTTGGACTTGTAGGAAGTGCATCTTATCCATGCGGTTGCAAAAGCAAGCCGCAAATGAAAACGCCAATGCAGGATTGGAGGGAAGCAACAAGGGTTTATGCCAGTACTCGGCTGAGGCCAAAAGACAGCCAGGGGGCGAACATGTTGGACCAATCATTACGCCATCAGAGAGAGTGCGTGTGCGTGTGTGTGTGTACTGTCGCCAAGTTGACCAACAGTAAGCTCTTTCTTCCAGAAATGGGGATACCTCGCTGTTAGTGCAGGCCGTGGAGTAATTTTCAAGACCCACATCGCAGCTTTCAATGTACGAGTCTTTCCTCAGCCATTCTGCACTGAGGCCATTAGATCCAATCATGGCGCCGAGCCCCTTGTTGAGGGGGGAAAAAAAACAACCAAAAAAAAAGGCACTGGGTCTTCCTTGGCTCCATGTGTGGAAGAGGAATTGCCAATGGCTGTTCCCATGGCAACAGCCGAGAACAGTTTGAGGTAATAATGAAGCGCCAGCATCTTTTTTTTTTTGGGTCATTCTCAACATTCTGCATAAAAAGTGACGGGAGCAAAGCGTCTGTTTAGACTCTGGCTTGGAGCTCACTGGTCGTAAACCGTGACACGGACCCGAACAAAAGACTTTGAAACAGGCTTGCAAGGGTGCCAGGCAGCAATGAGATTCCATGGCACCCCTAAATCTGTTCACAATGAGATTAGGTCTCCAACGGAACCCCATATGATGCAATATTGGTTTTACCAGAGTGCAATATTTAAAAGAATATGAAAGATGATTATCTGTGAATAAATGCTGTTAAAACTGGTACATGCATACCTATAATCGGTCCAAATTGTAGCCCATTTCGCCCTTTCCGATCAAAGTCAGTAAAACCCACATTATTGATTATCTTTAAAAGACTATCCTGAGATTTAGGTCATTTGTTTGACACCATTCCCCGGCCCCACCCCACATGGGACTTGAATGCATCAGGCCAACAGAGCTGAACACTAAATCCTTCTCACAGTTTACCAACTCCAGTAACAACTGTGGAACTTATTAACCTTATTGCAGTGTGGTTTTAAGTTTAGAGACATTTACAGTGAGCAGCGTACATTTACAACGGTAATTAAAAACTACGAAAAGCAGCCCACCTCACCTCTTTTTGGTTTCGGGAAACTTTCGTGCAAGTGAAAGACAACTTTCTCCACAAAGTGCTGAATGTTGCTGTGCTCCGGTCCTCGGACGAACACCATCCAGTCGTGGGTGAAGCCTTCCACAGTGGGTTTCTTTCGGAACTGGGCGCGGTGGCCAAGTTCGAGTTTCACCTGAACGGCACCCTAGGAGGGGAGGTGTTGATTTTACATTCCTGTGTTTAAAGCATGATTAATTTGTTACAAGCGTATCAACCAGAGGTGCACCACTCAGCGATCTTTAAAAATCCTGGCCTGCTGATTCATAACAGATAGCATACCCATTCAACGTTCCAGTCTTGTTTTTTGCAGATGTTTGAAAGCACTTTTTTTTTTTTTTGCGGATACAGAGTAAATGCCTTCTGTACTTTTGATATCCAAAATTGAATTGAACAAAAATGACAAAAAAATGTCAATAAACCCATTTCTTTCCAAACTAGATAATACATCGATGCGTCAAACGTAGTACTGTATAGCACCAACTACTACTGAGCAAAACTTAAAAACAAATCGATCAATTATTCAGCCATTTGTAGCAATAAAAAGTTATTTTACTATTAAGTTGATGACTAAATTATTTGTATGTAAAATTAATGCCTTTAAAAACACATTTCCCACTTGCTGTCGACAGATATTACATTACATGTGCTTAAGGCTCAGGTAATGACCATCCGCGGCTCAGCTTGCCAACATCACATGATCAAAACTACAAAAGACGAGTCGTGATTGGTCGTTACCTGACCCTTAAGCACATATATCATTTCCATCAACAGAAACTGGTAAACTGTGTTTTTAAAAGTATTATGATTTGTACATGAAAAATTATTTTGTCATCAAATGAATTTTAACAAAATAAAAGCTGAAAATTGTTAAATATGTGGACTATCCCTTTAAGTAACATTATCTGGTATCGGGAACTTCCTTGAGTGCCGATACCATAAAATAATATTGATGTCGGTACTCACCTATATCTATTTGTTTTCTCATTAAACATTAAAAAAAAACCGCCAACAATACAAACAGGTTGTTTAAACTGAAACTTAAGTAGTTCTCGCAAATAAATGAGAACATCCTATTAGTCATCTCACAGCAGAAAAGGCCAGTGGCTGACTTCAGACCGCTGCGGTGAGAGATGAGATCAGTAGACAAGATTGCTTCTTTTTATGGGGTCAGTCCCAGTGAAAAATACGGAAAATGGAGGATCGAGCACTGGAAAGCAACTTTTTTTTTATGTTTAAATTTCCACAGAATTTTAGGTACAGTCACTGTACGCCGCATTATATTGAGAAGTAAACATTAGAAAAAAAAAGAGTGCAAAATGTGCATTTGCACAACAATTACGTCAAATTGTCGTAAGTGTTTTCTCAATTATTCAAAGCCAGATACAGTATTGAAATTGGAGTGAGCAGGTGTTCCTAATGAAATGACCGACGGAGCAGCTGAAAATTGGACTTGAGAAAAAGTACATTCACATCACTGGCAGGTCAGTACACAGCAAAATAAATTAGTCAGTGATTAACACCCCAATATATAAAAAAAAAGGCTAACACGGGGGCGTTCCATTAAAATTACAGTAAACTTGTAAACTTGAATATAGATTGTGACAATCCAATGAACATCCATGCAGCTCAACAAATCACTACTTCGCTATTAAAAACATTTATATTTCGGAATGACACGTAAAAATATACTTTAAGAGCGTACGGGCTAAAGCTAGCGTGCTGGTCAAATCCTTTTTACGGAGTGAAAAGCACCGACTCCTCGGGTGTGACATATGCAACCATTGCATTCATTAAGGCGGGCAAGCTTGCGCCGAGCCCTCCTGAGCGGCTACTCACCGAGTTGGCCATTCCTAAGGCCCCGCGTTACTGCTGTTTCATGGACTCGAAGTTGGAAAAGAGAGTGGTGGTAAGTCCAGTTCGCGTGTGAACGCGGACATGGTCACCACTCGCCACTCACTACGCTCCAAGTCACATTCAAGACTTTCCAAGACACGCCGGCGGTCAATGGTGAAGGTGTCAAAAAACAGTCTCCGCTACAGCCTTTCAAACTAAAAACCAAACCGCCTGACCTCCCTAAAACCTACCTGCGTTGAGCAAGATTTTATTGGCTGACGGGAAATTGACAGTGAGGCAATATTTTTATCGTTTGGGGTAATATATTGTTGTTCGTCTAATGTTTTACAATATTACAAACAATAAAATACTTTTATTTTGAATGCTATAGTGCATTCATCCACCCATGTTCTATTGCTTAATTACGCCACCTTTGCTGCGGAGCGGCAAAGCGCATGCGCTGCCCAACGTTACAAGCGAGCACGAGAACGGACTAGCCAATGGGAGAACATCAGGCAAATCAACACCGGCGTGCTGCCTTCAGTTTCCCCTGGGAAATATGATAGCGCTCCTCGTTTTTTTTCTGTAGTTAAATTTGAACACTCGTACACATTGTCACAACCCACTTTAAAATATATCGACACCTATGTTCAAGACAATACTAATAAAAGGTTAATTTCTATAGTAAGCTCTTTATACAACAAAACACGCAAAACACACGCGTTTAATTTTGAGAAGGGTGTTTTGTTCATTTATGCCCTCGGTGTTTGCCGTACTTCCATGCACTGGCGAGTCTGTGAATGAGGTAAAGTTTATTGAACGGTTAAACAAACATTTTAATTGAAGTTAACGTTAGTTAAGATGCTAACCTTACTCAATGTGCAACTGCATATGTCTGATGCGCAATAGATATTTTATTGCACGACGTGACATGCCGATTAGGATAGCGTTGATAGCTATACGTGTAGCTATTAGCAGGTTAGCCTCAGAGTTGCAGTGACATATGGCATGTCATCACCAGATCAATATTATAATACGTGTTTCTCTTTTCATCAAACATATGTCCACATAGATCCGAATATTAAGTGTTATGCTCGGATAAAGTACTGCCTTCATTTATTTAACTTTATATTTAGTTTGGCTAGACCGAACCACATAGAAATGAGTCCATTGTTAAAACTCTTGCATGTCAGCTTTATCTTTATTCAACAAAATTGGCCACTGGAAATGGTGCGGGTTAGAACATACTATTTATTGCATTGGTCTCGACGCGTGTTTTATTTTCGATTGGTCTGTAAGACACTGTGCTGAGCAAGTTGACATTACAACGCTTTACCTTCTTTATTGATAACCCAGAAGAAAAGAAAAAGAGAGCGATTTCTGTTCACTACAGGGCTGGATCTAGTCTAGTGGGATACAGGGCTGTTGGCTTCCCCAAAGTATGAAAAATTGCCTCTTCACCTTTCACAAAATGTTATGTCGCAGTTTATAAAATTATATAGGAACTACATAAAACTTGCTTGCTTATACTGTATACTAACCCAAGCAAGTGACCCTTGCCTCGTAGCATTTTCCTGTATGCGGCCCTCAAATGAGAAGGCTTGGACACCCCTGGTCTAAGCTGTTAAATTAAATCGAGTGACTGAAGATGATTTGGCCCTTATTCAGCAATGACGGGTCCAACAATTTTCCTGTGGTCAACCACGTTGTGGCATCTGAAAGGCCTCTCAGACTCTCATGTTTTGTGTTTAACGTGTTCACAGCAAAGCCTCGTTGGTGTCCTTTCTAAAGCTTTGTTGGCTCAACAAGTGCTGTAGCATTGTCCTCCCTTCTGCCGCTAATGCAGACCTTTGCAGTTGCAGGTCCATATTGTTCAGGAGTGCGGGAAATATGCAGTAGAAAGCGCTCGAATGCATTGATACACAAACGCTTAGAGACTTTTACTGTGTATAGTTGAAAATGGAAAATCTTAGGTTTTTTGTGTGTCTTGCTACCAGAATGACTCTTGAGCACCCTGTCGAATTTTTAAAATCTGTCCTGATCTGTATGGTGTATTTTTTTTGCAGCAGACTTACCTGCTCATGTCGCTTGTCAAGCGGGTTGGTGGTGAGAGCCAGAGGGCCGGTGCGCTGCTGTTGGACAGTAGAGCACACTGGCTTATCACATAGATAACAGTTTGGGGGGAGGGGGGTGGGTGAATAGGGTTTGGGTGGGTGCTAGGTTTAGGTTTGTTGCCTGTGTTTCTAGTAATGCTAAACCGTTATATCGGCTTACGTGTACTGCTACTCCTGTTGCTACTTGTAAGTCAAGCATTCCGCATTTTTGCTGATACAAATATCAGCTTCTAATTACAGTACAATAAGGCCCAAGGGTCAGCGCCTGGAGTTGCGGTGAGACCAGCGGACGTTAGCCCGCCTTTCTTGACATGTGAATAATGTACGAATGATTTATGCCATGACTTTGGGCTGATAATGTGATGATGCAGGACATGGATCGTCTTTCAAAAGGCTCGCTCTTGTATACCTCCGAGCACTGGCGTCTTCTGAATCTTTGTGTGAGGTGACAGGTGGCCGCATCACTTGGCTTTCACAGGCTGACACCTGATGCTTGTTTTTAATGGGAAGGCAGGGTCAAGCCCCCCCGTGTGACCACGCTGAAAAATATTGAGTTCCTTACCAAGTTCTACTGCTTTCATAGACACGATGGAGGCCTTGAAGGTGCGTCTTGACTTCCAGAACCCCATCATTCAAGCCCAGGTGAGCTGTGAAGGAGTGTACACAGTAGGGAATTTAGATTTTTATGGTTGGATATTTGTTATAGTAGAACTGCATGATATCATTAAAAAATCTCAATTTTGAAGTAATTCTGGATGATTAATATTTATTCAAAGATGATTAGATTTATTCAAAACCAAATCATGTGCAAAAGGTGAGATAACAATATCGGAGGCTCGGCATGTGAAATTGTGCCTACCCATTCCAATATAGTCTTTCATGAAGTTGGCAATTTTCTATTCTTCTGATTTGTCATTTGTAGTTGTAGAATGTAAAACAGCTGCAAGAGTGTCTTGTACAAGTATACTAACCTTGAATAAGATGAGGTATCAGCATGATACTGATACTTGTTGGTACTCACTCTTACCATATGTATACCCCTTTATTTATTTCTTAATTTTTTTTATTTTATGTAATAATTCTTAGCTTGTAAAAAAAAATAGTTATAGGTCGTCGTAACCCGCTTAAATTGCATAGTTAGTGACTATTGCAAATGCGTCCTGTAAACCATCCATTTTTAAATGGCCAATCGAATTAATTCGATTTGTTGCCCAGCACTATTGCGAACCTATGCTATCTACATAATTAATTCAAGAGTAAGAAATATGCATGAAAAACACCTTTAGGCCATTAAAAAAATGTATAAAACAGTAGGTATGGTGAAAGCAAAACCTCAGTGTTACGATATATCTAGTTAACAAATTATTGATTTTTAAAATGCCAATTTAATTTGATTCATTGGCCATCTGAGATTATAGTAAAATATCAATCCAAATTAGTCTCATCTAAGTTTCTTGTTCGGTGCTTGGAAGCTTGAAACTTCAGATTACATGTTCTCTATTGGGTTGAGGTTTGGAGATGAACTTAGTTGCCCCGCTTTATGAGCCTTTCATTTCATTATCCTGGCAGTATATTTTCAGTCCTTTACTTGCTAGAAGACCCACGACCATATATATATATCAGCCGATTCAATCATCGGCGGCCAGGCCTTCACCAAGAGCAATAATCATACAGTTGATAAACACAACTCAACATGCGTGAGAATTCTGGCTGTTAACGAGTCTTGTTTCTGACTGATTATCTGTCTATTACCACAATAACCAAATCATAGTTGTAGAGTTGTGGTGTCCAGTATAGCATTCCCCTGACTTTTTTGTTTTTCAGGGGGTGAGAAGGCTTGTTGCTGCTGTGCTGAAAGAGAAAGGCCAGACTGGGCAAATCAACCTGTCTTCCACACAGGTGAATTCCTTTAAAATCCTGTTTTAGATTTTTTTTTTTTTTTTTTTTGTGATTGTCAGTGTCAGCTGACGTCGCTGTTATGCTAGGGCTCTGCATTGAAGATCCTGTGGGAGCAGTGCTGCAGTGACTGCGCTCCTGTGCGTTCGGCCTGCTGTGACGCCATGGTGCTGCTGGTGGATCAAGGTCACGCCGACCTGCATCATGTCCTTAATAGCGTCCTCAACCTGCTGCCTTCTGCACGGTACAGATCCTCAATCGTGCCTCACGGGATCCTTCATTTGTGCTGATTTTGACTCGAGCCATCTTCAGGAATGTACAAGGGTTAATTAAAGTCGTGGGGAAGTTGCTACAGATGCAGGCGGACCGCCGAGACCGAGACGCACTCTTCAACTGCCCTTATGGGATCAGGTCAGTTGTCTAAAATGGAAAAAAAAATGTAGTTATCAAATTAATTTAATACAGAATATTGAAGGGATAAAGTTATTTAGCCATTATCAGCAGCAAGAATAGTTGGCAAATTGTTAGACTAATCGAAAGATAATTATCAAATTAATCAAACACTGTATTAATCATATTCATTCAGAGGTATTGGTGTAAAATTGTCCAAATCTTCTGATTTTAGCCACTTAGCTATAATTATTGTCTGATTCATGCAATAGTTTTGGAAAGCAGACTGATTATCTTTTGTGTTTAATCAAAATAAGACATTTACAAACACCTGCTTTTATTTTGGAAAGCGATGATCAAACAGTGACTCAATCAGTTAAGAAATTGACGACTCATTTTTCTTCTGGATTTGAGGTTCACAAGCTGACCCATGATTGGTTTTTAATGCTAAAAATAAGTTTAGTTTCCTTTTCCATCTACATGAAAAATAAGTTTGGGTTTGACGTTCACAAGCTGAGCCATGATTGGTTTTTAATGCTAAAAATAAGTTTAGTTTCCCTTTCCATCTATATGAAAAATAATTTATTAATTAAATTCAGTATAAACAAAATATTAACTGTTAACTGCTGAAATTGGCTACATACATAAAGTATCTCCCTTACCCTCTATGCCTTAAAATATTCAACTTTTAAAGACAATAAAATAGTGTTAGACATAAAAGGCCAGTATAAAGCCTGAGAGTCTCATACTTATCGTAAATGTAATTTGTTTTTTAAAAGTTAAATACACCTGAAGTTTTCTTAAGAAAATTACTTTAAATTATTTTTTTAAAATGAAGCCACTCTTCCATGATTAATAAGTTTAATCTTTAATTTAGTGATTCTTCTGAATAAGACTAGAGGCTGCAATAGAATCACATTCATAATACCTGGCAGATTAAGTGAAATAAACTAAATCTAAAAAAAAAAAAAAAGTTGTTACCTACAATAGGTGAGTCTGAAACCCACCCCCTACAATGAATTGGGTTTCCTTGTAACACTTCCTGAAGCACAAAAATGGCGTAGGAAGCTGATTGGTGAGAGTTGCCACCTCGATGATGATCGAGAGACTCAGGCCACCCGAGGAGGCTTTAAGATGGTCATCAAGATTATTAGAGTGCTGAAATGGGGGCAAAAGAGCGTAAAGAAGAGAGAGGTCAGTCAGCGTCGGTCGCTGAACTTCCTTCCGTGTGGATTGATGGGACAAAAGATTAGTTAAGTGGCCCTGTGGGGAGAGAGGGTGGGTTGACCCTCAAGACTTCACCTTGGATTTGACTGCAAGTGTTTAGTCTGGACTTGATGGGCTTGCAGATTCGCATGACTTTAAAAGCACCAGTACTTCAATTTTTTAGCAATAAATGTTTTATAACATTAACAAGAGAAAAAAACTACTTTCAACAAGTGTTAAATGCTTTTTTACAGTTTTTATACAGGCTATAGGTTAGTCTAAAACAGAAGAAAAATAACAAGTGCATTCACAGTGCCTGAAATAAGAAAAAATTCATATCAATCCTTATTTTATTGCAGATACACTTTACATGGCAAAACTAAGACTTTTCTGTGAGGTCATTCGCACCCCTACTAGCATTGGCCCACCTACCCCAAGCACCCCCTCCTCAAATACTATGTTTTTAGAATTTAGCCTACTAGTACATCGGACATATTTACAAATTTGACAGAAGTGTTTACTACACATGAACAGCTCCACACTTCAGTATTAAATTAAAAAGATGACATGATGCTTTTTTTTTCGTCTGTAATTTAAAACAATAAAGTACTACATCTTCTTCAAACTTCCTATTCCTCTCCTGTTCTGTTCTGTATTATCCTTTTACAGGAATAGTCCCCACCCATACATAACAGCCCTGGAGAACCGTCCAGACTGCTGGACCGCCATTCTCGCCGTAACGGACGACTTTGTTGAGCAGGCCTTTGAAAGGCAAGCATCTTGAACATCTTTTTCAAAATCTGTTCTTGCATGCAGTGATGACTGTGATGTCTGTGATGAACCAGAAATGAGCCCGCCTACGTCGCCATGCTGGCCCCCTTTCTGCGCTACCTCTACTGCGAACCCGAGAGGCGACCCGAGCATGGCCTCTTCCGAAAGGGTCTCCTCCGGACGCTGCTACCCGCAAATGCTGTCGGTTCCTCTGTCTCTCAGAAGAAGGAGCACGATGAGAACTCTTTGACGTCTGAAAGCCTTCTCCAGTGCCTCTGCCAGCTAGTGCCACACATGCCGGTAAGTAAGAGCAAAATGTCACTGTCATTCATTCCCACTGTTGTCACCAAACCTTTGTAACTTTCATTGTTCGCCATTACTCATCCCATTTACACCGCTCCCAACTTTAATCGATTCCCACGATTCCCGCCGTTCCATGGGTGTATCCATTTTCCTCTTCCCACAATTCAACATTTTCCCACAATTCCACTTTTTCAGTTTTTTCCTTGTATCTTCTCCATTATTTGGCCAATTCAAACCGTTCCTACCTTGTAATAGTCAGAATACACATTCAAGCCACTCAAACATTCCACATCATTCCACCATTCAACGCTTCTCCCTGCAGCGTTTTCACTTTCACATGCAATTTCTTCAGGAATTGCACATTTTCTAGTTTGAAAAGAAAAATGTACTGTTGCCATCACAGCTTTAAATTATACTTGTTTGGGGGGCTGAAGACCCCAGGGAAAAGACTTTGTTTTTGCCATTGGAAATGTAATTGCAATAAAATAAGGATTAAAGTAGCTAATAGTTGTTGTCTTTTTTGTTCATTTTAAATATATTACAGTTTTAGCTATACTTGTACAATTTTTATGAATTATAATCCTAGTTATTGTCTTGGCTCTGAGTGGGGGGGCGCCAAAGGATTTCTTTTTCCTGGGAGGGCCTTTGCAAAATATATTTAAAAAGCACTGCCCTAGGGGTCCTCAGTCCACTATTTGAGAACTGCTGATATTTTTCAGCAGATTATTTGTAATGGCAGGTGGACTGTGTGGAGTCGGTGCTGGAGTTGCACTGGTTCATCAGTGCTATGCTTCCCAGTCTATCGGAGAAGCATGAAGAACTTTGGAGGAACGAGAGAGTGAACCTCCTGCTTCAGCTGCTCTGCGCCTGTCAGCGCTGCCTGGGCTTCGGCGGAGATTGTCGACCTCTTGTCGGCTTGATGACGGCGCTCATTCCGACATGCCGAGAAGTCAGCGAGCACAAATTTGTGCTTTGTTATCGTTTGTGCACCTAAGCTACTACTATTAACAATGCATTTGTTTGTAGGACCTGCCTTTAGATGAGATGTTAATGGGTATTGCCTTGCTTCTATTTGAGGCTCCTGCAGCACAGCAGAGCAGCTTCCTCAGTCTTGGTAAAATAAAGAAAAATCAATAAATATAAACAATGGCAAAAATTACATTTAAAACCTTGCATTGTATTTTGTGCTCATTTCCTCAACCTTCTGTTCAATTTCAAGTGCTAGCTTTAGTGCCCGAGGACACTGAGCTGTCCCTGTGGTTGAGTCCGGTCCTGGTTCTTCCCGTGCTGCAGCTTCTTTCCTGCTCGGATCTCACCGAGCCACTTGCGGAGCGCCGCACGCACGACCTCAACCAGAAGATGGCTCAGTGCGTACTCCACACTGTCACTAGGAAGACCCCTGAACGACAACAGGTACCTTGAAAATCACATACTGTATCCCAAGTCATCTTATAGCCTATTATTTAATGGTATACTAAAATTATTTAGCATTTTTTTTAGCCATAAAAAAGTTAATATCTTGTCTCTAATTTGATAAATGTTTCATGTACAGCACAATACCTTTAAATCCTCTTTTTCCATTTATACTTAATTGAAAGTAACATCACGTCTGCTCAAGGCTAACGACCAATCACGGCTCACTTGTTTTCTGGGTCACCAAGCTGTGATTGGTTACCTGAGCCAACAGCAGGTGACAAAATACGTTTTGAAGATAATAAGTTACCTGGAAAATTATTTAGTTATCAGACTTAGTATAGACAAAATGTTATGTTTTTATTGCTGAAAATGACTAAAATAAGGTTTGAATCTTTTTAACCTTGTCACTTTTTTAATTCATATAATTTATTTTATTAAAATCATCCAAAAAATAATTGCAAATAGAAAAATTCATTTGTTGAAAAAGTTCTTTTTCTTGTCAGTCTCGTCTGGCAGACGCACATCTTCTCACTCCCTGGTTCAGCGAACTGAGGGCGGCCGTGTCCACGCTACGTCAAATGGTCGATCATCCATCTGCGGCACTCGACTGGTTCCTCTCGCTCACCTCGGCTCTGTCGTCAAACCAGCACCTGCCAAACTCCCTGGTCCTAATCGTTACCCACCTTCTCCTTACGGGTCACAATGATGTCTGCCGGTTGGCTTTGGATGCCGTACGGGCCATTGCCGCGGCCGACCCCCACCAGGTGACTATTAGTGATGTGCGTTAGGAATTTGAGACTTGAACCTTTATGGTTCAGCTTGAATCAATTTTAGGACGGCTTGTTAGCTAGCTCAGCTTAGTTAGCTAAAAAATGTGAAAGACTTTTCTCAAGCTTTATTAAATTTGGGAAGATGGACAATTTGGGAAATACAGTAAAGCCTTGTTATTCTACTGAGACCAATTCTTTTTGCGAATGGCAATAATTAAAATCCCTTTTTGTTCTGTTTGATAAGACTGTGGCTTAAATAAATGAAGTTCTTACCCCTCATTTTAACATAGTTCCTTGGCACCTTATACTACAAGACGATAGAATACCAGGAATTAAATTAGAGGTATCATATTCAAGCATAACTTTACCAATAAACATTTTGTTTTGTCATAGCCAGAAATGTGCATAAAATAATATTAGAAAAATTCAAAAACTTGACCTTTGATCCCAATTCATTCTAGAATCTATTTGTAATATTGATCAACAAACCCTTTCTAAAATAATTATTGAAAAGAGGCTGACTAATAATAATAAGAAGAATAAAAAGTCTCCAAGAGACTAACTTCATTCATCACACACAAAGGTAAGCTAGGTTAGCACCTCAATTTAGCTCATTGATAGCTGCTTAAACTGTCACTAAGCTTTGTTTTGGTTACGTGTTAAATTAAGAAGGTAAATAATAAACCTTAAGTCTCTACAGAGAGCTTTGGGACTGTTAAAAATAAACTGTGATAGTCAACGTGTAGGCACAGCTAGCTAACAGGAGAAACAGATAGTGGTTAAAGTGTGATTATGTCTTGACGCGCTGATCACTTAGGTAAGCAGAGTAATGACTTGACTGGAGGTATCTGAAGCTATTTGATTTGAACATGAAACTTACCCATATATGTGACTTAATCCCACCTCTGCTTTTCATGCAGCACCGGTTGTTCAGTTTTTACTGCATTTGAAATTCTCTGGCCTATTGAATAAATGCGAATCAATGTCAAACTCTGATTCCAGTCTTTGCAGCTCTCCACTGGCTACTCAAATGACATTTATGCACATTTTTTATGATAAACTTGACCCCAAAAAAATAAAAAATACAACAAAACTGGCTGCATTCAGCTGTGGGCTTTCTGCTGCTGACAGACTTCCCCCTGAGCCTGTGGGACTGCAATGTGAGTCACTCCAGCCCCAGACAATGATGTGAAATAACACACAGTGCCAAGGCTGCTCGTTAAGAGGATTCCCCTGCTGTTCTAATTGCTCCCACAGCGCCACTTGCACCGGGCATTTATGTAGTGGAAGAAGCCTGTTGACAAATTGGATTGTTCTCCTCAGTCTAGCCCAGCATCTCATGTCTGCAGAAAATTGTTGGTACCATTGTAATTAAAAAAAAAAAAAAAAAAAGATTTTGTGAAAACGATTTAGTTAAATTATTTCTTTTAAAAAAGAAAAGAAAAAATGATGGAAGACTATAAAGGCAGTCCAGTGAAAGAAAATATGATCTGTTATTTCTGGGTTAGGCACTATGTGTCTTAAATCTTTAAAAGGTACTTTTTAGAATCTCCAAACTGTATCAAGACATTCTGGAGTCAAATGTGCTTTTGGGTGAAAAGAAGCTTGATAATATCCTCTGCGTTGTAGGTCCCATCTCTTCTTTCGGTGCTGTTGTTCAAGCTGGGCAAAGAAAAAGATCCATGCCTGACTCAAGCAGTGCTCGACTGTTTGCCAAACCTTGGGACTCACAAGGTATCGACAGGTACAAAAAAAAACTGGTGATAATAGCAGTCACTGCTTAGCAAGTTTTTTTTTTTTTGTGTTGCAGCTATGCGTGCCCATGGTCTTGCAGACTCTCAGCATGCTCGGGAGCAACCTCAAACTCAAAGCAGTGGCCATGAGGCTCACTACTGCTCTTTGGAAGAAACAGGTTTGTCAATTCGATAAATACCAACCGTTGATATCACGCTCTCATCGTATTGATCTTTTTTTTTGGGGTTGTATTTTGCAACAGGACCGCGTTTACCCCGAGTTGCAGCGTCTGCTGGCTCAGCCGGACAACAGGGTGGTTATGGGGAAGGATACCCAGTGGGAGCAAGTGCTGGCCCGAGCGGCCTGTCTTCGAGATATCTGCCGGGAGAGGTGATCACTAACATGTGCTCAGAGGCCATCATTGATTATTGTGCGCACACACTACTGAAATGCTTATACACAGTGCCGAAATGCTTTCGCGTCACAAAATATGCTCATATAAAACACTAACGTACACTTTTCACTACTGTGTGTGTGGTATTTGTATCTGTAGTGTGTGTGTTTCAGTTGTTTGTTTAGTTAAAATAATAATAATAATATTTACAGTTTATATAATGTGTGTGGACCCATCAGTTTAAACAAGGTATTGTCATGCAGCCATTTTGCCACTTGTTTGACTGAAAATGAGATCACAGCTGCTTTGGGCTCAGGTCATGACCAATCATGGCTCATGTGTTTTCTGAGTTTGGTCATGTGACGTTCATGAGCATTTTAGTAGTGGATGAGTGAAACAAATTTCAGTAGTGTCAATGATGTATTGAGAATATTTCACTAGTGTGTTTATGACAGATTTTGAGTAATATTTAAGTTAATCCCCAAATATATATTACATACAATACAAATATTATTAAAACTTATTCATTCATCCATCCATTTTCCAGAGCCACTTATCCTCACTAGGATTGCAGGCTCGCTGGTGCCTATCCCAGTGGTCTATGTATGGGCATTTAGTACTGGTTAAAACTCATTCACTTTCCAAAACGTTTTTATACTTTTTTTGTTTGGTGGGGGAGTCCATAAATTCAATACCAGATATTTATATCTATGTTTACATTTTTATTTATTTATTTTTTGTGTTGGGCTTGAGTGGGGTCTAAAATAGGTTGGTACTGAATAAGTTAAAGGTAATTGGCCTTTGTGTGTTGTTGATTTTGTGTACCAGGCCTTACCAGCATGGAAGTGACATGTTAGCTGCCATTGTGTTGACCTTGAAGCAGTGCACCAGACCTGACCAGGTGACCCCTGCAGTTCTCGCCCTGCAAGGACTACATGAGCTGTGCCGTGCAGAGGTTGGCCATGAAACAGTTCATATAGCTATACAATCATATTTCGACTTTTGAATATATTCTGTTTCTTTATATCTACTCAACTTTGTTTTGGCAACTCAACTTTTGCAATCAAAATCCTGGCAATGACGGGGTTTAGGGCTTCTTTAGCGATGCTAGTGTCATTAGCATGTCCATGGCGTATCGTATTATGTATTAATATTAAGCTAGCAGACGCTTGTAAGACAAAAACATTGTTTGGGTAAATACAATTAATTATTTTAGTTTTGTCTCATTTTAGAAAAAAACACAACTACAAGTGGCAATGCCAGCTTAAAGCTCTTTTTTGAAAATCATTTTTCTATTTGAAGAAATTTCTTATCTCACTTGCACAAGTGATGCAATTTGGTAAGACAAACGTACAAAATACTGTAATTCTGTACTACTAGTTTCTGTGCATTCACACTTTGTTATGGAGTTCAGTGCTGCCGTCTAGTGGTGGAGTGCCTGAATCTCACCTTTATGTTGATTTTTTTTTTTTTCCACCTGGGCCTTAAACTATAAATGAAGTACATAAATGAATGAACACAAATTAACTTCAGTACATTATCAGACGATTTTATTGCTTTTTATACTATTTCTTTGTCTGTTTATGTGTTGTTGTTTTTTTTCCCAAAAGTAAAGCAGTCACATGCTTTTTGAATTTCAATATATATTGCAGGTAGTGGACATTGTGTCGACATGGAGAAATCTGGGACCGGAACTGAGGTGTGACTCTCGTCCGCTGATGGTCAAGGCCGTGTCTCAACTTCTGGCTCTGGTTCCCCAACTCGCCGTCAAGTCTGATGAGTATGAGGTGACTCCTTTAGTGATCAATGCCAAGAAACATCAACCACAAAAAAGCATTATCTTGACCATTTGTTCACTGTAAAAATCAGTGATTTTGATATTGATTTTTTATTGTTTTTCCTGTTGAAAGCCAAAATTTGGCACTTCAGTTATAACAGTGCTCAACGGAGATGGTGGGAAGAAAGTGAGAGCTATATTCGCATATCATTTCCAAACATTTGTTTAACGAGACAAACAAAAACTTTTGGATTTACTTTGTAAAACCAGTTTACTGTATATCTTTCCATTTTCTTTAGCTTTATTATGGGGATGTATAAAAATATTGAAAAAAAAGTTCTGCTGTATTTTAAGTACCCGAAGGCCCATCATAAAGCAGATGAATACCGTATGCTTGATATATACATACAATATATGCAGTTTTTTAAATATATTTTGTCATTCTTTTTTTATAGAAACTAAAGGAAGAAGCAGTCAGCTTTCTCTGGAATTATGCTCTCAGCAAGGTCTGTGTACAAAACACACCAGCACAATCTGATCTTGTGACATGTGCCTCTTTGACCCTATCTTATGTTATCATTATTTTCTTTTTTTTTTTTTTTGGGGGGGGGGGGGGGGGGGGGCACAGGATCCAGAGGTAGTTTGCTGTGGTTTTCAGACCTTGGCAGACTACCCGGAAGAGGTTCACACAATTAATCATCTTCCTGAGGCAGTAAGTCTGTTTAAGATTTTTTTTTCAAGTCACAGAAAGTAGCTAAAGCTGGAGGCACATTTCTTCATATCACTGTTCACTGTCATAGGCCAGGCCTGCTGTGAAGCTACCTGAGGACGAAGAACAGGCAGAAAAGGAGGGAGAGAAAGACCTGAGAGTCATGGGTTCATCATATGTAAAGTTGCTGACGCTCACCCCTTCGTCTGCTCTACCAGGTGAATGAAGTCACTGTCCGACTTGAATCATTTTCAAAATAAATTCATATTTTTGATGTACACTTACACTACTGATGCATGATTAAAAACTTGTTGACTTCCAATACCATTATAAGAACCTCAAATACTCTCTGATACTGATACAGATCCAATGTGATATCAGTAGAAATAATACATGCTTTTATTAATATGAAATGTTAGAAGAAACATGATCAAGAGACACTGTTAACATAGAACAATTGTGACAGAAGGTATGAGAAAATATGACCTCTTTATTCCAAACATTTAGGTTTCATATTCAACCTTAAACAAAAAATTCCTGTACTTGAGTAAATGACTGTATATTCAACATAAAAAATCCTCAGAAATAGCCCCTCATGTAGTCAATACCAACAATTTTTTTTTTTTTTTTTTAATGCAAAATATAAATTCAAGTACACTGAGAGTCTATGTTGGGACCCAATAGGACGGGACAAAAAAACGATATATTAATGTGGTGCCTTGAATGAATTGCTTGTATAATCGTGTTAATGTAGAATGTAAAATAAGTCCAGTAAAATGTTCGAAGGAGTAGAAAGAAGTTCTCAACTTATCTAGTGCTACCCCCTTGTTACATATTTTTTTTCAGGGATTATTATTAGTCAAAAGGACCAATAACCGGAGCCAATATTCATTTTCAGTAAAAGGTCAAATATGAGTGTAAAAATACAAAATACAAACTTCAACTCTTAAAACTGTTGAAATGTTATGAAGCGAATATTACCTGAACAACTTTTCAATTTTGTATATAATGTTGATTTTTGTCCTTTTCTTTTTCTATAATTTTCTTTTTTCTATAATGTGAAAACTGTGATTGTGTGAATGAATTGTAATTGTAAAATTCCAGAAAAAAAATTCAGCGAGCTACCAGGGTATTCATTGTGTCTTAAAAAAATAAATGAAAACTTAAACAAGCTCCTTTTAGTTTGCTCTTGTAAAATTCTTCAGAACTTTAAAATAACAGAAATATTAAAGCTTTAACATATGCTTGTTTTAAAGTCAACCCAGTTTCAAATTGACATATTATCGGCTATCGGACTTTTCAAAGGCAGCTGCGATATCAAAATGCCCAATAATCACTCTGTCCCTAACCGATGTAATCCGATTCAGATTTTTGGCTGATATGGACAATATCCGATATCAAGATCAGATCAAGACAGTCTCAATGAAAAACGACTGAACTATCACGTGCTCTACTGTGCAGCTGCGGAGCTTTTCCTGACATCGCTGGTCAAGCAGGAGATGAGCCAGATGCCGAGGGGCGTGTATTTTTCCGCCTTGCGGGGAGGCAGCCTTCGTTCTGACCAGGGTAAAACCATGGCGGGGATCCCGGCTTTCATGCTGAAGTCCTACGAGAAGAACAAGCAGCCGGGGCTCAAGCCAGGGCTAGCAGGTGAGCGTTTTGCTGGATTTGAGATGTGAATCTTGAACTGTGAGGCAAATACTTCTCAAATATTTTTCTTGTGTGTTGCAGCCGGCCTGTTGCTTTGCTATGAGCTCCCGCTGCAGACGGATCGCGAGGGCCGACCCATACAGCGTTTCCTCATCAGCCGCGGCCGTAGCTATCAGCAAACCATGACTGCCCTCATTCACGAAGTACTCGCATACAACTCTTCTTTGTTGCTCTTTGACACGGGAAACAAGCTTTTCATTTTTTTTTTTTTTTCATCTTCAGGTGAACATTCAGCCATCTGAATGGCACCGTGCGCTGCTCCTGCCTCAGGCGTGGCGCGGTTTCATGAATCGCACTTTCCACGCAGTCCTCGAGGTGGGTTCTTCTGATATCTTGTTTACAAATGCGTTTTTAGGAAAGATTCATTTATGTACACCAAGAGATAAACCGATATATTTTTCAGGGAGTAGTCATAACGTACATAACTGATATTTACAGAGTAAAAGGCAAATGATTGACTTTCAAAATAAAAATTGAATAAATCTATAAAAATACCAACTGCTAATTTTTAGAAACATCTTTAACTTCCTGCGACCCAGCAGGACACCATAGTTAACTGCATCTCGGATAGAAACAAGTAAATTGAGTAAAAAAAAAAAAAAAAAACCTCCAGTAACTTTTTTTCATAATCCAGATCCTCCATTTTTACTTTACACATTAGAAAAAAAAAATGTCAAGCTAATCTCAGCAACAATTGTGAATTATTTTTGTCAAATTTGAACAAACATCAGGATGTCCTTAAGCTTTAAGTGAAAAAAAATGAGGAATGATCAAATTTCAGTCTCACAGTCAGTAGAATCTCTTATAAATGTCACTGAATTTTAAACAAATAGTTTCCTGAAGTGAAGAGAGTTTTACATTGATTCATCAGCCATCAGACAAAAAAATAATAACAAACACGTTAAAATCCCAAATACTGTATCAGCCCAACTGACATATCCCTTGTATGCAGTTTTTTCATAAAATATTCGACAGGATATGGTAGCGCCGGAGTTGATTCACTTTTTTTTTGTGTTCAGGGTCGACGTGCTGAACTAGAAATTCAACGCAGAAAAGCCCAAGAGAACCTTGAAGAACTGCAGTACAACCAGCACTGCGCCTGGCTATGGTGATCTTAACTCTGATTTTCGCATGGTATAATTGTCAATGATAAATCATCTCTCTGTTCTCAGGGCCAGAGATCACTTAACAGATACCATCAAAGATGCAACAAAGTGAGTGAAAGCGTTTTTGAAGAATTATTGCTACTTTTTAGAGGCTGATGTGTACTATATGTGTCATGTGTTTTTCAGGGATAGCCCCGTTGTTCAGGGAAACTCCGTACTGGCTTTGAGTGCCCTGGCTGCCATCCTGGCTAAATATGAGCGCAACCTGCCTGCCGATAACGACTCCGGCCTCCGAGTATGACGCCGTGTATCTGTTTTCAAGACAGGGTTGCGTGAAAATAGCTTTCGATTCGAGGATGGCTTTCATGCTTTCAGGCTGGACCGGAGTTTGTGCCCACGAGCAGCTGGTTAGCAATGGTGCTTGAAACCATGCTCAGTATCATCAGCAGCAGCTACAAGGCAAAAGGACAAGTGTTTCCGTGGTACCTGCATGTAAGTTGTGTCATTTTACGTACAGTGTGAGTGGATTAACAAGTTTTCTCTTAGGTCACTTGTGCAATTGTTGTGGCCAAAAAAATATAATGATGAACTTGCGTCATCCACGCCAACAACGTGATGATTGTAGCAAACTTTAGGATGACATAAAAATAATCTCCTAAACACATTTTGGAATCTGTGCTATGGTCAAATAAAACCAGGGTTAAGCTTTTGGCTATCGTTTTTAAAAAGGAATGTTCCTTCCCTGTATTTCTGCAGCTGAAACGGGCATTAGGACAAGTTGCAAGGTTGTGTTATGGTCAAATAAAACCAGGGTTAAACTTTTGGCCATGATTTTTAAAAGGGAATGTTCCTTCCCTGTATTTCTGCAGCTGAAACGGGCATTAGGACAAGTTGCAAGGAATTATGAATCGTTACAAATAGCAGTTAGTGTTAGGGAAAAAAAAAAAAAAAAACATCAGGTTTTTAGGAGAGCTAAGAGGAGGGGAGGAAAAAAAAACAAAACTGTTGAGAGTATAAACAGGACGATTGTTAACTTTTTCAGTGCCAGGTTTTATCCAAAAAGGCAACCCCGCGAGTGCCAGACAATTTTGAACATTTTGACAGATCTTTCAAGGTCAAAAAATATTGTGTGCTATGACAATGTACACATAGGAGGTAGCATGTGAAAGATTGGATTTCTGTACAGTTACAGTCCATCCAGCTACGGTTATATAAATACCGCATTTTCCGCACTATAAGGCGCACCGGATTATAAGGCGCACCCTCAATTAATGACATATTTAAAAACGTTCCCATATATAAGGCGCACCGGATTATAAGGCGCAGCCTCAATTAATGACATATTTTAAAACGATTTCAATCACAATATAAAAGTAATAACAATAATAACTCAAATAATAACTCTAAACTCTCAATAGCATAATAACTCAATGTCAATATGACCAACTTTGTTCAACTGTAAACACACAAAAGAAACAGGTAAAGCTTACTTTATCAGTTCGTTCCCCATCTACGAATCCCAATCCCAATATTGATCCATATATAAGGTGCACTTGATTATAAGGCGCACCATCAGCTTTAAAAAAAAAAAAAATAAGGCTTTTAGTGCGGAAAATACTGTACATACCATGATTTTATTGGATTTTATTACTTGGAATAGATTTTCCTTCATTATGATTCTTTATGATCTGGAAGGACTTTAGTTTCACAGCTGTGAATTATCAAGGATTATTAGGATGAATTTCCTGTTTCTATGCTTTTGATTTGAACTGTATGTTGATCTCATTTTTCATATAGCAAAAACCTGCCATTTGAAACAGGGGTGTGTAGACTTTTTAAATCTGCTCATCATATTTGGTCTTCCTCCTTCTTAGCGTTCCTATTCAGGGGAGAACACTGCGAGTGCCATCGCACGCTCCTGCGCCAGCCTGGCGCTCTCCCTGCTGGTGCCTGTGTTGGTCCTGTGGCATCAAGACAGCCTGAACCAGGTCTTGTCTGCGCTCCGGGGCGGCTTGCCCGGGTCGCCCACCGCCGACGATTCTCAAGCCATTCAGTTCCACTCCGGCCTGGCTCTCGGCATGGTGCTGTCCGCTTTACATCAGCAGCGCCTCAGGTAGAGCCTGTAGTTTGTGTTACAAGTTATGAAATTGTCCTGTAGCCATCAGATCCTGGAGTTTTGCATTTCCATTTGGAATGATGTGGAATAACCTAAACTAGTGGTGTCAAATGTATGGCACGCGGCAGGATCCAACCAGCAAAAAGGTTTACTCAGGCCTGCAAGATCATTTTGTGAAGCATTAAAAAATAATAAATACGACCAAACCCATTAGTCCGTTGTCCACTACCAATCGACGAGCTACGCCCAGATTAGCACTACAACTTACAAGCGCATGTCACCAGATGCCACGCTTGTGCAAAATAGCTTGCTTATTGCATCAGTGACAGAAAGTGGAAGACTATACTGGCATTCATGTTAACATTAGCATCTAGCTTTGTCATGCTAATGCACAGCACAGGTAAAATTCTTCGACCGTCCCAAAGAGTTTTAGAGTGGGCGGGGTTCCCCATTACTAGACATTCAGCTTTGGACCCTGTTGGATGCGTATTAAAAATATTAATTTTCTTATTTACTTTATTTACTGCTCAGCAATTAGTATACAGCACTATCAATGAGACACTACAGCAACACTTTTGTTTAATTTGCACTTCACTGTAGGCCTACTTGAAAAGAAGTTAAACAACCACATATTTTGATTGGGGTATTTTCCTTCAACTGTTTCATATGTATTTATTTAATTTATTTATTTATATATGTATTTTTAGTTCATCTTATTATGCGGTATACCAAATAGGCTTTTTTTTTAACAAATGAAGAAAAGATCAAAGAAAACTTTCATCAATTTCATGCAGTTTAAAGAAAAATGTTATATTGACAATAACGTATATTATTTCACTTATACACAATGTGTATATATACATATTAAAGACATATATATATATATATATATATATATATATATATATATATATTTTATAAGTTAGATTTTCCTCCATGTGGCCAATGAGCTAAAACGCATTTGATACGTTTTTGATCTAAACAAACTATCCGTTAGTGACAGTGTGTTTTCCACCTGCTCTCCAGTGACGTCTCACCACAGAAGGACGCTGATCTTCTCGTCAATGCTCTCTTGGATCTGGAAACTTGCACTTTCGACGCAAATGCGGAATACAAGTTAGTGCGCCATCTGGGTATCGTAAAATGGACCCGACTGCGCTAATTTTTTTCCCTTTTGTTGCCTTCTACAGTACCGGCTGCATGTTGGGTCTGGCTCTGGTGCTCTCAGCTCTCTGCGGCAGTGAGCAGACGCACCAACACGAACATGTCAAAATGACATTGGACAAACTTCTGAGCTCCCTGCAGGACAGCGGTGCACACGGGCGAATGATGCAGGAGGTAGCGTTGTCTTGGCAAGCATTTTAGATTTAGTTTTAGTCTTAGTCTTTTGAATGAAATGCTTAGTTTTTGTCATTTTTACCTTGATAGTTTTTGTCTAGTTTTATTTGACGAAAACTCAGTTTTGGTCAAATTTTAGTCAACGAAAACTCAAACCGTTTTCAAATTTTTGGCAAGGATAACACAAAAGGTTTTAGTCAAGTCATAGTTAATTTTAGTAGACCAAAACTCCCAGGTTTTAGTCAAAAACAAAAGATATCTGTAAATAAGATCAATTATATGTGCATGTCATAGGCCAATAATACAGGTATTAGAATGGAGCACACTGAGACTGATCTAACTTTCAAAGCTAAGTCTTTCCTTCATTCCTTTTAGTTTTATTTTGTTGCGACACACATAATAAGGTTAAGAATGAACTGACCTTGAGTTTATTCTAATAAAAAAAATACGCAAAAAAATATATTTATTATTTGTCGGTTATTGTAATTAGTTGACAAATTCGAACACGACCACTTGGTGAAATTTTCAATTTGCGTTTTTAGTGCTTTTGTTCTTTACTTTATTTAAAGCCCATATAAAGACTTGATTGTTTTAATAAATAGAACAGGGACCAACGTTGAATGTCTGGTAATGGCTGCCTGCCCAAAATGAATCAGTTCAAGGCAATCGAAGGATTGTGACTAAGATAAGGAAGAATTTTTGTCTATTGATTGTCTATATTAGTACAGTGAACCAATGGGGCCTTAATTTCTCAAAATAATCAATATTTTTGGAAAAACTCTTTATGATACCGTTAGCAATAATCGGATTTGTCATTTGAAGCATGCAGCGTAAATCGAGCATTACAATCCTCACGTGCAGGTTTTAGCGTACTCTGTGGCATGCATCAGCGTCTCGGCCTTCAGAGGAAGCGTCATCGATTCCGGGAAGGCGGACGTGGTCATGGAAACCCTGCGCACCTTGACGGAGGAGAGCCAGCAGGTCAAAATCCAAATTGGATCGGAATTGAAAAAAGTTGCATTTATTCCTTCATGTTTTCTTCTCATTCATTCTTATTTTTCATCCTTATTTGCTTCAATAGTCCTTCCTACGTCCTTACTTCCTATGTTTGATGTCTTTGTTTTCTTCTGCTCATTCTTGCATCCTTCCACACTTTTTCACTCTTTGTTTTATTCCTTCCCTTTTCTTGCTTTTTTCCTTCCTTACTATCTTTCATGACTTCTTTCTTCTTCAGCTTCCAAGTTTTTTATCTCACATTTTCTTTCCTTTCATTTGTCCTATTCTTCACCGTACCTTTCATACATGCGATGCGTTGCCGCGGCAACATCTGAGACGCTGACTTTTGACGTTTTTCTAATGTTCAGACTCCAGGATTCTCCATGGCTCTGGGCTTGGCAGTCCATGGCCTCTCTCTGTGCGGCCACGGCAAAGCAGAGGACCTTCAACCTCGTCTGCTGGCCGCTTGGATCAAGATTTTGCTGGCAGAGGTGTGGTATTTACTTTTTTTTTTTTTTCTGGGGGTTGTCAAACTGGTGCTCCATCTTGCTGAGTGTATTTCTCTAGGGTTGTCCCACCATGCAGCGCCTGGCTGCAGTTAACGGTCTGGTGGCGTTAGTGGGATCCGAGAGTTACCTCATTCAGGTGAAACGGCTTTATTTTCACGCCAAGTCCATTTGCATTTCTTTGGATTCGTCAGACAAAGACGTGTTTGTTTCTGTATTGCAGCTCAAGAGCGAACTAGAGCTTTCCTCCAATCAGCAGAGCCGACTTAACGAGGTCATTCGGGCCATCTCACAGGTAACGACATCCGACTGATTTCCTAGCTGATTTCCAGCCTCCTTTACATGCATCTTTCTTTTTATACTGTACAGCTGTCTTTCCTTCATTATTCTTTCATTCTTATCTCCCTTTCATAGCACCTGACGTTTCTTTTCCCTCATTCCTTCCTCCCTTCCTTCTTTGCTTTCATACCGACATACTGTCCTTCCCGCCTCCCTCATACTGTATTTGCTTCCTGCCAAGTTTCCTTCTTTTTTTCTTCCTCCCTTCTTCTCTTCCTTCCTTTGCTTCCTTCCTTCCTTCCTTCCATCCATGCTAACCTACTGTCATCCCATTTCCTTCCTTCCTTCCTTCCTTCCTTCCTTCCTTCAATCCACGCTAACCTACTGTCATCCCATTTCCTTCCTTCCTTCCTTGCTTCCGTGCTGACCTACTGTCATCCCATTTTACATTTGCTTACTTCCAGCTTTTTTCCTTTAATTATTTCCTTCTTCCTTCTTTCCTTCTTTCCTTCTTTCTTTCTTTCTTTCTTTCTTTCTTTCTTTCTTTCTTTCTCTCTCTCTCCCTGTCACCCTTCTTTCCTTTCTCTCTCTCTCTCCCTCTCCTTTCAATATACATTAACACGTGCGTACAGCATCTACTTTTTTGGCCCACCCTTTCTAATTCTGCGTCTCAGATTGTAAACTTCTCCGGAGCGATCGGCTTGCAGTCCAACTGCGCCTGCCTGCTGGGTCACTTGCATTTGTCCCACATGTTCACCAGTCACAGTCACACAGCAGGTAGGTACAAATAAAACAGAGCGCATTCACGAGAGTTACAAGAGTATCATAATGCACACGTGACAATGCTTTTATTGTCGTCCACTCAGTGCCTCAGGATTTTAGTTACCTTGCCGAGAAAAGTATCATCAGGGCTGTTGTGGACTTGCTCACAGAGGCGGGAAAGAAAGGTTTGCTCATTTGGTTGTATGTTTAATGACATGGTATTTGTAATGATTTAAAGATTTGACTGCTATGCTGCCTTCCATCATACACGTTTGTACAGTATGTTTAAACGTGTGTGTGTGTGTTTTATTTTGCATGTGATTTTATTATAAACAAAAATACTAGCTATTCTGTAATTGCAGGTCCTGAGTTTACACATCCAAATGTGGTCAAAACTGCACTGACGGCTCTGGCCTCAGTCGGAACCACTGTCCAGTACCCGCCCGTCAACTGGAGCGCCATTCTGTCCCCTCTGATGAGACTCAGCTTTGGTAACCGTTGACACGAACTCTCTTGCTAATCAGTCACTAGATACTATTTTTATTTTTTCCTTGTGACCAGGTGAAGAGGTTCAGCATCAATGTATAGCGTTGGCTGCAGCCCAAGCTCAGTATTCCCAGAGTGCTTCGCTCTTTCTGGAGTCCTGGCTGTCCTCGCCTCTTGTGTACAGTCTCAGTGTAAGTTCATAGGTGCATGGTCCAAAACATGAAGTGGAGTTGACACAAATGGGTTTAACAGTGTTTATCATTTTACATGATTACTATTGTATTTATCATTTAGTACCTCACAAGATCATTCTTGTATGAGAACCTCTCCACATGGATGAAACACGTCCCTGAAGACAAGCTCCAGTTCTTCGTGGACAATCTCGGCCTGCAGACCTTCCAGGACGACCTCGGACCCCAGAGTCTCTCGCTGCGCCGCTCCCTGCTGCGGGGCCTTTCCCAGGCCATGGCGGCACCCGACCCGCCCAGCGGGTGCTGGACTCTCCTGTGTTCCGCCACTGAAAAGATTTTCAACCTCCTGCCCAATCAGATAAAGGTACCGAATCTGATGTGTTACTTTTAAAAAGCCACTTTGCAAATATTAAATTAATGCTTCTCTGCTTTAGGATAGTGAAGTGGATTTATATGTGGGAGTCATCGAATGCTTGTCTGAGATGTCTGATACGGAAATTGACCGCATCGCAGCTGTCAACAAGGTACAAGTCCCAGTTAGAGGTGTTCCTAATATTTTTCCACTCTCAAAGAAAGCTTTGGATGCACCCACATCCAGAAAGAGTTCTACGGAAGAGAATTATGGCCAGTCGTGCCTATTTTACTCAAGTCTACTAAGTCTACTTAAGTCCCTAATGTTATGACTTTTTTTTTTTTTTTTAAGACTCAAATGGAGAAAACCTGCTTCATCTTGGCTTACCTGGCCTCCCGGGGCAGGATTCCCCTCCTGGCTCTCAATGATGTCATTGCCAGCGTGCTGTGTGGTTGGCCAAGCCACCGGGTGGGCTGGATCCTTCTGCAGACGTTCTACCAGTCTCGCCTGGCTGCCAGTGTCAATACAGGTTGCATTTTTTGTTTTTGTTTTTAAGGATAACGAGGAACTTTAAGCTGTAAATTCTATTTTTTTGTTTGCAGGTGTTTCTAAGCGAATGGAGTGGCTGCTGGAGTTGATGGGCCTCATCCGGAATGTAGCCTACGGTGCTAGAGAGGTCACATGTGGAAGCATCAAATTGGTGTGTCGGATGTCTTACTATTTGGGAGATTGAGACATGGTATTTCTTTTCATGTTACATGCCGTTGCTACGTCGATTTTTTTTTTTTTTTTTTTTGCGCCTTGTTTTAGCAAGCCAAAATTTGATGTACAAATGAGCTTCAGCTTTTGACCACTTGATAGCGGCAGAGAAAAAGTTCAGCGAGTTCCCAGGGTTATCAACGTATCCTTTGAAAACTTTAACAAGTAAATAGCTCCTTAGTTTTCTATAGCAAATCAAGTTCTACAAAATTTCAAAAATGACCACCTTTTACTTATCTTTCTTTTAATTCCAAGCAAAGAGTGCAGTGTTCTTCGGTTCAGCAGAATCTCTTATATTGAATGTTAAAATAAATGTTTAAATAAATAATGACCCAAAGTTAACACTTTTTTAAAGTTATCTATCATCGACCATTAGATTCCTAAAATGGCAGATGTCAATATTCGTCATAATGACAAAACTCTACACTTGATATTTAGATAGTTTTCCGCGGGTCTGTGACACTTTTTTTCAGCATTTTTGACTGGTATTCTACCAAGAAGCGTAAACCATAAAAACTGGAGAATGTACTTAAATAATAATAATAGACTCACTATCTTTTTTTTTTTTTCTGCAGGCCACAGACTTCCTGTTCCAAGTCTTTGCCGCGGCCGTCGTTTCCTGGTGCGACCTCTCCATGCCCCTCCTGCTTGGTATCAGGGCGCTTTGGTTCCCGTGGGGCCCGACATCCAAGCCCGCCGCCCTGGCGCATGCCCTGTACGGCACCGAATCGCTAACGGAGGGCGCCCTGCCGCGATGCCTGCTGGCACTGCCCCGCAGCTTGCCCCCGCTTCTTGACAAAGAACCCTGGAACTGCCAGTCGCTCAAGGTCATTACCGCCAGCAATCCCTCCCATCCCGCCGACTTCACATGTGGAGTTGACTTCAAGTGTGTATGCGTGTGGTAGTTCATAGAATGGCTTCTCAGTGTTGTGGAGGGACCCGAACAAAGTCTGTCAACGACAACAGTCGAAACAGCTCGAGGTGGGAAAATGTCAAAAATGTTATTATATTTTTTTCATTATGAATCTAAGATGGCCATTGTTTTCCTTTCAGCGGCTCTCTTGGCCCTGCGGTGTTCCCCTGAGTTCAAGAAGAAATCAGTTTGGACGAGAGCATATGGCTGGTAATCAGACAAGCTGTTTTTAGCATTTATCACTTAAGTTAACCTTAAGGTGGATTCCAAGGACACGGAATAAACAAACGACCGTGGTGTGATGTCGAGGCAAGTCGACATTCATTATGAACCACGTGGTATTTATTATTATTATATATTTTTTTATAATCGTCGTCAATCATCGTCATTTTTTCTTCATCTTCTTGGCCCACCTCTCCAATTGATGTTGTCTCTCCTCCAGCGATTGCCACACTGTGAGCGAAGCTCCTGGGAAAACAAAAGCACTATTTTCTTTGATTTCATGAATGAAGTTACGAGATTATGGCAAAAAGGCGGCATCTTCAGGCTTTACTCGTAACTGCAACATTGAATGAATATACGTGCCTTTTTCGCTCATTATCTGACGCTATTTGTCATGTATATTTCTGCTTCCCTTACCTTTAGAGGAAAAACAAAGCCAGTGTTGGGTCTTTTTTTTTTTAATAAACAATAGCCTTTTTCATTTGTCAAACATCTTTTCAGTGTTTTACGCTTGTCATTTGCTACATTTGAGAACGCTGGGAAGACGAATGTTTCCGAATTCCGACTGGAAAAAGTGCACTCGAACACCCCTTTGAGGTCCGAGATGCAAAAACGAAAAAAAAACCGTCCGATTTCACAAAAATCAATTAAGCACTGTCTGCCGTCTTTGAGGTCAATTTGAATGCGATAAAACAGACTTCCCTCGAATGCAGCATTTGAATCTGCGTGCAGAGTTTGAGAAGCAGCTATCAAGTATTTTGTGTATTTTGCAGTGAGGTTGACAGCTGATGAGTCTTTTAGAGTCAGATTTACGAATACAGATTAACCCCAAATATTATCAAATTCATAAATTAACTGACAAAAACAATGGGTTCTTTTTTATGTCTTCTGCCAGCATTCTTCACACTTGAGATTTTGATCTTATTTCAAACTAGAAATAAAAGTTTATGGTTTTACCTTTACTTGTACAGGAAATCCATGCAGGAATCGTTTTGTCATATAAATTAGCAATTATATGAGATTTCAGAACAACAGTGACACAACTAAACTTAAGCTGCAACACTCTGCCGGGAACAACTTCAAAACAAAATCATACCATTGGCATTCGTGTTCATATATTATTTGGTAAATAAAGCTTTAATTTGAAGTTGGCGTTCTCGCACTTTTGGCGTGTTTTATTACCATGAAATTGTTGTAACGACTGACTTGACATTTTTTCTGAATGTTTATTATAGTGTATATTCTATCTAATACTATTTATATTATATGTACTCTAATATGCGGGTATCTGGGTTAAGAATTTATTATTTTTTTTAATCCTAGGTATTCAAATTACTCAAAGACTCTTTTCACCCCTAATTGTTTCAAAAGAGATTCTCGTTGCGACTCTGTCAAAGCTCCTTGTACACATCAAAGTATTACTTGAGCTCTTAGGTGGCAAAAAATATGTATTTTTACCATTAAAAATTTCTTAAAAAACCTTTTAAGTTATGTCTTACCCAACGCGAGGAGAGCCAGTGAGACAACCAGGACAACTGGACGGTGAACAGGCACAAAAGCTGTTGCATTCCCCACGTGCGATGCTTCCTCCTCTATGTACTGCTTCACGTGCCATATTGTGACCCCTGTTGGAACATAAATGATCTTTAGTTGGGAATCTTTCAAATTTGACTCGTTCATGTTTCATGGGGGGGTTGACAGATGTGGTTCTCAACCTTTTTTTTTTTTTTTTTTAATAAATAGGCCTTTGAAATATTTTCTTGGGACAGGAAATAAAAGACTTCCATCCGTGTCTGTTGACTCCCTGTCCTAGTGGTTCAGTAACCTAAATGTTTTTGTTTCTCTCTCCGACACGCCTATTTCAAATGACCAGCTCAATAGCAAGCTCTGTACAACAGGAGCTGGATAACTGCCCTGACCATTTGAATCAGATATGCTGGAGAGAGAAATCTCAAAAGCATGCTGGATACTGGCCACCAGGAACCTCAACAACTCCAGAACATCGTCTATTTTATTTCTGGT
Organism: Hippichthys cyanospilos; assembly: GCF_059441005.1. Taxonomy (NCBI): domain Eukaryota; kingdom Metazoa; phylum Chordata; class Actinopteri; order Syngnathiformes; family Syngnathidae; genus Hippichthys; species Hippichthys cyanospilos. The sequence goes on from NC_142369.1 coordinate 8,798,485, forward strand.
TTGTTTGCCAGAAAATTGCACCACTAATGATAATGTGCATCCAATGTTTTAACTATAACACAATTTACCAGTATGTTGCTTCATGTTCTAATTCATTTGCTCTTAATTCAAAAAGAAAAAATGGTATTGTTCCGTCATGGCATTAAAAAACGCACTAAATTGGAGTTGCTGCTAAACTCTCATTTACCTACCCCTTAGGGGTGTATGTAACTCCATTGGAGAACCACGGCATCTTCAAGACGAGTGAATGAAACTAAAACTGGAATCGCTACGAATGGTAGTTTGCCTGTTGTTTTTTCAAGGCGGGTCTTTGAGCTGATCAAAGTATAAATCCGCCTAAAACACAACCTTGCGAAATTTCTCTCTAAAACTATTTTAAAACCAAGTAGCCGTGTGGTCAATTTTGAGATTTTTTTTTTTCTGGTGCATCCGATCCACCAAATTATAAGTTTTCATGGTGAAATCAGTGATGGGGTCACCTTCTGTGGCAACAGACAAAATGTATATGGGGATCCACAGAGTGTAACGGGCCCACAGCATGACAGCGGAGGGAGCATCCATCACGCACATAACTTCATTGAGGTACCTGCGCCCAAAACCAGATGGCTCCATGTTAATTGTAGATGCCTTTGAAGCCTATGTTCATTCATATTATGCGAGCGTGAACCTCAGCAAGTCCAAAATGTTCCAGCAGAAGAGTTGCACGCACACAACGGGTTTGCTCTGAACCTCTTCTAGCCAGATGAGCATCATCAAGAGGAGGTTCTTCTCTAAAACCTAGACAAAATGTCAACATTCATATGTCGTCAGATCAAATCAACGATCAGGTCTCGTCAGACCACATCAGCACCGATATGATTGCTTTTACTTGGATGAGGCGTGGGAGCAGTTTGGCTTTTTCGATATGGTCGATGATATGGAAAATCTCCAAGACGGAGAACAGCTGACAGAGGCTCATTACGAAACCGACCGAGTGAAATGTGTCCGCTAGGGCATCTGCAAAAAAAAAAAAAAAAAGTTCTACTGCGGGCAACACAAATTTGCATCGCTTCGAATCTTAGCACTTTTAAGCTAACCTTGTCCGAAGGTGAGAAACCTGACCACTGTGTTTGTTAGTATCCATGTGTGTCCGCAGAATTGGAACAGGTTGTAGAAGAAAATGTAAGCAATCCTGACACTTAGCCTGCATTGAAGAAAATGACAAGGATACACAACAAAAAATCCTGGAGTCGATAATTGATTAATCAACAGGTACTGTATGTCTGTATTATACACTAAAAAGTGCAGTAGGATGTTATTTGAATTTAGCATAAACTATGTCGCATTTGACTTAGTTTTGTTTTGTTTGTATACAGCATCACAATATATAGTTCAAACAATGTGTAAACGAATGTGTATCCCATTCTGTTACAATTAATCTAACGGAGAGATCAAAATGTCAAGAAAAAGCTCATCAAATAAATTTCGGTCACTTACATTGTCTCTTCTAAGTTTTTTTTTTTCCCTCCCTCCTAACGGCTTTTTTTTTGCAGCCGCCTCAACAACGGAAGCAGGAAAAGAGCAGCAACGTTTGTTCATCTGCACTTCCTCAGGCAAATTATTCCTTTTTGCGTATTGGACTTTAAGCCCACCACTTGTATGCATGGGAAAACCTGGTTGGGACAAACAAATACATTATTATTAATAATATATTTTTCATCATTATTATTAATGTATTTAAAAATAAACATTGAATGTTTGGTGTTAAATGTTTAGAATAAATGAATACATTATCATGTAGGGCTGCGTTTGGAAAAAAAATCGTTTTGAATCCATTTTACTTACAGACAGATTCCGATTCATAAAACCACAAATCAATCTGTAACTCACATATTTATAGTAGCTGCTCCACCTATTATCTATACTATTTAGAGGTAACGCCTCATTCCACCACAAGATGGCGCAAACCTACCTCTTGTGCATTGTCAAAAAAGGTTCGTCTAGTGAACTATGTGGCTAAAGATTCCTAGCTCCAGGTATGAACGACAACTTGAAAAAATACAAAACATCAGTATCAGTATCTAACCAGTTGCTTGTTTTGTTTTTGTTTTTGTTTTTTTTTAGGGCAAAGAAGCGCTCTCTTAATTTGATATTAGGAGCAGTTTTCCTTCGAATGACCCCTTGGTGAGCAAGACCTCTGCTTGCTTAGAGGCCTAACTTCAACGTTAAGGTGCTTCAATTTTTTTCAACTATTTTTTTAAATTAAAAGTTTACATTTTAAAATGTGTTGAAGGAATTCCTGAAAATCTATTGGACATCTTGAAGGGTCTAATTATTTTGACATGTTCTGTCATGTTTTATTGCGGTACGTGAGCAGAAGAGCATGCTAATTGTGATTAGCATAATGCTAAAGTTAATCACGAATAGCTAACCGCTACGCTAGCATATACATTACGCGTACAGTGCTGCTTAATTTAGGTCATATGTAGGACGATAAATGTGAAGCTAGCTAAGCTACATTTCAAATATTAATGTTATCTAATTCATATTGAATGTGTAAGATTTCCAAAAATGCCCTTAGTTCTTTGAAAGTGATTCATTTTGATTATAAAATACTTAATAGAACGTGAAATGTGAATGTATGATGTGTTGCGTCTATGCTATAGCACAATTTTGTGTAGGTCTACCACATCTTTTTTTTTTTTTTTTTACATTTTTTAAGTATATTGTATTGCCTGTGTTAAAAAAAAAAAAACTCCCCCAAGTTGGAGCAGAAAATTTTAAAGTGTACAGACATATGTTTAGTGTTTATATAGGCGTGTGTCTCCACAAAACCCAATTATATGTTTTTAATGTATTTGTTTTTGTTCTTTTAACCCAAACAGTGAAAATAATATCTATTTTTTACATTTAGTTTTAGTTTTTGCCTTTTGAATTAAAACAAGCCACATTTTCTTTTCTTTTAATGAAATTAAATCAAACCAGCAGCAGCAAACCTTGTACATGCGAGTCAAAACTACAACAATTCATTTGCATTCAAATAATTGTTTAACAACAAAGGGAAATATGACGATTGAGCACATTCAAAGTACATAATAATAAGTGTAATACATAAATACATTTACAAATATTGCACTTTCTCTTTGACGAGTTAATTATTCTTCTTAAAAAAAACAGAAAAGGGGCAAAAATACAACGCTGCTTATGATTCTTTCAAAGTCTGTACATTATAAAGTGCATGCATATATATTGATGCTTGTAATGTATTTTTTTGGGAGGTGAAAGATTATTATATATGTGCATAAATATATAGTATGTACTGTAGAGTGTGGCCATCACTCAGCCATTTATTGACAATATCACTTTTTGAAATGATTGCGTTTAAAGGATACACAGACTGAGGAAAAGCTGATCTTGCCTTTACTTTTTTTTTTCTTTTTGACATGTCTAACATTGAAAAACATAGAGTAGGAGTTCGCAACCAGCGGTTCAGGTTCTCCTGTGCATCCGTAAATGGAGCATCTAAGCTGCAAAGTAATTTACAATAAATTATCATTCGGAAATAATAAAGATGTCCTGTAATGAAGAAAATGTATAATAGTATGAAAATAAGTCATTTTAAAATATAACTTTCCTTTCTTGCTAAACTTTTACATTTTGACTTCATCATATTCTCTTTGGTTTTATGAATATTATGAGGGTTTTTTTCCACCAAAAGGAAACATACTCAACTTCAGATTAGGAACAGTTTTTTTATCCTTAAACTACATTTTGGTGTTATGAAGATTAAAGCTTCTGTTTTGACAATGTATGACTTGTTAGATGTTCTTATTGACATGATGTACGTTTGTTCTTCTTTAAATAACTTATTTACTGCATTAAATGCGTCTCTTTTTTAATTGTTTTTTTTTAACAATGTCTTTATTCTTATAACTCTTTACTCCAACAAAATACATTCTCACAAAGATTACAATATTTTTCATTTGATTTTTTTTTTTTTTTTTTTTACTTCATCTTGATGAAGTTCGACTTTGACTTTTTGTCCTGACAAATTTACTTCATTCAAGTTTTTGTTCTGACAAAATTCAACCTTGATACAATTTGCCTTTATTGGTCTTTTTATCTCAACAAAATCTGAGATCATTTGGCTTTTCATCTTGAGTAAACTTTGGACTTTATTTTAGAGTTGATAAAATCATTTTAATGTTTGATTTTATTCGACTTTTGTTCTTTTAAAGTGTTCCTATGATAACATTACAGCTTATTTCCTCTTAATATGTAACATTTGGTGTTTTCCTTTCAAAAATAGGCTTTTTTTTTGCTGTGTAGTTACGAGGGAATTCTGTGTGAAAAGATTTTTGGGGTGGAAAAACTGAAAACCCCCCGGTTCAGATTGTGCTCGGCGGTTTGATGGTCATGAGAGTGCGTCCGTCGAGCGGCGCAAACAGCGGGTACACTTTCTCCTTGAAGTTCCCCGTGAAGGTGTAGATATGCGTCTTGCTTTCGGCGTTGTAGAAGGACACCTGACCCTCCTCGTAGTCTAAGTAGATCCCCATCCGCCGTGGCACCAGGCCGGCGGGCAGGATGGTCTCGGGCTTGGTGCAAGCGTAGAACTGGTGCGTGCCGCGCCACAGGCACCAGTAGCCCGTCTTGGGGGTCATGGGGAAGCGGCCGTGGCGTTTGGAGTTGACGGCGGCCAGCCCCACGCGCCAGTAGCCGTTGTTGGCGATGTCGACCTCCCAGTAGTGGCGGCCTCGGTTGTAGCCCTCCCAGGCCAGCACGCAGGGCCAGCTGTCAAAGCGCTGCGAGCTGTACGGCAGAACGGCCTGCGACAGGCCCTCCTGGACTTGCCGCTGGTCCTCGGACAGGGTCAGCCATGGGTGGTTGGTCTTTGGGTCCAGAATCACATCGGCTGTTATGGAGGACAAACTCTTGGTAAAAGTCGGGACAAACTGTTGCATATTTTTTTTAGTTCAGGGATGTCCGCCAAATAGACTGGAAAACAAATTGTCTTTTGGAGTTTCTTTATATTTGAAGTTTCAAGTAAAAGAAACCCAAAAAGAATATTGATTTGAAGCTTCAAATATAAAGAAAGTCGTTTTCACAACCACAAAAACACACAAGATTACAGATAATCGGCCTAAGATATTGCTATGTGTGTTGTGGTGTTCGGTCAATTAAATCCTCTACAAAAAATAACACTTTGGGTGCCACTGACGTGAAATAACGTCAGTGATAACTTTTTTTATATGGAAATGGACAGAGAAAAGGTTTGGGTGGCTCTGTTTTGATCATAAAGTTGGGAAAATTGAAAAAAGAAAACACTAATTATATACTGTACAGTCAATAAGAATGCTCAAAATTGGCTGGCAGGTTGATCTGCTTAGAAAATGGTTGGGTGTAAAAATCTGGCCAAATGTGTTAGTTTTTTAGAGCAGGTTTGTGGCTTTTTAATTTTATAAAATTGCTCAATTTTCATTTTTATTAGTTTCAGTACTAGTCTGACTTTTTAAAAAGTTTTATAATTATAAGGTGCCATTTCAGTTCGTTATATTTTCTTAAAGCAGTTCAGTTTTCAATATTAGTTTTGAGTTATTGTGTTTGTTTTGGTTAACTACAACTTACTGGTCAGTTCTCCGAAATTTAAAAAAAAAAAAAAATCATGAACATTTCCTCTCCTGAAGCTGAAATTCTGATCATTTTGACATTTAGAACTTTAAACGTCAAATTATGACTCAAAGATGATTAATGTTAAATTTAACAATCAATTAGTTGTTGATTAATTGAATAACTGTTGAAACTCTAATTGGTATATGTGTACTCCACTTTGGTCTAACCCCCCATGAGCGTGCAGTATTGTGTGTTGGCCTCACCTTCTGCACTGTTGATCCAACTCCAAACTGAAAGACACATCACACATTGATACATGTGAGTCCAAATTTCCATATCATAAATTAATAAGGTTATATTGTGAGTATGAAACGAAAGCTTACCTGAGTTGGGGATGTACCTTGACGTCCCCGCTTTCCATGTGCGCTGCTTTACTGGCAGCCATAACTGTGGGATCATACCCTAAAACAATTAATTCAAGCATGTTAGTTATCCTTCTTCCCGACAAAACTGTAAATCTTTGACCTGAGCCAACAAAAAAAACTTTACAAGACCAATAATGGCAAAGTTCAATGAATCAATTCAGCGTTTCAAAAGTATGCCAAAATGAAATGAGGAAATCAAACAGGATTGTCCTTGACATTCTTTTATAGTGGGCAAAACTTTAATCCAGATTAACGAGCATTTACCTTGCACCAGAGTAACTGCTACAGTTGGTCATTTTTCATTTTAAAAATGTAAATATTTATGATTTAAAACAAAACTAAATGAAGTACGGTATTATTTTATACAAGAATTCTTAAGGTTGCTTCGAGTGTCAGTAACTGGTATCGGGAGTCTTCATAGAAATATTATACTTTAAAATAAGAAAGGTATCAGCCCAATACGATACCTGGTATCGATATTCACCCACACCTATTTTTATTATTACAATAATCTATTTGGCATTGACACTCCCACCCCCCGAAAAAAAGGCAAAAATTCCCTCCTGGGATTTCCACGATGCATAGTCAGTGATCGTTAATAAAAGACAATTGTGTCGTAGGTTATCAGCACAGTCTTTGCTTATATAAACCTGACCTGACTCATATACTGTATTGCTCTCTTGCACGCACATGAAGGTTTGGCATTACATAAGACGCGCCTTATCAACTTGCTTTATGACTGTGAACCCGATCTTGCCTTTTTACTGCTTTATTGCGTCGTAACAAGCTGACCTTCTTTTTTAAATTTCTTCACTGTCATCCCCCCTCCCCCTCCCCTTCACATACACGCATACACACATTTCAACCCTTCTCGGTCGTTGGCTCACCATGCTGTCTTCCTTGAGGAGCGACCAGGTGATGAACTCGAGCAGGGGCAGCAAGCTGACCAGTCGTTTCTTCTTAAGACCCAGCAGGCGCAGCACTTTGCCCAACTCGTCGCTCTGCACACCACAACTCTGAAACAAGAATTCAATCTTGTGAAGTACATTGAAAACAAAAATCCCCCCAAACATTTTGTCAGATTTGAAGGTCTACTAGTTTATTGCTAACATATAATGTCAAAATTGAGATTAGCGCAAATGTTGCCTAGTTATAAACTACAACACTAAATGAAGCTTCTCAAATCTCTTCAACATATGTACTTCTTTGGCGCTAAGATGCCACAATAAATGGTCAACGTTCACAAGCTAAATGCTAACATATAATACCAATTCACATAAATGGCACATAATTTTAGCCTACAGAACAAAACTACATGAAGCTCCTCAATTCACTTCAGTATAGTTCCTTGTTACTAAGATGCCACAATCATTGTGTCCCAATGGAAAGCCCACTCGCTTAAGGCTAACATGTAATGGCAAGCGCAGTTAATTTAGCACACACTAAATGAAGTGAGATACAACACTACCTACAACAACACTAATCAAGCTTCTCAACTTACTTCAACATATACAGTTCTTTGTCATCAAGATGCCGCAATGATTTTGTCTAAAAGTCTGTTAGCTTAATGCTAACATATGATGGGAAACAACACCATAGACTTGCGAAGTGTGGTTAGCCTATTACATAATTTTAAACTACATTATAAAAACACAAGAAGCTTCTCAATTCACTTCAACATAGTTCCTTGTCATTAAAATGCCACAATCATTCATTTTGGAGCTTAATGCTAACATATTACGCCAAACAACCCCATAGACTGAGAAAGTGTGGTTACAATAGACGTTACATAAACATAAATTAAACTACAAAAGGACACAAAGCTTTTCAAATCACTTTAACATAGTTTCTTAAAATGCCACAACCATTTTATCGAAGCTCTATGCTAACATGTAATGCCAAACACAATTTTCAGAGAAGTTAGCATGGATGTTACCAAATTTGAAACTAAACGGTAACACTACATGAAGCTCCTCAACTCACTTGAAAAAAATTATTTGGCATCTAAATGGCACAAAATGAAAAAAAAAAGAACTACTTGAAGCTTCTCATTTCATTTCAGTGTGTTTTCTTTTTTTTCTTTTTTCTTTTTTTGGAGATGTTTCTCACCTCAGATACCTTCTGCACTTCCTTGGCCCACTCCATGACCCTCAGTTGCACATCCTCATTAGCATCTAAGTCCTTTGTGTTTTCTTTAGTCGCCATTGCCCACTGGTTCCCCTCCAGAACCTAAGACCGCTCAAGTTAGCGTATAGACTGCTTATGCAAGATGCCTGCGCCTGTCAGGTTTGCGCAAGGACTGACCTTGTCCACATGGCGTAGCTCGTTAGCCCACTCCAAGATGAGTTTACGACTCTCCTCCAGACTGCGCTCGGTACGCGAGTCGGACTTTTCTGCCTTGCTGGATGCTGCATCTGCATTGGCTCCGTTGCGCTAGAAAACCAAAACAGTGAGCCTAAATTTGCTGAATCGGCTTGGAATTGATTTAGTAAATTAGGACCTAGGCTTCACCGTTTGCAAATTTTCATGTGTGACCATATTTTTTTTTCTATTGCAGGTTTACCTCACTGTTTTTCTTGCTATTATTGTTCCTTTTTGGTAGAACCAGCCGACAAAATGATCAATTTTCTGTATTTTTTTTAAATAAAAGAAACAAACTAAAGAAAGGGAACAAAATTCTATTTCCAGACTATTTACGATCTCGCATGAATGCTGAAATTTCCACAACGTATATCATCATTTAATGGAAAGTATGTTATGGAGGTGCTCTTCCACGGTACCTTGCAAACCTGGTGCACTTGTTCCTTCCAGTGCTGGATAAACTGCACACACTCCTGCAGACTGCGCAAGTCCTTCAGGCTATTCTGGCGAACCTGTTGCTGGTGCTGAAAATAATATTCATTGAAGTTTTACCCTTTCCATACGCTCCATATTGATAAACACTTTGGAAATGTATTAGAACCAAAAAAAGTACCTGCGATTGTCCCGTGAATTTGCCGCTGGTGATGGGTCTGCTGGGAGCCGAGTTGTGGACCTGGACGTCCTCCTCGGCCAGTTTCCAACGTACGGCGCCGATGGAGCTGCTCTGAGTGGTGCTGTAATCCTGCGCCTTCAGCAGCAAGCTGCTTTCTGAGGCGAATCACAAATCGCATTAATTGCTCTGCGTCACAAACAACATCCGCCGATTGTGCCTTTCAAAACTTACTTCTGTCTGATTTCAAAATGCTCTTCATCTCCATCATCAGTGTCTCCTGGCTCCTATGGACAACAAGCTAGCTAGCTAAGCAAGTTAGCTTGCTAGTTAGTACTTAAGTTAGTTGTTTTGTTTATATCTTACTTTGCTGTAAAATGAATGTTATTTGGTTCATACATTGATAAATATTGTTCTAGTCGGTTGGTTGGTTAGTTAGTTATTTAGTTAGCTATGTAGCTAATTAGAAATTACATATGGCTGTCCGGCAGAATCATAACGTCAAGTCGTTGCAAAAGAGAGGAAGCTATTTTCAGCACTGTAAACAATTTATATACTGTATATTTTAAAAATATTACACACACGTGTAGACTACTGGCCAATAGTATAGTTTAAAAAAAAAAAAAATCACCAAAACATGTTATGAGATTTTGGCCTGATGCCAGCAATATAAAGCTAGTTAGTTTGCAAATTAGTGCTTAAAATCAAATAAATGTTTGTTGGTTTACTTTCTATTTTTCTTAAGCTACCTAAGAAGTAAACTGACCATTTTGTTATATGTATTTCCAGCTAATTTTATCCAGCAACTAGTGAGGTAAATATCCCAATAGTTTGACATGTAGTTACTTAAATATCAACCTACTTGTTAAGATAGTTAGATGCTAGTTAGACTGAACCTTTTTCTGAAATAATCTAATTATGATTTTTTTTTCTCAAAATTGACATTGAATATTTTTTTCGAAGGGTTCTCTTCCCATGTGTTATTCTTTGTCAAAAACAATACAGTAATCTGTATTACAATAAACCATATCATATTTTTATACTTACATTTATTGGTCGTATATCTTAGACCTATGCTATATTAATGCAAATGAACCATGAATTAATATAACATTGATTATTTACTCCATTTAGTGTTGGTAATTTACTAAAAATTTGGCTTTCATTTTTTATAAACGTTCACCATGACTTCTTCATAAAATTCTACCAAACAATTGTAATCTAAATTCAAGTCAGTATACCATGAGTAGAATACACTTCAAAATCATATATTTTAGGTTGTTATGCAAACTAAATGAAAACTGAATATTAGAAAATATAAATGAACAGCTATGATAGACTAAAGTGAAACACTGGTTTTGGATAGATAAATAAATAGCCTTAAAATGACATTTTTTCGACATGAAAGGCGATTGTGAAATCAAACAAGGCATGAATAAAATGCTAATCAAATGTAATAAAATATTGATAGTGGTAAATATAAAGAGTACCTGTAGTTGGAAGGAGTGGAGGTGCACCTCAGCAGTTGGATAGGAGAAGTGGTTGGCCTCTGCTACCCGTCTAGTCGTTTTGATAGAACCTCCGTTGATCTTTGGACTCATTATTTATTGGGAGGTGACATTTGCCCGGCTACCTTGAAACCGTCTGCCACCTTTTCTCCCTCACACACACAGTAAGGAATTATGTTTTACAGCATTGACAATAAAGCTCTGCCTATCACTGAGTGTGACGCACAACATGAGTTTAGTGGCTCGACTTGGCCTGCGTTACTGAAGCTTACAGTATCATAAGCCTGTTTATGTGGGGAAAAACAGCCATTCAGACATTTTTATTTTTTTATACGTTTGTCCTCATTTATGTTGCACGTGAGCTGAAACATATCTAGTCTATGTGGGTTAAAAAAGAAAGAAAGAAATACAAACACGCTTATTCTTTTTTTTTTTTTTTTAATTATAATATCAACATAAGAAGCCTTTAGTCCCATCCCAATTATAAAAGTGATGTCCAGGATCTTACATGAACAGATGAACAGTATTTTGTACATTTTAGTCCATGTGTAAAAAAAAAAAAAAAAAAAAAAAACGTTTTTTTTTTTTTTTTTTGAAGAAGAACTTTCATTAGTTCCAGTTCTTGAAAAACTGCTTGAACATGACAGTCTCTTTCCCCTGCGGTAGGATCTCCACCTGAAGCAACACAACAAAAAGCTGAGTGTGAGGGGAATTAACTCAACTGCTGGGGCACTTGCTTTGCATGTGAAAAGCATTGGGATTATTAACCTCCAATTTTGTAGGTGGTTAGTTTTATTTTTGTAATTATTGCTGTTGATTTATTCTTCTGATGGGAATTTGTTCAAATTGAATTAGCATGTAAAAGATAGTTGGGTTGGTGCCCAAATTCTTCACTCGCTTTACAGCCTGCTTTCGCTTATAGTTTGTAAAATTTTTGCAATTTATTGATTTAGCTCGAACGGTAGAGCGCTTCCCTTGCATATGAACGGCGGTGGAATTGACGCCCACGTTCTCCACTTTATTACTTTGCCCTGTTTTGTTAGTGGTGTAAATTTTTGCTGTTGTTTTATTCATTTGACAGGGGAATGTTCTCAAATAATACAGCGCTTTTTTCATAAAATAGAACTTTTTTTTAACATTACAACTGGTTGTCACATGCTTAAGACTTTCTTGTAACATTGCATTTCCAACTATAACCTAATACAACGAATGATTTTTTTCTAATAACAATATTACTGCTTCTTGTAACATCACAATTTTTTGTAGAGATTTCAACTTCTTCTAACATGCCTTTTTCCTCATACAATACATATGACATATGCTCAGAAAAATATGAATTATTATTGTACAGCATTTCTCCTATAGCGTCACTGTTATTGTAACGTTAAAACATTTGTCAAAATAATATTGTTTTCCCTTTCAATTCCAGTCTTCACATAAGTTTATTTCCCATAATATTTTTTGTGTGTCAAGATTTAAAATTTACTTTTGCATAAAACACATTAAAAATAATCTTTCTGTACCTAAGTAAATTTTAGAGTCTGCATTTTTGTTTCTATGCCTGAGGTACAGGAGTTAAATCAATGCTTCTCTTTTCTTACCGCCAACCCCGCCCCTTTTTATCTATACCTTTACTCAAGACCAGTTGGAATAATTTTGACACCTTTGCATGAAAGTGATCATAAAAACTAGTGAACATGACGAGAAACTGATAAGAAACCGTGTGAAAACATTAACGCGGTTAGAGGAAAACGGTGGTTGTGTGCTGCACCTGTGTTTTCATTCTTGGGTAGTTCATTCTCTCAATGAACTTATCCGCTAACTGCATGGCCACCTGCTTTTCCTTGGCGTTGGCACCGACTCCTGCGAGATATTATTTTATTGATTAGACATGGTCTGCTAAATACTGTATAGTAACACCAGTGACACAAAGCGCAAAGACGTTGAGCAGAAATAACAAATACAGTATACAAAATCATTTTTGTGAAAACTAATTTTCCTCATCTTTTTCAGTGATCAGAGAGAAAAATATTCAAAAAAATACATACAACTTTTTTTACGATTAAACGGCAAATCACATTGACCCGTGCTTTTGGTGTATCTTGACATGGCGTTATCAAACAAGTCGCATTTAATCATTGTGCAGTATTTTGAATATCCATCCATTTTCTTGAGCCGCATATCCTCGCAGGGGTCCACAGGCTTGCTGGTGCCTATCCCAGCTGACTTTGGGCTGCAGGATGCGGACACCCTGAACTGATTGCCAGCCAATTGCAGGGCACACAGAGACGAACAATCATTCACGCACCCAATAGTACCTAAGGGCAATTCAGTATGTCCAATACACCTTCCATGCATGTATTTGGAGTCTGAGAGGAAGCCAGAGTGCCCGTAGAGAACCCACGCGGACTGCAAACTCCACACAGGAAGGGCGGAGTGAGGTGGATTTCAACTGGGGTCCCTGAACTGTGAGGCAGACCACTGTTCCATTGAGCCGCCCTGTATTTGGACTATTTTGGGGTAATTGCCTTCCGTTTCATTCCTGCAGTATTCTAGCCGAGGGATGGCGCAATCCAGGTGGTGTGATAACTGAAAGATCGTGCCATGTTGAAATTTGACATGTTGACACCAACTGGGGTGAAATTTCAGCTCCCTCGTGTCTTCTTTCAATGCTTTCCTTTGATGTAAAGATCAAAGGATTGGACAAAATACCGCACAAGGACTAAAACTCCAAATTTTTGCTGCTGCACAAAACATTTGTTCTATTCTGCTCTACTTCCAAGTCGTCACCTTTCCACACGAAAATCTTCCCGTTGGCGCCGTTATCCAGAATGAAACAGTCGTCGCGAAGCAGCAGCTCCTTTGCAAACGGACTCTTACCCTCGACTTTGGTCATATACATGGAGCCGGTTGCGTTGGATACCTGCAAAAAGAGGAACGCTGATGATGCTGGGATTTGAAGTCTTGGCATCAAAATAAAGCGCTTCATGCTGATGACCTTGAAGAGTGAGGCCGCGTTGGAGGCGTCCGCTTTGCTGTCTTCCTCAGGTGTGCTTTCAGGCAGCTCGGGCTTCGGTCCCAAAACCTGTTGCAACAAAACCCTCAACTTTCTAGACAGTATCATCAAATTCTTTCGAGCAGAGGGCAAGGCAACGTTAGTTTCAAGGGCTCAGTATTTCTGAAGTTACCTTAATCATTTCAGCAGGCTCTTCTCCCTCATTTGAGTCCACAATGCGAGCTTTCCCATGTTTTTCCGCATCCCGAATCAGCGAGGCGATCTCTCGCACTTTCTGTTTCTCAAAGACGTTGGCTTGCGAGCCGATCCAGGTCACGATGATCTGCGGGCCGGAATGAGTACTTGAGTATTCATTTTTTAGACAACTTCTTACTGTCACACAGACATCATTTTGTAATCCTTATTATGTCAAAATGAGCTTGATAGAACGAGGTGCGGTTAAGGTCAAATTTGAACAAGGGGGTAAGACATTTAAACAAGCAAGAGTTGACAATATTGTCAACTTGAAAAATGTTTTATTGTAAATGCGTTGTCTTGTGTCAATCATCAAACCTGGAAAAACAACGCTCGAGTAGGATTTTTTTTATTTTATGTTTTATTATTCAATTCGAAATGAGGTTTCTGAAAAAAATTACAGTATATTTTTTTAATACAAGATGACTTTTTATGTTCTTTTCTGTTAGCATAGCAACTTTTGAAAATTGCTGGATTCATTACTACTACATTTTTTCGGCCGCTATCATCTTATTGGATCGTTTGTCATTTATTTCACAACATTAAGCAGAGCTAGACGAACACTTTTGATAGTATAGATAGCTTATAATTCTTTTACTTGCATTTTTTTTTTTAAATTTTGCTAAGTTATTAATAAAAAAAAAATGTGCATAATTGACAGTAAAACTTTAATTCATAGTTAAGTAAAAGTCATACATTTCATATATTTTTCCTCTTACTTGAACGAAGGAGTTTAATCCGTACTCGCAATTACAGTCTAAACAAATACTGTATCTGTTTTTCTACTTTAGTGCAAAACGTAGCTACTGTACTTCTGCTACTTGTGTCAATCACCTCTCCAAGGTCCAAGATGAAGCAGTCGCCCTTATTGAAGCTCTTCCAGGACAGCTCCACCTCTTTAGCACGGATGTTGCGTTTTCCCTTAATTTGATACAAGCGCTGCACCACCGTCGTTGTGCCCTTAGGCCTCCTGAACCCTGACTCCACCCCTCCATCCTGTGAAGACAAGCTCCTCTTTAAAAAAAAAAATACTTTCAAGTGTATGAAGCGTTCCACACATGAAGTACAAGGACGTTTCAAATAATCCATGAATTCCTAAAAATGACTTTGTTTTGTTTATTATAGTTATCCTCAGACAGTGTAACTGTGTTTCTAGTAAAAGTGGTTCCTCAGTAAAAATAAAATGGCTTTTTTCTCTTGTCCCTCTCATTCGATGACCAATGTACATGACAAATATGTTACGAATCAGCATATTGGCAAGATTTTGTTGTTTTGTCTTCCTTGTAACTGTTCAAACGTTTTGTTTCGTCAGGTTGTTGTCAAGCTCATTGGTCTGTCCAAGCGTAGACCTAAGGTAAGTCCACTCTTCTTTTTTTCATATTTTTCAGTCATTATGAAGTAACCCTGTTAGTCTTTTACTCATATTATTAGAAAATGCATATGAACACATACATTGTTTTCTATTATATAGCAAAGTTTGTTCTTGACCTGTTGGCATAGTGGATAATACAGCTAGCATATACCCTTATGCAAAAAACACTAACTCTTGCATTGATTAGCAAACCTGCAACTTTAAACTCCAAAATTTAGCATGACTAGATTTAAATTAGTATTCAAATTAAATTAAGGTTTCTTCACTCAATTGCAATGGTTTTATTTGGCAATTGAAATACAGATGATTATTTCAGAGGGCTGAATATCTGTAACAGTGTTTTGGAAAACACAGCAAAGTGTATAGTATGACAAATAGAGGACGTAAAATCATAATTGTTGGTTTTATTGAAAATGAAGGATTGCCTTTTGAAGATATCTGTACTTGCAATGGAAGTCGATACTAGTATTGTCAACCATCTTGGAGTAGTTTTACTATCATGAAGTAGAAATACTAAATTTGAAAAATCGAAAATTGCCATTACTGTCATGGAAATATCAGGGAAAATGCTTTATTGGAATATATGGGTCTTTATATAAAATTGTGTCATTTTGGTGAATGTATAAAAAGTATTAGTGGTGTCTTGTATTGGAGACTACTTCAGAGTTAATAACTTCTTATGTTCATGTTTTGTTGTTTACTGTTCTTTTTTTGTTCAGGGTTTTTGTTGTGTTTTGATTTGTCTTTTCACATCCTGGGTTTTTGGTCTTTTGTTCTCGTTAGTTTATGCCTCTGTTTCCTTTGTTACTGTGATTGCGTCCACCTGTGAGACGTTAAAGTCTTCTTTTGTGTTTGCCAATCAGCTTCCTGTTCCAATTGTGTCTTGTTCAGGTGCTCCTTGTTGTCTCACCAGTTTTGATTGTATTTAGTTTCCTGTTTCCCTTCACTTCTTCTCTGGTCATTGTTGATGTTTCTTTAATTGTTGCTGTCCCTTTGAGCTTCTTGGTTTTTTGGTAATTTTTTTTTACATAATTTTATTTATTTATTTATTTTTTTCGAGCAAAACTTTGCTTCCCTGCATTTCGGGTCCACAACCTTACATGACCTCACCCTTGTTGCTGAGTCACGACACGTCTCCTGTTAATGGTCTGAAAAGTGGTGGTATCAAACACCCTGATTGAAACCATAGCTTTTAACATGACCGTTCTATGTTCAAAAATGTTGTGAGCAAAGCAACTGGTAAAATCAACCACACCTTGTAGCTGACACCTCTGGGGAATAGCGCCATGAACTCTGGGGACTCGTAACCCTGGACATGCCTGTGCTGAACGGGGTCTCCGCCCAGAAAGGTGTCAAGTTGGATGGCCAGCATGGCACACGCCACCTGCTCGTCATTTGACGACTTCTCACCTGAATTTCAAAAGAGAAGGATCCAAAATAAGAACTTACCCAATTGCGATCCGTCAAGTGTCAAATGACGTCTCACCTATCCACATATGGAGGTCAGTTCCCAGTTCGCCCCGGTTATCTAGCACCAAGTAGGAATCGCCGTTGTAGAACACTCCCACCTCTGAGGGAGGCAGTGGGACCGCCTTCATCTTCTCCACCCTCCACACGCGCAGACCTGGCACCCTGACCTCGGGACCAAACTGGTCTGCTGCGGCCTGTAAGGGGAGCATGCTGCACAAAGAGATAAAAAGATGGATGACAATATTGTCTACCAAACTAAAGCCATCCATCCATTTTCTCTAAAGCTTGAAGGTGATCTGGAGCCTTGGTCACCTAACTTTTGCCAATGTGCTGGCTATATAACAGTCCAGATATGTACATGAACATTTGTCAAGATTTGAACATACATAGTATTCCCTGTTAGTATGTTGGCTCAAGTGGAAGACATTAAACATCAAGGGTCCTAATAAAAGAGGATGTACAGTATGACTGTGTTAAACATCGCTAGACTGGTGCACGGAGAAGTGAAAGCACAAAATGTTTGCCAGTTTTTCACGTGGTCACAATCAGATCATGACTTCCCTTCTACAGCCTACTTCCTCTGTGGATGATGTTTTAAAGGAATGATGTTCATCTTAATCTTTATTTACGAATAGTTTGGTTAAAGAGATAGTCAAGTAAAATACTTCTTGATGGTATGTTTTATGTAGCCTCCCGAGTCTAAACACGGAATTCTTATAAAAATTCTGTTTGCGGAGTTTGAATTAAGCAGCGCATTCTACACATTTTTATCTGTCTCAGTGCGGCCATTTTGTCGCTTGCTGACAATTGAGAACAGCATCACTGTTGCTCAGGTAACAGCCAATCATGGCCCACTTTACTAACATCACATGAGTAAACTTAAAAAACAAGGCAGCTGCGATTGGTCAATACATGAGTAACTGTGATGTCATTTTCAGTTGACAGCAGGTAACAAAATGGCCGCCCCTGATAGTGATCAAAATACAGTAAGTGGCTTTTGCTACTTAATTCATATTTCACAAATGTAATATCATTCAGAAAGCCATTTTTAGACTAGTGATACAGCATATCTTCTATTACGTTTTTTTTTAAAAAATTCAGTATGTATGGAACTCATCAAAAGTTCTGATTTACATCGTGTCTCCTGTCAGATTTTGGTTTGTTGGTACGCCGCGAGATGTGAAATGTCTGCCTTGGCTCAATGAAGGTTGGGAAACACTCAAATCAGCGATGAATCATCACCTGTGCTTATGTGACACAGCAAGATAATGAAGACGCTGTCGCTATCGTTCCTTATCGTGTTGCCGCAGAGAGTCGAATAAATATTAAGACAACAAGGGTGGGGGATACCGTATAAACACCGGGGCTATAATGGAAGTAGCAGCTTGTGTTTTGCTCCAACAGAGGCGCCAAAATGCAGCCGTAAGCAGTAAATAACGTCTGGGAGTGACGTTTAGCCTCATTATAGTACATGCAGAGAGCAAAGGGCAGGCAATCACGATGACGATATCAATATTTCAACAGCAAATGCCCCAAAAAAGCTACAAGCTAGAAGCCCTGCAAGTTGCACTCAACTGGATGATGCGGCTTGGTTCCGTGCTGTCCGACTCGGGCTCCATCCTCAATGGGTTCTGGAGAGTTGGCTGGAGGGGTTCCGGCAAGAGGAGTTTTGTGCTCACCTGTTGCTTTTTTACCGTGTGGACGAGGTAACTGAAGCCGGTATGCTGAAAGCCTACCTGGGGTGGAAGCGGGGGAGGATGGAGTTGTGCTAGGGTCGGGTTCCTGGATACGAGAACTTTGGAGACAGTTCCCTTATGTCTTACTCTGAGCCTCATGATTAAATTTTGCTAGTGTTTCCCATCCTCCAGTGCAAAAAAAAATAGCACCTGTGAATGTATTCGCAGCATTTCACTTTTTTTTCACCTTTTGCTATGTTATTTTGCAATGGAATATCTGCATACCCTATAATCACGTTCATGTATGTAAGCGTGAATGGCTCCAGTTGAAATAACAATGAAAAAAAAGTGTATTATCCCATTAAAATATTGATACTGTTTCCAAGTGGTGATTCTTGGGGCAGACATTTTGGAGTGCTGAGCCCCAGTCCAGGTGAGATAAATCGAACATATTTGTACATTTTGAAACATTATCATTCCCGCTTTTAGACAAAAGAAGCATAACATGTTTTGTGTTATGGACATGCAATCAGTCAGCTTGTGAGTATGCCAAAAAAGCCTTGAATTTTAGGAGTTGTGGGATTCATTGTAGGGGTGCTCGAGCACCCTCTAGAATGAGCTAAATTGCCCATGCTGCTAGCTGATTCTTTTTAGGTAAAAGAAGACAATCAAAACCACTCAAACGCTTGCTCAGCTACATCGTGCTGCTATTTTGCGATTATCTTTTTTTTATGGTTTGTGTTTTCATCCAACATTTGATTATATTTGACTTAATTTCACTGTCAGCCACTAGATGGCATCACACTTACTTGAAAGAAGAATGAAACAGGAAGTATTGAAGCGCATCTTAGTTTTTGTTGAAAATTAGTCAACATCATCTGTCGTAATCCTGCTTTATACGCCAACAGAAAATCACAGATTTAGCTCAATTTTTGTACATCTTTGGGCATGATTAGATCGATATTGTCATAAGTTTAAAGTTTGATGAGTTTGCTGTAAATAAAGGGGATCAGTATACGCTATTTCAGTTATTTGCTGAATTTATTTGTGTTATCCATGGCTATTGCGCTACCTCTATACAGCACAGTTAAAAAAACAAAGGCGTATTATTTGTAGAAAATCACAATTTTAATCGAAAGGGGGGAAAAAAGGGACATAGAAAATGTATTGAGAATTGCTGCAGTAGTGAGCAGCTTACCCCGCCCTCACTTTCAGGAAGTGAGAAATTACAGCCAAAAACACACACACAAACACACACAAATCAACTTGATGTTGATGATAAGTGCAATAAAAAATTCCTAGTTGCTATGCTAATGTCAAAAAATGACGTATTTTTACACTTTACAACGTCTGACTTTTAATCGATTGTCATGTGGTAACACTATATGGAACTGAAGTATGTGATGAGCAAACAAGGAAATAAAGAGCAATGAAAGAAACTATTCAACAATGACCAGTTTGAGGAGGGAAGTTGAAGCCTTACCTTGGAGAGGAAAATAACTGCGGTACCAAACAGGCAAGGAGTGGCGAAAAGAGTGCTTGGTTCTCAAACACACAAATTCTTTCGCTCTCACACACAAGCATTGACTCACACATAGACCACATATTTCCTGCATGCCCTGCAGGGCCAGCCCACCTGTTTCAAACACAAATGTGATTAAATCCAGACTTAGGGGCACTTGAGTTTGTTTTGACGCTAGTTGTTTGTCGCAGAGATTGAATCAGATTCTATTAGAGTAAAAGGTGAAAGTGTTTTCATGACCATCATGCTCCATTGTTAAATCACATGTGGCATTTGACATTTCAGACTCTGATAATGATAATACGTAATAATGTAACTATTACAGTGATAGTGCTGCTAACACTTGAACTCACCAGGAAATGCGGAATACCAGCGCAGGTTGAGATTAGCCATCCGTGACTCACCTGCGAACGTGTTCTGACACGCAGGAAGGTTCTTATATAATTGAGGTGAATATTTTGTTTAAGGTTGAAGTCAAGCAACCATCATTTTTTTATGTATCATAACGATAACAGCTTCACACACTCCGACACCCTGTTAATATATTTGGTTTGTGTAAATATGGGCGTGTGTTTCAATTTATAAAATAAACATTCCATTAAAATGACTGTTACAAAAACACACACACATAGTAACATGGAATGTTAAAAGATTTTTTTTTTTTGCTTAACCCTTTTGCATTTTACATTAAAAGAGACTGGGGAGGTGAAATTTCACCCAGATGGTGACAAGATGTCAAAGTTGTCCTTGTCCTTGTTTAAAATACTGCACAAATGATGTGGAAGAAAACGATCCAAAATAATCAAAATACTGCGCAAGAGTTAAATTAAATTGCTCACAGTCATTACTTTACATAATATTTATGTCTTTTATTTTAGTACAAAGATGACAGTGATAGGCATCAGCGAGTTAGCAACCTTAGTTGATAAGATAAGCGGCGAAAAAAAGTGGATGGATGGATGTTCGTAGTATGAATTCTAATATACATTATTATATTCCGGGATAGCTAGCTTCACAGTTTATGAGGCATAGAAGACATTGAGACACAAATGTATTTGTGCTATATTGTGCATAATTGGTGATGGTGAGGTGAAGCCGAATGTACCATCGAAACTTTCAGCCAACTGGTTCAGCACTTCATTAAGATTCATATATGGCGCCATCAAGCGTTTACCTAACGATACTACAATGTAATTTCCCCCTTCAAAACAAGTGATAAAAGTACAAGAATTAAAACCTTGAAAAAAAATCAGTGAACCGCCTGAATCAGTCACGTGGCAGGGTGCTTGTTTTTATTGACATTTTCTTTATACAGTGCTCGCTAACAGGTCTCGTCAATATAACAGCGAACTATACCATATTGTAAAAAAATAAAATCATAAAATATAAAAAAAAATAATTGAGAGAACTCAATTCAAAAAAAGAGCATAAATGTCGTGTTACCTTTTTTTTCTTTCAAATTTAAGACTAAATGTAAAAAACAGAGTTAATAAAGAACCCTTTAACGTAGCACGGAGCTGTAAAAAGGGCTTTGTTTACGTCATCGAACTACGTTTTGCTTTGTGGCTGCACTGATTCGACACACTTCGCTCAAGACAAGTGTTTTTTTTTTTTTTTTTTACTTGCTTTACTCCCACTACCAATTCTTTATACGTACGACAACGGCCTCCTCTGGTGTGATACGCAGGTGCAACACGCAGTTGTGCTTTCTTGGGAGCCAATTAACGAACGCCAATATTCTTAATAATTTTTTTTTTTAAATCACGTTTTCTTTTTAACAGCGAGTTCATATTTTTAAGTACAGTATACATTTTCCAGACTGATATGGAATTGTAAAAAATTGTTAAACATTACAAAATATTGCCAGTAGCAGATCGCGACAAAACAAAATGCACATTTGTTGTAAAACTTTTTATTTTTTTCCCCAGGTCAAAAACATAACAGACAACACATTAACATTGTGAAATGATTGCTATACAGCGGCACATTTATTTCCTTCTTTCTTCTGCATGAAACCCTGTCTTGCCTTGTGATGCCCGTACGAATAAGCTAATGTTTCTGAACATGCTGGACAGCGCTCCTGACAAGGCAAGTGAAGTGGACACAAAAGTTTACCAAGTGGAAACAAAAAATAAAATTCACCGCTTCTATTTATTCCTTTTGCGGAGTCTGTCAGAACTTACAGAATGAATGATTCCTCCAGACATCGCTAAGTAAAACAACAAATGAAGCGCGAAAAGGGTAACAAAGTCAACCTTGTTAAATGAATGAGACAATATCTTGAAAAAAACAGTCATATTGAAGCCACATATCTCGTGGCTGGTTAATCAAAACAAACACAAGAAGAGGACCCTTGTCGACCGTGTAGGATCACAACTTTGGCGACTTAAAAGTGTTTGTCTCTATTCATATGAACTTGAGTCACCCAAAAAAAAAAAAAAAGCAAGTGAGGAAAAGCAAAAACAACAAAAAAAAACTAAAATCATATTCACACGGAATAGTAGTTAAACCTTCTGCTTTAAATACATGGAATAGTCAAATCGATTTAAACAAAACAGGGCAAAACTTAAGTAAGACCCCGGAGGGCCTGCAAATATTACAACCTAACAGTTGGATTTACATGAATTACCCCTCATGCAGATGATGCCCAAAGTACCACCCATTACTTCATGTCAAAATTAAAGACAAAAAATATTCCCTGCATTAAGGAATACATATCATTTTTTTAATGTCTTTTTTTTTGCCTTTAATGCAAAAGCCTCCAAGATGCCAGAGGATGGGAGGGTGCTGGTAGCTGTTAAAGACATCATTAGGTCTTTCGGGTGTGAAGGATGCGTCATGGTCAGTGACGCTGCCAAAGAAGCAGCTAAAAAAAAAAAAAAAAAAAAAGTTGGGGTGGGGGGGGGCAGTGGTAGGGGCAACCGTTCCTCCATCTATCGCCAAAGCAAATTACAATCCTTGTTCTGAAAAAGCTTCTGGCGAAACATTCGCCTTTCCAGAAAAGCTTTGCGGCCAACATTTCAGAGGTTAAACGCAGTGAACAATAAAGAGGAAAAAAAAAAAGGTAGCTTCCTTTCACTTTCTGGATTTTTCCTGGTGGGTGGGGGTTGGGGGGCATTTCTAAAACTGAAAAAGGCAGCCTTTTCCCCGCCCATTTCAGGCAAAGCAGTTTCTCTTTCAAATAGTAGTTTGGACTATTTGCGTACGCAAACGCAGGACAAACTGGCCACGTGGTCAAAAAAACATGTGAGGGGCTCTCCAGGCGATGTCCGCCCTCAAGCCCTCCTTCTCCGCGGCTCCTCAGTTGTTCTCCTCGTCGCTGTCGTCGGGGCTGATGGCCGGACTGTAGGTTGGAGAGGTGGGGCTGTATCCGGGCGAGGTGGGGCTGTAGGTGGAGCCTTTGGGGCTAGTTGGCGAGTACTTGGGCGACGTGGGGGAGTACGTCGGAGAAGTGGGGGAGTACGTCGGCGAGGTGGGCGAGTATTTGGGGCTGGTGGGCGTGTAAGTTGGGGAGGTGGGGGAATAGGTGGGCGAGGTGGGGCTGTATTTGGGCGTCGTTGGAGAATAAGTAGGGGATGTCGGCGAGTACTTGGGCGAAGTGGGGGAGTACTTGGGTGATGTTGGGGAGTATTTGGGAGAGGTGGGGGTGTACTCAGGCGAGCTGGGACTGTATGAGGGGGACGTCGGGGTGTATTTAGGCGAGGTGGGCGAGTAAGAGGGGGAGCTGGGACTGTATGAAGGGGAGCTGGGCGTATAGGTGGGCGACTGCGGGGTGTAACGCGGACTGGAGGGGGAGTAAGACGGCGAGGTTGGCGAGTAGGAGGGGGAGGTGGGAGAGTAGTTGGGGCTGGTGGGCGTGTAGTTGGGGGAGGTCGGCGAGTAGGAGGGGGACGTGGGAGAGTAAGAAGGCGACGTGGGGGAGTAGCTGGGTGAGGTGGGCGTGTAGTTGGGCGACGTGGGGCTGTAGCTGGGGCTCGTCGGCGAGTAGGAGGGAGAAGTGGGGGAGTAAGACGGCGAGGTCGGAGAGTATGACGGAGACGTGGGGGAGTACGACGGCGAGGTGGGCGAGTAAGAAGGGGAGGTGGGCGAGTAGCTGGGCGACGTTGGGCTGTAGCTGGGCGAAGTGGGGCTGTAGCTGGGCGACGTGGGCGAGTAGGAGGGAGACGTCGGGGAGTAAGATGGCGAGGTAGGCGAATAGGACGGGGACGTTGGCGAATACGAAGGCGACGTGGGGGAATAAGAGGGAGATGTGGGGGAGTAACTGGGCGAGGTCGGAGAGTATGAGGGAGACGTCGGGCTGTAATTGGGGCTGGTAGGGGAGTAGGAGGGAGATGTTGGAGAATATGAAGGCGACGTCGGCGAGTAGCCTGGGCTCTGGGGGGTGTAGCCGCCGGGGGAGCGGGGCTCGTAGGCGGGCGACGTGGGGGAGTAGTTGGGTGACATGGCGCCACCTGGAAAGAAAAGGTGCATTTACATTCGTGTCATCACTTTTTCTTAGCTCATTTCAGCGCCAAAATTTCACTCACCTGGAGATGGGATGTAAGGGCTGGCAGGCCCGGGAGATCCAGGCGACCCAGGCGTGGGCGACCAAGCCGGGGAATAACCTGGAGAGAAGCCGCTGGCATCTGACGCCGCACTCGGGGAGAAGCCTGCTGCCCCGGGGGTCATGCCGCTTCCTGGAAGACAAATGGAAGGTCACAATTTAGAGTGACCCTGGTAGCGCTAACACAGAAACATTTGAGGAGCACCTTGAAAAATAAAACATCCCGTAATGAATATGGCGGAAAAAACTTTCCAAAACCAGCGAAATGTTGACTTTGTGATTCCACTCACCAACACTGGGCGACCAGGCGCCATGGGCCGGTGTTGCGCCAGTGTTCCAAGGAGTCATGGCAGGGGACCGGCCACTCATGGGACTCGGCACGGAGCCAAAGAACATTCCGGTGGCTAAAAGAACAAAAGAGACCACTTAGAAACCGTCTCGCCAAACAAAAAAAGAAAACCTCTTGAAATCATTTGCACTTACGGCCGGCGACGCTGATGCCGGGTATGTTTGTTGGGATCTCCATGCCGTACTTGCACTTTTCCGCATCCAGGAGCAGGTCAAAGCAGCCTGTTCCGGCGGGAGCGAGCTGGCCCAGCATAATGTTCTCGGACACGCCCTTCATCGGATCGCTTTCTCCGTGAGACGACGCCTCCATCAACACATCCACCTGTAGCAAGGGGAGGACGGGCGTTCAACTGCGATTCTTTGAAGGAGCTTGGTTTCCAAGCGAAGACCGAGCCATCCTCTCACCGTCTCCTCAAAGGAACACTTCATGAGCGGCCCCGTGTCTTGCCGGTTGATGCCGTGACGCGTGATGGCCATCAGGTGACCGCGGCACGTCATGGTGTCGCACAGAAGAGCCAAGTGACGGTAGTTGACGTAGGAACCGTCGAAGGAGATGACATGGTACAACTCCCTCTCCAGTGCCTTCCGCACAGCCTCAATTCCAAGCACCTGCATTACAGAAGGATGCGTAGACAGGTGATTCTCAAATTGTGATAAAACCAAAACAATTACTTCTCAAGATCTTTCCACTGGGCTAATTTAAAGTTTAGAATATGATGCCACAAATTTGACATCCCTGTATGAATTTAGCCCTTTATGCTTTGGCCACTTCAATAAAGATTTAATAAAGTACCTTCCAATATTAAGTGAAGATTTACCCTAAATACAATTCTGATAGCATTTAGGGAGCATATGTGTTCGATTTTGGAAAAATAATATATAGATTTAGGGGCATTACGGTAAATGCAGCAATACACAACCCTCCTTTGGCTGTCCGTAGCTATAACGGACATGGAGGACTGCCACGCCCCATGTGATATAATTTAATGATAACTAGACCTACGATTATATTTAAAGCATACTGTTGGTTGTTAAGAACACATTTATTTGCAAGTTTTTCCAAATATAAAATCATTTTTTCATTTTTCATGAAAACCATTCCAAATCTTAAATATTGTCACTTTAAGGTGTTCTTCCTTTGTATTTGTTAAACACAATCAATGAACTAATCTTTTTTTTTAAATGTTTTGTGACCCAGTTCAGTGCAAATATTAGGCGTTTCAATTAGTAAACATTCTATTTCTGCAATCCTCTGTGTAAGTCAAATTTATCTTTGAATTGAATCAAATCACATTTGCAAAGATTTGCCCGTACTTTGCACATTTCTTTTCGTGACAAGATTACAAACTAAACCATGAAGTGATTCTTAGTTTACTCCATTTATTGCACTGTCAATTTGAAATAAGGTCCTATTGTTGAATTAACTTATTCAAAAGATTATTTCATTATTAAAATCATTGTTAGTTGCACTCCTAACAAATAATGTCAGATTTACCTGTGTTTTAGTCTTCTGGGTTGGGATTACACTAAGGTAACTTGCTGCGGTTTTTATCCGAAATGTATCTAGATACTATATAAGTAACTACATTCATTCTAAATGTAAAACAAAGCCAACCAACTAAACAAATTGAAGCATATTTCCGCTTTCCAAATAGCACTCTTAGTGCCCCCGTTGTGACGTCCATTCGAATGTCATCAATTGCTCGGCCCTACCGTGAAGATCTCCACGATGTCATTGGACGTGGTCCTGACAGGATCGACGTCCTTTTCGCTCAAGACCCTCATGAGGCTGACCCCGTCCGTCTCGAGGATCCACTCCTGCAACGCCTTGAACTCGCCGTCCTCGGTGATGATGATTTTCTTCTTGTTGTCCGTCTGGGGCAGGTGCATGTACACCTTGCTGATCTGCTCGATGCCTTGAAGCGTCATGTCCGTCAGCATGTTGGACTCGATGCACCTCAGGAAGACGTCGTCGTCCATTTTGTCCACGACCTCTTCGTCCTGGCCAACAATGTAAATTGAGGTTACTATTGCGACTCGAACGTATTGCCGCCTCTGAGATTATCACTCGCCTCTTGGAACTTGTTCTCGTCGCTCTTCATGATTCGGATTCGAAGAACGAGCTTTTCTGCATTGTCGTCGTTAAAGATGCAGTTCAGGTCGTCTCCGAAACCTTAGAGAATGTGCAGGGGCAGGTGTTAAAAATAGAGATCGACCAATATGTTGTTTTTTTTTTTCTGATATGCATCAATATGGCGAATATGGGCCCTGATAATCAGCCCGTCAGACAATGGGTCGATCCCTCGTTAAAAGCGAGCCATGATTGTCATATCAGCGATGCAAAAATCCACAAACGCACCTGCGTTGATCTTTTCCGCAATCTGCTCCATGGTCAGCTTGCGATCGGTCATGTGCTTGCGGTCGAGCTCGATGCGCAGCAACCACGGAGAAATGCGCGTCACGTCGAAATCCGGCATCTCGTAGTATACGTTGACCCATTCCTGGTCTTCGGCCACCACCGTGTTCTGAGGGTTGGGGTCGTAGTAGATGGCAGTGTTGGCAGTCACCTGAAACGAAATGTGATTTTTTTTTAGTTTTGCAGACACGAAACGAGGACCGATGGAGCAAGAAAGTTCACTTTCTTCTTTTTACTGCTTAACAGCACAATAAAATTCCATTCACAAGTTAATCAGCGCATTGATGAAAAAAAATCATTAAAATATGTCGTTTCCATTCACCTTTCTTAGTGTGGTGTGCTCCAAGCGACAGAGGATGTCTTTGGCTCTCTCTGCATCCCTCGCAGCCTGGCCCAGAAGGAAGACCGTCAGCGAGGGGGTTTTGGGCTTCTTGGAAATGTTGATCAACTCTTTCAGACGGGGCACGCCCAGTGTCACGTTCTTGGCCGACACGCCGGCGTAATGGAAGGTGTTCAATGTCATCTGGGTGGCCGGTTCTCCAAGAGACTGAGCGGCCAGAGCGCCAACCATTTCGCCCGGATGAGCCTGGGGGAAGGAAGGGTACTCGTTATGAACGGCTACCCGGTAAGAGACCCGCAAAACGCTCAACTCACGATAGAATGGTTAAACTTGGTCTCGATTTCTCCCAGCAGCCAGTCGAACGCCTCGGTGGTGAGCCGGAACTCCTCCGTCATGCGCTTGGAGCAGAGCGTGGAGCGCAGGTGGATGTTGAAGAGAAGCGTGGCGTTCTCCTGGGCTTGCCTGCTGAGTCGGTCTTCGCCGTTCACAATCACCAGCTTCTTACTCAGCTCCTGAACACCTGAAGAAGTATTGAGTAGGTCATGTCTTAACCTTCAAGTTTCCACAAAGTGCCGATTCATTTTATCTTGGCCAAGTCCAGTCATGTCACAATTAGACACGGCAGATACGAGGTATCGTGCTGATTCCAGGCTTATTTCAAGGTATCACAACAGCAGCCGTTGACCGATATAGGTCGCTTAATTGTAGCTGTTTTAGCATTGAAAATTGACGATGCCTTGCAATTTTAAAAAGGAAGGTACATTTCTTTAGCAGTCATTAGCAGTTAAGAATTATTTTGATTTTAATTAATTTGTTAGCATGGTTCGTAAATGAAAAATAATTTAGTTATAAGTTATTTGTGGACGAAATTAATGTTTTACTGCTGAAGATACCTAAATGAGTTTACTATCCCTTTGGCGTGAATTGCTGTCATTGGATATAGGCCTCTCTTTAAAGTTATCCATTGTTTTTTGGGGCGAAATGTTCTGTATGAGAATTAGAAGTTCGACACCACTCAGACTGACACCAATACTCACCTCATATTAGTAGAAATTTTCAAAGCAGACCTATATATTTCAATATAGCATTTTCCTTCTAAAATATAATAAATTAGCGGAAATCTTCTTCTGATTTGCAATTTCTTCTCCGTTATCTTAACTGCTCGAAGAGACCTGTTGATACAAGTATCAGCTGCTATTACGAGTACCGATACCTTGAAATAAGGCCAGGTATCGGCTGGATACTGATACTTGGAATCAGTACTCATCAATCCATAATTAAAAGTACTAGGGGTACAAGTGTTAAAGAACATCCTTAGTTGCAATGACCATTAGTCATCAAGTTAGTCATGAGCAAGGTTGAATGAATTGAAAAATAATTTGCCAACGAACCTTCCACAACCCTAATTGGATTGAGATCCGTCGGAGTCCGAGTGTTGATGCGGAAAATCTTCTGAGCGTTCCAAATCATCCTTGCCAAATTGCACGGCAGCACCACCTATAGGTAAGGAGGGAGAATTGCACGCACATTGAAAGGATGAGAGAGGACCAAGATATGATGGCAGAAGCAGAGGCGCACCTTGCTGTCGCCCGTCGGGAAAATGGTTCGGAGATTTTCCCTGTCCTCTTTCATCTTCTCAAACTCCCTCTCCAGTGTGCCTTGCACGTGGGCGTTGGTCATCACGTCTTTCACGACGTCCTCCTGGAGCGTCCGTCTCAACGCTCGTTCGTTGGTGCAGTCAAACTTGAACCTAGACAGACGGGTCAGCATTTCAATGACGGCCGTTCCTAGTAAAATGAAGTTAGGGAAGACGCACGGATACGAGACGTACTTCTTTTCAAAGGCTTTGTTTGATGGTTTGAGCGTCGCCATATTTTGGAACTCGACATTCTCTCCCGCCAGGCCGTCCTCACCGTAACGTAGCTGCACCACCTGGTTGATGGAGTTTCTCACCGTGCCGTCATACTTGACCATCACCGACTCCATGGACTTGATCAGACGCCGCTGGATGTAACCTAGATAAGTGTACGTTATTTTAGATTGAATATATATATAATAATTATACATCATTTTTGGTTGTCTGAAAACATTGATGAGTGATTCACAAGTTCACTATGGTAACGTCACAAAATTTAGTCAAACAAGGGTCACGTAGATCTACTGTAAATCAGTCATAAATCAGGTAATAATCTAAAAAGATCTGTGGCTTTATCACTTCCAGTTTTCATGAAATGATGATTTGTAAACATTAGATACTATTTCCATTCATGGTTCCAAATGAAATTCAAGAGGAAACAATAATTCCAGAATGCTCCCCTATGTGCATTTCTGTCCAAAGTGTGGTCCAAAGTCCAGCATCTGCTCTTAAAGGGATAGTCCACTTTCTTCAGATATTTTCAGCACTAAAAGGTTTTGTCAGAAATTTGATGGCTAAATCATGTTTCATATACAACTTCCGAGCTTTTTTTTTTTAAACACATTTTGTCACTTGTCAACTGAAAATGACTTTACATGTGCTCAAGGCAGACCAATCACATCTCACCTGTTTTCTGGATTTGGACAAGTGACAGTCACAAGCTGAGCCCTGATTGGTTATTACCTGTGCCTGAGCTTCAAGAATAAGTGATATCATTTTCACTCCACAGCAAGTGGCAAAAAAAAACATTTTTTTTTCACCCTCCATTTAGACCCGACTCACCAGTCTCAGCAGTCTTGACAGCCGTGTCAATGAGACCCTCTCTGCCTCCCATGGCGTGGAAGAAGAACTCCGTTGGCGTCAGGCCAGCCAGGTAGGAGTTCTCCACAAAACCTCTACTCTCAGGGCCGTAATCATCCTTGATAAAGTGAGGCAGCGTCCGGTGTTTGAAGCCAAATGGGATTCGTTTACCCTCCACGTTTTGTTGCCCCACCACAGCAATAACCTAATATACAAAAACATATTCATTTTCTGCGCCAAGGGACAAACCTTTCCCCTCAGAAGTGGGGACCTCTCTACCTGCGAGATGTTAATCTTTGAGCCCTTGGATCCGGCCACCACCATGGACTTGAAGTTGTTGTATTCAGAGAGAGACTTCTGAGCGGAGGAACCCGTTTTGTCACGGGCGTCGTTGAGGATACGGTTGACCTGGTTCTCAAAGGTCTGCCTGAGCGTGTTGCCGGGGGTGGGCTCCAGCTCATTATTGTGGGCCTTCTCGATGACCTGGCGGACGAACATTAAAAATTAGGTATTTGTTCAACGTGGTCAGATGTTATAACTGCTGTGAAATTCTTCACACTTACTTCTATCACATCCTGTTTGGCTTTCTTGATTGTGTTCTGGATGTCAAGGTAAGTCTTGGCATCAGCAATGGAGTCACCAATACCAATGGAATGACCTATGGGAAAAAAAAATACGATCGTTGAAGGGAAAAACGCCAAATAATGTCTTACGGATTGCAACAATGTAATTTTCAGCCGTGCCTTCAATGAGGAGCCAGTTGTTGACCACAGTCTGGATGTTTGAGTAGAACAGTCTGGTGATGTCATGTCCCATCTCCAAGTAGGAAATGTGGACAAGGGAACCAGCTGACGTTCCCAGAGACTTTTTGCACAGGATGCCCATTATCAATTCACCGTTTTCCACTATCACCTAAATGGCATACACCCAGACGTAAGCTTTCTTGTCGCAACGTTGCATTTGGATTTGCAAACAAACGGCGCCACCTACCTTGGTGTCACCGGGTGAGATGTGTTTATAAGGACCGCTGTCTTCGTCGTCCGGGTGGGTGCTGTGCGTGCGGATGACATTGATGTGTCCTGGAATGATCAGGCTGAAAATCTGCTTGCCGGTCCAAAGTGGACGCGGCTTGAGGATGGCCGGCTGGGGCACTTTCCCGTCCCAGGTGGAAAGGAACATGAGGAGGTTCATGACTTCACCCTGCGGTTGAGGAATATCGTGATTATCTGAAAACCCCAACGGAGTAAAAGTCTGCCGTTCAGAATCCGCACCCGCTCTAAGAAGACATCTCTCTTGGTGAATTTGCGCACGGCCGTCAACGTGTCCTGCACAATGCCCATGACGGGCCTGTTGGACTGCGGCGTGACGATCATACGCGGCACCATGGCCAGCTCTTGGATCTCGGCTCTTGTCTCGAGGGACTGCGGCAGGTGGAGGTTCATCTCGTCCCCGTCAAAATCGGCGTTGTACGGGGTGGTGACACTGGATGGAGACAGCATCCGGGGGAAGTTAATGGAACCGTCATTGCAGCCATTTCAACGCCACTTGTCATGTTCAGTCAACCCCCAACAAATGACAAATCTTTCTGACAAACATATATTTGAAAATATCAGCAATACCTCAGATTGAGTCGAAATGTGGACCAGGGGAGAATTCGGACCCTGTGCCCCATCATGGACATTTTATGCAATGTGGGCTGTCTGTTGAAGATGATGATGTCTCCGTCACACATGTGTCTTTCCACCTAAGAGATAAGGCAAGTAAGTAAATTAACATTTCACCGATTTTCAGAGTGTTCCCATTGTCAGTAGAATCTCTTGTAAAATTAAGTGAAACAAGTTAACAGTTTTAAATAGCTTATTGGCTGTCAGATTTTTAGAAAAGGGCTCTGTCAAAATGCAGAATGTGAGCGCCAAATATTTTGCCTAGAAAAAGGTCTATCCCTAGTCCAGTGATATTTTTTAAGCATATCATTCTCAAGGTCCTCAGTGTCACCCGACTCTCACCTTGTAGCCAATCTGCAAATGAAGGTCACTCGGTTTGGGGTGGAATCGCAGGTCAATTCTGTCTCCATTGTCACGGATGATGTATTTGGCGCCAGGGTACTGGCTGTTGCCTCGTCGCACCAATTCTTGCAGTCTAAAATGAGCACAAGTCGGAATAAAATCATTTATCAGCAACTGGATGTTTCCCACCTGGAAAATGGGTCTCACCTGTCGTTGTTAAAGGGTGTGACAATTTCTGGAAAGGTCATATTTGCAGCAATAGATCGTGGGACGCCCACTTGGTCGATTTGGAGATTTGGATCCGGGGTGATGACGGTTCGTGCTGAGAAGTCGACACGCTTGCCCATCAAGTTGCCTCGGACTCTGCCTTCCTTGCCCTTTAAACGCTGTTTGATCGATTTGAGAGGGCGGCCAGACTTTTGCATTGCCTGAGAGAGGTTAGATATGGACAAAAATGTACAATGTCTTAAAATTTGCATGGTTTGATCACCATTTTGGAATGGTGTGCAAATGAAGGCGCAAACTTACTCTGGGCAGGCCTGGCAGTTCATTATCCACCATTGTGGCGACGTGGAACTGGAGCAACTTGACGTCTTCCGCGATGACGTGAGCTGCGGCGCCACTTTGCTCGTTTCGCCTCAGCTGGTTGTTGATTTTGACAATGTCGGCCAACTTGTGGGTCAGGTCATCCTGTCAAACACGACGTTGCAGTGGGATCGTGTGAAGCCAGAGCTTATTTTGCTGTGATTTTAACACATCCTGACCAATAGGATTTTTTTTAAGGCTGATGTTAATTCCAATACTTGGCAGAATAACATTCCAATAACCAGTTCATCTGCTGATTAAATAAAATTCCGTTGAATTGATTTAAGAGCAAGATATTTCCATAAATAAAATATCATTTAGTATTGTGCATTATGCTACAGTGGCCAACAATAATAGTAAATATCTATGTCAAGAATAAAATATTCTCTCTTATTGAATGCCGGCTGCAGCCTCATATTGGTGATGGTGGAAGGTGGATAGATGAGTATTATTCTTTTTTATGTGCACTTGATGTATAGGATTTGAGAACAATTGTTCAAGCATTGGGAATGCTGTAAAAAAAAAAAAAAAAGTGCTATCATATTTATAAATTATAAATTCGGCCAAACTTTTTTATAGATTATTGTTCTAATTAGGGCCCAGCAAATGTAATGAGCCAATATTAGGGCTTAAATATTGGGCAATGTTTATCCTCAAATTTGATTCTTACTATTGCTTTACAACATAGGATAAAGGTAAATGACATTAAAAATATTCCCTCTCCCTCAAAAAATATCTTCAGGTTTTTGATAAAATGTTCTCTGCTACAAAGTTAGCAAAACAAAGAATTGTAGAAGTTCAATAGTCTGGCATTCATATCTATAATGTTGTAGAAATGTTTTATTCATTTAATATTGTTAGTTTTTAATCAAATTGGCCCCAAAATAGGTTATGATACAAAACAAATTCTTATCAGTCTGGCCACAGTAAACAAAAGTATCCAAATTTTGCCGAATGAGAGTCATATTCATACGTTTAAATCATTTAACTATTTGTCTGAAGTGACAATACTTTAAAACGATCTGTAGATGGTATTTTTTGTATTGTTTGAGCTATACTTAGGCTA
Source organism: Hippichthys cyanospilos (assembly GCF_059441005.1). Taxonomy (NCBI): domain Eukaryota; kingdom Metazoa; phylum Chordata; class Actinopteri; order Syngnathiformes; family Syngnathidae; genus Hippichthys; species Hippichthys cyanospilos. The sequence continues at coordinate 8,832,288 of NC_142369.1, forward strand.
GACTTAACATTTTCGCAAGGGTTTACTATATACACTTTAGCAGTCCCACCTGGTTCCTTGCGGAGCCTTGCATGACTACGGCAGGCCTGACAGCCAGAGGAGGCACAGGTAGCACGGTGACAATCATCCATTCCGGTCGAGCGAACTTGGGATCCATGCCCAAGATGATGTCCTCTTCATCCGCAATGCGCTTGAAGATCTCGTGCACGCGCTCGGGGCTCAGCAGGATCTTCTTCTCCTGTGAGTCCTCGTTCACATGTTTCCACTCTGCATACAGTTCTAGGCCGGAGCGTCTGATGCGGGGTTGGTAGCGCCCGCAGCCACCGTGTCCCTGAAGAGAGCGACGAAGAACCCATCATTTTAAATATTGATTTCTCATTTTTATTATTTTTCATTACTTTTGCCACCTCTCTCAAATACCTTTTCCTTGGTGATGTCTTCCTCGGTCTCCTGCTGCTCCATCCCAAATTTGTTATCCATTTCCTCACCTCCTTCACAAATATTTTTGCCTTTGCAAAGCTCATACACGTGTGTCAAGCGTTTCCTGGGTTGCCCTTTGGATTTGGCAAGGATGTCCTTGATCTTCGGATTGTTCTGAAGATAATCATTTTTGTGTCAAATTGACAAGACATTCACACTCAAGTAACATTAAATTGCAACAAAAAGCAAAATATATACAAACTTACTGAATCCACGAGCAGCTTGGAACAAAAGAAGCAGACACATCTCATAACCTTCATTATCTTGGAAATAAATCCGACGTGGAAGACGGGCTTTGCCAGTTCAATGTGTCCAAAGTGCCCAGGACATTCAGTCATGTTGCCTAAAAACGAGCAAACAACGTCATAGGAGGGTCCGACACAAAATGTTACAACGCTGTTACAGCATTGTACCTGCACACGTCTGACATCTTCCACTTCGCTCGATGACCCCTTGTCTCGGGTCCATAAGGCCACCAAGTTTCGGACGACCACCTTCTGTAGTTTCGGGGTATTTAATACCCCCTTCTGTAACCGACAATCGTTTCTAAAGGAAACATTGAGAATCTGTGTCAAGGCTACAAAAGTCAGCAATTAACTCTTGGAAGCCATTTGGAAACACTGTTACTTCCATTATTGTACAATAAAAAGAAAAAAAATCACATGGTCTTTTAAACAAAAATGTTAATCGTTGCATTAACAATAGAATAATCAATGAGATAACAAAAAAAATGCATGACTGTCATTGTTCAATGTATTTTTATTTATAATTAGTTATTAATCCATTCATTACAATGCGCCAACAGGAAAAAAAACTGTAAACATCTCGCGCACTGTGTTCATTTGTGGCAAAAGAAATAGTCGTAAGAGACCACATGAAAATTTTTGACTGAAAGTGATGTGCTTTAAGTTTGCAAACTTCCTCGAACGTGCTCGTTAGCTCGAGCTTGGAAAACGGCGAGCTATGCTAGGCTAATGGCTAGCATTGTTCACTGTAACTCGAGCCTTTGCCACAAATGTCAAACTACATCAGTCGCGAGTTCGGGGAAGGCGTGTGTATGATTTGCGAATGCAAAAATACAATCTCCCCTCCGTTCCCCCCAGACAGAAGACCTACAAGCTCATCAGGGCTGATGATGCCGAACTGAACTCTGTTGATCGTGCGCAAGGGGCATGCGCTGTCGCCGGAGGGCGGTCCGTGCATCTTGTCTATTCAAAAGACGCGTCCTTCCTCGACACGTCGCTTTGTGAGCAGGAGCAGCTGCTAAGTATTCACCACGGTCCCGAGCAGGCCACCAACGGTGACCGGGATGTCTCCGGTGGCGGTATCCCAGGGACCTCTGTTGTCAGTCGCCTCTTAAAAACGAAACAAACGTGCTTTTAATCGGACTAGGAGACGGCCAACTACCCCTTTCTCCTTTTCCGATCTGCACCGTGGTGCGCTCTAAGCGCTACTGAGCTGTAGAACGCCCAACGAAGGTTTATATAGACTGGGCGCCTGCTACGGGGTCACTCAGTCTCGAAGACAGGGTCTGACGCTCCGGTGGGTGGGACATCACTCCCTCTACAAGAGCGCTTATTGGTCGCGCCAGTGTGTCCTATGAATAAATTAATTTGTCTCACGTAGGGCCAATGAACGTGCGAATTCATTCTCATATCCAATCACAAAAAAAGGCGGGCTTTGGTTTGCGCAAAACCATTTTTTATTGGCCAACACGCAAACTATTGCGCAGGCATACGTACGTCAGACGTTGGAACGTGCGAATGGTAAATGTATCGCTCCCTGATTGGTGTGAGAACAAGTGGTTGTCCAATCACTGTCGACATTTCAGCATTCCTGACAAAACCCGCCCCTTTTCCGATGTTTGCCGAAAATAGCCGATGTGCATTTCTTCCCTCAAAGCAAAAATAAAAAAAAGCCTGTTCTCCGGTTCGTCTCGCTGTGGGTGAGCCTGGGCGCTAAGAAAGGAGACTTAGATTTGAGGCCTAGTGTGATTAAAAAGACACTTATTGTCGATCCACAGTGTATTGTTACAACAAAACACCGTGTATTGGACTATTTGTTTTCATTTTTTTTCTTTTCCATCAACGTTGACGTTTGGGATTTTCACCATCGAGACTTTTGGGATCCGTGGGACTTGGTCGAAAGCCTCGGACTCGCCTGAATGCCAAGGCCGGACGCCGCATTGGACAGGCGGCAATGTCGAGTAGGAAAATCCGGGGAAGCCTTAGGTGTTAGTTAATTGTTCTCACGTCACTGTATTTTCACTACTAACGTTTAAATGTTACTTGTTTTGTCCAGCCCCTACAAAAACGCACTCAACTATTTTTTAAATGCATTTTATGTATTTTTGAACGACTTGACTTGGTCGCAAGGCCTACATTTTGAAAACTCAACGATGAAGAAAGTAGTTGTTTTACCATTAAATGTCTAATCTCTTTTTAGGTTAAAACGTTAAACCGTCGCACTGGGTTTGTATAAAACACAAGTATTGAGAAATAACTAAGCATTTAAACTAGCTTGTGGAAATGTTTAGATTTGGCCTCAAGGCGATTAAAATGTTAGCATGGGTCTGAAATTGAAGGTTTTTAGATCACTTGGGCTTTTAGTTTTAAATCATTAACCTTGTGGAATTCATTTGTTTTAGTTAACGTTCTGAGCATAGCCTTTATTTCACTGTTAGTTCTACGCCGAAGCACGTTATAATTGTCGCCTTTGTGCTCTCCTCACACGTATTATTGTTGCGCTTCAGTAAATAAACTAGCTACTATACGTTTAAAGGACGACGTGTTTTTGTATTTTCACCGTATGGCTTACGGACTTCGACGAGAGCTGACTGTTAGCTTAGCTGCGGCTACAACATGGCGGATGCTGAAGGGAAAATGGAGCCAAGGGGATAACGTCGTTGTTAATGCTCCGGTTAAAAAGATGCGCACTTTAACGAGTTTATTTCGCATGGCACATTTCGCGGATTCTTCGAGATTCTTGTTCAACAAGGTGAACCGAAAGAGCCGCCAGGCCCTATTTAAGGGGAGTCCAAAAAATTGTTATCGAATACAGAAGCCATTTTGCTAGCCAACTATTGTTGTTTCATTTTTGTCTGTAGTGGCGAGACGTGCCTGACAAGTTTACAGGCCTCAATAAATAACGCGTTTTGGATGAATGTGTGTATAAATGTTTTCATCCAATTTCTTTTGCAGCCAATCCAAGCCGTCACTCATACATGTTCGCACAGACTCTTCATCCTTAAAATTACTAAAGAATAGGCAGAAGCCATGGGCCTTGTAGCCTGTTGAAAGTTAATATTACATTTTAAGAGGAAAACAAATTGGCCCTTTAGTCTTTTAAAAATTGAAGTCAAAACATCTCCATAAATGAAACTGAATAATATGTACTCAGTTATGCTTGAAAATGCTTGAATTATCCTGCTTGCACATTCCTCAAACCAACAAGGTGACGCACGACATCACACAAATAAGGCAAATGTTAAAATAAGCATTTACCTTAAAACCAGTTTTAAGGTTTCAAAAATAGGGATTCAAGTTCATCGTTGCTGTACAAGACTATTGTGAAATCTTGAGTTTCTTGTCAGATGTTAGGGTTTCAAATAATTGCTTCAAGCAAGGTTTAGCATTTCCAAAATAGATTTTTTTTAAGAGAAGTTTTCGTGAGGTCTCAAGCCTGTGTTCCAGTTTCTTGACAGGGATTTGGATTTGGAAAGTCATTTTCAAATTCTGGTTTCAAGAAGAGTAGTATTCCATAATATTGTTTCCAGGCCATTTTAGTGTATCCGTGCAGAATTAAGGTCTAAAAGTAACGTTCTATCCCAAGATTTTTGGTTTTGAGTCAAGGTTTCGTATGTGAATGTGGTAGAGACACTATGAAAGGCCTTCATTCTCCCCATTTTTAAAAACATTGTATATGCTCCATTTTTAAAAACATTGTATAAGCTCAGAAAGAATACATCTCGCCTTCAATAATAAGAGAATCGTATTTCTTTAACGTATCATCAGGACAAAGTACCATGAATTTTTAGCACGCTCCATGTCAACTTTTCTTAATATTTTATTGTAACAACAAATACTGTCACAATTGTTTCTCATTTTCTCTTTGAATAAAGACACTTTAACCAGCAATACTTGTTTTGTAGTCTTTTGTGAACTGGAAATTTTGCTGCAATCGTTGGGGAATTTTGCTGACAATATACTGATTGGCGGGCTGTTTTTGCTTTCATTGTAGCAGGTGCAGCAGCGGGAGATCGTCGAGTAAAGAACGAACGGCCACCTTATGATGTTCCATCTGCACTTATGTATTACTATATCAATCAATTTGATGTTATCAAGTCAAATGAGGTTTTTCTACTCTCGAGACGTGAGTCGTTTCTCACTTCATCCTTTTCATCTAACCCTTTCTCGCTTAATCATTTTATAATGAATTTTTTTTACCTTTTTAAATAAATCGATACAAATAAATGGCTACAATTGTCCCACCCTGTAAACACGGAATAAAAATTATCGAATTATTGGCTCAATAGCGACCCCGCGTGACCGCTCTTGCAAATAACCCCAGCAATGCACAGCTGTTGCGCAATACGAACGACGCAAGCGGAAATAGGCGGAGTTTGGTGTGCACGCTTCCGCCCTCTGCTGTTCAAATGAGGTTGCTGCATGAAGGCGGACATTGGAAGTAAAATGCGCTATTCACATGTCGTATTGAGACGAAAAGATAGGCTTGAAACTTCCAGTCCGCTGCTGACGCGAGGGTAACACAGGAAAGCCGTCCTCCTTGACCAAGGGTACGTCACGCACATGCACGTACGTCGCGCGTACACGACAACGTGGCACTGGATTTGTATGCGTCATGTCTTAATATCCCGAGTATAAGCGTTTTTTCAACGGCGTGACGCAAAGTTAATGTGTAACCGGAATTATGATATTTTTGTTTACCAATCCAAATAGCTAAGTCGTCATAACTCCTGTGAGAAGTGCGCATGCGCGTAATGAGGGGGCGCCCTTGTCCCAGAACGTTATTAATGAGCGCGTTGAAGGATGACCTTTGAAACGTCAAATTGGGATAGATAATAAATATCGTAACGGGGTGGCGTGGAATGGTTTTGATTAAAATGAAAGTATCACAATTAGTTGAGCTCACCCGGTCAGGACAAGCGCATTTCTTGATTGTTTTCACTCAGGTTACACGTCGAGATGCGTTTCGTTTCATAACAAAAGTGAACGTCCCGTTGGGGACAGTTTAAAACGCTTAATGTTAATAATATGAATGTTTCTTTATGTCTGAAAACTGAACAAAATCGTTATCAAAATTCTTGCACACATCTTTACTCATGCCCACTTCAACCTGTGAAATTATTTGAACAATTGCCCCAATTTTTAGGACCTTCTAGACGTTACATTAAGCTTTTTCCTCTCACTGTACAACAGGGGTGTCCAAACTCGGTCCCTGAGGGCCGGTAGATCATAGGTGTCGAACTCCAGTCCTCGAGGGCCAGTATCTTGCATGTTTCCCAGGTTTCTTTCCGTGACACACCTAATTCAAATGATCAGTTCATAAGCAACCCCTGCAGAAGCCTGACAAGGACCGAGTTTGGACAACCTCTGTTGCAGAGAAAAAAAAAAAAAGCTTAAAGGTGTTGTGTGTAAAATTTAGTGCCATCTAATGGTGATTGCAACACATTTTCACAAAGTTCATAGCTTGACCTATGTAATATAATCAGCAATTACTTGATCTATGATAATATAAAATTGCACATTGATGTGATGAAATATTTTGATCAATTTTATGAAAATGTATAGTGTTATTAAGAATTTTTCTCACCACTAGATGGCACTACATTCTTCACACTGTCTCTTGAATCCATTTTACATTTCCATTAAGCCCTTTCCACTGCCCCCACCTCCACCCATCTCCATTTGTGCCATCACAGAGACGGTTTTATACAGCAAGAGTTTATTTTGGCTGACGTCAGCCCAGGTCGTCCAGTCTTACTTTTTATCACCTACGTGCCTCTTCACGCCATCTTCCAAAGGTTCATCGATTTAAGGCATTCTTTCCGAACGGCCTCATTCACTGGAAGGAAGCTCTTGTGCGCTTTTTTGGCCCTGGTCTGAGACGCCGTTGTTTGAACTGCCAATTTGTTTCTATATATGTCATCTTCACTTTCAACATATTGTCAGATGTTCATGTCAAAGGGTTGGTAGCGTTGTCATTCCCTCTCAAATGCCATGAGTCTTGCTGCCACCAAGAAAATGGCAACGAATTGAGAGTTAATGTTGGCAACTCAGCGATCCGGTCGCTATTTTTAGTGACTTTTTTGGCTCTTCTAGTTAGTGTTTGTGAAAAAAAAAAGAAGCGTTGTTTCCAGGAATCACATTGTTTGGCAGAAGTCTGTTTTTGAGTCAATCATGCTGAATGCTGTCACGGCAACCATTTTTGTTGCAAAGCAGCAATTGATCCGCATATTGGAAACTAGGAATGTTCCCATCACATGATTTTAAAAAAAAAAAAAAAAGTGATCGGAATCAGTTCTGATTAATATTAGATTTGTGGAAAATTAAGTATGAAGCAAAATCCATTCGTTTTTAATACCGCTCAGGAGTGGCCATTTTCCCTCTTGCTGTTGACTAAAAATGGCATCACAGTTGCTCAGAGCTCAACTAACCAATCATTTTTCGAACGTCACATGACCTAACAAAAAAAAAGAGTGACTTGTGACGTCTTTCAGGCAACAGCTCGTAACAAAATGGCCGCCTCTTGAGCTGGATAAAAACTGGTGGATTTTGATCATTTAAGATTAATCAACTGGTTAATTGGTTATTTTATTCTGCCAAATATCAGAATCCATATTGTTCGCACTCAAATTGAAAATCTCACAATGGCTAACAATATATTTTTAGGAAAAACAAACACTGGGGCGTGCTATTTTACTGTTTTTTTGTTTAATGTTGGTCATTTTGGTGATACTTGGAAAGTATTTTTTAGGAGCTTTCTGGTATAAAATTTGGAGAGTAAGAACCACTAATTTAGTCGTTGAAATTTTGTTGTGGTTGTCCCAGGGTACCCTGATGTGCATACAAAAAAAAAAAAAAAGACGGCAACCTCAAAAGTACAGGCTGTCTCGAAACAGGAAGTACACACAGCCACTTCCTCCCTAAACAAAACAAGCGGCGAGCTTATCGGAGAATTGCGCGCCCCTCCCTTTCGCGGCCCGTCCTGGTAAGTGGCACGCATACGCGGCACGCTTTCCCCTTTTTCTCACTAACGCCGCCGCCATATCCCATCTTTTTGCCCCCCCCCCCCCCCCCCCCCATGCCCCGCCCCCTCGCTCTCTGCCAGCATGCCCGAGTAGCTGCCTAGAGATGAAGGAGCTAATTAATTTGATTTAGGCAGTGGAAAAAGCAGCCGTCCGTCCCCTGTCCCTCCTCCATGCTGTATCAAGCACCCCCCCACCCCCACCCCCACCCCACTTTATTTTCCACCTAGCCTTCCCAGTCTCCTTTGGCAATGTGCGCACGCCCATTCCCCGCTTCGTCTCCTGCGTTCGATTCCCCGCGCTTACACAGCCAGAGATTTAGCGCCGAATGTGATTTGTGCAACGATTGTGCGGCGCCTGTCATTCGACACGCCGCTTGAGGTTTGCCAGAAGTCTTCGTCAACTGCGGGTCAGGGTTGTGAAAAACCCACGCGGCCTCCTGACATCTAATTAGAGGCTGCCTGTGTTGTTTTTGCAGGTCAGGCCCACCGTCTGCACAATCCGGCATGCAAACTCCACAAGTGATGCCGAAAAAGGTGAGGATTTGCGTTTTGTACTCGAGGCAAACATTCATCCATTTTTAATAGCTCTTATCTCAAATCTCAAAATTATTCATTGGAAAAGTCAAGTCCAAATCTTGTTTATTGTAAAGGTGTGGCTCTGGTGCCATCTTGTGTTAGCTTGGTGCCAAGGAACTCAATTGAAATGCGTCTAGAAGCTTCATGTGTTACTTTGGCACCATTTTGTCACATCAGTAGTATGGTTTGAATAGTTAATAATACCACCAATTATAATCCACAGTTTAATCCAATTTCAAACGAATCTCACATCAGCTTTTTCATTAAATGGCATAAACTTGATTTGATTACAAAAAACGCACTTGAACATGCACCGACGACTTTTCATGTCCCCCTACTCGACATGCTGAATATCTATAAAAAAATTGTATAAACATCCTAAACCTGTATTCTTCTTAATATTAACAAAAGAAAAAAGCAATATAAATCCACTCTCAACAAGTGTTAATTATTTTTGACAGTGTTTATATGGTTTATAGCTTAGTCTAAAACAGAAAAAAATAACTAAGTAGTGCATCAAAATGCCTGAAAAAAAAAGATCACAATTCTTATTTATTGCAAGTATACTTCACAATTACAAAAAAAAAAGCGTTTCCTTGGGGTCACCCACAACCCACTTGGCATCAACTTGCCCCCCCAGGGCCCCACTGTTTGAGAAGCACTGTTTTAAACCAAAACGCTACAAGATGGCGCCAAAATCCGGTCTAATACAAAAGTAGGATTACTTATTTACATATCCGTTCCAGCTCCCCAACAAACAGGGACCCGACCAATCAGCCGTCCGATTTAATGAGCCGTTATCAGTCTGCTCGCTTCTATCGTTGAAAATAATATTGTCACAACCTCAGTTAACACAAGCTGCTGTTAGCTACAACAGGCACTTGCTGCTAACAGCCAACTGACTTCCTCCCTCTCGCTCATCCCGTTCCGTAATTATTGCAAATAAGAATATGGTCCATATAAAAATGCATATCAAAACTCTGCTTATGTGGCTGACGGATCAATCTTCCTCGAACGTGTCCAATAAAATAAATAAATAACATCTTTAAGTTACTGTTTATAAGACGCACCCATACTTTTGGCCTCCGTTTTGCAGAAAAAAAGTGCTTATATTTGGGGAAGGGCGGTACATTTTTCAGCCGCCATTTTGCTACGAGGTTTTGAAACAAACCCAGTAGAGTCCTTACATAAAAGGAGAATATGCAAAAATGTCATTTTTAAATTCGTTTTCCAACCAGTGCATTAACTTTGAAGCGTTCAAATGTAAAACGAACGGCTTTTTTTTTATCCTAATGACTCCAGCTGAAGCAGTAAAAGAAGCGAAAAACAACCTTGTAATTTACACTGCCTATCTGTCTTTCGACTCAAATCAAACAAGGTCTGCGGGTTGAAGCACAATCATCCGCCCGCCCGCGTGTGCGCGAGTGTAAACATTTGTTCTGTCCGCATCCTCGCATTTTTGCGGCGCGGCGGCCGCAAAGCAGCTGCCTCGGCCTCGAGAAAGCCGCCGTTTCCTCTTGAAGAAAAGAGCTGACATTGGAGGCCTTTCAAAGTCTTTGGCCCGCCCCCTTGTGAAGCGCGTCCAAGTCAGCTGGAGAGCAGGTTCGTCATCCCCTCTCGAGGTCACTGAGGATGTGTGCTGACACTGCGGCGTTCTACGCTTCCACGCGTATTCAGGAGGGGCAAACATGTTGATTCGTTGCGTCATTGGAAACGGAGTTTTGGGGCGAAACCGGCTCAAACAGCTCGGAACAGGCGAGCCCGCGCATGTGGGAAACAGATCGCTGTGATGAAGCCTTTATCGGCAAAAAGCGTGAGTCACTCAATTGACTTGATTATAGCGCGGCGGTGGGAAGCACGTCTGCCTTTGAATTTTTTACCCAGGTCGTCCTGTGTGGAGTTTGTTTATCTCGCAGTTTTGTGGAGATTCCCTGGACGCTCAAACTTTCTCCTCACGTTCCTCCAAAAAATTACATTAGGTTCACTGAAGATTCTAAATTGTCATAACTGACATTAAAAAAATCGGATGGATTGAAGGGTTGATTTTTATTGGGTTGTGAACGATATGAGTTACTCGAGTCCAATGTCGATTCCGATGTTGGGTTGAAGGAAATTACGAGAATAAGAATAAGTACAACCGATCAAGTAGGGCTGCACAATTAATCGAGTTTTAATCGCAATCACGATGTTGGCTTCCACGATTAATTCAGCCGATCCACGGCGATGTTAACATTTGAAAAGCCAAGCCAAGTCAAATCAAGCATTTTGTCATCCTACCACCAGGGGGCAATGTTTCCCACATGTTTGCATGACAAAAGCCTCCTATTTTCTCACCCTAATATATTATTTACCAGTGTGAAATGGCGTTGAGTTTCTCAGCTGATACCTAATATATACAGTGCTTGCTGTCAATTGAAAAATCCGATAGTAATGTTGGTTTGAAATGACTGAAAATGACATTTGGACTAATAATTGATTAAAATGTCCTTAAAAATAAATAATGTGCTTGGTTCTAAGAAGGTTTATTTTTTCATTGGTTTGCACTCAGCAAACAAAACATCTTTTGATTTCTATCCCTTTATAAACAAACAGAGCTTTTTCTATTAATGCTATTACTAGATGTTGCGTAACATGTCAGAAAATCGGCCAAAAATAATCATCCAACTGGTTGATATTTTATTTTCTGCTCATTTTATGGTCTGTTTTTGTAGTCTGTGAAGTGAGCCGTTACCTGGTCTCTACTGCCACCTACTGTTTTGAGGTGAAAAACAAATCAATTGAGAATTTCCTGTTTGCTGATAATATTTGACTGCCGCTCAACGGAAGGTTGCAAAAATAGTAGAAAAATCAATGTAATAATCCTATTAAAATGAATCTCAAAATTTGTAATTATAATGGTTTTATATGGTCCAAAATTTGGACAATGATTATTTTTGTACTGAAAATCTCGCGTGTCCAGCTGCAATCACATAGAAATGTCAACCGTTGCATTTTAAAATTTTACATGTTCTAATCATCTGCTGCAAATTTCAGCTTCCCTAGTCTTTTTTCTCCATCGATTCTTTTATGATATCATTCAAAAAAATCAAAGGATTTTCCATAATTTGTGACATTATGGGTTAATATATTTTATTCATACTCAGCACCTGTTTACATGCAACACTGGTGTCATATTTTTTTACAAGTAAATCTATGCCATACTTTTAAATATAATATCATGACATTTTTTTGATGGTCATTCTGTAGACCTGTCATTCATAACACAGCAAATCTTATTTTTTTACAATCAAAGGAAGATGTGGAAGGAAATTACCTGGACGTCACTACTTGACACACTATCTAAAGTCTAAATTTTTTTTAAGCATTCAAACATTGCGGCCTAAATCAAACATAAAAATGTTATACAGTATATGACAAACATTCTTCTACTGGTAGCATAATCTCATATGACAAAGATTAATGGCCTTATAATGTCATTAATTAAATGTACTTAGCCACACCGTTTTTAAAGCCAGTGAAAATTCACACATACTTGATACCGAATGAAATGCATCGGGAAGAAACACATTTTAGTCACTATCATTTTTTCAAGTAATCCGCCAATTAATGCGAAATCTGTTTTTTTCTGCCAAAAATTGATATCATCCTTCCAAAAAAAAAAAAAAAAAAATCTATATTGGTCAGGCCCTAGTCAAGACGCTGACATTCAGAGGATTTGGACAGATTTAGGCGTCTAAATGATTACAAATAATTGGAGATAAATAAGTTGTTAACATTTACTCACATTTCTTGGACGCCATTAGTTTCTTTGCCATGAAATAATGACATCAAAATAAAAACCAGAGACTTTCTGATATGCCTGAACATTCCCTCTTTGACACTTACGTCAGCTATGCATCGTTTACTTCCTGCGTCTAAATAATCTCTGAACAGTGTTTTCTATTGTCTTCAACTTTTTTTAAAGGCCTAATATCAGCCGATGTCATCGAACGGCCGATTTTTTATGTGCTATTCAAAAAAAATAGATTATCATTACGGCAGACAAATGACACTCAGGTCGTGTAAAAAAAAACAAAACAAAAAAAAAAACGAGGTGGTAGAAGCAATAAATATCTATTAAAACATTGGCTCAAAGCACAGTTTAGTTCCGAATTAATTTGAAACAAAACATTACGAATAGCTCGTATTGGAAGCAAGTGGCGTCAGACTACTAAAATTGGGACAGATGTGTTTACACGCTGTGCTATTTTTGTATTATCTCTCTTTAGCCTTGATTCTTTTTTTTTTTTTTAACTCTCTTGCTCTACACTGGCCTTCGCATGGGGAAAAAGCTTTGACCTTCAGAGTGCCCTTGTCATTATACACGACGTCATACGATTATTAATAGGCCACTTCATATACCGTAAAATAGTGGGCACCATAAAAGGATGACGTTTCCCCGCAATTTAAAATAGTTCCCAAGTGTCTTAACAACGTATCAGTGACATGCTTTTGTCAAGAATTGGCGTGCGCGTCAAACTAGGGCCTGACCATTTGGAATTTGTTGAGGCCGATCCCAATTGTCATATTTAGCGGGGAAAAATAATCATCTGATCAGTTAAAAAATGATATCATGTATTTCTTTTTTAATCTATTTATTGTAAGCAGCAATGAATTATAGGCAAAATGTTTAATATAATGTATTTATTTTTTAATCTATTTATTGTAAGCAGCAATGAATTATAGGCAAAATATTTGACTGTTTTACGGTACATAATTCTTCATTTTTTAACAGAGCTCAATATTTGTGCAATATCTTGGTCTTATGTTGTAATAGGGAAATGTGTATAATAAAATAAGGGTGTCAAATTAACAAATTAGTTGTGATCAGTTAACTATAGTCATACTTAACCTGTTTTTTATTCGCATTAATCAACCTTATAATCTTTAATTATCTGCTTTCTGTGTGCTGATTAAATTAATTTTTACGCGTTGGTCTTCTTTGGTTTTCAGGGATCTGAAACAATATTTACTCACACTTTGACGTGGACAATGATTGCCTGTCAATGTGTTTGGCATAACTTGATAAACTGAAAATGGCTGACACTAAACGCATCAACTACTTAAGAAATTAATTATTTTGGGTAATTAAACTCTAAAGTAATTGGTAACTTTAGGACATAAGCTCAAACCGTCTAAAAAACATACAAAGACAATAAGTAAGTAGAAAACAAGACTGACTCCCCTGCAGGAGCCATAGTATAAGCCTGAAAAAACGTGCACATGCCACATAGACGTCAGGGCAAATTTTGAGAAATGCCGCACATAAAGGAGACTAGATGGGAGTTCTTCAAGGGAATTGTGCAATATTATTCTTATTATGAGCCAGAACTGAGATTTGAATCCAGAACCGCCGAGCTATGGGGCAGACGTGTTTCCCACTTGCACACAATGCTGCCTTTTAAGAATCATTTCAAAACTTTAAATGACTAGACTAAAACGTGTTCTTGACCACTCCCTCGCTTAACAGACGACTTTTAGAATATGAAGCCAAGCAGATTTTCTCGTATTTCGGCTTTTACGTCAATTTGATTCCCACTTACGTTTCTATTTATGGTGTGACCTTGGCGAGCTGGCTGCTTCCACGTTTTTAGAGAAGATAGCTTGCTGCACGCTTCAGATTTTTTTTCTCTTTTTTTGGGGGGGTTTGTTTTTCCTTTCGCCCTTCAGATGTCGCTTGATAGCACAGTATGAAAAGCCGCGATCACGTTAGGGCCAAAGAGCCATGAATAAGGGGCGGCCGGACGGCGGAGGCGCTCTGAATGGCGGAGCTGATGGCGAGCACGCGTGTGGATTCAGCACACACACACACACGCACACTAAAGCTATTGTCTTTGGCACCAGGCACGCCGCTTCTTACAAACTTCTTGCTCTCTTTCGTTGGGTCTTTTTACCAACATGTAATTCTTTGTCACGTGAAACCGCGCTGGAGTGAATGAGTTGGCGGTGGGTGGCAGCGGGGCACGGGGGGGTTAAAAAAAAAAAGTTTGTCCTCCAACTCCCGAGAGCCGCCAGAGAGGTCACAGGAACAACACCCATTCCCGGAGAGGTTCCCATGGCGACCAGTGTGGCGGCTTACAATGAGGGTGAGAGGGAGAGAGAGAGTGATGAAAGGGAGTGAGAGGGAAAGGGCAGGAGGCGGGCGGGCGGGCAGGCGGCTGGCGTCAGGATTCAGTTGGCGGATTGAAGGCGGGGGGAGGGGGGGGGTGGGGGGGGATCTAAAAGGACATTGGGAAGTAGCGTTGCGACAACAAAATACATTTGAACAGGTTTAATATTTATGATGGACGACTGAATCTTTTCTCTTTGACAAAAAAATCACTTAACGCACATGATAATCTTTACCAGACATTCCACTATCAGGCCTTAGCCGACTTGTATCAGATGACGACATTTGTTTAATGCCGTAATCTAATTCAGTATGCTGCTCCCTCTGTTGTGCCCACCTTGGTCGCTAGAAGGCAGTACAGCAGACCACCGGGTTACGGCGTCCCTGGTTTACGTTTTTTTTTCATATTACGAAATGGAGTACTACGTTTTTTCATACCCTCTTTATGGTTTTTTTTCCCGCTTTACGGCATCAAGAACTGTCATGACCTGTGGGGTTGGCTGTGTTTATGTTGTTTTGCCTCCCTCTTTAGGCGTTTTAGGTAATTCCTCCTATTTTTTGTTGGTTGTGTCAAACTGCCTGTGCCGCAGCACGTCACTAGGATACTGGTCTGTTATTGGTCCGCGTTACGGTGTCACTAAGATGGTGTATATATAAATAAATAAATAAATAAATATATATATATATATATATATATATATATATATATATATATATATATATATATATATATATATATATATATATATATATATATATATATATATATATATATATACTTATAATATACTTATTCTCCATACTCTCTTCTCTCTGTGTCATTATATCCATGTGGTTACGCTGATTCCAGCATTGTAATTTCAGGTTACAGTTTTTATCCAATCAGAATTCAGCTAACTTGTGTCGCCAGGCTGTATGAAATCTGCCCAAGGCCTTCAGAATCAGCAGTGCGGGCGCATATAGTTAATAGGCAGTTGCAATAGCCAATCAGATCACGACAGTAAGGCCAGCTAGAAGGCCTCACGTTGAACGTGACATATACGCGCCCTGTGATTGGACTGTTTGGATGGGAGGAAGCGCTATGAAGATCATGATGTCGCTTGGTTGGTTCTGCATTAACGGTGTGGCCCACACCAGAGCCACATATAGCAGAAAAATCTAATATATCTTCTTCCTCTTTTTAAACCCACAATGGCTGAAGGAGAGGAAAACGTCAACCAATTCATTGAAGTCTTCTTGAGGAAAGAAAGAATAATTTTGTGTTGAAATAAGTACTTTTGGGGACAGCTGTTTTGGTGACTGCAAGCATTTTATTTATTTTTTCATATTTAATATGTTTTTGTAATTTTATTATGCTCATATTCAATTCTTGGTATCACGTGTAGTCGTAGCCAAAAAGGAATTTTCTGTTTGCTGATATAGTTTGACTTGAAAATATAATGCATTTATATGGTCCAAAATTCGGACAATGATTATTTTCATTTTTGTCATCCCAGTTCATGAAAACCTTTAAAAACCTTGTGACCCGAATGTTACCTTCATTTAAGATTCTAAATAACCCATATGTGTGATGGTGAGCGTGAATCGTCAGTTTTCTACGCGCAGGCCTACGACTGACCTGCGACCTGGCGTACGAGTGAGGTCAAGCCTGTTCCTTCCTATTTTCTCTCAAAGGACGCCCGCCACTCAACGTCAACCTGCCCATTTAACGCCTCCGTTTACTTTTGACCCCCGCCTGCCACCTCCAACTTTTGCTTGGCTTCACAAGCGCATTCCCGTCCGCCATTTGCCTGCCGCCACTTTGTCCTTTCTCTCTCTCTCTCGTCTCTCACTGTGTCTGCTCGTTCGTCCGTCCGTCCGTCGGTCCTCGCGCCCGGGGTCTTTGCGACTTGGCTGGGTTCCTGTTTGTTTTCAGCCATTTTGGGGACTCGCCACGCTCATGACAAACTGCTTAAATGGCGTCCTCGCGGCTCGCTCTGCCTCTCCCTCCCTCGCCCTATCATCGGGCTTTGTGTATATAAAGTAGTGTGTGTGTGTGTGTGTGTGTGTGTGTGTGCATGTGTGTGTGTGTGTGTGTGTGTGTGTGTGTGTGTGTGTGTGTAAGGGGACGAAGAGAACAACACTTCCAAATAAAAAGAAGATTGGATTCAGTTGGGTGGGGAGGGAGGCAAGGAGGGTGTGGGGATTCACTTGCAGAGGGTGCAAAAAATGAGGGAAACACTCCGAGTGGTGTATGTGTGAGGTAAAACCTGGAGTGAGAGAGAAAGAGAGAGAGAGCGAGGGCAAGTTGGAGTGTGAGAATTGCTCCTGCCCTCTGTCTTTATATGCCGCCTGTGTACTCTCTCTCTCTCTCTCTCTCTCTCTCTCTCTCTCTCTCTCTCTCTCTCTCTTTCGCCTTCCCTCCCTTCCCCTCTCTCGACCATAGACGGAGGGGAGAGAGCGAGAGAGAGAAGGAGAGAGAGAGGAGAGAGAGAGAGGAGCACGGGGGAGAGAACACATCGCAGCAGAGATGCAGCAGGAGGCTTTCCGAGGTACGTTCTCTTCTATGCTCGCCTTCCCGGCACCCGGAGAGGGAGAATAAGCGGAAGAGAGTCCGACTTGTGTTGTCAGCCCACCCCTCGGTTGCCTTTCCTGATTTTTCTGAAAGGGGGGGGGTGTTGAAAGCTGGTGATTTGTGTGTATGGTTTTTCTTTTTTGTTGCCATGCGTGCGTCGGGGCGTGAGCGCTGGTGGGTGTGTGTGCGCGGACGGCGATCGGAGCGCGCGTGTGCGCGCGGCGGCCTTATTCTTGCGCGCGCCAGCAACTAGGCCTTCGTCGCCCTCATCCTCGGCCTCTGTCGCACTTCTTTTTTTTTTCCGAGGGCGGGCGGTGAAACTTTTGGATCGGTCCGAGCAGCTCGCGTCTGGGCGGAGAGGGACTGACAGGTCAGAACGTGCGTTGAACGGACTTAGTGGTGGGACACCCCCTCCCCCCCTCCCCCCGACCCCCCTTCAGGACCACATGTCTTTCCGTTGAGTGTTCCTGTGGCTTGTTTTGGTTGTGGGGCCGCCCCGCGTGCGTGTCGTCCATTTTAGCAGACTGTTGTTGTGCTGGAGGTTGTTGGAGGGCAAACTGATGCCCTACCCCACTGTTTTTTTTCCAAAACAGACAAGCATCAGCTGCCAACGACTCGGCATTCCATGGTTTCCATGGTTTCCAAGCAGCCCCCCCCCCCTTTAACGTATGGAAAGTATGATGGCACTGCCGTAGGGGTAGAGGTCATAGGTAAGACGGGAGGTTTTGTTTTGGTGCTTTAGCTCGGAGTTGTTTGACTTTTGGACTCCTTACACGTTTCCTCCCCTCATCTCTTTATTTTTAAAGTATAATTAGAGATACTTGTGTATACTTGTGTCATACTCGTGTCAAATGCAAAAAAGTACTGTTGGATTTAGTAAACATTAGTTAAAAAAAATAAGGAACATTGGCAGATTATCCTGATTGTAAGTCGCTCTAATGTAAAATACACCCCCCCCCCCCCCCCCCCCAAAAAAAAAAGCATAATAAAGTAGAAAAAACTTGAGTTTCAGGGGAACTTTATTTGCAAAAATCCAACACCAAGAACTGACATTTCATCTTGAAAGGCAATTTAAAATAAAAATAGACTAGGGCTATGGCTACCTAGCTTTTAGAGCGTGATTAGTTTTTTTCTGTTTTCTTCATTCAAGTAAGCGTAACTTTCGCTTTTCGTCACTCCCGTCAAAGTTCCTCGCTCACTCCAAATGTTTCTTTTCAGCTGCATATTTCACTACGTGCATTTTGTAATCTGGAGTGCATGATTTTCTTTCCAATGCCATTTTTGTTCAGGCATCCTCAGTCGTTTTGATAATGTTCAATTTCAGAAGTACGGAATTGGCAGGCCTCGAGGGTCCACTTGTGGTCGTGAGTGTGAAAATCAAGTGAAACTATATAATAATTCGTTAATAATTTTCACATAAGTCGCTATGGAGTATAAACTATAAATAAAAAGAACTGCAACTTATTGTCGGAAAAACACAATACATCTAGGTTGAAAGTTAGCTAGCCATAGCATATATTGTACCCTTTTTTTATTGAACCACAAAAACATGGTGCAATTGTCAAGGAAGAAGCAAATATTCCCGGCAGGCGTTAATATCTGGATTGGAATTGAACTATTTAGTTGTAAGGACAAGTAAAGCTGAATACTGAGCAAGGGCAAATGCTTGTGAGTTAAGTATAAATAGATTAACTATTTTACATTCCTTAAAAAAACAAACAAACAAAAAACATGTTCTTGTTTACAAGTTAGCTAGCAGCAGCATGAATTGTGCTGTTTTAAAATGGTCAAGTAACCTCAAAAGTACAAAAAAAAAAAGTTCAAATTATTTCCTCTCCAAAGAACGCCTAATATTAGTGCCGTACTGATGAACCGATGAGCTGAGAGACATGTTGGGATGTTTCAGGTACACCAGAATAAGCTGCACAAAGGCCATGCAATGTGATTAAAAAGTTTTTTTTTAATTACAATTTAATATTGAAAATTGACAATTTCTTTCAGTTTTACATTTTTTTTTCTTTTGAACTAACATCAGGAGTGGCCACAGTAGAGTCAAAGGTTTGATGGAAACAGTATATTAATGATATTTTTTTAAGAGTTGAGGTTGGAAAATCCAAAAAGAAAAAAAATTCCCCCACCCTTGGGAAGTTTCATTACATTTGCATTAACACAGTTATAATAGAAAAAGGGAGAGCGAGACACAGAGAGCGCGCGCGAGAGAGAGAGAAATGGTTAAATCAGTTCTGTTTTTTTTTTTTTTTTTCAAAAATTTGCTCCTCAAAAAAAAAAATCAACAAAAGAAAATAAAAAATGCAAATGTCTGCCAGTTGTCAAAGCCCCATTCAAATTGCGTAAATACTAAAGGATAAAAGCGCTATTCATTTGTATCTTTGTTGTAGAGTCAAGGGACCCCAAAAATATTTTGTCCACTTTGAAATGAGAATTAATTGGCCAATTAATTAGTTACCTGTTTGTTTGTTTGTTTTTGATGTGCCAAATACTACAATCAGGGAACAAAATGGGGAAAAAATTGTGGTTTTTTTTTTTTAATCGAGGGGTTTTACGTTTATAATACATTATATGTTTAATGTTGTAATAGATAGATAGATAGATAGATAGCGAGATAGCGAGATAGATAGATAGATAGATAGATAGATAGATAGATAGATAGATAGATAGATAGATAGATAGATAGATAGATAGATAGATAGATAGATAGATAGATAGATAGATAGATAGATAGATAGATAGATAGATAGATAGATAGATAGAAAGGTCTTTCTATAACATGATCTGCCATTGTTTTGTTTATTTTTTTTCTGAAATGTTGTGTATCAACAGTATTAGTGACATCGAAGTTGGTATTGATATTGGTGACTAATCAATAGTGGTATCGAAGATCCTTAGTTGAATGCATTCTTCCAATGAGCACACTCACAAAAGAGCTGCTTTGGGCCACAGCTCCTGCCGAGACCCTCTCACACAGATTTGCTGATGTTACATGCGCCCCACTTAGCCCCGCCTCTTAAAGGCACATTGCAAAATGTTCTTCTGAGCCGTTGTTGTGATTTTGTGTTTTGTCCTAAATTTGTGCAACAGGCAGTTTTTAATGAACTTATCTTACAGGTTAACACAAGTGTATACATTTTCTGTACTGTAAATCAGCAACTAGTTTGACGTTTTTGTTGATAGTTGACAATGAAATCGGAATTGGTTCTGCTATGAAAACGACCTTAAAAGGGTCATTGGTGTCTTTTAGGATCGTAGGCTTTGTTTTTGCAATGTGACGTGTAATTGCAATAAAATAAGGATTGGCTTTTTTTTTTTTTTTTTCCTCAGGCATTTTTTTGGGGGTGTGAAAGGTTTTCTCTTTCTTTGGGGGGGGTGCTTTGCAAAATACCGTAACTCCCTAAATATAAAACAGAATAAATCTCATCTTTTGTAAATTCTTCATAATCTCTTGTGTTCATAACTGTAAGTTAAATATTTGTTGGGGGTAAGTTAGGTGTGTTTGAGATTTCCCGCATTGTGAGCAGTCAGTGAAGGCCACGGCAGTGTAATGTTGAATGCGCTTGAAGTAGTTGTTTTTCATTTTCCTTGCGACGCAACTCAAGTTCATTTGGACATAAATTCCCAAAGTTGCGCAATAGCCGTTTTCCACCAAGTTTATGATTACAATCCCAACTAATAAACGAGGCAAATAGAAAACCTTTCCATGTTCTGTAACCGGTGCACACAGGTCCATATTTTGCCACTCTTAACTCTTTCAGTGCCATGAACGAGAATTTTCGTCATGTAATATACTTAGGTTGTGTGCCAGTGACAAGAATTTTTATCAACGAGGGTTTTTTTTTTTCAATGAATGGATAGATGACACTCGTGGCCAGCGCTCCTTTTAATATACGCAAACTGTTATTTTGCCACCAACAACACATTTTCACTGTTTTTGTTCATGTTTTATCGAAGGGATGACTGTTTCGATTTTTTTAATCCTACAAAAAAAACTGTCAAAGTCAATGTTGTGCAGAAAACACATTTTTCCACGAAAAATCTCATTTTCTCCTTTTGTCCAAAATAGCTTGGTGTCACTCAAATGACCTATTTTCTAACAGTGATTACTAAAGAATAAGGAATAATAAGGTAGAATCTTGCTTTCTTTTTCTAGGTAAAGAATTGAATCCAATCTAATATGGTACCACCAACGTCTAACGTCTAAAAGTGCTAAAATACAATATTGCGTCGGCCTTGAAAGATGTGTCAAACGCTTGAAATTGGCCGGCATTCCAGTGGTTGCCTTTTCATATAACGCTTGGCACTGAAAGAGTTAATTGAATCAGGTGGAGACATCATAACCTGGCTGCTAACCCAACTGATTTCCACAGTCCAGCTCTTGGCGTTACAGCAGTGCTTCTCAATTATATATAAATATGCATCCCTGCGTCAAAACTCGGCTTCTGTAGCTGACAGATCAATCTTTCTCAAATGGTGTCGAAAGAAAAAATCTTTAAGTTACCGTTTATAGGACACACCCTATACTTTTGGCCTTCGTTTTTTTTTTTTTTTTTTTTTTGGGGGGGGGGGGGGTGCATCTCTTATTTGGAGAATTACGCTATAATTTAGAAGCACTGCCTTATTCAAAGATAACGGATTTTGTCTAGAGTCGTAGAAATGGTTCGGTTTGGTGCCCCACGTGGGCCGCCATATCTTCTCCTCCGTCCTATTCCACTTGGTCTTTGGAAGTGGGGGGGTGAAAAGTGAAAAGTTCAGCAGCGGTTCTTCACACACTCCTCGTCACAGACGACCAAGCGCCCCTTTGATTCGGGCCCCTCCGGCCACCCCTCACGGGAGAGAAAGCCCAACCGACACCTTCCCCGTCCCACATTGCTCCCAGCCGCCGGCTGGCCAGCTGGAACGCCCAGGCCCCCACATTCCTCCCCTCCGGCACTCCCTTCGACCCCTCGCGCACACAGACACTCAATGCATTATGCGGCTCCAACGCAACTTTTATTTCCGGGATAATGGATGTTTGCGGCTCGCGGGGGTGCGTCAATGCGTCACGTTCACACTTCCAGTAATCAGAAAAAGAATGGCAATTATTATTTGAGTTCTTATGTGGAAAACCTCAATGTTACGCAGATTTGCCGTAAAACCAGGAATGGCAAAGCCTGACCATTTGAGAATATTACTGACGTTTTAAATGTAAGTCATTTCATTGATTTTTAGAAGTTTTGGTCATTCTTTTTTAAGTAATACAGTGGCGCCCGTGTATGACGTTACGTTTTTTTCACTTTGCAACGTTGTTTCGTCCCCTCTTTATGACATTTTTTTCGCCTTATGACTTCAGAAACAATTTCTCTTCTCCAACATGGCGGTCAGCGTGTGTGCGTGCCTGCTCAAACGTCACAACACGCGTCCCTGCTAATGGCGCTAACAATGCTGGTCTGCTATTGGTCAGCGTCATGACTCCTTAGGATACTGGTCTGCTATTGGTCGGAGTCACTAAGATGCTGGTCTGCTATTGGTCGGCGTCACGGTGTCAAAATGGCAGCGTGTTTAAGATTTGTTCCCGAGTGAGTGCATACAATAGCATATTTATTTGCATTTTACCGCTGAATTCGAACCTGAATGGGTTCGCCACGGGTCCCAAGATTGCTAGTGATGTTAAAGAGAGAAGTAAGAAGATGATTTATATGGAAACGAAGCTGGAGATAATCAAGAAATACGTAGAAGGCTAGGCTAGGCTAGCCTCACTAGGGAATATGGCCATACCAAGCTCTCGGCACTCAAAGGATTGATCTCTTAAACTGGGGGCCCACTGTAGTTGTAACATTGTCTAAAATCAATTGGGTCCAAAAGTTACTCAATTATGAGTCCGAAAAGGGAATGACCACTGTTTGTGTTAGTTTGACCTTTTTTGTTTGTTTGTAAAAAACATTTAATTTCTTTTAGAAAAACAAAATAAAAGTTGGGTCAAACCCATCCAAGCCTCAATCAATATTCCCTTTTGACCCAAAATTTAGATTTTTTTTTTTTTTTTTTTTATTCACATGATTTTCCTAAAAAAATGTTTGCAGAATAACCAATTTTAAAATATACATTTAAGATGAATTTTAACTAAATAATAGGCTTCATTAATCTCAACTAAATTTGTTCTGACTACTACAATTAAGTGTTTAATATTAATTAATTAATACTTTGTATGTTACCCAAAGAATCTTTTATTTTTAAATATTTAATTTTCAAAATTGCTTGCATAGCTCGGTGGATGAGTGGTTAGCACATCTGCGTCACGGTTGGCTACGACGTTCCTGTGTGGAGTTTGCATGTTCTCCCCGAGCCTATGTGGGTTCCTTCCAGGCACTCGGCTTTCTCCCACACTCTTAAAAAACATGCATGGAATGCGGATTGGCCACTCTAAATTGTCCTTTGATGTGACTGGGTGCATGAATGGTTGCTTGTCCCTGCAATTGGCTGGCAACCAGTTCAGGGTGTCCCCCACCTACTGCCCCAAGCCAGCTGGGATAAGCACCAGCAGGCCTGCGACCCTTGTGAGGATAAGCGCCTCTAGAAAATGGGTGGAATCGTAAAAATGTATTTAATTAAATGATTGGTTTACTGATTTATTTTAAATAATAAAACAAAATATTAGAAAAATAACCAATTTTACTTGCATGTAATGTGTATTTTTATCATATTAAGAATTACACATTAAATAAATAATGAATTAAAATATTACGATAACATTTTTCATCAATCATGTTTTTATAATAATACGCTTATTTTTAGTCTGTATTTTATTTTAATGCACCATTGATTTTTTGTTTTTGTTTAATCCAGTCAGTTTTAAAAATCCAAATAAATAAAATCAACTATTTGCAGTTTGTAGCCATTTCTACCAGGAATGTAGAAATGAGTGTTAAGAAAGTATGAGAGCTATTCGATGCCACTTTTTTTCAGACCAATACCAGTATGAGTATTCAACTCTTGAGTAGTCAGCTGTATACCGGGTACCAATGTCACTTTTGATGTACAAAATTTCCCAAACGTAACTTGTAGTTTCTACTTTGTCATCGTAAAACTGCTCCAAGAGAGCGGCTGATAGATACTGCACTAGTATCGACTGCCATCATAAAATAATGTTAGCCCAGTACCGATACTTGATATTGGTACCCCCGCCGTCCCTATAAAGTATTTTGAAATGAGGCATTTCAACTGCTCTAAGATCCTGTAATTTTCTCGCAAAAATCTGCTGGTCGATTTTTTTTGTTGTTGTTGTTATCAGTACATTTATACCTATTGACATTCAAACCTCCCATCAGCAAAAAATCAGCAGTTTTTTTGCAGAATTTCTCAAAGACAAAGTACTGTACCCTAAAATCATCCAATTTTCGGAATGTAGTTCATATCTTTATTGTTGTATGTGTTCAGAGACCAAAAAATGAACCGTATTTTCCGCACTATAAGGCGCACCCTCAATTAATGACATATTTTAAAACCTTTTCCATATATAAGGCGCACCGGATTATAAGGCGCACCCTCAATTAATGATACAGTATATTTGAAAACTTTTTCAATCACAATATAGTAATACTCAATGTAATAATAATAATAACTCAAATAATAACTCTAAACTCTCAATAGCATAATAACTCAATGTCAATATGAGCAAACTTGTCCAACTGTAAACACAAAAGAAAAATCCTCTTACTTTATCAGTTAGTTCTCTATCTACAAATCCCAATCTCAATATTGATCCATATATAAGGCGCAACTCATTATAAGGCGCACCATCAGCTTTTTAAAAAAAAATAGACTTTTAGGTGCGCCTTAGTGTGGAAAATACGGTATTTTATTTGTTATATATGTGTATGTATATTTGTCAACAATAATTATAATAATCATGATAATAATTGGCTGACTAATTGGTTGTCAGCATTCATTTATTTTTGCCAAATATTGGTCGTTATATTCTACTGTTCTATCCACTGTACTGTATGACTGTATGGAGTAGCTGACAAGGAAAAACATGTATACAAAAGACATAATATACATATATGCATGCATGCCTGCATCATTGTGTCTTTCTACAAACGTAGGGCCTGCCTGTCTCCGGCCGCTAAACGCAGGCGTTGTGCCTGCGCACAGCGCCCGTGTGCGTCACAGAGAAGTGAAAAAATAGCAAAGGGGAGGGGGGGTAGGGGGGGGGGGGGGGGGGGGGCGTCGCATGCATTTTCCTGGCGCGGGCGTCAGATGAGACGATGACATTTTTAGCCCGAGCGCCGTCTCTCGTCAAGTCCGCCCACTCGGAGCCGTCCGGGAGCTCGCCGTCAGGGATTCCCCGACCGGCGCGTCGCTCGGGCGCCGCAATGGAGGCCTGTGTGGAAAGTCATTTATTCAATATCCTTGATATCCAGCTCTAGGTCCATACTAGTACGCCCTTTGTCATGTTAATTCAATGCGCTTGCAATGCACACTAGGAGAGCAATTCTTTCCTTCTAGTGCCATAAATTCCACTGAATCAAATTTCTGCTAACTAGTTTTAGGACATCTGATAGGACAACTAAATTTAACTAGACAAATCTGTGCTTGACTAGCGCAAATTTTTAATGTAAATCCAAGCAATTTTCCTTGTCTGTCAGGCATATCCCACGGGCCAATTGCGGCCAAATTTTCACTGGCCCGCAGCTTTTGTTATCAAATCAATAATATGTGATCCACCTGCACTATTGACAACAGTACAAAATATATGTGTACAAAAATAACTGCCATAATATTACAGCCTTAAGGGGCATTTAAAATTATTAAATTATTGCAAAATCGTCAAGGCATTTTATGATGTTCTATGTCATGTGTGTACCTAATTCCAATTTCTGTGAATATTCCTGAGTGACATCGATGAGCACTTCACTTGGCTGACTGAAAACCTTTCTTGCCCACTTATAAAAAAAAAAAAAATGGAGGACGTGATAGAGGACAGGATGTGGACGTTAGAGGAGGAAGTGTACGCATGAAAGAGGAGGAATGATGAGAAGAAAAAAAAACTCAGCCAAAAAACAGTCAATCAAGAAAAAGAGTGTCAATTGAAAAAAAAAAAAACAGTCGTTGCTTGATTGTTGGTTTATTTTTTCCTCCCCTGAATTGCCAGCTTGAACTTCATATCCAAGCAACACTGTGTGAATGTAATTGATTTCAGACCAGCACTGTTTTGTCACAACATAGGCTGCTCACTCTGGGAACCAAAGATTATCAAGTGTCATATGTTACATGTACAATGGAAGTATTTGACTGTGGCCGCTCACCTTGTTACCTCTTCGAGGTTTCCATTTGCTTGTGGGATACCAAGTTACTTGACTTATCCGTATGTGTGTTCCTTCTGGGAATCACACCCCTTCTTTGTGGACTACCTTCACTTTCTCAATCACCATCCGTCGATGTTTCTCAAGCCCGAATGACATTCCTATATTTGTGCTTTAGATCCTGACGGTATGGATCAGTGAGTCAATGTCTCGCTCGCTCTTTGCATACAGCTTGACGTCATCCATGTAGAGGAGGTGACTGATGGTGGCCCCATTCGAGTCAGTATCCATAGCTAGTCTTGTTTATTATTTGAGTGAGGGGGTTCACACCAATGCAGAACAGCAGTGTGGTTAGCACCTTGGTATGGGCCACATTTGATGGACGCTTGTGCAAGAGGCTTGCCATTGGCTTTGAGCGTGTTATCTTCTCAAATGTTGCAGGCATGCTGGAGCCTATTCCATCTGTCTTCAAGCAGTAGAACTTGTTGCAAGCCAGTTGCAGGGTACGTAGGGACGAACAAACATTCACGCACCCAATCACTTAAGGACATTTTAAAGCGTCCAAAACAATATGTATCCATCCGTCGTCTTGAGTCCTCATTGTCTTGAGGCTCGCGGCTGAAGGAGACAATTCCACTAACGGTAATACATGGCCAAAAACTGGTGTTTTTCTGACGTTAAAATGCAAAACGGTGTCAATACACCACTCTCACAAACTTGTGTTTCTCCTATCAAATCACTCCGCTTGGGAACCCAGTATTCATAGCAATAGATCCCCCGCGGGTGAATTATTTACTCCTGACGGTAATTGTTCGGCTGCATGCTCCCAAACTCACATTTTGGCCACTTCAGCATTTCTACAGTAAAACATTGTAGCTAATAAATGAAACTCGTGCAAAATCTCTCCTCCTCAGCTCCGTGTATTTTCTCTTGCGCAGGCGGTGCTGGAGGCGTAGGGGAAGTACGAATTGCTCCTGTCTTGCTCCTGTCGTCATAAGCGCATTTCACACCGTTTTCATCTGCATGGGCGGGGCCAGTGCCGAAGCGCAAAATAAGCAAGGAATGCTTTGAAATGCATCTGAAGGAAAATAACACTGAGTGTTGAGAAGTCAACATTGGAACATGGTCAAAAACTCCAAAACGTTGACTTTTCTTGTTACGACCTCTTCAAGTATCCCTGGTTGAATGAAGGCCCAATATGGACACCTGGTGCCTCCCTTGTTACTCGGGGTGCACAGTAGTTTACAAGAAAGGTTTATTTGCATACTACTTGTCCAAAAGTTGGCCTCAAATTGAATAAAAACAATCAAACATACAAACTTACCAGTTATACTACTAGTGCGCTTACATGTACTCGTACATGGACCTTCATCTGAGTATCAAAGAAAACGTCTTTTCGCTGCGGCGCGATCCGGGATGGGCCTGTTGTTCCGCTTATGAGCAACGCGCGTCACGTCGCGCATGGGCGCAGGTGACAAGTGCGCCCAATCGGGGCCTACTTTGTTGACGTCTGTTCTTCAGGCCTGTGGGGCGTCGCACTGGTTGTGCGCTTGTTGTTGTGCATGTTTGCGCGCACTGTTGTCTGGCTGTTCCTGTTTCACATCCACCCCTCCTCATGCTCCTCTTCCTCTTTGTCTCAAGCTCGTGTTTGACGGCTATTTGTGAGCCCTATACTGCATAGTCCTCAACCCTGCTATATATAATGACTTCACCATTTTGTACAGCCATCTATAAAAATGTGGACTTGCCAATTTAAAGTAATATTTTTTGACCGGAAAACTCATTCGAACGTACTTGCGGATACGTTCAAACGTACGTGTAAGCTAATTGCTAATAATGTTGCATCATTTGCTCACGTCAATACCTTGTGGCGAATGTTACATTTTTAGCATTTAGCCTACAAGTAGGTTTGAACATATTTGTAATAATAATTAAATAATTAAAATTGGGCTGGGTCATTAATTAAGAATCATAATTTCAATTTAGTCTGCTCCTAATGATCAAATAATTCTAATCAAAGAAAAACGAACACTCAATTAATTATCTAGGTGTTTGTTAAGTTCCTACGATGAAAGCACCGTAAATGCACCATCTTGTTGAAAATTCGATTATGCCATCCGTGAGCATGCATTGTGCTGTTTAACCCTTGTGCAGTATTTTAATAATTTTTTGGGGTCATTTTCCTTCTCATTCTCACAGTTTTTTAGTTTGATAACTAAGGCATAGTCTATACGTAGCCGGGGTAGTGCGATTGCTAAGTAGGCCTGCCATGTTGAACTTTGGGATGTCGTCACCATCCGGGTGAATTTTCAGCTCCCCGGTGTCTTCTTTGATGCTTTACCTTAGATGTGAAAGGCCTTAAGATTAAAGGATTGGATAAAATAACACAAAGGGTTAATGCCATTTTGTTGTTGATAATTTTTATTCATATCGTTTCAGGCTGCAAACTACAGTTTAACATCCGTACATTATAAAGTGCACTGTCAATTTTTGAGAAAATGTAAAGATTTTAAGTGCGCCTTATCGTCTGAAAAATATGGTACTGTTGAGAAACTGACATTGAAGAATTTAGACCATTATAAATTCAATCAAAAAAGATATCCAAGATATAAAAAAAAATATGAATTCATTTGATCATCCAGTAGTTTTTCAATTATTCTTCGCACTTCTACTACTATTTTATCATTTTATTCTTTTGCTTTGTTTCTTTTTTTATATTTGGTCCTTCCTTTTACATTTAAATTTGTTTTGAAATGAAAGAATGTGTTTGTTTTTTTTTATCGTGATTTCAAATTCAATCAAAACTCAGGGCAATTTAATCGCCCAGCCCAAATTGTAATCATGCGATCAGAGTTGACGTCATTAATGACGTGCCCTCCCGATGAGTAACCTACAGTATATCATCCACGATAGAAAAATCCCCATATAGTGAGTAGGGAATGAGTGAATGATTTGGTACGCAGCCTTTCTCCCGTTCCTTTTTTCTGTCACCCGTTCACTCTTTCTCTCCTTCCTCTTCCCTCTGCAATAACAGTGCTGACCTAGTTTCTGCTTGTTCAGTGCTGCCTGTGGAATTTTACAGCGGCCTGCCTTCCTGGCTGCCTTGCCGCTTGAAAACGCAGGCAGCAAAGCATGACTGAGGATTTTTGTCTCCTCGCGTCATTTGCGCTCTTACGCAGGCTACACCCCCCCCCCCCCCCCCCCCCCATGCCAATCAGCAGTTTTACAAATTGCCCCTCTTGAATAAATAATAGCGTTGCAAGTCGCTCGCCCAGTGGTCTTATGTGTGGCGTAGTCACATGCATCAGCCGGGCCTGCGGTTAGAAGGAAAAATGCAAAGTAGCTTGTTGTCTCGCGTTCTATCCGGTCGCAGAAGGCGGCAAGACAAATGTCGGCAGTGGCAGGAAGCAATGCAGTGCAAATAATTTGCGAGTTGTGACTGCACTTCAGTCCAGTTTTCAAGTATTTGTCCTTTGCATGTTCGATACCACTCCTTAGTAGACCAATACCAGTACGAGATTCACTTGTTGAATAGCCCCCGATACCAATAGCAAGTACCGATACCACCACACTTTTTCTTCTACAGCAGCGGTGCCAAGCTAAGTTTATCTCAGAGGCCAAAGAGAAAAATGTATTCTCAAGTTAGATAGAAGAAGAAGTGACTCTCCAGTCACTTCGGGTTCTTCGGAAGAACCCGAAGTGACTGGAGAGAACCCGTGCAGGCACGGGGAGAATGTGCAAACTCCATACATTAAGGCCTGAGCAAACTGGAACTTAACTCGGTACTCTGAGGTACGCTGTGAGGCGTATATGCTAACATTAAACATAAAATAATTAAATTAGCTAAAATCAATAAATATATACAATACAATAAATTAATTTAAAAAAAAAATGAAACAAATATCCAGTGGAAGAAAAATGCCCCAATCAAAATATGTGATTGTATAACTTTTTTTCAAGCAGTACAGTGAAGTGCAAAGAAAATTCAATAGAATACAATGGTGCTGTAATGTTTCATTTTGGGCACTGGGTGGCACCCACACAATGACATACTAGACAGAAGAATTTTAAAACTCATGAAGAAGATATCATGATGTCATTGTGTACTATATTGCAAAAAAATGCAATGCTTTCATCACACTGCATCAATTGACGTGTTGCTCTTTCTCGCATTGGCCACCAGAGGGCATTTTACTGTTAATTTAGACATCCCAACTCCTTAGTTCATCAATACAGCACTAATATTAGGTGTTCTTCGGAAAGGGGTTGTTTCACGTCACTGTTTCCAGGTACTAAATGGTGCAATCTATAATAGCCAACCGCTTCACAAAATCAGCCATTTCCTCTCTTTGAGGAACTCTGTTTCCTCCTTGACAATTAAAAATAAAACTAGCTAGCTAGCTAACTCTTGAACAACAACATATTTTTTTAACAATGTAAAGGAGCTCATTCGATTCTACTTACTACAAAGTCGAAGTACTTCTACCTCCTCCGTTGCTGTGGAACTCACATGCATTCACCCTTTCCTCGCCCTCACAACTAAATAGTTAAATTCCGATCCAGCAGATACTCACCCCTGCCAGGAATGTCCCACAAGGCTTGAGTGGAAAGAGAACGTGGCTGTAATAAGATCATTCATCTGAATCGATATGGAGTCTTGATTAAAATGTGAGGACAACACAATGTGGGACGAAGCCGGAGTGCCTGGAGGGAACCCACACAGCCTCGGGGAGAACATGCAAACTCCACACAGAAAGGCTAGAGCGAGCCAGAATTGAATTTGGGATTCTGAACTCTGAGGCGGGCGTGCTAACCACTCTTCCACCGAGCCGCCTGCAATCATATTTCGCTATTACTTTTAAAAAAAAATTCCCCCCATGATCGCCCAGCTGTGACTCACATAAAGTTGTACCTTGAACTTTGCCCTTTTAAACGATTGGAAATGCTTTTGAATCTTTCTAGTCACCTCAGAGAAAAAAAAAAAAAACCTGCCTTCCTGTGTAGAGTCTGTATGCTCTCCCCGTGCCTTCGTGGGTTTTCTCCGAGTACTCCAGTTTTCTCCCGCATTCCCCAAAACATGCAGGGTAGCCATACTGGACACTCCAAATTGCCCAGGGTGTACCCCGCCTACTGCCCAAAGACAGCTGGGTTAAGCTCCAGCAAGCCTGCTACCCTTTTGAGAAAATGGACAAATTCAGGGATCTTGATACATATTGATTTTGAAGAAGAAGAAAAAAGCGAGCCTTGGCCACTAGCAGTATATTGTAAACATATTATTTTATGTTGTTTTGATGGTAAAATACAAAGAAGCCTGGCATTATTAAGCTATGGTAATATTGCTGGGTTTATTTGTTTAGTAAAAAGAATCTGTGAGTATTGATTCATGCTCTGGCTTTATTATTTGCCATGAACATTAAAAGATCAGATGCAATATAAGAATTACTGTGTCATAGTGATGTATAAGATTATTTAGTGTTAAGATTGGGAACTCTTATAAATCAAAATTAGGTTGTTTGATTTAAAATAAATGAAATGTTATATTTAGTTTTATACTAAGGTGGGAGTAGCTATTTGACCTGTTTTCTACTCACAAGAAATTAGTTTCACTTATTCTGGCATTTTTTTATCTGCAGTAAATATGTCTTGTTTATTTATGGCTGTGACAATTGTGATAGGCAGAAGAATTAAAGTCCGTTCCACTAGATGGCAGAAAATACAAGTAAGCTCTGTATCCAACTGTTGCCATTTATACAGTAACAGAACACTGTAATATCTTTTTGTGTTCTACTAAACAGGCCCAGACTTTACAGTAAAAACCGATGAGCTCATTTACACTATCATGCAGTACCTTTTGATATTTGCATTTGGTAGTGTGCTGTGTGATTTATCTGTTGAGTTGAATGAGTACATTTTTGAGGACAACCTGATGTTTATTGCATTTTTTTTTTTTCCTTTCAGATTTCGGGGGCTGGTCATGGTGTCCGGGGTGAAGGTGTGGGACCCCCTCCACGTGGGCCTTATTCACTCTCGTCTGAGTGAGCGACACCTGGCTTCTGGGTTAACACCTCCCTGCGCCCTCCTACATCGTGTCGCCAAGGGCGCCACTTGCCGCCAGACTCAGCGCCAGACCCCTTTGTCTTCCCCTCCATTGACCCTAGTAACCACAGAACCCTTTCAGCTGCCCGCCGACTCAAACCGGGCCACAACAGACTCTCGAGGGGAACCCCGTCAGCCGGAGATGAAAGGGAAAAGGCACAGCGGCCGAGGAGATGCGATGATGGAGGACAGGCTGGAAAGCATGGCCGACGGACCTAAAAATGCAAAAATCACCCTAAGCTTCCCAGTTAGCGCCGGGCCCCTCCCGGCCTCGCTGACGTCATCCAGCTATTGTCGTAACAGCGCGTCATCCTCTTCCCCGCACAGACGCCGGCCTTCTTCTAAAAGCTCTGACGAGGGGTCTCTATGGAAACTGGACTCCACCATGGACGTAAAGCACAGACCTTTTAAGCCCCCGAGGCACGACAGTTCTCCGTCCTCCTCACCCTCCTCCTCCTCATCCCCAATGACTGTTCACGCACTTATCAGGAAGGATATCAAATCCCCGCCTCCGCTCAAGTGCTCCAAACTCTCTCCGGAGACAACGTTTCACAAGTCAACGCCCGGCTCTTCCAACTCCTCTTTAGCGGGCTCGTACAGCGCGGACGGATGGGACGAGAGACTCAAGTTGCCCAACGGCACAGCTTCGCCCTCACAAACGGCCCAGATCCTCTTCAGCCTGGGCGCCTCGGCCTATCAGAGAGGAGGCGGGGACGGAGAGAGGAAGGAGAAAATAACAGGACGGCCAGCTGGGAAGCTGGGAAGCCCTCACGGACCCAGCCTCCACCCGCCTACGCTCCATCTCCCGCCCCCCCTGCCGCCGCCCCCTCCCCCCCCATCCGAGGGGCTCACCGCACCGCCCCACTCCTCCTCCTACTCCCCCACCGAAAGCGTCAAGCCCGAGCTGATTTGCGGGGTGTGCCACCGGCTCTTCAGCTCAGCCTCTTCACTCACTGTCCACATGCGGCTGCACCGTGGAAGCCGCGCCCTCAGCTGCCGCTTCTGCGGCAAAGTCTTCATCCACAGCAAGAGACTGCAATCTCACGAGGCCTCCTGCAGAGTGCCGGGCCTGCCCTCCCGCCTGGGCCCGTCTCTCGCCGTGCAGCCAAAGGAGGAGCCGCTGGAGGAGGGCGAGGTGCGAGTGGAGGAAGGGGAAGCGGACGCGCGCAGGCCTAGGCCGGAAAAAAAAGCAGCTAGCCTGCTGGCACGTATCCAAGGCGATGATGATGCGGCAGCCACGGAGCTCCTGGCAAGTGATGAGAGCCATTTTGTGAAGGTGGTGGATGGCAACGTCATTTACTTCTGCTCTGTGTGCGAACGCTCTTACATGACGCTGTCCAGCCTTAAGCGTCACTCCAACGTGCACTCGTGGCGACGCAGGTACCCGTGTCATTACTGCGACAAGGTCTTCGCCCTGGCCGAGTACCGGACCAAACACGAGGTGTGGCACACGGGGGAGCGGCGCTACCAGTGTATTTTCTGCTGGGATGCCTTCGCAACGTACTACAATCTCAAAACTCACCAGAAGACCATTCACGGCATCAATCCCAGTCTCATCTCCAGTGAAAAGACGGCCAATGGCGGCTATAAGCAGAAGGCAAACGCCCTCAAGCTCTACCGCCTCCTCCCCATGCGCTCGCAGAAAAGACCGTACAAGACTTACAGCGACACTTTACATAATGGCCTGCTGATGTCACCGGCTGAAGCCCCTCCCCTCTCTCTGCCTGGCCTGGGCTGTGCTTTGGGACCTGGAGAGCTACAGAGTTTCATCAGCGGGGCCCATCCTCAGAGCGTCAAGCCTGACCCTGACGGGTTTTCCGACGACGTACCACCTACGGACCGCGACCATCCCGTTTCACCCCCCTTCCCCCAAAGAGACTCGCCTCATCCTAAAAAACATGACATCGAGGCCCACGAGATAGAGCCGGTTCGAGGCGGCTCTAAAATGTCCAGTAGCAGCAAAACCAAAGGTCACAAACCTGCGAGAGGCACAGACTCAACATGCACGCCCTCTGTGATCACATACGGGCACACAAAACCATCGGTCATAGTTCACGGAACCGCTGTGTCATCCTCCGTCATCGTGCACAGCAATCAGGTCTCGGCTGCAAGTGAACAAAACAACCCCCCTGAAATCAACGTCAGTCAGACCGCCCACAAGGGCGGCGCGAGGTCGTTAAAGAGACAGCGGGATGGCGCGGACGGCCACAGAAAGAGGTCCCGAGACAGCTCAGGTCCGAGACAGGATACGGAGACGGACGGTTCATGTTTCAAGTCCAAAAAGTCCCACGGCAAGAACGACCTGTCTAAGTCAAAGCTGCCGCTGCCATCCGGGGGCTCAGTGGTCAAAGAGACAGGCCCGCTGTGCCAGATCACTGTACGTATTGGGGAGGAGGCCATAGTCAAGCGCAGTATCTCTGAGACAGACCTCAGGAGAGACAAAAGCCGCTCTCCTCCCAAAAGCAAAAAAGGCGAGGCGTCTTCTGTCAAGACCGCCCATCAACACAAACATCACATCCACAGGCGAGCTAGCCAGGGGCAGGAGGACGATACTGGAGGAGAAAGCAAGGAGGAAGCGGGGGAAAACACGGGCAACTCCTCTGACGAGTTCAGGGAGTACAATTTCCGTCAAAAGGTGCGGGAGCAGGAGAGCGACCACGACATGGAGGACAATCTGTGGCGACCTTACTACTCCTACAAGCCCAAGAAAAAAGCCCAGGCACATCTGCAGAGGTTCAAAAGCTGGCAGCGAAAGCTCAAGATTAAGCGTGCCCTACGGCTGAAAAGGAGAGCTGAAAAGCTGAAAAAGCGTGGGAATAAAGAGTTGGGAAAATCACAAGATGAGGACGAGGGTGGAAAGCCGTCAGGAGCTGACAAGGGAGGATGTGAAAGAGAAGAGAAACAAGATAAGGAGGGCTGTCATGAGGTCTCCGCTCCTTCCCCGCCATCCCCAAAGCATCCCTTGGTGACCACCGTTCCTCCTTCCGGACTCAAAAGACGACCTTGGACCAACGGCAATGCGGCAGAGTGTGCAACGTGTGGCTGCTGGTTCTCCAGCTCCAGCAAGCGGGATCAGCATGAACTGAGTCATCTACTGGAGTTCATGTGCCTCCTCTGTCGAGCCACGTTCCCCTCGAGGGACAAGTTGGAAGACCACCAGAGGATCCAGCACCCCAAGCCGGCTGACACATCCTCAGCCCCACCTAAAGTGGCGCTCGGCGAGCATCCTGATGCACTCAAACCTGAACGCAAGAACGAAAAGGAGGATCAAGTCAACTTGAGTAATTCCAGCCCGGCTCGCCCGGGTAGGAGAGCGTTGTCACGGCACACCTGCCCACAGTGTCACAAAGTGTGCAAGACATCCTCTGCGCTCAACCGCCACGTCCGGCGTCACGAGTTCAGCTCTTCTCCAGAAAGAGAAAAGAACGAAGACGTTGCACAGCCCCAAACGACAGCCGCGAGCCAAGAGTCGGCCCCTGAGAAAGGCCAAGTTGTCTCGGTCATCAGCTATTTGACAGCAGAGCCTCCTAAAACTGCCGAGCCTTCATCTATACCGGATCACCACGGTGAACCAACAACCCAACATCAGCAAGCAGAAACAGGCGCTGAGCCTGTGGCGGGAGAGCGCACATACCCGGAACCCGAGAAGAAGCCCAGCCCAAAGTTGAGCGAGAGCCCGGTCAACGTGGCGCCTGCAAAAGCTCAGCTTACCCCGGCCACGCCCCCCAATCTCCAGAGTGTTCTGGTCCTGAACAAGCCTGAATGTTTGGACTATCGTACCCCAGGCAAACGGAGTCTAGACAAAATAGCGAGTCCCGTGCTGAGCGTGGCAGCCCCGAGCACCTCCGCTAACGTGCCCATGATGCCACAGACCAGAATAACCACTGCTGCTCCGCCTGTTTCCGTGGCGACCGTTAACAGCTCCGATCGGGGAGTCGTGACACGAGATGGGGTCATAATGGACAGGGAGAGGCAAGCTCGGAGTGCTGTGTTTGTACACACAAGCTACAAGGAACCCCCCCTGGTCCAGGATCGCAGAGTCCAGTCTCTGTCCCGCAGCCCCTCTCCCAATGAAGCACAAGATCTCACCATGTCCTCCATACTAGCTCGAGAGAGGGAGATGGAGAGGCAAAGACTCCAAAAGAGGGAGCTCGAGAAACCGGGAGAAAGGGGGCGGGACAAAGATCGAGGAAAAGACATGGAGAGGGTCCAGCACATGAGTCGACATGATCAGACCCAAGTGGACCAAACGGTTCTGTTAGTTCCCAAAGAGGAGCCTTTGAGTCCAGTCCCGTCCCCCAAGCACCTCCCCGCTCAGACCACTACAAATGGGCCCCTGTCACACAGACACACTCCAAAGTCACCCTGCCGCCCCGGACTCTTAGCCGCAGCCAACCAGCAGGTCCAAGAACTGGACCGGCTTACGTTGCCTAGCGGGGGAGACCGCCCCTCCGCCCACGCTCTCCTTCTCCCGCGACCACCAAAACCGAGCGAGCCCGAGCGCCAGGACGCTTCCAGGGATTCCCAGCATGTGGAACCAGCGCCGGTGTGCTTCCCTGTCCAGGATTACCCCCTTCCCTTGATCGTGCCGGACACCTACCAGCCAGCTAAGAAGCAGGAGGACAACCTGCTTATGTCCTCTTACCCTCCCGGAGCTCTTCCCTTCGGCCCTCTGGGAAAGATGATGGTCCCCGGCGGCGCTGACTTGGCCAAGTTGCCCTTCTATCCGGACCCGTACCAGCTCCTCTACGGGTCCCAGCTTCTGGCTTACCCGTACAACATGGCGGCTCTTCCCGTGGCCCTCAACATGATGGCGCCCGGCGCGGATAAGGTGGCGCCCCTGCCCTTCCTGCCGGCCATCTTCAACTACACCGCCGGTGCCGGGCCTTATATGGGGACGGCGCCGCACCCGCTAGTGGCCAACCCAAACTTCTACGGCAGTGGCAAGAAGCAACGCGACGGCAGCAGCAACAAACCTTAGGACGCCAAAAGGATTCTATTACGAAGAGAACAGGACCAGGGAGGGAACGGGTATCATCACCCTTTCCCTCCCATTTTTGTTCTCTTCTGTTTTGCCGTAGTGTGTCGTAGTTCTAGAATTTGATTCTATTATCTCGAATATACAAATAAGAACTGCGTACAGGGTGTGTTTCTGTTGCCTCTTTGAAGCCGTAGCCCATGGAAGCATGAGAGCGAAGCGACCCGTAGCCAGTTTTTTTGCCCTACTTCCAAAACGTTAGGCACAGTCGGTGAAATTTCCGTACCAGAATCACCACAACCTTCACGTGAGCTTCGAACGGCGAAATCTCACCCTCAAGCCCGCTCGACGTTTTGCCAGTAGTGAATTTTAATAGTACGGGCACGAATCTCCGCAGATGTGCCGCGGTGCAACGCGCTTGTATTGAGGACAGTTTGTAGGTAGCGCGCGTGCTGTGACTAATGGGATATGTGCATGAGCAGCTCGGGCCAGCACACGGCATTCCTCCTCTAGCCGCTGTGAGCGCCGCCGGCATGTGGGATCGCGCGTATAGAAGGGATACGTCGTCCGGCAAAGTGTACGACAAGTCGTCTGGACACGCCACGTTGACTGTGTGGCCAGACGACACCGTAGGATGTGTATAGCATAGTTTATACCTTTATGTGCACAAAAATAGTCAAGTAGAGGTCACTTAAAAGGGGGCACCTGTAGCTGCTTTGGATATGTAGCTGGTCACTGGGTTAAGAAATGCAGGCTGGTAACTATTGCACTTCCCTTCTTCATCTCATTTCCTTTACACATGAGAAGAAACAAAATGCCACCTTATCCCCCACGACTTCCCCGTGCAAACCCCCACCCTTTGTGGATGGAAAAAAAATAATGGATTCAGGGTATTGAGTTACGTATTTCTTGGTAAGAAGAAATGAGGTTGAGCTCAACAGCCAAAGCGATGCCTGGACACGCCCCCACGTCGTTACGTTCTCTCTTGTATGTTCAACGATGTTGCCGGTTACGCCCCCCCCCCCCCCCCCCTTTGCGACGTTGGCTTTGAGGGGGGCGGGGGGCCTAAACCTATAAATATGAATGTAAATTTTAGTCATGCGGTCAATGAAGTACAGGTGCATTATGGTAGACGATGAAAATCTTTTTCAGCAATTATACTTCATATCCAGCTCAAGGTCCATTTTGTATTATGCTCTTTGTCATCGCTAGAAAAACTATTTTGTTGACTGGTGAAACGACTGTGACGTTTTTTTCCACTGTTGCTATTCTGCGTACGAGTGGAACGTGTTAAGAGTGAACAAACTGAATTAGTTGACATATCCGCACTACTTGTGACCCGATTTACATGTTTTCCAAGATACAAGCTAGCTTTTGTAGATCCGGCAAAAACGTCGTGATTTTCATTTGCAGATTTTTTGTTTTGCTTTTGTTTTACTCAAATACCGTATTTTCCGTGCCATAAGGTGCCAATAACCGTCTTTAATTTCCTAAAAAAACAAAAACAGTACGCCCTACAGTTTGGTGCAGCTTTTTTGGGCACTAAGGCCTAAAATTTGTACAAATCCTATTGTGCCCCCCCTCAATAAATAAACCAATCAAATAACATTACGTATTATATACAGTACATACTCTGGGAGCGATAAATCATTAATTCAGTGCTTCTTAATTTTGTTTCGCAAAGCACCCCCTAGAAAAGAGAAAAGGCCAAACATAAATTTGATTTTTGTCAATAAGAATTATATAAGTAAACAGTATCCTTTTTATTGACATTGATACAAGGAAAAGGCATTATAAAAAACTTTTAACAACTGTTAACTATTTTTTTTACAGCATTTATACTGTTAAAAGGTTTGTCCAAACCAGTGGTGTCAAACATACAGCCCGCAGGCCGGTTCCGGCCCGCAAATGGGTTTAATCCGGCCCTGGCGATGATTTTGTAAAGTATAAAAATGAGCTGAATTTTTCAAAAAATGAAAAACTTGAGCTGTTTAATGATATTAGTAATGTTCATGTTTATGATTAATAGTCATGTTGTGCTTTCACTATTTTGGACATTGATAAAGAAAATACTCATAAATTTAAGTTTTTTTTTTTTAAAGTTATATAAATATATACATTTTATGTATAAAGTTTATATATGGTTTCATTGTTGCGGTCCACTCGGGAATAGATTTTCTTCCATGAGGGCCGCAAGCTAAAATGAGTTAGACACCCCCGGTCGAAAAAAAATGCAACAAATTGCCTGAAAAAAAAGATGCCAATCCTTATTTTATCTCAATTAAACTTCACATGGCAAAGACAAATCCTTTTTCTTGGGGTCTTGGCATCGCCTCGCACGCCCCCCGCCTCACTATAGAAGACAATATGCGGCTTTTAATATGATTTATTCAATGATTGGGTTAAGTATGCAAAATATCCCCATAATCGAGGCTGCACCATATGTTGTTGAAACTACGGTACACACGGCAGGACTAGATGAAGATAATAACATTCAAACATATCCTCCTCCCAAAAGTGGAACCATTTTATTTTCATCGTTTTGCCAGCAGAAACGCGATTGCTGTATGGTGGCAGTGTTTGTAAAATAACATAATAAAGGTATATATTCTTTATCTTCTGCGAAGATTGACTCATACTACTAGCAGCACACAGTCAACTAGTGCACAAATTTGCTTGACTCGTAACATGTAGTTGTCCTACTAGTGAGGCCAAAGAGCTTACTAGGATCTTGCACTGGATATAAAGAATATTGACTAATTGCTCAAATGGATTTTTATCACACACGGTTTCAGTTTTTTGTTTTTGTTTTTTTTGTTCTGTTTGTTTCACACAAATAACCTATTACGGAACAATATAACAGTCTGGTATGCATATAAACAGTAGTCCTAGCAACACGTCAGTAAACTTGGGTTCTACGAAAGCATGAGCGCCACTTGCTTCCTAACCGTTTCTACGCTCGGCAAATCTTGACACTGTGCGCACAGCTTTTTTATTTCGTCGCCGTTTGTTTCTCGCACCCTTTTCGTTCGCGTCTCAATTTTCCATATCCGTCTTTTTTTTTTCTTTTTTTTTTTTTTCAGGGGTGAGAGGTTGAGGAAAAAACCAAAAGCCACAAGCATATCCCTTGGCACTCAAAAAACAGGCCACTTAACCTTTTTTTTTTTTTTTTTTTAATTTCTGTGTCAGAAATGGAAACAAAAAAAAAAGAATAAAAAAAAAGAAAAAAAAAACAAAAAGCCTTGTTGTCCGACGCAATATTCCAATCCATTCCTGTAGATGTGTTTTTGGACCATCGTTTCTTATGTCATACAGACCAAAAGCATGCAAATTTGACTCGTATCGTAGTGACTGGACTGGAATCTGGTGGTGTTATACAACTGTCTACTGTACGTTTTCGTTGAATTGAATGTGCCTCTGCTTTGATATTTAAATAATTATCTATAGTTAAGATGTGGATCTGCCAGATTTCCGATGTTAAGGTGCCTTGTTACGGCATAAGAAATTAGATTTGTAAATGAACGTTTTTGTTTTTTTCCTTCCTTTTAGATATTTGGAGATAGATCTCATGGCTT
This sequence comes from Hippichthys cyanospilos, assembly GCF_059441005.1. Classification (NCBI taxonomy): domain Eukaryota; kingdom Metazoa; phylum Chordata; class Actinopteri; order Syngnathiformes; family Syngnathidae; genus Hippichthys; species Hippichthys cyanospilos. The sequence continues at coordinate 8,873,260 of NC_142369.1, forward strand.
TGTCCGCTATGAAGCTGTTCCTAGATGTAGGGGTGTGGCTAAACTTTTTTTTTTTTTTTTTTCGTATCGTGTATCATGTCTAGGATAATACTGTGCCATAGAGAGCCCTCGAAATATGTTGGTTATTTTTTTGGAAAGATGAAAAAAAAAATATGTTTTTATGTTGCCTGAGGACTTTTGTCTTTAGATTTGATACAAAGGCTCGTAGCCTCAGCTCTCCCAAAGTCTGTAGTGTCCTTTTCCGATAACTCTTCTCTTGACTCCCCCCCCCCCCCTCCCCCTCCCGCCCGCCCTCGCCTCCCCCTTCTGTCTCTTTGCTGCAATCAAACAAAATAAAGTATTAACCTGATGACCCAATGAAACAAAGTCAAATGATTGTTTTTTTTTGTTTTTTTAATTGGACCACAAATGCAAATGTTTCAATGTGTAGTTGGTAATATTAGGCTTTTATTCGTTTATTTATCTGTTAAAACTAGAGTATTTGCTAATTGAATTGCTGTATGTAAGAAATTGATTAAAATAGTTTTAAATAAACCGACATAAATAGTCATAAAAACGATTTTTTGTTAAACATATTGTGGAAAAACAATATTACAATAAAGAATGTTACATTTATTCATTTGACAAATGTAAAACAATATGTGTTTTATGTAGTGTAATAATAAAGATAATTTATTGGACATTAGGCTTTATGTATACAGTATATTTAACAGAATTTCATCAAAAAATGGCTACATTTATTCACAGAAAAAAGTATCCAACTTTAAGTGTACATTTTTGAGCATTTGTTATGTGGTTGGTGTGTGAAATTTAAAAAAATCTAATCAGTTTTTTAGACATTTGAATTTAAAAATGAGCTGTATGTATACAAAAAACATGTTTAAAAAATTACTTTCACATTTTAAAATAGATTTTATTCAATAGGTAAAAAGTGTGAACTTATCAAAGTGTTTTTACATTTAACTTATTAAATTGTTAACAGTTTGTGTTGTAAAAAATGTATATAAATGTTCAACATTTTTATTTTACTAAATATTTGTTTAATTTTGTGTAAATGTTTTTATTGACCAATCTTACATGTACCTTTTATTTGTTTTTACATGGAAAATGTGAAAGACAACATTTTTAGTTACTTGAATTTTATTTATAAAAATGTCAACAACTATAAAAAAAAATCATTAAAAAAAACAAATTCGCATTTTAAAAGAACTATTTATTAAATAGGTAATCAATGTGAACTTATAAAATGTATCAAACAATTTTGCATTTAATTTATTAAATATATAAATTAGTTTGAGTAATAAAAATATATTCATATATATATATATATATATATATATATATATATATATATATATATATATAGTTTGTTTTTTTTTCTTTCTCTCGCTTCCAACATACACAGAGAAGAAAACACTAGCTGGTGTCCTTCATGAGTTTGCTGCCCCTGCCCTTTTGCATGATGAACTGTGTGTTGTCCACATTTGTTTATCCTGTTAGTCACGGCGTCCAAATCGATACGGCGCCAACTCGCTTGCCCTCTGGACCGGCGCACAGTACGGGACTACACACTCCTTGGAAAGCTTTCGGAAAGTGGTTAGACTGGCACCATGATGGCGGGTGGACCACTGCTGCTAACTTTGAGCATCACGGCATTGGTGTTGGGAGTCCAGGGGAAGGTACGTATGCTACATTCGCGGTCCGCTTATCGCGATAGGAAAGAAAAAACACGATACAAGAGAGACCTTATATGGAATGGAAAAAAAAAATATTGCTTTGTCTTTTCAGATACATTTAAAATGATCCAAACACCTGTTTTATTGATTTGGTTCATTTTTAAGATCAAATTTACTGTTATTGAAGACACAAACAACAAAAGAGAATTATTGAGTATTTTGTACAATCGGCCATTCTAACGGTAATATTGACACTGAAATAATAAAATTCTGGTGATGCGGCGAAGGTCATTTGATGTAACATGTACAACGATAAGAATGTTTGGAAAAGTCAAATAATAAACATCAGAACATTTTTGGGCATTAATCAAAGGTCTTTAACCCCTGGGTGTCAATGGTCATACGGTCAAACTTTGCCAACAAATAAATTCCATTTGCCTGCATTCGGGAATGAACGCATTGTGCCGTTTTGAACCTCCACCTGTTTTGACAGCCTCCTAGTGTGTTTTTTTTTTTTTTTAGATGTTTCTAGATCAATGGCCCAAATCGGGCCGAAATTGACACCAGCATGGTTAAAATGGTTGCAGGTGTTTGAATCTTAGTGGACAATTGTGAGTACAATTATAAAGGATGTGGACACTTTTGCAAAAAAAAAATCTCAATTGTTTATTTTGACTTTGCCGCTTGAATATGTTTCCCCTAACAAAGTTGGGAAGGTCAGAGATCATATTAATGCCTAGTCTCATTTTTTATGCTCCACACCTGGCAATTGAAACAGGGAGGGGTGTGTAGACTTTTTTTTATAGCACTGTATAATCTCAAACGAAATACAGGGGCTAACAAAACTTCTTTTTTTTCGATCCTGCAGAAACAAATATCGGGCAGTGCCTCTGTTTACTTGGGCCAGCACAGAGATGCATGGAGGCCGCTGATTCACATCTCCGTTAACCTCACCAAGATACGAGAGTGCGTGAGGGCTCAGAGATCGTGACTTCTCACACATTTTGGGATAACACGGCACCTCATACTCTGAAACTCATTCAACGTACCGTGTGCGCCCCAAAAATTGAACTATCGTTATATTTAACATCTATCGTGTCATTTTACATATGCATTTACCATTTGCAAATGTATTTAGTGTAGTATCTGATAACTTGTTTATATTATATCATACAATTTTAAATATTTTAAATATTCATTAACAGTAATTCTGAAAACAAGATGACCTTTTTCAGGGGTGTCCTCCCTGACCTTTCATGTCTTCTCGCGCAGCATCAAGTCGTCCTTTCAGCTCAGGACGTACGACCCGGAAGGGATCATTTTCTACGGGGACACTAAAAACGGCAGGGACTGGTTCATTTTGTCTCTGAAAGACGGCGTCCCGCTCATGCAGATCAGCCGCAGCGGCGTCCACGTCAACGTGGAGGGCGGGCCCAAGCTCAACGACGGTCGGTGGCACACGGTGAGTTCTGCGGCGCCATCATGAAAAGCGTTCTACATTTTGGCACGTCATATTAGCCTACAATAATAAATAGCAGATATCATACATAGTATTCAAAGGTTTTTGCTTTACGCTTTAATTCAATGAGTATTGCACCACTCCTTCTGGTATATGCATGATGGCCACCAGGGGGCGTATCACGACTGTACCTATGTTTCTCCCTGTGTCCACAAAGCTGGAGCTGAGCAACCATGGCCATTTTGTGGTCCTAGACGTGGACGGCTCACGGGGACTCATAGTAGGCCTGCAGTCGGATGTCATAGAGGAGGTGGTTTCGGGGGCCCTCCGTCTGGCACTTGGCGGGATCCTGATTCCGAAAGAGAGGATAATTGTTCAGGTAGTGGAAGACCTGTAAAGTCATTTTCATGATTTGTTTCTAAATACATTCAATATCTTTGAAGATAAGTGCTGAAAACGTGGAAATGCTTACATTCATTTAGGACTGGACATGTTTGGGGCGGGGCTAAAAATAATCTAAAGACGCAGTGATGCTATATTTTCGCATCTTGGCCCAAAATATGAAATTTCTTTGTTGACTCATAATAGCGTGTTTATTAAATTAGTGAAAGAATGTTTAGGTGGCCCTTGCATCCTTCCATTTTTCTGTAGGCAGAAACAAAAACGTTTGGACCCCACTACAATAGTGGGCTCGCGGTCCAGCCGATACATGACAGCCTTGAGCCACGCAACAAGAACACTGTAACTTAACTGTTTATTATGCTAACTAGCTCACAAGCTAACAGCAGAGTTGCTTAATACGTCAGTACCTCACTTGGTGTTTTTGTGGGTTTATTACAGTAGCTAGCTGGCAAACTAGCGAGCTAGCTTACGTCTTTTTTTATGTGTCTTGGGTTTGTCGTTTGTGAAACTGCATCGCAAAGGCACTTAATTAAGAGGAAGTTAGATGATTATTATTTTTTAGCTAGCCTGCAAGCTAATGGGTTGTCCTTACAGTCAAGGCCTCGTTGTTCTGTGTGGATTCTCACATATCAGAGACAATTATGGTCCTCATTGTATCATGTTTAATACTGCAGTTTTTGTTTTAGGCCATTGCGTACACTGTTTTTTGAAAATGCATTTTGCCTTGCAGTTTCAGCCGGAGATGGACGCCTGTGTGCGGGAAGGCAGCTGGCTGAACCTCAGCCTCCCCTGGGAGACGGACGCAGACGAGCTCTGGCCGTGCTATCAAAGCATCCGACCCGGCAGCTTCTTCCCCGGGAACGGAATGGCCGTTGTCAACACTTCAGGTGGAAGGATAGGAGGGACTCTTGGTGGAGAGAAATTTTGCTCTGACTAACCTAAGCAGTGAAAATGGTGATGTCATCGCTCTGGGTCTGTGAGACTCATCTGCAGATTAGTTGTTTGATTGTGTTTTTTTTCTCCTGTCCCTCTTATTGAAAACTCTGACACTCATGTCGCAAAATGAAATGAGTCAACGGTTGGGAATAAATTAACATCGTTACACGGATCAATGATGTTGTTTTCTGTTTTTTGAGCAGATGTACAGAAAGGCCACGAACGCAGTGTGACGATCGAATTATGGGGAGATTTCACTAAAATGGACGGGACTATTTTAAGCATTAGGATACCCGGGCAGGCGCTTACGTTCGCTTTAAGCGCTAATAATAACACTAAGGTGTGCATAAGGATCTGAACAGATATATTTTTAGTCGTAGGAAGAAAGCAAAAGATTTACTTTTTTGTGTGCATTTGCAGAAAGTAACACTCTTTCTCAGTGGTCATACACTGAGTCTGAAAGAAAATTTCGAGAGGCTGGAGATGACCTTCGGGACAGATTCGCTGGAAGTGCGACTCGGTGGACATGAATCAAAGGCATCGTGGGATTTGCTCGGCCCTCTAAAAAATTCCGGGCTTTTGAAAACATTGAGAGAAAGCCACATTGCTATCGGCGGCCTGCTCGGTGAGATTCAGAAATACAGTTGACACCTCGACTTATCACTGATCCAACGTGCAAGATTTCGAGTTGCAAGGCCACAATTTGAAAAAGACTGCTCTATATACGAATAAATTGGCACAACCACACAATTTTCACCGAGTGGTCCCATTCTGTTGGCCCGTACACATATTCAGAATATTTCCTTGATCAGTTTATGGTGTAATGGCACCATACACCACTAGATGGCAGATGATGAGAGGAACATTGAGATTCTTTCAGCCAAGATTGATTTTGTTGGATTTTAGAGTTATTTCAGACTCATTTGAACAGAGAAGAAGCAGGAATTCAACAGATCAATGTCACAGTCATATAACGTGCATCTTATATCGTCTTATATCGTATAATGTGCATCTTAAATTTAGGATGAAATTCAACAACCACGGGGCAATTTTTAACACAGTTGGATGATAATGATTAATACAATTATTGCAAAAAGTTTATCGGTGTGTTTTCCTTCACAAGAATTATTGATAATTCGTTTAACCCTTGCGCGGTGTTTTGACGATTTTTCGGTCTTTTTATTCCAAATTGTTTAAATTGTACCTTGGGTGACAAAAATGGACCCCTACAATGTCATTTATTTGCACACTACATCCTAATGCTAACCCATGATTTAAAACGCCATTGACAGCCTCTCAAAACACAGGGACTTGGGTAACAAATGTGAAACAAATTAAATTTGTTAGTCAAAGTGTTTTTGTGGAGCAATGGTTAACTGTGCCTCTTTCCTTGCTACAGGTGAAGACAACCTCGGCTCCCGTTTCTTGACAGGCTGTCTGGAGAAGATCCAGATCCAAGGAAAGGATGTGGACTTGGATAGGGCTATCAAACACCAGTCCATCTCCGCTCACAGCTGTCCTGCGTGAAGGACAAGCATTGAAGCTTGTTCGTAGAAAGACTATTGAAAATGTCAGGCTTTTGGTGTTGACCTTATTTGGGATAATTGTGCAAGCAAGACTCGTAAATTTATCAACCATGTAGTGAATAATGAATTAAAATGACAAAACGATGAAGATGACAAGAACGTGTGGCGTTTTGCCCCCTCTAGTGGATTACTGAAAATTAGGTTTAGATGACGTCATGCTTCACTATGCTGCAATAATACTTGATAATGTAACTTTTCAACAGTTATTTTTAGGATTAGTCTTACCAACTTTTTCTAAAACGTATGTCATAGTCTTGATTCATTTCAAATACAATTTTCTCTATTAAAGAAAACATGAAATGATTGGTGTGGCTCAATTTATTGAATGAATGAATTAATGCATTAATTATCATGTAAAACGTGTTTAATCGTGCGTTATACATAATTAAAAATAATTTTAAATTATAATTTGTTAAATTCAAATGCATTTACACCTTTTCCAATAAATCACATCTTTTTTAACCATCATTTTTAGATTATTCTTATGAACATTGGCTAATCCCCTTTCCCTCTAAAGTATTTATCGTTCAAATGTTAAAAAAATGCTGTTTGTGTTTTTTCATCTTTCATAATTGTAATGGGAGACTAATAATCAAAGAATTTTATTCAACAATGTGCCTTAATTTGCTCTTCTCGGGTTAAAAAAATACTATAAAATATGCCAATTTAAATATTATTAGTATTACATAACGGAAATATGGTTTAATCCTCGCTTTCACTCAGTCTAGCCACTATTTGTGTCCTCAAATCACTATTTATTTATATACTGTACTTCATTTTACATGATCGCTTTATTAATGCAAATCTAACGAAATTAAGCCTAATTGAATATGAATTGAACTAGGGCACAAACGGATGTTAGGTTAACCTTATGCAGTCGCTAAAAAAGCGAAATGAAATCTTGAAAGCGAAATGAAATCTTGAAAGTCGTAAACAAGTAAACAAGCAGCCGGGCGGCTGCCGTAAATGAGCAGTTGCTATGACGTCACTAACGCAAACCGCTGCTACTGTCGTGAAAACTAGCCGCCCCCTGAAGATGGCGGCGGAGCTGCATCCCCGGAGCGGAAAGCTGGTCGGCCTCTCCAACTCCAACCGCACCGCCCGGCGCAACCAGCCGGTGCAGGAGTTCAACCACGGCCTGGTGCTCAGCAAGGAACCGCTGAGAGACAGGGACGTCTTCACTGTCCGTATCGACAAGAAGGTAAAAACTAGTGGCACAGGCCCCCGCCATTGCTGTTGCTGCTGCTTGCTTGGAGCCGGGCGGGCGGGGGTGACGAGACGGGGAATGCGAGGACAGCGCTCGCTGGGACCGGGCTATCGCGGGGCTCCTCCTGCCTACAGCCCTGATTTAGAGTCGCTCTTCACTGCGTCTCTCATTGAAGGAATTTGCTGTTTGTGATAGAAATGTCGTTTTGCATATAAACACCCGCATACAGTAAATGGCTTTAATTGGTCACTATGCAGTGTGTTTTTTATTCATGCTAATGAGCCGCTAACATGCGAAACGACCGGTGGCTAACACGACTTAAATCCAGCAACTTAATTAGCATGGTGATGTAGCTCGGTTTTGCTTTTTTTCGGTTGTCTTGGCCGTCTCTGGTTAGCTCCTTTGCTAATAGGACCTTTTCGCGATGACGTCACGCAGTGTACTTCCGGGTGGCGAATATTCAGGTGGCATCATTGGTAAACAAACTCTTCAATGGCTAAGCAAAGTGATTGGAGGAAAGCTAAATAGCTTAAATGTTGGTTTAAACAATTTTATCTGCTGCTCTTATCGTAAGCATTGTGTCAAGTGTCGTTTGTAAATAAAAGATTGTAAATGTCGAATTAATGGCCAGCTGTCATGGAACAGATTGGCATTTCAGTTCATTTCTATAGGAAAGTCTATGCTATAGTTGAAAATAAATAAACGATTTATGCACTCAGGTATAGAATGAATAGGGTTGGGATTAGCCCCAAATTCCAAGATGTCGCATGAGATTGATTTCAAGAGAATGAGATGAGATGTTGGCATAGTTTGAAACATAAAATAAAGCCCCAGTATAAATTTTACAGTTGTCAAAAATGTCTTTTTATGAAGCAGACTGCAACAAAATTAACAACCTAGCGTGTCAATCTAAAGATAAACTGGCGAGTCATTTTTCAGCTGCAGCCGAGCTAGTTTAACAAATTGCACACAGCTTAGGTTAGCTTTGGTGGTTGTCATATTTTTTTCAGTATTTCTAAACTATTTTTAAACTATCTTTGTCTGAAAGTAATCAGCGCATCCCGCAGTTCATTAATGAAAAACAATTATGAACACAGAAAGCCAAATAGCACATTTCCACTGAATAATGAATGACCAAATGTTATGTTATAGAAAATCAACCGTTCAAAGTTGGTTTTATAAAATTATTCCAGCAAACTGGTCTGGACAAAAAGCTAACTCTTGCCAACCAATGGATGTCCTCGTGACGACAGTTGGAGACATTCAAAAATGTAATATCCATGACATGAGCCCGTCTTCCCCCTTTCTAAATTTTGTACATTTCACCCAGCTGGTGATAATCCATTTAGCCCATGTGATTCTTTCAGGCTCTCATTGGATTTATGCATATAGCACATCAGAAAATCAATTCCCTTCCATCACAGTGTATCTAGATTGGCACTGTTATCCATTCCGTTTGCAGCCCACTCAGCTTTCAGAGGAAGGCACTTTTCATATTGGTACTACAGTGATCCCCTGCATATTTACATTTTTGAACCTTTGCTCCGTTGTCTCCGCTGTTATTTATTGCAAATCTCAGTTATTGACTCAAAAAACTCGATTACCTCACTACATTGATCTGCTATATTGGACTGCCTCAAGGTCATGGTGACCCGTGTGCGCGGGTGGTTGCTGTCATTCCGACGCAAGACGGTTGGCAGCTGCTTTAGTGGAAGCTCCGCATCGCCAAGTGACGAGAACCAAAAACAAAATAGATTTGAATCGATATTGTTTCACGTTATTAGACTTTCTTTTTATAGGATGGAGATGAACTCAGAGGCGGCTTGTCATGTGATGCGTTTTGCTTTGACAGCATAATCTGACCGAGCATTATGTATTTATAGATTTTGTGCACGCATTTAGTAAAATTTTTATATTGCTTTGTTTAAATCTCAAGAGTAGACAAAAATATTTCTGAACAGTTAAACAGTTCTCAGATGTCGTAACATTGTCTTAACAAGCCTATACGTCATTCTTGATTCTTTTATTTCACTCGCTACATCAAGGCTCAATAATTGATCAATTTGAAACTAACACTACAGTGTACAATTGACAATTCAGTTTTGAATGGATATTTTATATAGTCATTTCCAAATACCCTTTTTTCTTATATATAATAGAACAGTTCTTTATTCTCATCGTCACGTGTTTGCAACAAAATTGAAAAAAGTGCTTGACCTTTAAGGCGGACTAACTTGAGGGTATCCACCACTTTACCACTTTAAGTATCAGTGGCGAGTATCAGCAGCCTCACTGCTATCTGATACTGACTTTGAGGATTGAGGGAAATAAATAACAAATCCGACTTCACTTGTCTATAAGCATTCAGTTGATTATTTAATTTCACACTTAATGATTGAGCAGGCACTCCTGAGCCCCAACTATTTCCATAAATAAAAAGTTAATTACTCACAAAATGTCCCCTGCAAACGAATGTCTTTCCCTTTACATCTTCTGCTTTTGACGTGTGACGGGACATTTTTTTTCCTTTCTGATGTCGAGCCGAATATGCTAAAAATGCTGCTTCTGTTATACTGCTGTGCCCCCCCTGCCGCCAAGATGCTTTATTCTACGTAAGCTACATTCCTCACTAAAAATATCCCAGCGGATCATAGAAGAAATTGCTTTTATCCACCTGCAATTTTTAATCGGGCACTACTTTAACACAAACTCGGCGTCTTCGCCATCATCTGGAAGAAAATGTTTCTCCTGTCCTGTGTGGGTTGCCCCTGTCTCTCAGCTTGGCCCTTTTGCACCCCTTCCCAGGTGAACTCGTGGAGCGGCTCCATCGAAATCGGCGTGACGACGCTGGACCCCGCCCTGCTGGACTTCCCTAGCAGCGCCACTGGCCTGAAGGGCGGCTCCTGGATCGTGTCGGGCTGCTCGGTGCTCCGGGACGGTCGCTCGGTACTGGAAGAGTACGGCCGCGATCTGGACCAGCTGGCCGAGGGCGATCGAGTGGGCATACAGCGCAGCTCCCGTGGAGAGCTCCACTTGTGGGTCAACGGTCAGGACTGCGGCGCGGCCGCCAGCGGATTGCCCCCCAAGTTGTGGGCGGTGGTGGACCTGTACGGAAAGTGCACGCAGGTGACGGTGGTGAGCTGCGAGCCGCCGCTCCCCTCCGCCGAGCGAGAGACCGCCATCCGGGATGAGGAGGAGGAGGAAGAGGAGGACGAGGTGGTGGTCCGCGACGTGCGAGAAGACGCCGGCATCGCGGCGCTGATGAATGTGGCAGCCTTGAATGGAGTCATGATAGGAGACCAAGGTAAGCAAACGCTTAATACAGCACGACGTTCCAAATAATCATTTGTAATAGATGCTGCGCACCGAGACAGAATCTCAGCATAGCACAAACTGCTTTTGATTTATTCGTGATGTGCTATAATTGGCCTGACTTTTACACCCTTCAAGTTATGTTTATGTATTGCTTTCTTCGAGCCAAATCTTTCTAAGTCAAATTTTGGTGAATCCCCCCCCCCCCAAAAAAAAAAAAAATCTATTCGATTGATCAGTCCACATGTCAGAGTTGTGTTTTGGGCTCCAAATAAACAGTTATTTTAGTACTTGATCAATTATTCAAATTGATTATTTTGTCAATTGATGAATCGGATGTTAAAAAAATGTTTTAATTGAAACGAGATCGGACTTCTTTTATTGACTGTTCAGAAAATGGAAATCAATTTTTTTAATGATCTGGTTATTGGTTTGGTCTGTAAATATCAGCAAAATGGGATAGCAATAGGCCAAAATGTTCATCATCGCCTTCCAAATGAAAAACCTGATGTTTGTAATTTTTTCTTTTTGAGTGAACGTAATCCTAATCAATCTGAAAAATAAAATGATAATAACCAGAGCACGCCGATTAATCTGGCATCTGATTAAATTGTACATAAAAAATAATTTGGTTATTCAATTAATTATAGACAATAAATGAAATTTTCCCACTAAAATGACTGAATAAATAAAAAAAACACACATAAAGCAAAACACTGTACTTAATGATTTGCTATCTTATCCTCTTTTAGTGCCTGAGCTTACTTGCGGTCACAGCAGACCAGACAAGTTCCCCAATAACCTGGAGCCAGATGCCGGTACAAAAACCCGTCAATGAAGCAACTAAAAGTTTGTAACACAGATCATTTATTTATTTGACTATTCTTGGCTCTTGTCAGTTCTAACAGAGCACCAACTCTTTGACGAGTTCAACAACGCGATAGTATCCTTCTACCAAGCCGAGGATGAAGGCGGAGGGGACGAAGGCGGCGGCAGCGGCGGCACAGGGGGAAGCGGCGCCACGGGAAGTGACAACTCCTCGTCAAGAAACAACATGAGGAGCGGCTGCAGATCAGGCGCGCCGAGCAATGACAGCGGGATGGGAGCGGGGGATGCTAGCAACAGCAACAGCAGCCCCGCCGGTACCGGAGGAGGAGCTTCTGCCGCCGTGCCGGGCGGCTTGACCACCAATGACGCGTTGCTCTTCCACGAGAAATGCGGCACATTGATCAAACTGAGCAATAACAACAAGACGGCAGAGAGGCGGCGACCACTGGATGAGTTCAACAACGGCGTGGTGATGACCAACCGGCCGCTGCGACACAACGAGATGTTTGAGGTGAACATCAAGACGTGATTAAACGAGCACACGGTGTACAGCGTCTCAAAATGGGGCGCCACCACATTTCGCAACCATAAAATGGTGCTTTTTGCCATTGTCAAGTTAAAAGTATTCTCAAGCAGAGGTCCCCAACCTTTTGCTTGAGGGAGGGGGTCGAATGACGAATATAAAATATGAACTCACCATTAACGACAAACTAATGGGAGCCCTCAGCTTGCTTGAGTCTCGAAAATACTTTTAAGGCGCAATACACAAATTACATTGATGAAATCAATCCTGTAACTGAAATACAAATGCTATTCATTTCAATACAAAACGTTAATTTGATGCAAATGAGTACTTATCAATGCAAAACCTTTGCATATGCTTATATATACCAAAGGCAAATACCTGGCACAAACGAAAATGCTAACGAGCGAAATGCATACAAGGCAGCACCATATAACATGCTGAAGATGACAAGTAACATTAGCTAGCATGTTATCTACAATCATAAGTTGTTGGGCCAACAAACAAAGTAACTTTGGGTATATTAAAAATTCAGTTATTTTTTTGGTCATATAAATAGCAATACATTATCATAAATGACAACATTCTTGCAAGACACCTTACAGACACCCGTGGATCAGATTTCACAGAGAGACAACAACATGTGTGTCACGGACAGGGACTGCTCTCAATTGAAGCCACGCAATCCTTCCTCACTACAAAATGTAATATCAACAGCGGCCAGAGGCGGTGCCAAAAACAAAGATCAAGCCAAACAAAGCACAAATGAATTGACTGTTCAAGGATAAACTAAATCAGTTCCATAACATCATTATTTTGAGTGCAGATCAGACACACAATCAAACATAGTCCTTGAGCAAAATTAAGCTGTGTGACAAGTATAATTCCCCTGATTTCAACTCTATTGAAAATCTTTGTTGCATAAGGCAATCAGACAGTTGTTCGGGTGATACTGAAGAAAAAAAATCAATGTTCTTTGTGCCTCCATGATCATTTTGTCAATGAATTTTCAGATCCGCATTGATAAGCTGGTGGACAAGTGGTCGGGTTCCATCGAGATTGGCGTGACCACGCACATCCCAAACAATCTGGATTATCCTGCAACCATGACCAATCTGCGTTCAGGTACCGCGCACAAAATCACGCTAGACAAGCGCCACTAAACCAATCGAGTTCAACCCATCAACGGCAGGCACGATCATGATGAGCGGCTGCGGGATACTGACCAATGGCAAAGGCACCAGACGGGAATACTGCGAGTTTAGCCTGGATGAACTACAGGTTTGGAAGCATGTGCACATACTTGTGTTTGCACAGTGTATACAGTCCCTTCCAAAAGTATTGGGAAAGCAAGATCAATTCCTTTGTTTTCAAAATTCACTGAAGTTTCAGATCCAAAGATGATAAAGACTGAAGTTTATGTTTGATTTCGTGCTATTTACATCGCTTTTGTTCAGATTAACATTTTACATCAGCAAAAATGGCAGATTTGTACCCATTTTAGATTTTATTACAATGTTAAAAAATGGAAAGACAAGGTATTCAAAAACAATCAAATAATTTGTATTTATATTTTATTGCTCTAAGTGTTGAGAATTTTTTATTCATCAGCCTATTAATGTGTTATCAGAATATTGTTCCTCCAAATGCAGGCATTGGCTGCAAAAACAAATCCATATCAGATGAGCCGCAATATTGTGTTTCAGTCTGTAATTTGATAGGTACAAGTATTTGAAAAGCGAGATGTGGGGCGTCTCTGTCATAAAATTGCACTTAAGCTTTTCCAATAAAAATAAAAGCTTTCAAATATATTCGAGACTGTGGCCGCTGCCACCAAATCATAATAACCCGGTATAGCTGATACCATATTTATGTACACAATAATTCTGTAATTCTATACTGTATGGGTGCTTTGGAATGATATTGAATAATATGTTTTTTACATACACATGAACACAAACTACTCACAACTACACTAATGACATTTAAACATTTAAACCACCCCCCGAAAAACCTTAAAAAAAAAAAAATTCTTTTTGTACTTGTGTTTGTGTGTTCATGCGTGTTAAGGAACTGAAAAATAAATTCGATTTTTTTAAAAATAATTGTTTGATTAATCAATTATCAAATTAATTCTGCCAAACAACAGAAAATGCCTAAAAAAACAAAATCCATATTGCGGGGGCTCCAATTATTGTAATATTGCAATCCCAGTGAGTACAATCCGCAGGCACTCCAAAGACTCAAACATTTGTACACAAGGCATCAAATTATTGATTTTTTTTCCCCCTCATCTGTCCCCTAAAAATTTCAGGAGCACGGTGTCATTGTGTTTCTTGTCATGATTCCCAGGAGGGCGACCACATCGGGCTGATGCGCAAAGCTAGCGGTGCACTTCATTTCTACATCAATGGCATTGACCAAGGTGAGATAAATGAATAGCCCCGCCCCCCCATCCACTCATATATCTTTGGCAAAAACGTCAAATGTCAAAACAGGTCAAATTTGACCCTCCAAGAATGTAAGGGTTAAAAAGGTCATTTCCTCATAAGGCGTGGCAGCAGCGCAGACCCCGGCCGTGGTCTACGGCGTGGTCGACCTTTACGGCATGGCTGTCAAGGTCACCATTGTCCACAATCACAACCACAGCGAGCGCCTCCGCCGCAACAACGCCATCATGCGGGCCATGTCGCCCGACGTGGGGCGACCCCGGCCGGCGCTCACCCCGGACGCCGACGCGCCCGAGCGGTTACTCTTCCACGCCAACTGCGGCCAGAAAGCCGCCATCATTAGCGACGGCAGGACGGCGCTCAGGCCGCAGTAAGCATATGTTCGCATTTTATTTCTTCAAGGTTTTGCTGCAAAACATCACATGCGTAATTTCCCCCCTACCCAGCGCCAAAGACGACTTCAATCACGGAGTGGTGCTCAGCAGCAGGCCGCTGCGCTCCAACGAAGTGTTCCAGGTTCGTATCGACAAGATGGTGGACAAGTGGGCGGGCTCCATCGAAATCGGGGTCACCACGCACAATCCCGCCTACCTGCAGCTGCCCTCCACTATGACCAACCTGCGCTCAGGTGAACATTACATGTCAATTTAAGGAACAGAGCAAAGAGAAGCTCTTGGTGTTCCATACATTTGGACAATATATTTTTATCTCCAGGGACATGGATGATGACGGGGAATGGTGTGATGCACAACGGAACAACAATTCTGGATGAATATGGACACAACCTAGACCGCCTGAAAGTGTGTGAATTTTTATTATTTTTTTTTTTCAATAAGGCTGCAACTAACCATTATATTAATAACTGATTTCATCTGTCTCATTTTTTTCTTGATAAATGTGGAAAAAAAACATTTTCGTTTGTAATCTCTTGATTCAGTAACCCAACATTATGACAAAATAATTGTGTAAGAAAGCGAAGATTAAGCATCTGTTTATATGGAGATTGCACGGCTGAAACTTTGAAGATTCTGACATTTTTAAATTAAACCACATCCCAAAATGATGAATCAAAAATGGTTATCAATTCATGTATTTTGATAATCATGATCTGGTTAATTATTTGCACAACCTTTGCATTGCTCCTTTCAATTAAAATCTTCATTTAAACGAATATTCGATTTGTCTTTAAATGATGACAAATTGCATGATACTCTGTGCGTAGGATTACAAGGTTACGGTAGTGATTCAAGTAATGGCAACAGTGTTAATTGTGTACACCTGCTTCAAGTGTTTAAGAATACATAAAGCTACAACGTTCAAATAATCAGCAAATATTGGTCATTTGGTTGATTATTTTTGGCCGATGTTTGAAGGGCCGTAATTGAGCTTTTGATTGGCCGGCCAATTAACTGGTCCGCCCCTAAACCAAATCCAAAAGGACAAAGTAAAGTTCAATATTCTGCCTGTAATTCTTGTCTTGAGTGTCTTTAAGACTCCAAAAAAGAATTTTCCTTCAATACTTATTCGATTGATCGACTGATTATTCAGTTTTCGGATTAGGCACCCAGCCTAAAAGAAGTCCACATCAAGTGGGCCTTATGTAATACGTTGCTGATTTTGATGCTACAGAAAACGAAAGACTTACTAACGTCTGAATGCGACGTCATTGGCCGATACAGGCGGGCGACACCGTCGGCGTCGTACGCAAAGAAGACGGCAGTCTCCATTTCTTCGTCAACGGTGTGGCTCAGGGCCCAGCGGCTTGGAATGTTCCCCCCAGCGTCTACGCCGTGGTGGACCTCTACGGCCAGGCCGCCCAGGCCACCATCATGGACGACATGGGTGAGCGCGACTCATGGCGAGACAATCTCCTTGGGGAAAACTAAAAAGCGTCCTTGTTTTTTTTTCTCTTCCGCGGATCAGTGGACCTCCCCCCTCTTCCGGAGGACAGCTCAGAGGGACCCGCGGCCATGTCTCCTGGGAGCCCGTGCTCCATATTGGGCGCCGGCACCACCACCGATCTGCGTTTCCATCACTTGCACGGAACCAATGCCGTCATCACCAACGGGGGGCGCACCGCTCTGCGCCAGAACTGCCGCAGCGAGTTCAACGACGCCATTGTCATTTCCAACAGGTGAGGATGTGCCCGCAAGTTGAAAATCGTCAAAAAGATTGCGGAGTATTGAAAGACATTCCTCGGCTCGTTTCAGGTGCCTTCGAGACGGAGAGCTTTTTGAAATCATCATTCAGAAGATGGTGGACCGCTGGTCAGGTTCAATAGAAGCAGGTCGGCCATGTAAAAGTTGTGTTTGAGTCTGCACAATCACATCATTCATCTGATTCGCATCATTCCAATTTCAACAATTTGCACAAATTCGGGCTAGTATTTTTTCATTACAAATTCCCTTTTCATTCACAACGAGGCCGCTTTTCCCTCAAAGGTCATCAATCATTCAACTTTACAAATTTATGATCTTTTTTATTCATATACAAATTCAAATTATTCAGCTCATCATAATTCACCTGAGGATTGGTTTTCAACTTGAAAAATCCCCCCCAAAAATGACTACATTTTAAACATTTTCACCACTTGCAATAACCACCAAAACATTTTGTTTAGTCCCAGTGACACTTTCAAAAATAGATTCACATTTTCCCAAATTGAAATTGAAAACGATCGACTCATTCAATGCTCGGGGCCAAAAGTTGCAAAAATTCTGCGTTTTTCTTAAAAAGTTACCAAAAAAAAATCCATATTCGTTCTCAATTACACTTTTTAAAAAACAAAAATGGATTCAAGTTGTTCCTCCAGTCAATTTTAAGTCTTCACCTCATTCAGTTCACCTTCATAACAATTTTAAACTTTAACAATTTCCACTGACCAAAAATTCTACATTTTCTCCACTATAATACCGACAAAACATTCCCTATTTAGTCCCAGTAACTCACATAACTCAATTCACATCCCAAAATTTTAAATTCAGCAAAATTGTACAATTTCCCAAAAGTTCCCACAAAAAAATATTCATCATCAGTCAAGTTTAAAAAAAAAAAAACCTTGTCCATCTTTTTTAGTTTTTTTTTTCCAGCTACTTTAATTAAGTGGAAATGATTTTCAAATTTACATTAGAAAAATTGTACTACTAATTGTACTACTTTGTGGTATGATTCCATCCTGTTAGGTATCCTTACACAAATTTCGTTCCACATTTTCCTCTTTTCATTCAGCATTTCTGCCTTCACTCCCATTATCTGCACCAATGACAAATGTTAAGTTGTTTATGACCATTTATTACCATAATCCAAAAAACAAGTTTGTTTGTGCGTAGGGGTAACTGCCATCAGGCCCGAAGAGCTCGAATTTCCCAACACTATGACCGACATCGACTATGACACGTGGATGCTCAGGTAAACAAAAGCGGCTTTGAACCGCGTGCTTGGGTGCAGTCGTTTGAGTTGTCTGTCGTTTGGGTCAGCGGGACGGCCATCATGCAGGACGGCAACACCATGCGCAACAACTACGGCTGCGACCTGGACTCGCTGACGTCGGGCTCGCGCATCGGCATGATGCGCTCGGCCGTGGGTGACCTGCATTATTATATCAACGGCGTGGATCAGGGTGTCGCTTGCTCGGGTCTGCCGCCAGGTCAGAGAAGGTCTTTCTCAAAATGAACGTTTACCAGCAGGCCTGTCACATTGCATGCCTTTTAGATTTTATGTCATCAACATTGACGCCCGCTGCCGCGTCCTCCTCTGGTCTGGAAAATTGTTTGTTTTCTTATCCGTTAAATGGCGTGTGCAAGTTTGCAACATTTTAAATCTCATTTTTCGGATGAGGCACAGCAATACACAGTAGCGATGATAAGCAGGGCTAATGCTAACCATTTTTTGGCTAACTATCCTAAGCTATCACGCATCAAAGCTTTTTTTTTTGCCACAATTCTATTGCCTGTTCATGCACTATGTTTTTTTTTTTGAATGCTCAATTCGCATGTCAGGAACTTAAAGGTGACAAAAAAGCTGAACTTACCATCCTGTCTTATTTTTTTTTTCGTAGATGTGTTTGCTGTGATCGATCTGTATGGTCAGTGTGTTCAAGTGTCCATCACCAGCTCCTCTGGCCCGCTGGACAACAGCTTGTGCACCAGCAACGTAACTGAGAAGAGCTTCCCAATTCAATCCCCAGGTGGGAAAGACGCAGGCACTTGAACCTGATTCGCAAGATTCCTTGCCACATATGTGCGCGTCTGTGTTTGCATAGCAGCAGGAGTTGCCCACAGATTCCACGGGAAACACGGCAAGAACGTGGTGCTGCTCGGCGAGGGCTGCCAGGCCGTCCGAGCGGGCGGTTACGCCCACGGCATTGTTTTCAGTGCCAAGGAACTCAAAGTGGACGAGCTGTTTGAGGTTCCCAAATCGTTGGACTCATGAAGTAGTTTGGCGACCAAATCTGATTAAATTTTTTTTTTTTGCAGGTTAGGATCGACGAGGTGGACGAGCAGTGGTGCGGTTCGCTCCACGTGGGCCTGACCACGCTGCCGCCCCCCGAGCTGCCGTCGTGCCCGCTCTCCGGCTTCTCGCCCTCCCTCCCGCAGCTTCGCGCCAAGGTCACCTGGCTGCTGTGCGGCTCCGAGGTCCGGCGCAATGGTGTCCTGCAGCGTCAGAACTACGGCTGCTCACTGGACCGCCTGACGGTGAAGAAATGTTTTACTGCTACTCTTTCATCTAGCCGAGCGAACAACAATCTTAGCGGATGTCTGTTTGCTCTTTAGGTTGGGAACCGCGTGGGCGTGAAGAGATGCAGCGATGACACCATGCACATTTTCATTGACGGCGAGGACATGGGACCTGCAGCCACAGCCGTAGCCAAGGTACACCTGAAATCATGCAAGTTTACACACGTGCTGTGTAATTCATACTCCAGTGGACACGCCCCCTGTTTTTTTTTTTTTTTTAAAGAACGTGTATGCAGTTTTGGACCTGTATGGACGGATTACGGCCATGTCACTTGTCAGCTCCACTCTGATTGAGGATGTGGAAGCCCTCAAAGCATCCTCGCTCTCCTCGGGAAGCTGCAGTGAAGGAGAGGATGACAGCACACCGGTCAGGGAGGTACGGAAGCACAGTTAACGAGTATGAAGAATAGGAATACACTGGAGGGGTCGGGGGAGCAAAATTTGCCGGACACGTTCGTTTCAGCCTATGGCCACTAGATGGCAGCAATGAACTTGACTTCTGCCCAGCACCAGCTAAGAAAACGACTTAGACTAATAAGCAAAGTCATTGTGGTTTTAAGAAAATTAACAAAACAAAATTGCATTTATTTATTTTTTTTTTACAACATGTAGGATTTAGCAACATCTAGCAGTGAACAAAAAACTTAATTCTTTCATAATTCATTTTAGATTGGACAAAGCTCAATTGTATTTTTAAAACCTTACAACAAAGAGAAAAAAATGTTTTCAGGGGGAACATGAGCGTTTGTCTATCTTTTGTCTTGTGTTGTACTTTTCTACTTTTTGAAAAAAATGAAAAAAAAACCTTTAAAACATAATTGACAATCAGACATAACAATCATCATTCAGGCAGTAGCCAATATAATCTTGTAGGCCATTCACTGCCATTAGTTTTAAGATCTTTGGAGTTGTAGTCATCTTGCAACATGGTTCTAAAAATGAATGGCTTACATACTTATACTACATAAAAAAGCATCATCTTGCATTAAGAACCAAAAAAAAATAGACCAATAAGCCTAATTAGAATGGCAGCATGGCACATGAGTGGTTAGCACATCTGCCTCGCATGTCTCATGTTCATGCTCTCCACCTGAAACTAAATTGTCCGTAGGTGAATCTAATTGTTACTGTATCTTTGCTCCGTTTTTCTTCCCAGGTGGCGAGTGAGTCGTGCCCACTGATGCCCACCCCCATGGCTTTCCTGGAAAACCACGGCAAGAACATCCAGCTGTCCAATCAGAAGCTGACGGCGGCCAGAGTGTCCAGCTACAACCAAGGCCTGCTGGTCACCGCTCAACCGCTGATCCAGCAGCAGCTCTTCCAGGTATCTCGCAACTCGTTTGACACGCCGACCAAGGTTCCGTTTGTCAATTTACTTTTTGCTGCCCAGTTTCAGATCGACCGGCTCAATCCGTCGTGGACGTCGTCGCTGTCGCTAGGGGTGATCGGTCACTCCCCGGATCGCCTCAACTTCCCTTCGACGGCGTGCTGCCTGAAACGCTCAGCCTGGTTGCTGCAGAGGGACTCCATTTTCCACAACTCCCTCAAAGTAGACGCACAAAAGCGCTCACAATTTCCCGTCAACAAAAAAGTATACTGGAAATTTACCACAAACATCTCCCTTCTCAGATCTGCGAGAACTACGGTCCTAATTTGGACACATGTCCCGAAGGGACAGTGTTGGGTCTGCTGGTGGACGCCAACAGTTGTCTCCACCTTTATGTCAACGGCATGGACCAGGGGGTGGCAGCGCAGGACATCCCCTCCCCCTGCTACCCCTTCATTGATCTTTATGGTCAATGTGAACAGGTAGGCCTTATATGACATTATGGGCATCTTTAAAACAGACCAGAATTAACACTTTGATTGTTTGTGTCATCCTGTCAGGTTACTATAGTAACAAATAACGTGCCAGCTGTGGGTGGAGAAGGTGGCGAAGCCCGCTGTCAGGGTGACATGGAGAAGGCGGACATGGTTGACGGTAGATGACTTCAAAATGTTAAGAGTATAAATTAGGGCCTCATGGATTCATGGCTGATATTTCCTCTTAAGTGTTAGCAAGTATGGAACGATTTTATTGACAGTTTACAATTATTATTTTAGAACACATTACATTGTTAGGCAAAGGTAATGATTTGGGTTGGCGACCTTAAAAGGTAATCACAAGTGTGCTAATGCTAATCATTTTGATAGATTAAAAAAAAAAACTCACGAACTTTCCTAGATTATAAAAAATATATTGTATAATTAATCTAAATCAAGAGATTGATGTTTAAAATGATTTAATAGTGACATTTCTGGTAATGATAGAATACCCCCCATCCTAAACGAAAATCAGCCATTTTTTGCAAATTTTTCTTGCGTCAGCGTGAACCAAACAAAGAAATGTAAAAATCTAAAACATTCTGCCTGTCACATCTTTGTTGTAAGTGTTGAGGGACCATAAAATCATCTGATTATGACAAGTTTATAGAAATTTTATTTAGACAAATATCAGCTTTTCTGTCAAACAATGTCGATGGAGTATAAATGGGGCTCTCGCGTAAATCCTATACTGGAAACCACAATCATGATTGACTTTGATAGCAAATTCAACCTTGAGTATTTTCAAAATTCAGTGAAAAGCGGTCTAAGATCCTTTGTTTTTTGCATGCAGGCATTAAAGAGAGTGTGTGCTGGACACCCCCTCCCGAGGTCAACCCTAACAAGTCCTGCGAGTACCAAGCACTGTGCTCCCGCTTCAAGGACCTCCTCACCCTACCAGGTGACTTTCACTCTCTTGCCTCACATCGTTAGGTGGCAAAAGTGCACCGACTGTGCTTAATTGAAAAAAAAAAATTAAAAGACGTCCAAGTACTGATTATTTGTCGGTGGCGTCAGACGGCTACTTCAGTGAAGATGCAAAGTACAACCTGTGCTACTGCGAGTCCTGCCACAAGCTGCGGGGGGACGAGGCTTATTACAAAAGAGGAGAGCCGCCGCGTGACTACGCTCTGCCTTTCGGATGGTGCTGCTTCGCCCTCAGGTGAGAGGGCGCTCGAGTCACGTTCGCGTCGCCGGTTTGAGGACTTGGGACTTTCTCGACTCAATTTGACTTTTATTTGAACTGTATGACAAGTGAAACCTGTTTAAAATTCGGGAATCTGAATTTTAAAAATGAGCGACCCGCTAGGGGATACAGCAGCTCGTGTTAGCTGAGATTATTACGGCATTATTTTCAATAAAAGAAGCGAGCAGACTGAACCAACGTCCGAGTACATCCTTGTTCACACGCAGGAATATTAATATATATAACTTGGTGGAACATGTATGGAGCCCAACTTTGGGTATTTATGGCAAATAGAACTAACTTGACACTTGCTTGAAATCCAATGGTTACTAACTTTGGGATTACCATGGCCTTAACGTCTTTCCAGGATCAAGCCGCACTGTGAGGTTTCTAATGCACTAAAGAAGTGGCACATAGCATACCACGGCACCAGCGTGGGGGCCCTGCGACGCACGCTGGATCACAGTCAGCTGCTTCCTGGTACAGAGTTGCAACATCATTCTTTTCATCGCCTCGAAATCAACCGTACAAATGAATTCCCGCCGCAGGAACGTCATCCATATTCTCAGTGGCTCCGGTGAAGGCGGAGGGCCCGGATGGCTACAGTGATCCGGAGGAGAACAGCGCCACCGGTAGGGAGGTGCCCAGAGTGCGGCTCTCGCCCACTATGCGCTACTCCGGATTGGAGACGTTTGCTCCCAAAGTGCAGTAAGTTTCCTTTTACTGTCTTTAATTCTTCTGGCTTGAGATATTTATCATACTTTAATGTTTACATGCCGCGTATTTGTATTGAGAGATAGGTCTGGACTGCTGGCAGGCTGGTCTAAAATTCTTTTATTCCGAAGCCAGGCTTTTGTAACACGTGTAGTTTCACTGGTTGGCATTGCTGAAATAAGCCGGGACCTTCCCTGGAAAAGACGCTGCTTAGATTGCAGCTGTCGTTGCGCCAAAATCTTTCAGCCCTAATGAGGCCTTCGCACTCCTAGATGCTGGGTTTTGCGCTAATGATCCTTTTCCTCTTCGGCCCAAAGATGCAGCAGCCGTAAGTTATGTAAACAATTTGAAAAATCTCAAACGTGGACTCGTCAGACCACAGCACCCCTTCCATTTGTTTTGTATGTGTAGCTATGAACTGTGTTGAGTCCATATTTAAGCACCCAGCACATCTCTCTCTCTCTCTCCCCCTCCCTCCCTCTCTTTCTATCTGTCTGTCTGTCTGTCTAGATAAAATATGTATTAGATTTATAAAACGTTGTATTAATTAAACAATATATGATCACTTGATTGAATTATATCAATGTGATTGATAATTTAGATCCCAAAAAATGTCAGCCCGTCCCTTGCATCCTTTGATTTTTCTGTTTGTGGCCCTTAGAGGAAACAAATTTGGACACCCCTTGTTCTAAGTGTTCTTGAACCCATGCACATTTTATAGGCAGAGCTTTCTCAAGATTCTTGAAATCTTTCCATCATATCATGGACCATGGATGAAAAAAATCCCTCAAATCCAATTTTACAAAGAGAAGTGAGAGAATAGACTGTCTATTAAAAAAAAAAAAAAAAAAAATCTCCAAGCACATACTGACCCAGTTTGGTGACATCTCGCTCCCGAACAGATTTCGGGACCCCCGCTCTCACCGCTGCCACCAGGCCCAGGTGGGCTTCCAGGTGTGCGTGCGGCCAGGCTCCTACAAGGCGGGGCCGCAGCAGTCTCCGGGCCACGGCGAGCCCCTGGACCCCCGCTTCAGCAACTCGGAGATCGAGTGGATCACGAAAGAGCAGGGCGGCACGCTCCTCTACGGCCTGCTCGTGCGGGTGGAGTGAGCGCCCACTCGCCGACGCCGTCCCGAGACTTTTGATAGACTACCAAATCCAAGCCCTGCCTTTGAGCAACAGACTCCTCTGGGATCCCCTCGATCCAGATGATTGTTTTTCATTCTGGCGGTTTCAAAGAAGAACAGACACTGCCTGCACTTTATGTTGAAGATTTTTTTTTTTTTTTTTTTTTACTGGACTAATAGCAACATGACACGTTTATGTTTTGTTGAGCACCCTGCCTTTATTTCGGGCCGGTCGTCCCCCCTACAGGCCCGACGTCACTAAATTATGACTGAAAAGTTTTTACAAGCAAAAAAAAAAAAGCAACAAAAAAACACTTGAAGTTACAACTGGGTTGTTTACAGGTTATGTTCCGGTCCAGTTTATTACGAGCCTGACCGGGTTTTCCTTTTCACTTCAGCAAGTCCTTTTCTTGACAAGTCCCCAGACAAAAAAAAGCTAGCATTCGTTTTCTTTTTTTGAATACACTTAATACCCTAATATTTGAGCCAAAACTGCAACTGATCAATCCTCCTTAAAAGGTTTACAATTGCCTGCACTCATACCGTGGTACCTCGACTTGTGAGTTGTTGCGGCTCCTTACCGTGCTTGCAACTCAAATAAGCCATTCAACTCCACGAAAAACGCTCAGATTTTTTTGTAATGCATTTTTTAATTGAATAAGAGTATGAGAACAATAACCAGTCCCTGACTCTTTTAAATTGACAAAAATTGGCAGATTTGTGCAAATATTGAACTTTTGAACACATTATAGAAAAATATAATAATTCTCAAACAGTTTTTTGTCAGTTTTTCTGATTATTTAAAGCTAAAGGACAAATTAAGGCAAAACAATCAAATATTCTACCTGTAATTCACATATTATTGCTTTAAACATCACGGGGAAAAAAACTTGATTGTAGATTATTATTTGGTCATCTGAATTATATTCTGACGAATATTGGAATTTGCCTTTAAAAAAAATCACATCAGTCAGGCCCTAATAAACTAGAATGTAAAGAATTCTAACAGTTCATCCTTTAGTTGTAACTGCACTCATTGCCAAGCTATCTATTTGAATGGACAGTGGCAGGATGTTGTGGTTCAAGCATTTGCTCACAACAAAAGGGAAATAAAAACTAATTTGTCACACTCAAAAGGCAAGGTACCACTGTAGTTTAAACCGCAAATAGAAAAATTGCATTTTTTTTTTCTACTAGGCGGGGGCCATCTCTTGGCACCTTTCAGAACGAGCACAAACAGCAAATAGGTGAGTTTTTCTGTGAATAAAGAGGTTAACAGTATTTTAGACCATTGCAATGGGAAGTCAAAATTATTCCCAAAGTTGTTTACTGCTACTTTTCCCACTGCATTTTTTTTTTTAAATCTTCAATGTTTGAACATCAACAACAACAAAAAAAAGTCATCCAAAAAAGATAGCCAACGTTTCCTTCAGAATGATATTCAAATGAGGGCTCTGAATTTTTCACTGTTTGCGTTCTCAATCTCGGTTGAAGATCAATAACCTTCTACGAGCAGCTGGGATCCGAGAAGGATCCCAAAGGGTATGTTTGACAAAAGGAAACAAAAACTTCCAATCAAAAATGTGAAAAAATGTTTTATGGGTAATTTATGGCCCAGTGCTGCTTTGTACATTTTTTCCCCTGTATGTTGCATTGTACATAAATATCTTCTTGATTTATATAAATATATATATTAAAAAAAAAAAAAAAAACTAACAGTATGCAGTTTGTTTGTCACACCCTCTAAAAAGAACATGGCACAATATTTTTCTGTCAAACTTTATTTAGAGTAGGAAACTGACATGTTTTTATTGCAGTACACAATCACACCGTTGTCAAAATGCTGCTGTTTTACTTATTAAGGCCGATAGTGTTTTCGTCCATAAATTGTCGCTGTGCTGCCGTCTAAGATCAGAGACAACAACAATAATGAAGGAACAGACTTTTACAACTTAAAAAAGTTGAACGTAAAACCAATGACACTATTTGTAGCCAAATAGAGTAACTGTTAAGATACAGTAAATCCCTGGGTTGCATAGTCTGCCATCTGATAATAAAATACCAAATTATCCACCGGATTGGATTTTAAATATTAGCATTGAATTTAAAAAAAAGTCCCGAAAATAATGTTAAGTCACTTTGGATACATCGTTAATCAAAATTGAGTTAACCAATCCCAGCCTCCCATTCTGTGTCCAAAAAAAAAAAAAAATCAGAAAAATATATTTTTTTTGATTGCCAATTGAGAATGAAAAAAAAATGTAGCCTGAGATCCATATACAAGTGCACTCTTGTCTTCAAAGTAGTAAAACTATCCTACCAGTAGTTTTTCCCCATTACTAGTGTCACGTTTAACCAGTACACAAACCTTCCTACTAAACTAGTGCTGCATTAGTAACACTTCTAGGCCCGACTCAAATTTCCCACACTAGTAGCATCTAACATCCTACCAGTGCCCTGAATTGTCATACTAGTGTGTACTAGTATCATAAAATACCAACACTCGGTCTAAAACGCACCTGTGCCGCCAAATTTGCACCAGCCACAAAATTAAATTCTTTTAAGTAAGCTGTCTTAATGTTTCCTGTCATTAGAGTTTAAATTTGTGTGACTGTCTTTTATAGGAGAAAAAAAGATGCTACAAGTATTCCTGAAATGCAGAGAACTTCTCTTAGGAGGACCAGTTGTTTTTTTTCCGTTAGTTTTAAATAGAGTGGTAAGCAGCATTTGTGTTGACAAAAAATATCAAGCATTAATGAGGAGCTCTGACAAAAATATAGATTAAGACCACGTTAAAGTTTGGTTCAGCTTCATTCAATTTCACATTGTAAAGCACTCGCACACACAACATGTGACACCGACCGAAAAAAAATCCCTTTAAAAAAATAGCAAAAAACTCTTTGTTGACGTACAGTAACAGTTGAAAACGTGTTCCTAAACCCTGATGAACTTTTAGGAAAACAGAAAATCACAGTAGTCCAAATAAAATGGCTCCTTTTCATTTTTCAGAACAAATAAATCTTCACAAGGAATCAGTGCAGGATGAAGCCTCATCAATTTTTGTTTTTTTACTTTTTTTTTTTTTTTAAGAAAACTACAGCAGCCGGTTTGACTTGGAATAATTTACAACACGGCAGCTATGCAAAGCAATTTTTGCATTTATTAAGTATCCTTGACATCCGGCATTACTAGTTAGGCAAAACTGCATTAGCTAAGAAACCGGGCGCTTGCTAGGTCGAAAATATAAAAGGGAAAGCGTTTACTTTTTAACTTTTATTTTGAAAAGTTCAATTCTTGTCGGTCTGCGCTCAGGTAGTTTAGCGTGCTTTGCTATCTGTTAGCGTTAGGTCTCAGACTAGCTGGCAACAAGACCGATGATGCACAGCTAATGTACTTCAAATTTATTTGTATTAATTAATTTTGTTTGATAAAATGTTTAATTTGTGTGTATTGTTTATATATTTATCATTAATGTATATTTGATATAGTAGTGTTTCCAACGTGGTGAACTTGAGGGGAAAGTTAAAGTTCAAAAGTCACTTTGTCGAGCACTTCTGCACTTTCGGCGAACGCTTTATAATATATAGCTTTTAAAAATAGACGGACTGAAATGGACCGTCTATACTGACCCCGATCTACGGACATATACCTGCTTGAGTCTGTGCTCAGTCCGTGTATTTTTTTTTCCCAAGTCTTTGCGTCAAGCACGTGTCGAAAATGCAGAAGCGCTCGACGAAAATGGGCGTTCCGTGCCCAGCGCTGGTTGTTCATTTGTGTGAGTCTTTCGTTCTACGAGCGTTCAAAATTGTCTTGAGGTCCAAGATCAGAAGTGGACCTTTAATTGGATATCAAAGATAACTAATAATTGCCCAAAGCTTTTCAATAGCTGCCAACCACGAGGAAAGGATGCAAAAGACTTTTCACTCACAGCATTAAGTTGAAGAGACTTAGGCAGCCTATGCAGCAGCCAAAACCCAAAGTTGTTTTTTTTTTCTAAATTGAATTTCTTCAGGTTTTTTTTTTTCTCTCTCCTCGGGTTGTGGTGTGAAAAAGAGGAGAGAGGAAGTCATCTCCTCACGATGCGCAGTGGCCGGTTTGGGGAAGAAACCTAGCAGTATGCAAGGTGAGCGCTGGGCAAGAATTTGATTTGAAGTCTCAACATTTCTTGGGACCCCAGGGGGACGCCTGCTTGGGGGCCACTCCCGCCCCGAACGTAGGGAACTCCTCTGCGCTGCTCATGTCCGGAGCCTGGAATCAAGCAGTGATATGATTTAGTCCAGTGCATCTCAAATAGTGGGGCGGGCCCCCCTCCAATAAAATAAGAATTTTCATCTTTTTTTTTAAGTTTCAGGCACTTTGATGCACTTGGTTATTTTTTTCAGTTTTAGACTAAGCCGTAACCCAATAAACACTTTAAAAATAATCAACAGTTGTTGAAAGTTGATTTATTTAGCGTTTTTCATTTTTTTAATATGAAAAAGGATACAGGTTTAGTTACACAATTCTTATAGATAAATAATCAATAGTCAGCACGTCAAGTGGGGGGGCAAAAAGTTTTCTCTTTGATGGGAGGCTTGGCAAAATATAATTGAGAAGCACTGGTTTAGTTCAATAAAAGACTGTCAGTGCTGATGCTAGCTTGCAATGAGAAATGACAAAATAATTATAAAGGCAATAATTTTGGATTAAAAAAAATTACAGTCCATTTCTTTTCACATTTTTTTTTTATTCATTTCACTTTGTTTTTAATTCATTGAGTATTAATTAGTTTTTGGCAATTGTTTTATACCCCCACCCCTCTGAAATGTGTTGTTTTAGTTTAGTTTATTTTTTAAAGAGATGGAGTATTTATCGTGTGAAAATAGCATTTTTTTGTATTACAGTATTGTGAAAATTTTAGATAAACTCTAGTTCTCATACAGTTTTAGATTTAGTTTTAGTTTGTTCTTCTGTCATGGAGCAAAACCAAAATAAATAACACTTAAAATGAACCCCAAAATTACATTTAATATTAGTTGACAAATTTAAATTTAATTCACATTTTTACCTTATTTTGTGAACTAAGAATGTTAGGTTGCTTTGTTAGTTGTCATTTTATTCAAAGTTGCTTTTAAACATTTATTTTCTGTGATCTTTCAAACATCCTAAAATGCTGTCTAATAGGAAAATAGCAATTGGTATCAAGGAAGTACCGTACAATTAAGTATTTTGCCTTATTGTGAGTTGTGATTTTTTTCGCATATAAATAATTCATAGCAGGAGTGATCCATCTTAACTATCACCTTTGTATGTGTGGAAAGAGCTCACTTCAGATTTATTATTCTATTTTAATACTGTCCAAAATCGTACAAGTGTGAAAAATGTGTCATTTCCAGTCAGCGACGATGTGTATTAAACTTTAAATTTAGTGATTCCATCCCATACCACTAGAGGGTGCCCACGCTTTCACACAGGCATCAGCTCTCACCTTGTTCCCCGCGGCGTTCCAGGGAGCGTCTCGTACAACGAAGCCTTTGGCTGGAGTCCCGCTGCCGTCGTCCGGCCCCCCCGCGCCGGCCCCGCCTCCCCCGTAACGCGACGGAGGCTTCATGTACACCGCCAAGCTCTCCGATTCCGTCACGCTGAGCATCTAAGAGTCAAATGAGCGAAAAGGTAAAACCGTTTTGATGACGTCCCGACAAGGGCAAGCCCGTGTGTCTCACGTATTCTTCTTCCAGGTTGATCAGGTGCTCGATGGCGTTGTCCACCGTCTCGGGAAGGCCCGTCACCGTCACTTTGTCGGGTTCGTCGGAGCCAGGCGGAGGAAACCTGATGTCCACCTGAAAACGCGTTCCCAAAGGTAGCATCGCTCAGTTCGCTCATTTGCAACCAAAAGAACATTATTTTGATTGTGATGATTGACAGACTACCACTCAAAAATGCATTCCCAAAAACACAATACAAAAAAAATGAGACATCCTGTTTAAGAGAATCCGAAGCTAATTTCCACCACTGTCCAAATGTTCTCCCGGGCCAAACCTTGAACTCCTCCATGATCTTGCGGATGGCTTTGCCGCGGGCGCCGATGATGCGGGCGTGCGTCCTGGGGTCCAGGCGCACGTCATGGCTCACCATCTCCTGAAACCCGGCCACCAGCTGCCGGATGGCTTGACACGCCTCCTCCACGTTCCCCTCGTACCCCGAGACGACGATCAGGTCCTGAGAGACGCGAGAAACAGTGAGGAAACGGATCAAGCGAGAGACGATGGTAAGGAAAAATAGTCTGTGTTTTTTGGGAAAATTTGCATACTGTAAATATTTACAGCGGTACTTTGTTATGAGTGAGACGATCGATAAGATTTTCCATTGTCAGATTCCACCCGTACTATCAAAATAAATACTAAAGGACAAAGTAATGGACAGTAAAAAACTTAACATTCATACGATCGATTTGAGTCTGTCAAGGGACACATTTTTTTTTTTCATATTTTGAAAATGAATGTCTTATCAAGGTTCCATAAGGAATTGGCGTCAGCTATAAAAAAAAAAAAAGAATCAGTCGGCAAATACTAAATAGAATTGGTGCCGCAACAATTAATCGACAACTAATCGATGACTAAATTATTTGAGACATTTTTGTGGCCGTCTTTTTAATTTGAAGCATTTCAAATGCTTGAAATTTCAGCTCCTTTAGTGGTATATATTTTCAGATTTTTTTTTTTGTCCTTGATTGAAAGCAGACTGATTATGGGGCCCATGATCTTTTTTATGATCGTAAAATAAGCCAATACAGTAATTGGCATTTAAGTTTAAGTTTTTCTGCACTGTCAATTTTCGTCAATTATTTGAGTAAAGACATTGAAATTAACAATGTAGAGTTTTTTTTCAGCCTGATTAATTGATCGAAAGAACAATTAATTGACCGATGAATTGATCATTTTTACTTTAGTTACATCACTATATGTTTAATAGACTTTATGATGCACATGCGCCTTCCTTAGAGGAAACGCTACCTGCTGCTCATCTCCTTTGTCTGGGAATTGGATGATGACGTCGTGGTCTTTTCGGATCTGAGAGATGACCGCCCCTTTGCGGCCGATGATCTTGGGATGAAACTTGGGCTCCACCGACATGGTGGCCTTGAAGCTCCGTAAGAGCTGCGAGTAGAAAACCTGAATTATTGGGAGAACACGGGGACTTTTGGAGGACACGTGTGCACTCACCCGGTCCTCCTGCTCCGCACGGAGTTCTTTGACCCGGCTCAGCAAGCCCTTCTTGGCTCGCTCCACGTTGGCCTGCAGGCCCGTCACTTTGATCGCATCCTGCTGCATCTCGGGCTGCGGCACCCAGATGTTCACCTGCATGCACGCGAAGAGAATGTGCTATTTGGGGAGCAATCGGGATATAAAAGGGATACTAAACATATTGAGCCGTTTTCAGCAGCAAAAAAGAATATATATTTTTTGTCTACAGTTCATTTGATAACTTTTTCTCGATTAATCATTTTCTTTCCAAAGTATATTTTGCCACTTGCAGTCGGTTGAAAAAGACAACACATGTACTGAAGGCTCGGGTAACAACCAATCGAGGCTTAGCCTGCAGAAGTCACATGACCTAACCCAGAAAGCAGGTGGTGATTGGCTGTTACCTGGATAGGAATGGCAAAATAAGTTTTCAAAGGGTATTAAGTATATATAAAAATGAGAACCTGACAGACAGTTTCAAGGATTCTGACAGACCATAGTGTTTATTATTTATTTATTTATCCCCCCCCCCCCAACCTTTCCTCCACCCATTGCCATTAAATAAAAGCAAACAAACAAACAAAAAACATAGTTTCCGTCAATTCATATCAATAGTCGCCTTTGGTAAGGGTTTCCTCTGACGTCCTTTCAGGTCATTGGCACTCAAAGTGTCAATAGTTACATAAACAATCATTTAGTTATCAAATTACTTTAGAAAAAAAATAATGCTATAATGATATCAAATAAATTCTTGTGGCTTTTTTTATGGATTTATTTTCTTCATTATAGTTGTTTTGTTTTGGCTTTTGTTTTTAAGTTATAGTTTGAGTTATCGCTTGAACTCATGGTTACTCATTGAAGTCAGATGAAAACAGACATAAAAGAAGAAAATGACAATACTTTCCAGGATATTCCAGGACAGATCTAAGGTCAAACGTTTTCAAGGTTTCCAAGGACGCATGGAAACATAGATGGCATTTTTTTTTAACCTTGTACCTTTGCTGTCATATACAAAAAAGTATAATCATCCTTCTGAGATCCAGTATCATCATTTGTGTCCACTGTAGTAAACATCTGTTTTTGGTCTACATCGTTTGAACTCAATGGAGCTTCATTACTAAATCCTAGTGTCCTCGGTCGAGGACATCCTGGCCCTGCCTCGTGTTTGAACGGGACGCAATTAACTTTGCCGTCTTGGTGAGACAAAACAGACGCAACAGTGGAAGAATACCGAACCTCATATTCTTCCATCATTTTTCGAATTCCGCTGCCTTTCTGCCCGATGATGTAGCGATGAAGCTCATAGGACACCTCCACTTCCTCTGTGATGGGCACCAAGGCCTGAAGAAAAAAGATGGAGGAAAGTAAATACTTGAAGGATCATAGTGAGAGATGTGGAGTGTAGATCCAAATAAACTAAGAATTTACCAGTAGGGCAGCTTTGGCCATCTCACATTTCTCTGCTCGCCCCGATATGGTGACAACGTCACACCTCCGAGGGATGAACTCGGCATCCGGACAAATATGTCCGTTCTCCTGCGGCAAAGCCTCTTGACCTTGATGGGCGATGATTTCAAAGAGTCACATGTAAAAGAAGAACTGCCAATCCCGGGAATGAGACGGGCGCTGTCGCAACCTGCCGTGGCGTCGTCTCTCTCGGGGAACTTAATTTGGACCTCGTGCTCGCGGGTGATGTGCTGAATGCGGCTGCCTTTGGGGCCCATGATGACTCGGTGGTAACGCTGAGGGATCGTCACCTCCACGCTCACCTGGGACTCCTGCTCAAGGGAGGAATGCGAGGCGACGACGGCTATCAACAACACTGGAAAGCACCAAGGGCGGCAAACTTGTTTTGATCACGGGCCGCGTCGTAGTTGGCCTTGCCGCTTTGGGACATGCTAACTGGGGATGGGACGAGATTTCTCATCCCCACGTAGCGCAAAATGCTTTTTTTTAACTTGTTGGGCCACTAGTGCCAAGGAAAATCCAGGAGAATGTGCCGCGTGAATTAAACGTGACGCCAAAGGTGGTGAGAAAGCAGCAATGCTTCTAAATAAACCTGACTACACCCAATAATGTATGGACACAAACGCCTTGGCATTACCATGGAAGTTGGTGCGGAGATTAATTATTGGATGGCAGGAGTTGTAATCTCTCCCTTGGTCATGTCGGGAGCCAATCTCGTGTCTTGTAGGCGTGCCCGAGAGCCGTGCTTCGTCAAAGTCATACGCCGGCAGACTTGAATAGAGCAGTGGAGCTCCAAAGTGTTGTAAATCTCTTACCTTCATTTCTTTTGTAATAAATTGGAATTTCAAGTGGAAACTCTAATTGTTATTATGTGTTGGTCAGCTACAACCTTCACTTTGATTAGACTTCCGGGAACCGCTAATATAACCGCGGCTCTCCGTGAGAGTACAAAGGGATGGGCAGGGATAACAGTTACTGTATAAGGTTTAATAATTTAAGTGACTCGAATGTGTACTGCAGTAGCTTGTGATTGTTTTTCACGATTTTTTTTTTTTTTTTTGTATCAAAATAATCAATAGAATTAGCCCTAATGGAGAAATATAGGATGCACCTATTACATTCAAATAATCTGTGTCGCAATGTTTTGGTTTTCCAGTTAACAAAATTCATTGAAAATATTGAAAAACTGATTTTATATATATATATATCATAGCATTATTTTAAGTATGCCAAAATCTCATCTCGTGTTGTTTTTGTGTACTCAATCTCATGAGACATCTCATGTTGTAGGATTTGTGTCTCGTCCCGTCCCTAATGTTATTCAAATCCACTTGTGATTGCGCAACGCTTCCTACCAGGTCCTCAATGATCTCGCGTATGCGTTTCTTGGCGGCCTCCACGCAGTCCTTGGCTCCTTTCAGGGAAACCCGTTGGCTGTTGGACCCCGTGCGAGGGAAGCTCACGGCCACGCCGCCGTATTCCTCGGCCAGCTCCCGCAGAACCTGGCCTCTGCGGCTCACAAAATGGCGGTGGTGGCGTATGTCCACATCCATGCTATCCTCCAGCACGTCATCCTGGGGAGAGTATTTAAAATATTCACAGGCGGCAAAAGTGATTGTGTAGTCAAAATGTGTACAAGATACACTAATTCCCAAAATATATGGCATGCTTTTTTAAAAATGAAGGCCAAAAGTATGTCTGCGTTCTTTAAATGGTATCATAAAACTTTGATTTATGCTCTTTGTGTCTCCATGACACTAAACACGGCATTCTTCTTATTATTATTGCAAATGTGGATTTCAACAAAATCAACTTGTTTTTTATCCATTTCGGCCATTTTGTCATTTGCTGTCATCTGAAAATGACATCACAGTTGCTCAAGCTTCAGGTAACAACCATACCTCAGATGGTTTCTGCGTTCGGTCAAATGGCATTTATACCATGACAGGTGTGATGTCATTTTCAGTCGACAGGAAGTGGCAAAATGGACGCCTCGGAGAGGGATTCAATTCGTCAATTTCTGCTTAATTCATTTTCCACAATCGGAGTGTTAATCAAAACGCCATGTACAGTATATGTTTTGCACAAGAGTCATCTCTGGGTTCTGATGCACTGATAATAAAACTGATCCTCACTAAATTTTTGACCAGGTTCTCCAGTTCCTTCTGTGCCAGACGAACGGCTTCCTCTTTCCCCACGATGGTGATCAGCTCCTGCTCGCTATCGTCAGCGGACGGGAAGATGATGCGGGCGCCCGTCCTGTCCCGGACGCGGCGAATATTGGCTCCCCCGCGACCGATCAGGAACTTGTGATACTCGGGCTTGGCCTGCAGTTCGACCGTGAAGTTGTTGATTTGCTGAATGGAGGAGAGCAAACACGGGGGATGAAATGAATGTGATGAAGCAGCATGACAAAGCTTATCGATTGGTAAAGTATCAAGATATGTACTTTGGCTATCACTATCCCTGCTTTGCAAAATGCAGTTCTCTTATTTATTGTGGGGATTGTGTTCCAAAAAATAGTCACAATAAGTGAAATCTGTACACCAAAACGGCGTTGCAAAAAACAATTGTGGGTCATAAAAGAACTGACCCATATTTGGGTTGATTTGACCAAAATTTCTGGATTTTTTTCCCCGTTCTCCACCGACATGTCCCCTCTTTTATCTGCTTTGTAGCCAACCAGCCAAAACATTTATATCAGAAATAAATATAATTGGTCATTCATTAGTTAATTTTCTTCTTCTGTTTGCTTTATTCAGGCTGGTATTTAAGTTTTCCTACTAAAAAAAAAATATGATTGCTTTTTGAAATACCAAATGTAATTTAATTGCTCAATCTATGAAATTGGCAAATCTAAGAAATGATTAAAAATGACTCACGCCACAAATTTCCCCACTTTTCATCAGGTTGCATAGGAGACACAGCTTGGAGGAGCCAATCAGAATATAAAATGGGCTTTTCCTTTGCGATCAAGACACAAAACAACGCGCAATGGCGAGACAGCAAAAGGTGAACAGCATTATAGCGAGGGAACACTGTACACACTCAGGTTACAGTTAGATTTGGAATTGGGTTCAGAGTTAGGTGTCTGTCTCACTTTGGCATCTACCTTCTCCTCAGCCAGCTGCAGCAGTTGCTTCTTAGCTTTCTCCACCTCACCGGCGGGCCCCCTGATGGTCACCTTGTCCGAAGTGGAGCCCTCGGAAGGAAAGTGGATGTGGACGCCGCCGCATTCCTCCATGACGGCACGGACCAGGCAGCCTTTGGAGCCAATTAGGGAGTTGTGCAGCTTGGCCGGGATGATGACCTCTGTTTCTTTAAGGTTCGCCTTGAAGGAAAGAGATGCAGGGAGGCGTCGATGATGGTTCTTTTTCCAGGTTTGTTACTACTATTTGTTAAAGTTGAATTCTTGCGTGCGTCTGTGTATTAGTTTTGAGACAAAGCACGCTGTTGCATGATATTCACGCACGCGGGTTTTCGGACTATTCACGTGTCTAAAGGCCCGTTTCTTGTAAATCCACCAGGAGGCGCTGTTGCTCTCGTTGAACATTAACAAGCCGGCTCCCGATTTCGTTTAAAACTTATAGAAAACGAGCAATATTTGACCTTTTACTGTATTACGTGTTCATTTAAACTCAGGAAACAAAATGCGAGATAATTTGTTTCCGTTGAGCTTGTATTCATATATTTTGGCTTTATCCAGAAAGACACTTTTCTAATGGCCACAGTTGCTTAGCAGTGTTGAAGAAGAAAATTCAACAGGAAAAGGAAAAGGTCTTCTTGTCAAGGGAGCCTAAGCTTGAGAGAAACAAATTTAGGTCATATTTTGTTTCCCTAACTTGTGTTAACACTCCTGGTATGTTTGTTTGCAAGGCAAGACATAAAAAAATACTTGTTTTATAAATTAAATATATATAAATGTAAACATTTGTTTTAAGTTAAAAAATGAAGACTGAGCTGAATAATTGCTTTAACAAACATTATTGCAACGTCAACAAAAAAAAGCAATAATCGGCCTGGCCGATTATCGTCTATTCCTAATAGATACCAAAAAGCTATCTTAACTTGGGCAGTTTCACCACGTCTGTACTTTTGGATGATCCAAGAGACTCACTAGTTCTCTCTGGATGGCGAGGATTCGATCTCTGGCCGCCAAACAGTTTGCCTTCTTGCCCGTGATGACGATCATCTCGGAGTTGCTGTTCTCGGTGGGCAGGTCGATCTTGGTGTGGGTCTCCTCGCGGATCTGCCGCCAATCACGTCACACACTTTTGAGGACACGGAAGCCTTAACCCGCCCCCGGAATATGATGGCCGCTTACCTTTTTGATGTTGGCGCCGCCTTTGCCGATGATGTTTTTGTGAAACTGCTTGAAGATGGGAACCGAGAGCGAGAAGCTGTTCTCTATCTGCGTCAAGGCAAAGGCGGTGTAAGCGCGAGTACGTAAGCTACTTTTGAGGTTGGTGTTTTGTCAGTCATACCAGGTCTGCGATCATCTTCTGGAGGAACTTTGCGCACTTCTCTACTTCGCCTTTGGGGCCTCTGAGCTGAACCACGTTACTCTTCTGCGCCGGTTCAGGGAAGTTGATGATAACCTGGAGGTTGTCTGGATTAGACCTTGTTCTCAGCAGTGAAAGAACGCGACGGAACCCTCACGTCTGGGAACTTGTCTCGGACTTCTTTTATCTTCTCTCCTTTCTGGCCGATGATGGTCCGATGGAACTTGTGCTCCACAAGCAGATCTTTGGTCCGCTCGTTCTCCTGGAGGGTGAGTTTTCATTTTTTTTCACACGGTTGACGTCACATTAAACTTGGACCCACCATTCTTTGGACCATCTCAATGAGTTCCCGGCGAGCCAGTTGGACGCCTTTGGGGTCTCCCTCGATGCGGACAAGACTGCTTCGCTCCGAATCTTGCGGGATTCTTACCGACACTTTGTATTGCTCCTTGATTCGGTTGACTGTAAAATAATCAGGAGAAGATCAAAGCAAGTTTACACGTTTTTTTTTTTCTTTTCTTTTTTGTACAATACTCACTATTGGCGCCATTTTTCCCAATGAGATGTCTGTGGAAACGCTGGTCTATGAGGACCTCGGTGTAGTCCATCCTCACAAGCTAACGACAAGCAAAAACCTGTTGACAGACTTGAAATGTGGCAGAAAGGAAAGAGGACTTGTGGACATTGGCCACCCACCAGGTCCTTGACGATTTCTTGGATCTGGGCCTGAGCCTGCTCCACCTCCTCGGTCGGGCCCTCCAGGCTGATGCGTTCCTCTCCGTCGGTGAACTCGATGTGAACCTACGCACACGCAATTATGAGATTTTGCCTCGCCAAAATCTTAAGCTTCTAGCCCAAAGCCCAAAGGTTTGTTCTGTTTTTTTTTTCCCCCCTTTTTTTCTCGCCAGTTCACCATAGTCATTCCCACTTACCCGAGGCAGCTGCTGCGTTATCCGCCCGATGTTTTGTCCTTTCTTGCCGATAATGAAGCGATGCAGCCAGGCCGGCGCCATCACGTCCACCACCATCACGCTCTTTGCCTGCACAGCAGTATTCATTATATCCATAGTGCCAAACAGCAGTTCTCAACCTTTTTTCAATGATGTATGCCTTATGAGAAATCTCTATTTTATTTTTAAAGAAAATATTGAATAATTGGTAGAAAATATTGAATAATTGGTACATTAAGAAATGTTTACCATGTTAAGTACAATTAATCAATGAATAAATAAATACATTAAAATTATTCTATTTTTTTTAATTACACAGGGCCCTGTCATTGATAAGGTCTTTTTAAAACAAAGACCTCCTCCTTATCCTAAAAAAAACAGTAATTGCCATCTAATTATTTGCAGAGGCAAATTACAAACACTAGTGATACCGTATCACCAAACTCCATAACGCCTCCTTGAATGTCCATTGTATGGCACACTAAACTTAAAAAAAAACCCTCTAAAATGACGGTGATATATCTTCAAAATAACTGAATGTTATCACCTAAAATCCTTAAAATGATACAAAAAGGAAGTTTGTTTGACGAGCATGAGCATACATTTGTGTTTTTGATGTAAAAAAATAGCGATTACATTTGTCTTTTTTGAAGTCATGTTTTGAGACAAATCTTTTAAGATCAGTCAAAACTTGTTTTCGATTGGAAAAGCTTTGTCCAATCATCTCCCTGAATTGGGTGACATCATTCGAATTCTGCGTCTTTGTTGGTTAACACGCAAAAGTCTCATGTCCACCAGCATGCTGCTTAGGTCTGAAAGGGGTTAAGACAAATATAGTACCTCCCCCTTATCCTCTGCGCATGCTAAGAAGGTAAAAAAAAAAAAACAGCAATTGCCAATAAATTATTTTCAAAGAGGCAGCTTGTTGAATCAACTCTGCAAGCAGCCAGTCATATTCTGCTATGTTTAAACGCCCTCTTTGTAAGAAAACTGTTATTATGAAAATCCAGAGCGGCATTCCACTGAATTTCCCATGAGGATTTTTCACATTTTGAATGGCAAAATCGAGTCCAATCTCATTTTTCATCCATTTTAATTTATTGCTCAGCATTGTTTTCAACATTCGTGCGCATTATTTTTACTTTTTATTTTTTTTAAGAAACGGCATCCTTTAGTCAGCGATCGACTAAGGCACATTCTGACTTACGATCAGCGGAAAACCAACGACCCCCTACAACTTGCTCTTCTCACCTTAGAGTAGACTTGCGTGAGGGCCGCTCCCAGCTTGTCGGGCTCCCCCCTGAGGATGATGGTCTCCGAGCTGGAATCCAGAGGGGGCATTTCCACAGAGACTCCCGTGGCCTCCAGGATCTCCTGCAGGGTGTTGCCCTTTGGGCCGATGATGTACTTGTGCTGCGACTTCTTCACCTCCACCGAGATGGTGGTGGTCTTCCTCTTCTGTTGGGTGGGAAAACAACATTGTTATTGTTTAAACTAATTGAATTGTTGGAGAAATGTACAGGAAACATTTCTCCAACAATTCAAACCATTTCAATATTAAAATATTCAGCTCATTCCAGATGTCACGTCAAAATGTTTTCTTCTTTCTCAAATTTCCTCACGTAAGTACATTGTCCATTAAAGTACATTCAAATGAGACATGTTCCAAATTGAACTCATTCAGTACGTTTGTTAATGTAATATATATATATATATATATATATATATATATATATATATATATATATATATATATATATATATATATATATATATATATATATATATATATATATATATATATATATATTACTGTATATATAATTTTATTTGTTTGTTTTTGGCTAACATAGGGCCTAAAAATGTGTGGTACTCAATAAGGTAACTAAGTCCAAAAGTCTTACCTAAACTAACTACCTAAAGTAATTGATTGATTATCTTAGTATTTAATTACCTAAAGTAATCAGTTACCCTTTAATTACCTAAACTAATCAGTTACCCTAATAATCAATTACTTTTATTAATTGTTGCAGCTTTGGCACTGTTTTCAAAAGTAATTGATCACTTCAGTTCTCAACTCTCTAACTCATTCAATCCCAGACATAATTTTACATTTTTAAGAGGCCAGACATTTAATCCCAAGAATATATTTATATATTTTTTCACAATATTTTCAAATGTTAAGATTAAAAGTCTCAAAATGTGTAGTAGTGAGTGAACCACCTAAAGTACTTTAGTAACTCAGTAAATTAGCTTTACTACTTAATTATGTAAACCAGTACAAGGAAAGGAGGCATTTTTAGAACCTTCTTTACCAGGTATGAGTTTTTTTGAGCGCATGTGCCCCCATGTGTCCACACCTTGTCGTCA
Organism: Hippichthys cyanospilos; assembly: GCF_059441005.1. NCBI lineage: Eukaryota > Metazoa > Chordata > Actinopteri > Syngnathiformes > Syngnathidae > Hippichthys > Hippichthys cyanospilos. The sequence goes on from NC_142369.1 coordinate 8,913,777, forward strand.
TAGATGGCGCGGATGCGGCTGAGCGCAAGGGCAACGGCCTCCTTCTCGCCAGTGATGACGATCTCGTCCTTGGGCAGACTGGGCGGGGGGACGCTGATGCGCGCGCCCGTTTCCTGACTCAGCTCCTGCACCAGCCGATTGTGCGGGCCGGCGATGAAGGGATGGAAGGCTTTCTCCAGCGACACGCGCTCCACAGCACGCTTGTCCTGATTGGCCACACGGTAAAAAGGATTCCCAAATATTCCACATTTTATACTCATTTAACATTTCCGAAGAAATCACTTTTACTCTCTGACCGATTCAAACTGTTGCAACTGAACTCTTCGGCTCAACCCTACGCAAGGACTTTTGTTCCCTCTGATTTTCCCGTTTTTTTACCTCGCCAATATTTTAAATTGTTCTGCTCATACACAAGACAATTGTTTCCCCTAAATTTCTAAATTAAAGAGAAAAAATAATTCTTGCTTATACCTTCATTTTACAATTTTTGGAATGTCACATTCATAATGTAAACAGTTCAGATAATCTTTTTCACTACATTTGTCACAATTTCAAAAGAAAAGCCAATTATTTAAATGTATTTTTTTTTCCTCAATACTTCAATATTTTTCAACAATGTTCACTATCATTACCGTATTATATTCCATTCAAAAGCATTTCACGTTATTCCCCCTGCTTTTATAATTTTTCATTCAGCTTTCAGCATTTGTGGTGTATTTTCACAAAATCAGGCTGATGGATCTAAAAATGAAAATTGAGATCTTGATATATTCAAATTGTGCACTTAATTTCCATCAAATTATATTTTATACATAGCGGCAGCTCAAAGGTTGATAGTCATAACAATTTCAATGTTGCCAAGGTGAAATCCCTAATTTTGAAGGGAAAACAAAAACCTTTAAATTTTAGGACAATAATCTTTCAATGCTGCGCATCGTTTCGTAATCCCTAATTTTCATGTACTTCGATTACAATTTGAACCTTTTGGCTGCTGTGAAACAAGTGTTGAGACCTTAAAGGGACAATGTGTAAGATTTAGACCCTTTTTCATTAAAAAGGAATAAATTAAATGAATATAAATGTCAAAACCTTACAAATTATGTTCTTAATAACCAACAGTATGTTTTAAATATAATCTTAGGTCTAGTTATCATGACTTGATATTACATAGGGGGTGGCACTCCTCCTTAGGCTACCATTTTTGTTATAGCTACTAACAATGGTAAATGCAGCACCTGCAGCACCTCCTGCTGTCCATAATGAAAAACTGTCTAAATCTTACACATTGTCCCTTTAAGGAGGTTGGGCAAATTTGTATTTTCGGCAATAACTCAAAATTCATCTCTGCAACAAAAGCCTGGTTTTGTAAAACAGTAACACATTTACATGCAATTTCTCCTGTAATTACTTCATCTAGTTTTTAATGGAAGTTACTCTGATAATCACATTATTGGAGTGTGGTGTACCTCAGGGGAACGTGTTAGGTCTCCTTTACTTTTGCTTTTTACAAATGACTTGTCTTTAGCATTAGATAAATCCAGACTAGTTATGTATTGAATACTGATTATTCTGCATTGGACAGATACAACTTGTTAAACTCTTCCACTCCCAAAAACGTGTTTGTATGTTTTTCGGAGTCCAAAAATCCAATAGCAGGTATCTAATTTTGTATACTTTTTCAATGTTCTGTGTTGGGCCTGAGGAGGATCTAAAATAGACTAATACTAAATGAGTTCAATTACATATTGAATGCTGAGCTCGAGGTAGGTGAACAGGAATAAACTGGTGTTGAATATTGAAAAAAAATAAAACCCAGGGTGCTCAGGTCTCAACATACGTTGGATGATCATCTTCAACTAATTCTTGTGTGTATGGTGTGCAAACCTTCTGAATTGCTCTGTAAAATTAAGTAACAATAATATTGCCCTTTCCCACGACCGACCTGCTCCGCAGAGATCAGCAGTATCTCATGGCGCGCCTTTTCGATGCCTTCTTTGGTACCGGTGATGCGGATGTTGGCGCTGGGGTCGTCCGGGCGTGGAATAACAATCTTGGTGGCCGTCTTCAGTTCCAGTTCCTGCAACTTTTCTCCGTTCTTCCCGATGACAAAGCGATGATGCTCTTTAGGGATGATGACCGTGGCTGAAGCCTGGAGACACAGCGAAGGAGGTGAACTGCTGTTTTACTGATGTATTTATTAATTTTTTACCTGACCTTACCTGAGTCTGCAGTCGTGCCACAATCTCCTTACGGGCCTTCATGACCGAGTCCAGTTTTCCGGTGACCATGATGGACAAGCCCTGGTCTTTCGCCAGAGACAGCTCGATGTGGGCTTCTGTCCTCTGCATGATGTCCAAGCAGATTTTTGCTTCTTCACCTTCCCCGAACTGGCTGTTGTCCTTATAGCGGCGCTCTTCAAGGGGCACGTGGAACACCTGTGACCAAGCAAGTCAGATGATTACTTTTTCCCGTTTCCTGGTTTGCAAACCCACCTGAGTGATGACAGAAGCTTTGATTGGCCTGATCTTGTTCCCCCACGCAGGAGCCGCCTCCCCTGCCTTCTCCCCCGGCCCGCCCTTCTCCGGCAGCGGGGGGAAGGCTTCTAGGTAGGTGGGGATGTAGGCCTCATCCTCTGGGACACAACCTGCACCATAAAGTGAGAAAAACTTACAGCTACACCTTCAGTACTGTTTATCCACTTATGAATTTTCTAAAGCACTTCTCATCAATACAGTAGAAGATGAACATGAATACATTCAGGACTCTTGTCAACAAAAAAAATCGAAATGAAAGAATGAAAGTAGATAGTCTATGTTGAGGATTCCAGACTTGGCTATCATTTGGAAAAGTCAGCCATGTACCCTCAACCAAATGAGGAAAATAGATATCTACAAGTAGTTCTTTGTCCAAGGTTTACCACGCTCTCTAAAATATTAAATAAAAATATTACCTGAAATTTGCCGGTCCTTCAGGCCACTACGATGCTCCGCAAAGCTCTCGGGTGTCAGCACTGCCACTGAGCTCATGGTTCAAGACTTCTTCCGCTATTCCACTGAGACAATGGATTGCAAAAGAATAAAATGACATGGTAACTACTCACTTAGTACAAATGATTGTAAAAGTATTCTTTTAAGTGTGTCCAACCCCTCGGTGTCAATTTCGACCCGATTTGGGCCACTGATCTAAACACATCTGACAAAAAGCATTAGGAAAAAACACTAGGAGGCTAAAATTTATTTTAGATTGTCAAAACAGGTAGAGTTTAAAAAAGGCAGCGTTCGTTCATTCCTAAAAGCTTCCAAATGGAATTTATTTGTTAGCAAAGTTTACATTGGGGACCCGTATTGGGGACCATGGCACCAAGAGTTACTCTCAAAGTTACTCTCAAAACAAAGGTTAGCAATAAATTAGTTAAATAAGCACCTATCTGGGTCAAAGGTTTCCAAAATGTGCCTAAATTAGTCCATAGGTGCCCTTAACTTTCAGTTATATGTAATTGCTAACTGTGCATGCAATCCTGGCTGAGGCACAGCAGTGAAATGTTCCATGAGGAGGAATTCTTTCTGAAGCAGTGCAGTCCGGAGGAAAGGAAAACTCCAATACATTGCATCGCTTGCAGATTAGATTACTGAAGTAGAGCACACAACCACCGACTCGGCAGCTGCAAACTACATATATATATTTATATAAATTTTATGTATGCATGTATGTATATATGCATCTATCAAAGTCAAAATCTTGCTATAATGACAACAAGTGCAGAGCTTTACCTGCGAAGGTCAATTGCCAGAGAGTCCGTCCAGGTAGCGGCTACCGTAAGCGCTTCAGTGCAAGTTTGTTTTTCAGCTTCTGAACACAAAGCATTTCAAAATATAAAACAGATAAAGAAGCTCAAAAATGTACTTCATTAGAGATGTACAGCGATTCCCAGCACAGCCTAATTAAACCATTTGAGCATGTGAGCATTCCTTCAGATGCCAAAGATGACTGTAAAACCATATAAATGTGTAACTATCTAAAATTACTACATTTACACAACACGTTGATGAATACATGGCTTTGAATTCAGATGTCAAGGATAATAATTTGTTCAACTCTTATTAATACAGAGTAGATCTTCTACATCTGTCAGAAAATGGCTCGGCAACATTTTTTTTTCTTTCTGCCATCCTTTTAAATTAGTTCAACTGAGAATGTGAGGTCTCCTGGTAGTTACTTTTAGTTAATATCGTAAGTATTAAGAAAAAGACTGATGAAAGTTGACTCACATCTTTTCAAGACACCATGATCTAGATTTAAGAAACTGTAAAAAGGCAAAAAAAAAAAAGAAAACGCTGGCAATATTTCTACATTATTAATTGGCGCCGTGATCCGGGTTCAAGGAGCTGTAAAAAGGGTTTGTAACAAGAAAAATGCATGCAATGTTTCTTCATTATTAATTATTACTTACATCAATTTAAATCACGGTAGCCGGCACTCTTGATTTGCTTTCATGGGCTTCATAAAATGAATTTGCCCCCCGTTCTTTTAGTTTGAACCTGGTGTTTTGAAACGATAGTATTGCGTAATATTTGAATCTGCATCTTCCTATATATACCTTTGTCTAAACGATAAGCGAGAAGGCTAAAATGTTTGGGTTTTTTTTTTAGCTATGTGCGTCTGTGATCTCAGATCGCGAAATACTGTATGACAAGCCGGGCTTTCAACCCAATGGCTGTGTTCTTAAAGCGGTCCTTCATAAGATTTTGATGTTTTTGTTTAGCAGGGGGGTAATCCAATCCCTAGCCGGCCGACTGCTTTTGGCTCAAGCGTTCCCTTGCATTGCTCCTTTCTTTCAGCTTGAAATCTAACATTTCTTTGAATTCACATTCATTAATAGCCCCAATAGCCCACGTCGCTGCAGAGACGATTAGGCGCAAATGTTTTGTTATAATCGGCTAACAACAACAACAAACCTGCAGCCCATTCGCCCGCTCCGGCGCACTGACTCGCTCCGGGGGCGCTAACCTTGCTAACCCTGGCTGCGTTTCTTTGTGGGGGCGAACCGGTTTCAAATGTGACGGCGGAGGACGTGGAGCATTCATTAACTGTGCTCTCGTTTTTTTTTTTAAATATAAGACTGAATAAACAACAACAACAAAAACAACAACACGTAAAGGCATCCTACCTTACGGCGAGAAAATGTAGCAGAGGGTGTGAGTTTGACAGGTGATGGTGTAAACACAGATGTGATTGGTCTAGGAGCATTTCCTCGGACGGGCGGAGTGATACGCCGAGACAAAAACGGTCCAGCCAATTGCCGCAGTATGTTTACGCCACAAGAGCATCCACGTAAAATAGACCCCGGTGGTATGACAGAGTTCTTGAGATTCATGATAGCATAAGTGGGGTTCACGGGATAGTTTAAAAGATAATTCTCAGTATCGTTCTACAGTTTAGTAAAAAAAATAATATATATATATAATTGAACTAAAACAGTTCAACGTAAAATGCTTTACGGTACATCGTGTTTTCTGCTTTGGACACTAGATGGGACTCGCATTCCAAAATAAACACAGGCAGCATTAACCGTCTGTTATTCGCTTAAAAATACACGAAATAAATCATTAACAACGATTAAAAATAAACAACAACACAAGTGAATTTCCAAAACTGTAACTACATTTTCCAAGTTCATCCTGAGTGCGAACAAGGTGCGGTTTGGTTTGAATAAGATATCCAGGTCGTGGTGTTTCAGCATTCAAAATAAAAGTCAAACTAGGGTAGTGTAATCAGGGGGGTTGTTTGATAAAAGGGTGGCCATTCTTCGTTTATTCGTCGTTTTATATACTGTTGAGTTTTGTGCAAAAATAAGAAACGATCACAGTGACATTAGAAAATACAGCGGTGGAAAAAGATTATTTAGTTTCGCCACATCACCTTTAATAGAAAGCCGTTTTACAGCATCAAATTAACTTGAAAATATTAACATTGTGTAGTTGTTTCCTTATCTGATTATCGCGTGTTTGATAAATTATTCAAATAATTTAATAGTGCACCTGACATTTCTTCCATTTTTCTGTAAGCGGCCCAAAAACACCTTTGGCGATTTTAAACAAGCTCGTACGGCGTATGTTTTATTTTGAAACACGTCACGGGATTGTTGATTTTAATCAGCTCAGCTTGACTATCTGGAGCACGGTGGAGAGAGGGGGTGTTGTCCTGCCTTCAATCGGCCTCACTCACTCTTACTGCCGGTTACAACAAAGAAGAGAAAGCGGTGCACTCAGAGAGTCGGAGACCGGCAAGCAAGCGCATTTTGTGGATTCTACAGTTATATTATTAATTTCTTCTAGCACATATAGTCATTCATTTGTGAACTTGCGCGTTTGTTTTTGAAAATAAAATAATATAACCATGTTACAGCGACGACAGATTCATCCAAATGACTGACAAGTAATGTTTACTTGCTTCCGAACTATCCTGGTGAGTGCTCTCTGCTTTATTATATTTTTTGTTGGATATTTCACGCAGAATTGACAACTATCTCTAGGGGAGGTTTTGTGGAAATCTTGAGTCGAAAGCACCTGTTCCCTCGAGGGCTTTCGTGACTTGGCACTGGGGTAAATATGTAAGCCACTTGTTATATTTTATTACACTACCGCCCTGTGTCATATTTTTTTTAAAGCAAATGTGTTTGTCATATCTTATAACAAGGAGTTAAACGTGTAACAAAACTTAGTAATGACCAACTAATAACTCTTTATGACATGCGTTAACATATGAATGGGATATGCTTTTGGGCCACCTCTTTTGTGTGCCTCCGGGTGTGTGTTTGTGTGTGTGTTGCTTTACACTTGTTATGGTTGTCATCTCTGAATGCCCCCCTATCCCCCCCCATTATATGCTCACTGACCCACTGGTTTCCACAACAGATGGTACACGCACCCCTGCATCATTGTTAATGGAATCCCTTTTAGGCACTTAAGGATCGTGCACAAGCTGGACCGATTTAAGGCATCAGGCCATATTCAAGATGTATTGAATTTATGGTAAAAACACATTTACAGGAATGAATTAGGGGATCTACTGAACCATCCTGAGTGTGTGTTAAGTGCCCACAAGAGTGGCGGATGTAGGTACTGAGCAGGTCAAAGGCAGACTAAGAAAAAGGGGATGCCAGATTGTGATATGGAAAATACAGGGGGTGGTGGATGGCACTTTTTTTTCAGAATGATACCAGAATGAGCGCTCAACTCTTTAGTAGTCATCGATACGATACCAAGGACCGATACCAACTCTTTTGATACACAACATATCCCAGAAAACAATGACAGATAATTTTAAAGAGCTATTTTTTCCGGGATAGCATTTTCCATCAAATTAATGGCAATGTTCTATTCTTCGGATTTGTAATTTCTACTTTGTGTCAGTAAAACTTACTCCAAGAGAGCAGGCGATACTATTATCACACGCTATCGTACCAATAACTTGAGGTAATAGGTACTATTATTCACCTATCAATTTTAGGCGTGCAGATTAAATCAGGTATTTAAGAGTACCCCTTTTCCCGAAAAAAAAATTCAGTTTCAGAACATACAAACGTAATGCCTGTTTTTCTTCGTCACAGTACTTTTTTTCAACTTTACTGTAGGTGACAGACGACAACAAAAGAAGAGACAGTCACATTGTCACAATAGGCACTAGCAAAACCTACAATGTCGCAAGTATTCTCCTATCGATATAATTGATCTACGATCTAAAAAACCCCCAGATTTTCCAGGGTGAAACCTGAAACTTTTTCCTCTTCCCCAAAACAAGTTGACTGACTCAATGGCACACGCGCGTCGCTCTCCAAACTGGTCCGACGAGCTGGTTTACGTTCTCTCCAATAAACTAGCGTCACACCGGAACATCGATGGAGCGTCGAGATCATCATAATCTGCGGGCACTCGCACACCGTGTAAAATGAGATTTCATATTCAATTCACAATGACAATCTTATTTTAGCGATTTACAATTGATAATAATCATCGTCAAATCAAAATATAATATTCCTCTTCTGTGTTTTCTTGAGGAGTTGCATTGCTCCGATTTGTCTACGTGAGTTGGACTCGGCCTTGTTCGCGTTGGTTCATTTTACGTCATTCCTCTGCCTCCAAGGGTTGTTTTTTTATTGTGCGTTGATGTTTGGTTGTCAGCTGTGATGTTCTCGACACTCTTAGCCGTTTAAAATGTTCACACTTAATAACTTGTTTGATTTCTGGGCTTGCAAGGGCGTGCAAGCAGAAGGAGTGGTCTACTTGCGCAAAGTTCATTTTCCTCTACAAGCCCAGAGGCAGTTCAGTTTATATACATAAGATGAGTCGGAAAATAATGGAGTTTTTCCAATGTAACTAGAGAGATCAATATGTCAATATTCGGTACTGTAAGCATTAAATTGCTGCAATTGTGAATCTGTGAATAAAATGGACTTAAATGAGTAGAGAAGGCCACGAGACAGCATCAGAGCGTTTAAAGCTGAGAGGACCATAAAACACCAACACTGTGCTTCTATCATAATAAAAATATTACCAATGTGAATGAAATCTGTGGTCCCCAACCACCGGTCTGTGTGAATCGCGGACGAAATAACGTTTTTGGAACTGATTTAGTTGAACAATGCATTCTTTTGTGCTTTGTTTGGCTTGAGCTTTGTTTTTTAGCGCCTCCTCTGGCCGCTGTTGATATTACATTTAGTAGTGAGAAGGATGGTGTAGTTTTGAGAGCAGTCAGTCAGTGACGCACACGTTGTTTTGTCTCTGTGAAATCTGGCCCGTGACTGTAAGTTGTATTTTGTTTGTAAGAATGTTGATGTATGATAATATGGGCAAAATTAGTTTGTTTGTTGATCCAACAACTTGTGACTGTAGATAACATGCTAGCTAGTAGTAGTTCTTATCTTCGTCATGTTATCTAGTGCTGCCCTGTATGTGTTTAGCACGTTCACGTTTTTGTTTGTGCCAGGTATTTCCCATGAAATGAATAACTTTTGTAATCCAGTTTTATAATTGACTAAATGTAATTTGCGTACATTTTTGTATATTATGAGCTCCCCGGTCTGCAGTAAAAATCTCAGGCGTTGATGGGGCCGCGGTGATAAAAAGGTTGGAGACCGCTGAATTAGATGACTACACTCAGTAGGTAAATTATTTTAAAAAAACAAAACAACTTAGTATGAGGCTCATGCATAAAGTTATGGTTATTCCTTTGACCCAACTTTTGGGTTATTCGTTTTACCCAATTTTTTGGATTGTCCGCATTATTAATCCGAGCCAATTCTGGAGTTATTTATTTCATCAGACCTTTTGAGTTATTCGTTTGACCCAACATTTGGGATTATTTCTTTGATCCAATTTTTGGGTTATTCCGTTAACTCAAGTTTTGGTTTATTCTTTCACCCGACCTTTTGGGTTATTCATTCAGCCCAACATTTTGAGTTTCTACTTTGACCCAACCTTTTGAATTATTTGTTTGACCCACCTTGTTGGGTTTATTCATTCACTCTATTGGGTTATTGATATCACCCACTTTGTGAGTTGTTAGTTTGAGACAAAATCTGGGATATTCATTTTGCAGATCTTTTGGGGTTATTTGTTTGCCCCACCTTGTTGAGATTATTCATTTCAACAGTTGGGTTATTCGTTTGGCCAAGCTTTTGAGATTCTTTGTTTGAGCCAACTTTTGGGCGTATTTGTTTGAACCAACTTTCTGGTTCTTCATTTGAGCCAACTTTTGGTTTCTTCACTTCATCAAACCTTTTGAGTTATTCATTCAATCCAACATTTGATTTTATTAATTTTCCTTTTTTTTTTTGGGGGGGGGGGTATTCGTTTCACCCAATATTTTGGGTTATTATATTGATCAAATTATTCATTTCACCCAACATTTGGTTTTATTCTTTACCCAACTTTTGGGCTTATCGATTTGACACAATTTTGGGGATTATTTATTAGACTCAAATTTTTGTATCATTCATTTGACCCAATTTTTGGGGTACATAAATAACCTGCTGAGCCAGTCCCATTTTGACCAAGTCTGCCTTATTTTCGACCCAACTGTTCAGAGTTTAGCCTTCAAAGGAACTCTTCGGACCCCTTCTACTTAGACTGATTTGATCTGTGTTTTTCTTTCCATAACAGGTACGGATGACGTGTTCAGGTGGAAAATTTCCCTCAGAGCCTTGCCTCTGATCAGGAGCACTTAAATCAGAGAAGACACCCTCCATCAATCATGTCTGGCCAGGAAGCAGCTCAGCCACCTGCCCAGTCAGCTGAGGTCAAACCCAGACCGGACCTACCCCCAAAACCAATGGAGCGAGCCGTCTCCCTCCCTCTGGAGGAGGACGACAGTCCGGCGAGCGCTTCGGGCATCAACGTCAAGAAAATGGTGAATCAGTTCACCAAGCAGCGGGTCGTGGCACCCAACGCGACTCGAAGGCAGATGAGAAGGCACCCTGTGCTAAAACCCAAGCCCAGCGATGGCGCTGCGAGCCTACTCCAGCCGCCTCCTCTGCCCAAGAAGAGGACGCGGCTCCTGCAGACAAAGAGCACCGAATCGGAGGACGGCGACAGCATCTGCGCCGAGGGAGATCGCTCAGGTACTCTGCCTTGAGCTTGAGCGCTAATTACAATAATTAAAAAGTAATCTTTCCACTGTGGTGTCCTGCATTCTGTAGGCGGGGGAGATGTGTGTTTCCAAGAAGTAGAAACAGGTTCTGTTGGTCACATGACTAGTTTCACATTTGATGTGTGCGTGTGAGTATGATCATCTTGGCATTTTGTATGTGAAGTCCCAGTGTTTTTATTGTAACGAGGAACCGAATTTAGCCAATTAGTATCACATAAAAATAACAAAAGAGAACCGATGACATTTTGTGCATAGTTCTTTGATTGCAATTTGTACTCTTTGCAATGTAAAGTCTGTTCCTATTTTGAGAAACAATATCGCTTCCCTGTTTTAATTCCCCATCGCACTCTCAGGCGCAACCCTGGAGCGTACGCAGTATACACTCAGGGTAGGCAGTCCTAGCTTGTGGGACACACTGCAACATTAAGAAAAAGAATTCAAGACATTTAAAAGAAAGTTTACGAAAAGAACATAGAGCATAATAACTTTCGATATATTGATTCTGGTCTCTAATTTTTTAACCAAGATTCAAAAGCATTTACACTTGGGGCTGACTTCAGTTCCTGTTGGCATCTAATTCCATTCGAATAAGCTGAATGCTGATGCACCATCTTCACTTTGATCTCTCTCTGTTTTTGATACTCCAATAACCAGTGCTGGGTGGCAAACACAGCTAAGCATCAACATAATGAATTAATATCTCCTCTTTTGCATTAATATCTCCAAACAGTATTTGGTGATACCACAGTTTACTAAATACCATATGAATGAAAATACACACCTGGGCTGTGTTACTACTCACTTCTTTCAGGCGGGGAAGAGTAAAAGGACACAGACAGGATAGACACATTTATCAGCCAGTGCCTATGGGACAAGATCTGTTTTGTTATGTTAGCTTGGTGGCCTTGAATTGGAAGGAGACATACGGGAAAATGAGCTGCTTGTCAGGCCACTGCATCGTAGTAAAACAGTCAAACGTTGGAAGAAAGCCAGACCATTGCTTCAAAATAAACTGTAGCATAACATGTAACATACGATGACGGATTTTGGTCCCCATTAGCATCGAAAAACGAGGGGAAACTGATTCAGTTTCCCCTCGTTTTTCGATGCTAATGGGGACCAAAAATCCGTCATCGTACGTTACATGTTATGCCTACAGTTGTTTTTTTCTTTTCTTAAAACTGCAAGAATTTTTTTATCTCTAAATTGTAATTTTTATTTCCTCCCACATTGTACAATGGCCAATGAGTGGCCATTCCGAGTAGTGATACCTTAAAACAAGGGTGTTATCGGACCAGTGCTAAGCCATCCCTCTAATTGAACAAAATCCCACTCATTTAAATCTCAGCTGCCCAAACCTCGCTCCCCTTTCTCCACTCTCTCTCTCACCAGTTTCCATTTTTTTTTATCCGTATTAAGTTTTGGCATAGAGGCCCTACAAACTCAAATCAATATTTGAAGATGGCACTTAAGCGCTGGGCTGTGTTTACAGAGCGAAAGACTGACTCGACAGTCCAAAATGAGAATGGAGGGTGTGGTGCTTGTGAGTGGCCCTAAGCAAACGTTTCATCGTTCTTGCAGACCCCGACGGAAAAGAGGTGGATGCCCAGTCCGTCGTTGGGAAAGTAGAGAACGAGGACGTTTCGGATGGTCCTCCCAGCAGCTGCGACCCAAGCTGCTGTTGCGTGTGCCACCTCCAGCGGCCTGGCATGAAGCTGGTGTGGGTGCCGTTGCAAGGGGAATATGGCAGCGAGGTTCTGGAGGAGGAAGGCTCGGAACTGGCCTGGTCGGACTGCGAGAAGGGCGACAGGCACGTGGAAGTCGAAGAAGAGGCCGGTGAGGGGAGCGACAAGGCTGATGACGAGGAGGTGGCGTGTTATATGAGAGAGAGCGAGGAGAACAAGGCTGGAAAGGCAAAATTCCAAAACTCGTTGGAGATTATACTGCGCGAGTCTCCGAGAAGACTCTCGGATCCGGGACCTCATTTTTTACATCCTCAGGTCTCCTCTGTACCCCCAAAACTGAATACGTTTCTGCCGAACAAGCACAAATCCACCAAGGAAGAGGAAGATATTTATGAGTCCATAATCCCCACGGTTGACCCCAATCATAATAAAAAAGCGACTCAGGAGGCGGAAGTTCCTCAGGTCAACGTGCCCACACCCGCTCGCAGGTCGAAGCCCCCGGAGCTCCTGAGGGATGTCGCTTCAGGGTCGGGGGGCGACGACGTGCCTCCCGCCATCCCGCCCCGCATGCCCCTGACTCAAGACGCTAGGAGCCTGGCAGTCCCGGTCACGGCGGAGGAGCGGTCGTCGCAAGCCAGTCCCCGGCCCCCGGCCAGCCCCCTTTTGCCTCAAAGACCTCCAGCGCTACTGCCAAAAGGTGATTTCGGCAGGGACAGCAATTCTGCCGCCGGCAGCACTTGCTTGAATCTGTGGTGTAAATCTCGACCAATACATACTTTATTTTTTAGGAGAGAATGATGACGGAGGGAATGAGGATTCAAGTGAGGAACTGTGAGTTACCACACATCCCAACTTTATTATTGCTTTATTATTACATTTACGTATAATAAACAGTTCATGAAGGAATAAAAATATATGTGCACTATAAACCACTTGTGCAGATCACATCTCTGTTTCACTTTCACGAACCTTGTCTTCTTGTTCTTCCTGTTACAGGTCTGTAACCAGGACTGAGCTTTCCAACAGCTGGAAAGCCCGTCTGCAAAATGGTGAGTTATAAAGTTTTAAAACATGTGCTGTAAAATCTCAGTGATTTGTAGCTGATAAGGATCACGCCTGTGGTAAAAGAAACAAACAAAAAAACTCTTTAAAACTACTGACAATCTCCAAAATTGACCACCAAACTGCTGAAAAGATAAAAACCGAACTAGGCCTGAGTGTTTTAAAGACTTGACATAAATAGTTATCCAAGTTGCTTATTTTTCACCCCATCAGAGCCCCTGTACCAGACCTACCGGGCCACCGTCATCACCAAAGAGATCCGCCGGCAGACGGTTTGCCGGAACATCAGCGCAACCACTGCGGACTACACCATGGAGTTGCCCTCTCGCAACGAGTGCACCTTGTGGCAGAACCTTCCCCCGGTGCGGGACAGTGGCGAACTGGAGCGGCTGACCCCAGAACAGTGCAAGTATCAGGAGGTGAGAGGCTAGCTACATGGTCCAGTCCAACCCAAAGACATATTTTTATGTCCAAATATCCAATCACGAGTACTTATTTACAGTTCTTTCAATCCTGTTCAAGTATTTGTCTAAAGAGGCTCTAAAAATGTCTAATATTAATAGATTAAGTGCTCAAGTAATCAATTATTTTATGTACAGGTAATTAAATACTAAAATAGTTGATTACTAGAGGTAAAAAGGTACTAAATTAGCCCATTACTTTGGGTAATTAAGTGCCACAGTATTTTTTTTAGATAATTAAGTACTAAAGTAAATGATAAATTAGGTACTGAAAGTGCTAAAGCAGCTGATTGCTTGAGTACTTAAGAGTATATCATGCGTGGTAGAGTAATCCGTGTATGGGCATATTTTTTTAATGTTATCATTATTATTATTATTACTGTATTGACTCATTTGATAGAATTACCTTGTTAGTTTTTTACTTATATGAATTAAGTCCACCTCCCACCCAAGTTGGCGTGACACAATCTCGTTTGCACTTTCAAGGTGAACACAACAAGCAATCTAACTGGAAACCAAGCAGTCAATCGATCTACTTTTACTAGCTCCGATTGGCTGGATTTGTGGCACATTTGTAACGTGTGTGCCACACTGAGCGCGCGGAGGGTACACATTCTATCTATCTATCTATCTATCTATCTATCTATCTATCTATCTATCTATCTATCTATCTATCTATCTATCTATCTATCTATCTATCTATCTATCTATCTATCTATCTATCTAGCTGTCTGTCTGTCTGTCTGTCTGTCTGTCTGTCTGTCTGTCTATCTATCTATCTATCTATCTATCTATCTATCTATCTATCCATCCATCCATCCATCCATCCATCCATCCATCCATCCATCCATTATCCACTATATTTATTATCACTAAAATAATAAAATAAGCTGGTACGGAATGAGTTGATAAAATAAAATCATAAAAAAATGCATATGCAGTACTTGAAATTGAATGTCTGAACTGTCCAAAAAAAAAAAAAAAAAAAAAAGTAAAAATACATCATTGGTATTGAATGAGGTCATGCGCTGCTCCAACGTAGAGTATGTTCGAGGTGATGACGTCCGAGGCCTCGTACCTTCGCTCTCTGCACGTTCTGACGGAACATTTCCTGGAGAACCGGGAGCTGGAAGAGACACTTGTCATCAGGGACAAGAAACCGCTCTTTTCCAACATCCTGAGGGTCCGCGAGGTCAGCGAGAGGTGAGCTTGAAACGGAAATGTACTCAAAACGATGGCCGAAGGAAGCCAACGTTCCAACTTGCTTTTAGGTTCCTGAAGGACCTGGAGGACCGCGTCTTTGAGAAAATCGTCTTCTCGGACATCTGCGACATCATCCACTACCACTCCCAGCACAATTTCCCGGCCTACATCGACTACGTCCGCAACCAGATCTACCAGGAGAAGACCTACACCTCGCTCATGTACGCCCATGCTCGGCCTTTGTTTGGCGCGACACGCTAACGACATGTACGGAATACCCGCAGGAAGAATAACACGCAATTTGCCGCCGTCATCAATCGCCTCCAAGAGTCGCCTCAGTGCCAGCGGCTGCCCTTCATGTCCTTCCTGCTGCTGCCGTTCCA
The DNA here is from genome assembly GCF_059441005.1 of Hippichthys cyanospilos. Classification (NCBI taxonomy): domain Eukaryota; kingdom Metazoa; phylum Chordata; class Actinopteri; order Syngnathiformes; family Syngnathidae; genus Hippichthys; species Hippichthys cyanospilos. The sequence goes on from NC_142369.1 coordinate 8,929,218, forward strand.
GCGGATAACGCGCATCAAAATGCTTATCGAGGTGAGCAACAAAGACGTGGAGCCGCATTGGCGTATTAGAGGTTGTTCCTAAACTTGTGATGACCACTGTAAAAAAGTTGCTGCATCTTCCAAGGCGAAGCGCAATCCAGTAACAAGCGATCGGAAAATACGGTAATTAAGACAAAATCCAAACTGAGCGCTGCTAAAAAAGTAAAAACTAACAAACTTGCTCCAAAAAGGAATTACCAGTAAAACTAAGTGAATTTGAAAGGAAAATGTCAAGATGACATAAAAATGACTTACCAACGGTGAAAAATCCCAAACTATTTCAAATTTGGGTCTAGCTTAACCTAAACCAAACCCAGTCATCAAACCGGCATATTGTCCGCAAGCATTTCAAGCAAATCCTTCGGAAACAAAGGTCAGAGATCATCCCAATTTGTCACCTTGTGGAATGTCCTCATTACGACATCGAGTCAAACATTCTTGCTTGTTTTTCCAGAACATCCTGAAGCGAACAAAAGAGGGGACCAAAGAGGAGCAGATGGCCTCCAAGGCGTTAGCCTCCGTGTCCAAGGTGATGTCACAATCTGACTCGCCGTGACGGCAAAGGCGCCTGACATCATTTCCCCCTGCGGCGCTTGCGCAGATCATCGACGAGTGTAACACAGAAGTGGGCAAGATGAGGCAGATGGAGGAGCTCATCCTCATCTCCAAAACGCTGGAGTTTGACAAGCTGAAAGTAAGCGGATGGCGTCGCAAGTCCGCCCTTCGTGAACTCATCCCCACCATTCCGTATTGCCGCCTTCGCAGGCCATCCCCATTATTTCCCAAACTCGCTTCCTGGAGAAGAAAGGAGAACTTCAGGAAATGTCCAGAGGAGGAACCGTCTTCCAAATGAGAGTCAAATTCAATCCCATCTACGTTTTCCTCTTCAACGACTTGCTTATCATTACCACAAGCACGGTCAAGAAAGGGTGAGACGCTTTCGCCGTGATGAGGGTGCGCCCCAAAAATAATTCCTCCGCCTCACCCGCCCGCGCGCCTTTCGCGACAGCGCGGAGCGCTTCGTGGTTCTGGACTACGCCCACCGCTCCCTGGTGCAAGTTCAGCCCCTGGAGGACGACAGGAGCAGCGGCCCGTACGAGAACTGCTTCACGCTCATCCTGCTGGAGAATCACAACGGGCGCATGATCGAGCGCCTCATCAAAGCGCCTTCCAAGTGAGTTCAAGATAACGCAAAAGCATAGAACGGCCAACTCTGTAAACAACACAGGGACACAGAAGAAGATGCTGCAGAAGTGTTGATTTTGAGTTTGAATTTTCCTCACAACTAAGGGTTAAGATAAACACAATCGGGCGTGTTACTGTTGTGTTGGTGCAGTATTCTAGCAATCAAAGTGTGTTGGTGTTGTATTGAAAATGTGGCGGTGTGATGCGTTTTCACGAAACCAGGCATATGATAGGAGCTTTGCGTTATTGACAAAATCCGAATTTTCGGCGAACATTTTTGGATTTCTACAAAAACAACCCCCTTAAGGTCTCCACTTTCATTTCCCAGAAAGCAAAATGTTCTCTTTGGAAGTGCATGAAAATGAGACAAGTAAGCAATGCGTTCCATTGCTATGACATGGACATACTTAATCGGGCTTATTTCTCATAAAATTGTATCAATTCTCAGTACATTTTTTTTACCTTCACTGCATCATTATTTTTATTATTTACATTATAAACACATTTAATTTTGTCAATTTAAATGCATAATATTGCCAAATTTTGCAACATTTAACCCTTGTCCAGTATTTTGTCCAATCCTTTAATCTTTACATCAAAGGCATTTCACATCAAATGGAATGCATTTAAAGAAAACACGGAGCTGAAATTTCACCCAGATGGCGACAAATGTCAAGTTCAACATGGCACAACCACTTTGTTATTGCACTACTAGGAGTGTTCCATCCCTTTAAAATACTGCCAGGATGATGTAGAAGAAAGTGATACCAAAAAAACCATCAAAAAACTGCACCAATTGCCAAATTTTCCAACAGAAGTTGTCAAATAAGGTGAAAGTGATTCAAACATCCTCCAGAGTCGACTTGAAATGAATTTCTAATATGTTTTTGACCAGGCCAGACATGCACAGGTGGATGGCGGCCTTTCCCAACAAAGAGGAAGACGACATGGTGTATGACGCTTGGGGTGAGCAAACCGGCACCAAACGCTCACGTGTGGTTATGGACTTGACGGATTGATGGTGAATGTGTTTTTGTGGGTCAGATTGTCCTCAGGTACAGTGCGTGGAGCAGTACGTGGCCCAACAGGCCGACGAGCTCAACCTGGAGCCCACTGAGATCGTCAACGTCATACGCAAAACGAACGAAGGTACCGAGATTGGGCCGTTCTTTGCATTTTCAATTGAGAATACAATTTTTAAAAATATGATTTTTTTTATATCTTATAGAGCGTGATCAATTAATCGACCCATATTACTTTCAATATGAGAGTTTTCAATATTATTTTTTGTTTAAAAAAAAGAAAACATAGTACAAAACACAAATATTTAAACCTTGTGGGACTATGTTACAAATTATGGAAATTCCTTTGATTTTTTTATGATATCATCATAGAATCTATGGGGAAAAACACTAGGGAGCTGAAATTTCCATCAGAGGATTAAAACATCCTCACATCGATTCTGACATTTCTATGTGATTGCAGCTGGACATGCGAGATTTTGTGTTCAAAAGTAATCATTGTCCAAATATTGGGCCATATGAAACCATTGTAATTACAATTTTTGAGATGCATATTAATAGGATTTATTACACCGATTTTCCTGTGATTTTTGCAACATTCCATGGAGCGGCAGTCAAACTGTCAGCAAACAGAATATTTTTTGTTGACTTGTGTTTCACTTCCCGACAGTAGGTGGCGGTAGAGACCACTTAATGGCTATGTTGTAAAGTGTCATCATCACTTCACAGGTTCCCTCTGATTGGCTTGTTTTTGGTCTTTTTTCGGTTTGAATAAAAAAAAATAGTTCAGTGAAAGACCAGACACACAACCACAGGTTGACTGATTTTTACCGAACCTTGAGTCATTTAGGGAACTTTTAAACTTTCTCAGTGGTAAATACAAACATTTTGTACTTTTAAGTTAAATACAACTGAACTCTACATAAGATGTAATGGATTAAAAAAAAAAAAGTGATTATTTCACATACCACTAGAGGGAGCGTGTGTACCACATCTTGAGGATTGACGTTCAAAAAGAAGCTACAGCAAAATAATGAGTATTTTTTTTATTATCACTTGAAAATGAACGGAATATGTTACAAAGAGATTTCGGTTTATCGGTTGACATTGTTAACCCTTCCTCCTCGCACCCTTGCTTCCTTTTTGATCCTCATTACCCGCATCTTAGCAGTATATTGATTCTTTTCCTGCATGACCAATAGCAAATTCCCGCCCCTTCTTGTGCGCTCGCCGCCTCCCCCTCCCCCTCCCCCAACAGGCTGGTACGAGGGCATCCGCCTGTCGGACGGCCAGAAGGGCTGGTTCCCCGTCGGCAACATCATCGAAATCACCAACGAGCACGTGAGGAGGCGCAACCTGAAGGAGCGCTATCGCGTCATCCAGGCCGCCAGCCAAGTGGCCCCCGTCAAAAAACTTTAACTGTCACATTTTTAACCTTATCACAAAAGTACCTAGTGACCTAACATGGACAATTATTTATATTCGTCGTGTCTTAAACCTGAAATGGAAAATGTACAGTGAATATTTCCATTGTGAAAGTCTTCAACAACAATAAGTGTACATAAATGCAAACTGAATACTTTTTGAGGTGTATTTGAACATCTTTTTTTTTCGCCGCCACCGCAAGAGACGGGAAATAAACGTCCTCGTCCTTCAGGGGTGCTCGAAATAAACGTCCTGGGCTTCAGGGGTGCTCCTCAAACGCGGATAGCGGAGGAATCGGGAGCAGGTACTCCTGAAAATGCTCCACGTCATCCGGTCGCCTGAATTCCGGAGCCGCCGCCGCCTCCGCCTCCCCGAAGGGCGTCCCCTCGTCCGACGGGCCCAGGTCTCCCCGGACGACCTTTCGTTTTGTCACTTTGTTCACTCGCGTTGAAAATTCACATTTTGGAAAATTTTGCAAGCCTACCTGAGGTTCTTCGAGGTCCTGGTGGCGCAGTTTGAAAAGACAAGTGACCACCAGGTCCTCCTCGGCGGTCAGCTGGAGGACCATCTGGTCCGGGTGGGTGTTGGGGCAGGGGAAGCGGGTGGGGCCGCCCAGGACTCGGAAGGCGCGCGACCCGCACAGGAAGGGGTCGGCTCGATTGGGAGGAGCCGGGCTGGTGGACATGAGCGGCGGGGGGGTGTTGAGCTGGAGCCCACTCGGGCCCGGCTAAACACAAATTCCAAAGGCAAGAGCTCAGGCTATGGATCGGGGTTTGGTTTTTTTCATAATCATTTGTTCTACAAACAAGGTTAGGGTTTCAAGGTAGGGTAATAAAAGGGGTTTCTAAGGGGTTTTATTTGAGCATTAAGATTTCAAAGTTGGATTTTACACACAGGTTACAGTTTCAATGTACTGCAGTGTTTCAAGCAAGATTCAGTTTCAAGATAGGGTTTTAATTAGGGTTTCGAAATATGGTTTCAAATTGGATTGGGGATTGAAAGTAAGATTTAAAACCAATATAAGCTTTTCAAATTAGGGTCGGGGTTTCAAAGAACTTTTTATGCTAGCTGGGGATTACACTACATTGTTTTGAAATGTATTTTACTAAAAGATTACAAGTAATCACTTTCATGTCTCCATTTATACGTAGTCGTTTAAATCAAACACTATTTTACTTGCGCTAAACTTTTTTTGCTAACTAAATTGATTGAAAAAAAGGGGGAAAAAAAAGAAAAGGGAAAACAACGAGGCCGTTCAACGGGCTAGCTTACGAAGCTTGTGTATTTCGAAACTGACCCCCAAAGGTGTCATCGTTCCCCACGGGTTGGGCTCGGTGTGGTTGCTGGGGAAAACCGAAGGGGGGTTGCAGTCACAGGTTCCGATCAAAGGCGGGTACGGGCCTTGTTGTCCACTTGCTGCCATGTACACGTGCATGTGAGAGGGTTGTTGAACAGTCCTGTGCGAGGACGGCGGTAACACCGCACGGTGGGGTCTCTGTTGAGAGAGAAAAAAAAAGTCCACATTTACGCCCGAGTTACGAGTAGAAAATCAAATTGGGACGCTTACATTCTCGCTCATGGTCCAAACACTTGAGGGACTTGGACAAGTTCTGAATATGAAGCTTCACAAGTGCGGCGGAGTAAATGGGTTTGCTGCACAGCAGCGTCCTCAAAAGGCACAAACTACAACTGCATGATTGAAGGGTAAGTTTTGTTTTTTTTATTCCTTTTTTTTTTAAGATAAGTAGTTAAAAACGGACAACAATTCAATACAAGCATTTTGCTCGTCAAACTTTCCAGTAACAATTTTAGGTCCAAATGCAGGCTCTGGGCAGATTCGACTCACTTGGCAACACACGGAGGCTGAAATTTGATTGGACCCAAAAAAATATATGTCTTAATGTCATGTTCTTTTTCCTGCGGTTCTTTGTCGTATATATATATATATATATATATATATATATATATATATATATAAAAAAAAGTTACTATTTTCTATAAGTACAGTACTACTGTCTTTTTACGCACCAATGGTTGTGTTATACAGTATTTTTAATACTTATATAAAAAGCTAAGAAATACTATTATGGGGAATCTGTTATGATTCGGAAAGAAACTAAGTTAAGTCATGAACGAAGATTAATTTTCGTGTATGTTGAAATGTGTGAGGGGATTTAAAAAAAAACAAACTTGGATCGATCTCTGCTGCCCCTAACGACTGCCTGTTTCGTAATAATGCCACTGTCATGTTAAACGGCAGCTGGCATTTCATATTCAGTAGTAAACGTAGAGAATGGAATTTGCATATGGAATCATAGTGGTCCAAAAATGTTTATCACGCAGAGCCTTGCTAATGTATGCATTAAAAGGCGTATGGTGGTATGCAATTGTGTGGAAGAGCTGTGTGGAATATTGACAGATTCAAAGCAGGGTTTCAAATAGGTAAACAAATTAAGGTTAGGGTTTAACAAGTAGGTTTTCAAATTACGGTTAGGGTTTTTAAGTGGGTTTTCAAATTAGGGTTAGGGTTTCAAACAGTTTGTAAATAGGGTTTTCAGTTAGGGTTTTGGAGTAGGACTTAAAGGGTTAGATTCAAAGTCGGGATTTTAGCTAGGGTTAGGAATTCAGGTTTCAAAGTACGGTTAAGATTTTTAGGGTTTCAAAGTAGCGTTTGAAACCAGGGTTTGAGTTTCAAAGTCAAGTTTTTAAAGTAGGCTTAGGGATTTAAAGTAGTGTTAGGTTTAAGTAGTGTTTCAGATCAGGGTTAGGGTTTCAAAATTGGGTTTCAAACTGAGGTTAGGGGTTCAAGTAGGGTTTCAAATTATGGTTGGGATTGCTAAGTAGGGCTACAAATTTGGCTTAGGTTGTAAAGCAGGGTTTGAAACAAGCTTAATGTTTCAAAATAGGGGTTAAAAGGCTTGGTGTTTAAAAGTAGGGTTTCAAACAATGGTTCAGGGTTAAGCTTTAAATGAGGTTCTCAATGATTAGGGTTTCAACCTGTTCAAAAGCAGTTTTCAAAAATGTGGGTCAAACTGGATTTATTTTTATATATTATATATCCATCCCAACTTGCACAGTGGCTCAAACGCAATAAAAGAGTCCGTTTTTCAAAAAGAACCCATTTACTGAATACAATTTCAATGATTCGTTAAAAATGCTGTAATCTATTCAAATTGCCAAGCTGCCAACCTTTAGCACCTGTGAAGAAATTGAATAGTTTAGAGTCCAAACACACAAGGACAATTGGAGCCATTTCAGGATGCCTCAACCTTTTCTGACATCGGGATGCGGTTTATCTTGTTGGGACACTCTGACGTAGCGCACGGCGGGATTGGAGCCCAAGCGCCTGCGAGCTGGAGCGGCGCGGGTCTCGGCAGCCGAGGGTGTCGTCCGAGCTTTCATCGGGACCGCCCTTGTGGCGTCCGTTCCCGCAGTGAGACGCTTAATGGATATTATGCTACCCGCGCCGGGGTCGTCTGACAAAAAACTGTACGTGGAGAAGAGCCTGTGCAGGCCGTCTAGTGGATATGAGCATTGGACCACCAACCTGAGGAGAAAATGTGTACAGTTATCCGCCACGTTTACCATTCGGCAGTCGAATGACACATTTTTGGGAGCCTTTCCTCTGTTTACTGTATGTGAATTTTTAGAAAATTGAAAAAGAAAAAAAGGTCAACGGCGAAATTCACAACAGGGTTCATAAATAAGCACATTTAAACACACTAAAATACGCCATTCACTCAACCAGCCAAGTACTGTACACTCTTTTCCTCACAAACATTTTACTCTATTGTGAGGAAACAGAGCCTTTTAAATTTTATCGTATTTATTGAATATGACTATTCAGTCTTTTAAGCCTTACCATACATCGTTAATGATGCAATTTTTTTTTAATTCCTTACTCCACAAGGTAATTAAAAAAAAATGGTTTACCATATGGTTGTTTTTTTTGTTTTGTTTTTGATTGTTTTTTTTTTTTTTTTTTAAACAAAAATACGGAAAACCTTGCACACATTTTAAAGCCTTAACTTTTTTTTTTAACGCCTTACTGTATTTTTCGCTGGGGGGTAAAGGACATGTCGCCATGCACACGTCCATGTCTAAACCCTATTACAATTCATTACAAAAGGTCACTTAAACAAAAATAAAAATAACATACTACTTATGTCTTAAAAAAAAAAAAAGCCTGACGCATGATGTCCCCTCCCCCCATAAAAAGCCACCAACAACGCATGGTTGCTTAAAAAATGCTAAGCGAGTCTTTAAACATTTACAAAGCATAGCAACTTAATTTAGGCGTCTATTCAAGTCTGACCATATGATTAACAATTATTCCAAAACAATTTCAAACTCCTATTCATAACCCTGGAACAAATCAACTTAATTTCACATCACACAAGAGACAAACCTCTCATCGACATCCCCGGAGCCATCCACATCCTCGCTGTAGAAAATCTCATTTTGATAGATCACGTTACCATGCTGGAGCTAAAAGAGATGCGAAGGATTAAAAAAAAAAAGTGAGAATGCACACACACATTAGAAATGAGTCACGTGACTACCTTGACTTTGGAGCCACAGCTATTGAGCGGGAAAGAGAAAAGCGCCCTGGTGTCGTCCACTCGTGCAGGGCCGCAGAGATTGTCCAGCAGATTGCTTGACAATGGGCTCACCCCCATAGGCGTTATCTTGGATAAGTCAGCCACCACCGTCATCCTCCCGTCAGTAGAGCACACTGAAAAGACAGAGCTGGTCAGTCCAACTTTGACAGAACGTTCTCTGACGCCCATGTCACTCGCCAGATCCCACACAAATACAGTTTTGTAACCACCCGCGATAGAACAAAGCTTTCCCATTCCGCCATTTTGAAACAAGTGAGGCCGACCAGTAGCAGACCAGCATCTCCATCATGTGACAGCAACAGAAAATAAGTGCAATTACCTTAAAAACGCCTGCAGATGGAGACAAAACAAATACAGCCAACCCCCTAGGGTCATGACAGTTGTTTCTCGTTTGTTGTTTTTGAAAATACTGTAAAGAGGGGACTAAAAAGCTCAGTATTCCACATCACAACATGAAAATACAGTAAGCCAGGGACACTGTAACACAGGGGTCCACCGTATGTTCAAATTCCTCCCCGAAGCACACCACAATGGCGGGAAAACTTTCTATCGCACACTCTTCCCCGAGTGGCGACTCTCGATGTAAACTATGTTCTCAAATCCTATTTAATTGCCAATTCAGGGTACTAAAAATCCAACTTAATTATGTGGAAATTTTACTGTACAGCGTCCGTTTCCAGCATTTAGCGCAGTCCAGCATAAATTAGCTGCTAGCTCGCAGCTCTCAAGTGTCCCAGAGTGAAATCTGATTACTTTTCAAAGGCACTTTAGTAGCCGTGAATCAAAACTGCACATTATGCTGACATCTAGACACCGTTACTACCGATCACTTTTGAACATAACAGCCTGAGTCAAATGTCTTCTGTGGGTATGGGGAGGAGAGAAAAAAAAAAAAACAAGAAAAAAAAAACCCTCTCTTTGTTTACATTTGCACTCTAGCCAGTTAATTTTCTTGTCTTCCCAATAAAGACATCTTTGGAAACAGGAAAATTTATAATGGGCAATTGTATATTACAAATTTTGACAAAATCTTGTCTCGTTGTCGTGGACTCAATCTCATGAGACATCTCGTCTCGTGGGATTTGCGTCTTGTCCCATTCCTAATACTTACCAATAAGTTCTGAGGTCACAAACTGACAAGTCTTCCTCACGGATTTCTGAACAATCCCCGTTTGACGCTCTTTGACAAGGATCTCAAAAGTGCCCGAGAAACTTTCCAAGGTAACATCCTAAAAAACAAACACAAAAAAGATAAATAAAATCTGGAGCTTTCCAAACTGGGACAGAATCAGACCCAAGACCTCGTAGTGGAATCCCTGCGAGAAGACTGGCACATCCAGCTGCAGTGTGTGACTAGCATTGCTCATCTTGTAGCCCCGCTGTGCTGCCAGCTCCGGCGTCAACGTTTCTGAGCCCACGCCGATGGACCACAGGAAATCGAAAACCCAGTGGTCCGCCTTGAAGCTGATACCGGACTCGGAGCAATTTGCACCCAGGACTGGAGGAGCTAAAAATCAAGAAGAATTCATCATTTATGGGTAAACAAAGCTCAAAACCATCGGGAGATTATACCGCCAGGAGATTTCTCATCCCTGCGTTTTGATCTTTTGGCTGCTTTTGATCAGGGGTACACCGGAGATTGCCTGTTAATGCACTGGTTAATGGGTCCCTATCATTTTTTTTAATCATCACAAACCACAGGGTGAACACCACAGTTTGTGGGTTCTTTTTTGCTATGAACTAGCGCTTGAAGTTCTTACAGCGAGAAATCATTATTTCAAGCAGGATTGCTGCTATTGCCTCTCAAAAGTGTTCGTTTTCAATGAAGTTGTAGGCTCGTCACCTGTCTCTTGACTGAGCCTTTTTCCCCCCCATCGCAAAGACTTCTGTTTACTTAGGTAACTTTTTTGTGAGTGAAATTTTGGCGCTCAAGTGACCGAACGAATTAAAGAGAATCCGGCCAATTCTCTAAATAAAATGCTTTTCACAATAAAATAGATTTCAGATTCGGATAAGATACATAAAACAAATAGTTCATTATTTTGGGTGAAGCCTAGTATCAGTTGACCCAAGGTTTGGTACAGGGACCCCGACCGGTGGTTGGCACCTCTGATTCACAGATTGTTGCTCTAGGAATCGTAAGTCAACAACGATGTTCTGAAATAATCTTCAATTGTTAATTCAGGTCGCTGTAAAACAAAAAACAAAACAAAAAAAAAGGTGTCTATTCCTAAACTAGTGGCGAGCAGGAAGCGCTTGAGTGCTCTATAAATGGTAAAACGGTCAGATTCTTTAAAAGGGAGTTTACTTGTTTTGATGCCAGCAACCTGACAGTTGCCGTTTGTACTGATCACTTTTGATGATTCAAATTCTGCTTTGTTGTCGGTTCATGTATTTGACCATTATCTATGGTGAAGGACTTGTCTAAAAACTCCAACATGTAAGAAATGGTGCTTGTTAAAGAAATATTTTTAAAAAATGTCATTCATTATTGTGTAAATGTATTACTTGTCTTGTTTTACATTTGTCTTGTTTTACATTGGGATTTTTTTTTTTTTAAATCTAAATACCAGGATGCTCAGATAACATTCAAATCATTCAACAATTGAATGCAACATTGTTTTACATTCACATGCTAGTTTGAAAATTTACATTAAGCATTTTTTCACAATATTACAAATTTGGCAGAAAATCTCGTCCTCGTCGACTCAATCTTGTGAGACATCTCGTCTCATGAAATTTGTGTTTCAAATAGCGATGAAAACTAGTCACAGCACACATTTAAATATTCAACTTACAGGGGCCAGCCAGCGCTGAGACGCTCACAGAGTAGTAGTAGAGCTCGTTTTCGGGCAGAATACTCAGCGTGTAGTTGATGTCCAAACTGTATTGCACGGTTCCGTGCACTTCGTAGTACTAGGGGAGAACACGCGTGAGCGGTTCCGTCTCAGATTTGAATTCAAACGACGGAGCGTACCTCCTGTGTGACGGCGGGGTCGTCAAAAGACACTTTAAGCAAGTAGCCGTGGCCGTGGGCCTCTTGCATGATATCGGCGAGCGAACAGGAGTTGGTGTGGCGCGCCTCGCGCCCGTTGAGCTGAAGCAAAACCAAGCGGACATCTAAGGGGACGTCGCCAAGGTAGACTTGAAACAGCCGCTCCTCGGTGATGCTTCGGTTCTGGGTAAAAAGAGGGCGTGGCAGCAGGGGCGTGGTCAACATCCGGTGGAGGCGCAGCCTGGTCTCCGCCTCCTCATGCTCAAACATTTGCTCCACGTAGAGATGGAAGGTGTAGAATTCGTAAAGGTCATCACTGGCAAAGCTCTATAAAAAGGGAGGGAAAAAAAAACTTTGTAAAAGGGGAACAAAAAAAATTGGTGATTCAATTTGTCAAATATGAGTTTATGGTATTGACGTTTCTAACCAAAATATAAAACGTCTCAGTGGCCGTGCTTCATTGCGGATGCCACGCCCCCTTTGTGAAATCATTCAATACAGCTGGCGGGTTAAGTTAGGTGTTTCACATTTCCTACAATGTAAGTGGTCCATGAACACCTCTTTGGTGTAATGTCCAATGTGCTGCAAGCAGTTTGTCCTTCACCTCGTGACGGAGCTCAAGTTCATTTCGCCATAAATATCCAAAGTTGAGCACCATCCTTGTTCCACCAAGTTTATGTTTACGTGTAATCCGCTTTCTCAAATTGGTGCACACAGGGTCCATGCATTGCTACTCTTAATGGAAGCAGCTGGAGACATAACCTTTACATGATCCTGTCCGTTTTACTAATATTCCTATGTGTGAATAAGGATGGACTCGGACAATGGTTCAGTCTGCTAGCTTCTTTTATAGAGAATAATGCCGTAATAACCTCAGCTAACACAGGCTTCTGTCTGACGTACGCCTCTAGTTCATCCCGTTATGGCAGTGTTTCTCAACTATATTTTACCAGGCCCCCCCCAGAAAAGAGAAAACCTTTCACCCCCCCCAGTCGATGCACTGAATATAAGATCATTATTGATGAAAATTGTTTAAGTATACCTACACGTGTCCTTTTTAACATTAACAGAAAAACGCAATATAAATCAACTTTCAAAAACTGTTAATTATTTTTAGCGTGTTTATACGGGTTATAGCTTAGTCTAAAACGGAAAAAAGGAAGCAAGTGCACCAAAGTGCCAGAAACTAAGAAAATGATGAAAATTATTACTTGATTGCAATTACATTGCACATGACAAAAACAAAGCATTTTTCCTGGCATCACCTCGCGTCCCCCCAGGGGGGGCCCGCCCCACTATTTGAGTAGCAATGCATTATGGTAATTATTCCAAGTATACAGTGGACATAAAAATGCACATCTGTGCGTCAAAACTCTGCTTATGTGGCTGACAGATCAATCTTCCTCAATTGGTGTCGGGGAAAAAAAAAATTCTCATCTTTAAGTTACCATTTATAGGACGCACCCATATTTTTGGCCTTCATTTTTTGGGGGAAAAAAGTGTGTCTCATATTTGGGGAATTACAGTAAATATATTTTAGAGTCTAAATCAGTCCTTTTTGAATACTCTTATGAGTTCAGTCCTCCCTACAATCTGTAATCCTAAATACAGAGCATATGTATTCATAAGGAACTTTCATCCCCTTGCCATCTTTGAATACTGACCTTCCTGAGTCCACCCTCGGCATCTAAAGGTATTCTAATCTGGACCGTGTCATTCTCCGTCACCATGTCGCCCCCATCTTCAAATCTGCTTCCGTCCAAACCGAAACGGACCAGTGCGCCATCAGGACCGGGATAGGGTGCCTCCAGAGTCTTGAAAACCATGTGGCCGCTGTCCTCGTAAGCGCCTTGATCTGTTCAAGAGATGAGATGTGACCAAGTCGAGAGGAAAGAGGAAAAGTCTTGCAAGTGAGATGAAACGCACGCATTGAACATGTAGCCACCAGGTCTACCATGAGGACCAACCAGCGCTGTCTGGAGAACAGAGTGGCGTGGACCACCTCGACGGGGATGCCGTTCACCTTGGAATACATGATCCAATTATATTTAATAACCAAAAAAAGCCAAACAGTTTTGTGAATCCCCGTTGATTCCATTTGTGGATCTCAGACCATAGCGCTGAACGAATCGGGCTGCCCATAGGGCGTGCGGAACACGAGCCTCTCGTCAGTGAGGTCGAACATGTATCCTTGCTCACGGGCCTCCGACAGACTGATCGGCCCCATCTGCTCCACATCCCTCAGGAACATCACCTGCCAGTCTGAAGTAGAGGAGTCGTGCGCCTGCACAGAACATGAGATGACCCCAAAGACCATTTGAAGTTCCACGTTTAAGTCTGGTAAACAGTTTGGTAAAGATGATCAGAAATCAAGCATGAACTACTGAGTCAGTCGTGTGGTCTGATGAGACCAAAATAAACTTTGGGTTTGGACGCAGTCAAGGAGCGTATGTCTTGGAGCTACAACAGTGCTGCTCGTACTAAAAATTAAATGTTGTAGTTCTCGAAATTATTCTTGATGTAAAAATAAAAAATGTAAAAGCTAGTTTCTCCCCCATACTAGAATGTTTTAACCCAACTTGTCCCGTGCCATCTCTTGTTACCTGTCAAGTTATGATTTATTTTTTGGGAACAGATCTCGATGATCCCAAAAGAGGACACTTTAAATGGAATATTTTTCTGTTGACAAATACCTATTTATAATTTATTTTTTAGAACAGTTTTTACACTATGTTGACTACTTTTTGTGGACAAATATTAATATTTCTGTGAACAGATCTCTACTGTAATACCAACAATATAATATAATAATTCAGGAACAGGTCTGCCATTATGCTGGTGTTTTTTCATGATAATATATATAATATTTGTTATTTCTTTTTGATAACAGATCCTTTCTATGATCCAAAACAGGACACTGTTGATGATTGTTTTGTGGACCAAAACAAATGAAGTTTGAAACTGACTTTGTTTTTAAACCAAAAATGCTTTGTACTTTTTAAGGGGCACTTGGATGAAAACTTCACTGAAAAAAAGGTTGAAAACCACTGCTGTAAACCATTTAAGGAGTAATCCACAAAATTACATTAAAAAAAAAAAACCTGCTGCTGTGGAGAAACAACCCTCACCATGCCTAAAACTGATAGAAATGCACAGGTAAACACCTCTGAACTCTAGATGGCATTCCAGAACTGGCTAGTCATCAAGTCAAAGTTCATTCAGGTCTCACAAACACAAATTAAGACAAATACAAATTCATAGGTCGTAATAACAGGTTACTTCACATCTTCACGTAAATGATGCTACAGCAAACATTCATATAACTGTAACAATGAACGGTCACACTAGTTCAAATAAAAGTCAAAACGCAATTCAACAAGTTGATTTAACAACGAGGAAAATCACTAGGCTCAACAGTTGATGTGCGATTTTTGCTGTGCGAGACGAAACAGCCCGACATTCAGACATCATTTCGCAACTCACATGTCTGAGAATATTCCACTTGTCATCCTTCTTCCCGGCAGCGCATGACACTTCGCTCTTCACCGACACCTGCGGACAAAAGCGGCACGAGTCCAGACACGAACGCGAGGCAACCCGCGCCGCAATCGTACCTCCATGTAGTTGAGTTCACAGGAGACCTCCCGTGGAGCCCACTTGAGGGATGGCGAGCAGGTCTTGTTAAGAGCATAAACAGCATGGGCGTGGGCGTGGGCGTGGCCATGGCGCCTCGCCGACAGCTTGAAAGTGAACGCGAACGTCCGATCGCGCTAAGAAGAGGTAAAGCCATCAGCGTTATTTTCATCTTTGACTGCGGCTGCGCACGTACTTGTTTCTCCGTGTGACAACTTAAGTAGGACGCACGCAGCTCCACGCGACCGCTCGGCGGGGAGACGGTGACGCTGTAGCCGCACTTGGCCGCGTACGGCTCGGTGATGGCGTACGCGCCTGTCCTGTCTATGGAGGTAGCGGAAAGGCGCTGTTTAGTTCACTAAATCCCAAAGACTTTAGACATTCAATACTAGTACTATTTTTCCACAAAATTTCTCAAGTGTTTGGCTCAATAGTATTTCAAAAGGCGAGTGAATTAAGCAATTTATGTTTTAAGAACTTCAGTTATACTGTACGTACTTGAACAGACTACTTTGGGTACTTTAAAGGGATAGTGTGTAAGATTTAGACCGTTTTCCGTAGCTATAACAAACATGGCCGCCTCCGGAGACATGCCACCCCGCCATGTAATATAATTCAGTAACTAGACCTATGATTACATAAACATACTGTTGCTTATTATCAACACATTTATTTGCAAGTTTTTGAAATTCACAATCATTTCATTTATTCCTTTTTGATAAAAAAAAAAAACGGTCTAAATCTTACACACTGTCCCTTTAAGGCCCTTGAGTAATTTAAGTATCCAAATTACAATACCAAGTATCCAAAGTTATTTAGCACTTACATTACATTACACACATTAATTAATAATAGTCTCAACATTGAATACTTAAAGTAATCGGTTACTCTATTAACTATTACCTGCAGTAATTAGTGATTAAAAGAGTGTCTGAAAGTAACAGGTATTAAGTGAATTAAGTATAGTGATTGATTACTCTGGGTAATTCGGTACTAGTTGATTGCTTTATTGCTTATTACCAATAGAAATTGGTTAGATAAGTCTGAAAATAACGTTGTGAATAAAGTGCTAAAGTTATTATTTTAGGTACTAAAGTAATTACCTGAGGTAACTGATTACTTTAGGTTATTATCACCTTACCGTAATTAATAGATTATTACCCTTAATCATCTGATTAAGGTAATTAATTACTGAGTGATTGATACTGGTACTGTTATGCATTATTGATACTATTGGTATTGATTACGTTAATGTATAAAGTAGTTGATTCCTTTGTATTTACTTGATACCAGCTATTTTCAATCACTCCTTTAATCAATTTCTTTTGTTAATAATTGAAGTAAGTGATTACTTTAAGTGCTGATCATTTACTTTAGTTCTTAACATTGGGAACTAGAGACCAATAACTTTAGATACTTAGGTAATTATTTTAGTACCTCAAGTAATTATTGGTAATGATTACTTAAGGTAATTAATTACCTTATGTAAATGATTACTTTATGTAATTAATTACTTTGAGTAAATGATTACTTTAGGGAAGGTAACTGATTACTTAAGGTAAACTATTACTTTCGATAAAGTAACTGATTACTTAAGGTCAATAATTAAATTAATTGATTACTTAATGTACCAAAGTAATCAATTACCTAAGTATCTAACGCGCTTTAGTAGTTCGCTAGTACCTAAAGATAAGAACTAAAGCAATCGATCTGCACTTAAAGTAATTGATTACCATTTAATAGTAATTTCCTAAAGCGATTGATTAAAGGAGTGTCTGAAAATAGCTGACAGTAATATACAAAGGAATCGTTATATACATCATACAATCAAGTAATCCATATTGATTACTTCAGTACCAAGTTAAACTACTTAAGTACATACATACAGTGATCAATTCAGTACTTGATTACAAAATGTAATTCAGGACTTTAATATGTATGAACCAGCTGATTAAATACACTCCTTTAATCACAAATACTTGAAAAACATCAAAAAGTTTGATTAAATAAGCTAGACTGTATTATAGACAGTATTCTGTTTTAAGTGTTTTTTGTTGTTTTTTTTTCATCCAAAAAAAGAACTGCACCTCGGGTACAGAAGTGAAACATGGCGGAGAACCACCAGGCCGATTCCGACCGGGAGGAGCACAACTGGACTTACCGACTGCCTCGAAGCTAGCGTCATCCCCAGCGAATGAGAGGTCCACGGCTATCACGAAGGAACGATCGTGACATTCCATGTCCACAACTCCTACGACCAAAACACAAAATCCTTCATACGGTGTTTGGGATTTCTGTAAACGGATTTGTGCGCGTTCCATACCATCCGGAATGGGATCAGCCAACGTGGACAGAAGCGACACCGCCCTGGAAGAAAAAACCCCATCAAATAATAAATAAGAATTTGGGTTTTCATGTTGTGTCCTAGAGTATAACCTTACCACAAATATAAGAGCCACGCCATAGTTGCATGGCGCCACCATGAAAGCAGCTTTTGAAGAAACGGGGCAACCAATCGGAGGCCCCTCGTTGCCACATGCAAGGTGCTGATCATTAGCAATCAACCAGAGGCGGTTTGTGTTTGTGGGGCATTCGAAAATTAGATGACATTTTCAAATAGGACATAATAATACAAAAAACGGATCTTTAACGTGTTAGTTGTCTGAAGACAAAAATGTAACTTGCTGCGGTCAAGGGGATTCTTAAATATGATCTTAAAACTGATACTTGATTAAAAATGATATTTGAGCACACCCTAGAATGGCTTTTTCCTCATCCCTCTTTCTTGATGAGCAATTTACATATCAAATAATGATTAAAGGAAGTATTTAATCAGGTTTTATGCTCTTTCAATGTACACCAAACTAAAACATTTTTTGGTCATCTAAAACAGTGGTTCTCAAATGGGGGTACTAGTACCCCTGGGGGTACTTGAGGGAACTTCAGGGGGTACTGGAGATTTTAAATAAAACAAATGTGCAAAAATTCTTTGAAAAAATATCGAATAAATTAATTGTTTCAGGAAAATACAAGTTCAACAAATTTTATGTTCAGTAGGTTATTCATTTTCATTACTGTAAACATCCACATTCACCCCTATTCTAGAATGGTTCGACCCAACTTGTCATATGCCGCCTCTCGTTACCTGTCAAGTTAATTATTAATTTTTGTGAACGTTTCATGCTATGATTCCAAAAGAGGACACTTTAAGTTGAATATTTTTCTGTAACATTACAGTTGATCCGTAAAACATTTATTTCAAAACAGTCACAACTGAAATTTGAAAAGTAGAGATTGAAGTTTTTTTTGCCTTTGTTCACTTTCTTTTAGGTTTATTTCTTTTGGTAAAACAAAATAAATACATACAATTGAAATGCATTTTGTCTGGTGTGACTCAAAAGGAAGCCAAATATCAAGAAACATAGCGAGGAAAACCTGCAATAAATGTCATAAAAAACATCATTAAAAAAATGTCATAAATTAAAAATACATGTAGTAGAGGTTGATTTTTTTTTTAATAAACAAAACTGCTGTGTCACTGGTCTAACTTAATTTGTGAACATTTGTGACATAGACCTGCAAAAGCAAATATTAAGGCATTAGAAATCAAAAATGGAACTCATGGCCATACTATCCTGCCAAGACTCTACTTACAGAAGCTAAGCAGGGTCAGGCCTGGTTATAACTTGGATGGAATACCGCCTGGGAATACCAGACGTGCTAATTTCTTGGTGGAGCTCATCTCAGGTCTTTTGGTCTGGTAGGACAAGATCTCAGGTGCATTGGGCCAATTCCGACAACAAAGAGGAACTAACTAATTAAAAAAAAAAAAAAAAATCAAGTTGTCCGTTGTCACGACCATGCTTCCGGGAGAAACTCCAAAATAAAAGTGTACTGGTTGTGGTATAGTTTTTTTGAAGGCATTGACTGGCCTTCTCGCAACATTTGGCTGTTTCGCTATAATGTTATAGATTGACAGGCAGCGCATTCTCCCACTCCTGCTCCAAAAGGCTTCACTGCAAAAAAGGGAGCTATTAATTTATTATATTGGTGCTGAACTGTAACGGCCCCCCGCCCCCCTCAAAAAAATCGTGGAAAAGTAGATCTCGAGGCCAAAAAGTTTTGGCACCCCCAATACCTCTAAGGAATTCCATAAGTAAGTACGGTAGCGTTTCTCCGCCCACATGGGCGGGTTGAGTCAGTGAAGACGTCCAATGGAGCCTGACAAGGCGCGGACACGTTCGCGGTCCACGACAGGCCCCCTCGCGCTTAAAAGTCAAGGCGTCGCGGGATCGATCCGCTGGAAGGGGACGTTGGCACGGTTCCGATCTGGAACTCCGTCGGAAGAGTTTGGCCACGATTCCTTGACATTTGCATAATGGCCCCCCGTCGCGTAGTCCGCTGACTAAAGCTGGCGGCAGGGAGGTTGGCGGCGCGTCGGCCCGCGCTCTCGTTCGTTAACATTTGAGTCACTGTGTGTCATTAACAAAGCGCCTCAGCGTGCGGGGGCCTCACGTTGCGCTCGGACGCCCAATGGCTAATCCTGACCGACACGTCCCGAAGCTGCGTTGGATATTCAGCCATACAGTTTCTTGTTGTCTTGACCAGGCTCTTTTTAAGATCGATTTTTCCTAAGTTTGATTGCGGTTTTGTCCCCCTTGGAAATTGCGATGACAGAGTTGCATTGTATTCACCTAAAAAAAAATGTTTTTTTTTCAGTGTAATATATTTAATATAACATTTAAAACAATTATTTTTTTCTGGTAAAGTATTATTTTAGCTTTGTTTTAGGTTCACTTTTTTCAGTGTTTTTTTTTTTGCTGTTTTCTTTCTTGTTATATTTTTGGTCTTTTTTGTGGTTAATGTTTGTTCTTTCATTTTTATATTTTACAGATTTTTTTTTTTTAAATATTATTCAGGGATTTTTTTTTCTTTTTTTTAAATGAAAATGTCATTTTTTCTAAATATTATTTTTGGTTTTCAGAATATCTTTTTCTCTCAAGGTTTTGTTTTATATTGTTTCTATGTTCTTTGAGGTTTTTTTTCTGTTTTTGACTTATTTTTTTGCCAGTGTTTTGAGGGATTATTTTAGTTTTTCAGAATTTTTCAGTTTTTCGGGAAGGTATTTTAACTCAAGATTTTTTAGGGAGCTTTTTTTTCCTGACTTTTTTCAGGTTTTAGGGAGAAAAATTGAGAGGATTTTTTTTCCCTCATTCTCAATGTTTTCATTTTTTTAAGAAAAATAAATGGGACGGATTTTTTTATTCTCTTTTGCAATATTTTTTCTGTTTGGGGGGGATTTTTTTTTTTTTAAATTACACGATACACGTTCTAAATATCAGGAAAAAAATCCATGCGCAAAAAAAAAAATCGTCACAAAAGAAAAAAAAAAAAACCAACAAAAAAATTATATATACATTAACAAATAAAAAAACGTGAAAACCGGATTTCTTTACCAAGTGAATGCAACACAGTTCCATACTATTACAATGTAATATGTGATCCATTTTTCAATGGATTTTCTTGGATCGGAACCCAGCTCACTCTTCCATCATGCTGCACTTTTCACAACAAAAAACAGATCGCCTCGTCTACTCGAGTGACACTTTCATCATCTCAGCCACACCTTATGGCGCCCCCGCAACCACTCACCCCCAGCCAATGGCGCGCCTGCGTCCGAGGACGACGCAGGCTATTTATCAGGCAGGGCGCGCGTGAGCGGCCGTCACACGATCTGGCGGAGATGCTTCGGCCGCAGGTGCTGCTGGCGCTTCTGATGTCCGCGGGGCTGCTGGTGCGGGTCGCCGCCGGCGCCCCGGACACGGCGGACCTGCTTGCAGAGGCCCTCAGGGCGGACGAGGCCTTGGACAAGGTGAGTCCATCCTGCAACTCACCTTAGGTGGAAAGTAGTCAAGGACAAATTGTAGCGTTTTCAGGTCCTTATATTTTACTGCCTGGTTATATTTTATATATTTAAATTTTACTAAATGATTTCTTTTGTACTTGTAAATGTAGCAAGTGTCTGGATTTTCTTTTAAGATGTGTTGGCAATACTTTCAATGACTGACAAAAATCTGTCTTTGGCATGATGATAGGAAATAAAGTATATATACACTTCATTATGGTATTTAAGTAGATTTTTAATACATCTATACTTTAGTTGAGAAACGATTTTTCTTCCTGCAGTATATTTTAAAGTTAATCCCTACCAGTGGCGTAGCAAGGGATTCTTTTGGGGGGTGGCCAGGACAGGCGGAAATGTGTTTCTCATTTTTTATGCCATGTACACAAAGGGTTCAATGAAACAAATAACAAATATACAGATTTGAATATGCGGTTAGTCTAAATATTTTGTGGCAGGGTATCAAGGGTCTAAGAATACTGCAAGCATGTAAAAATGGGAGTTGTACGAGGTGTGGGGGTGGGCAAAGCAAGAAAAGTGATGGTAGTGGCCACCATGTAGCTCCGCCCACTTACAATTGAAAACCGATACCTGTACCATTTTGCTAAGCTGACTTCAAACTTTTTCACTTTATAACAAGATGTCAATTTGAGTATCCATACTTGTACTTTCATGAGGAAGAAAAGGGGCATAAAGCTACCTTTTTTTTTTTTTTTTAAGAACACGGCTCGCTCGCTCCTGCTGAGGCTCATCTACGAACTGGCGAAGAGCGACGAAGAGCTCCCCGAAATGGGGGTGGCGCTGATGCGCCGGCATCTCCCGCTTTCCCAAAGAGAGCGCAAGGCGGGTTGCCGCAATTTCTTCTGGAAGACTTTCACCTCCTGTTGACATTGTAAAATATTGAGTACATCGAAATGAGATTCTCTGTTTATTTTTTTTGTGTTTTGTTTAGTGCTGTGCCGTGAGATTTTACTTCATAAATATGTGCCTTGGCTCAATATATCACAGCTCTACGTCATCAGTGTGGTATTTTTTTCTTCGTATGTGGACAAAACAAACACTTTAGGATTCAAATTAATTGAAAATTACATTTTGACTATTTCAATTTATTCAGCTTTGCGCTTAGTCAAGTTAGTCACAATACACTCCTTTTTTTCTTTGAAAAATACTTTTAATTGGGTCGCCTAAACGGGACGTGCCGCAGTACCGTGAGCTCCACTTCACAGCATTTCAAAACAGGGAACCCAAAAAAACAGAGAAAAAATAGGACGCGCCAAAGGCTACATGGCTGATTGTGCAACTTGGACGTAACATTCCGAGATCAGTTTACAAGAGTTGGATCAACAATCCGACTGGACAGGTTTCTAGCCCTTCGGGACACGAAAGGAAATGGGACAACACTTCAACATAAACTGTATAGAAATACTGCAGCTGCTAAGAACAATTACAAAGCCCCTGACATGACATTTTTTTTTTTGGGGGGGGGGGGGGGGTGAACACATGGTAATTTTGAGCCATCTTGCGTTTTCATAATACTTTCATTTTTCATGTTTCTAGATCAAAGGCCTAAATCGGGTTGAAATTGACACCGAGAGGTTAAACCTATTTTGTTGCCTGAATTTAGTATTTCACCTTTACAAAATACTGTTTTGAGTACAAATGATCATTTGATTGACAAATGAAACGCCAAGTCCTGTCTGGGGCTTTGTACAAATCAAGAAGTGCAAGGGTATACTAAGAAAGACCCACAAGGGAGGAGGAAGTCTGGATTTATATTTTTCGGTGGATGTTTTCACCCTGTGTTCCTATCAAACCGTCGACTTCATTGCACCGTTCTGAGTAACAGTCTAAAAGATTTTTTTTTTTTTTTTCACATTCATTACGGCTAAAACTTGTCAAATCGATTCAATGGTAAACTACATTCCTTTTCCCTACAGTTCTACGAGGCTACAACGCAGCCCGTTGAACGTAGAAGTCACAGTTATTGTGTTTTGAGGCAGTTATGGATTTTTTTTTTTTTTTTATATGTCATCCTTCAGTTTGAAATTAGCGTACAAGTCCCTGTGCGGTAGGACTAAATATGTACCAAAAAACATGACCACGGCTACTTCAAATGTCACTCATTTGAATCAGTAACAACACAGGCTAGCAAATAATACAACACAAAGGGGATGCGGACTGTAAAATCTGCGCGATGTAAAACAAAAGACAAAAAAATTCCGTTAGTGTCCCACAGTGCGCCCGTCAGCAGTCCGTAGAGATTTTGGCCGAGAGATCCTGGATCCGCCGGGCGCTGCAGCCCTTGCACAGGATGTGGCCGTCCAGCGGGTAGCAACCGCGACCTTCGCCCTCCGAGGACAGCAGGAGGCCGCATTCCTGCTCGGGACGGATAATACGATCAGTTTGCTTGATTCTTATCGATTTTTTCAGTTTTTGTTGTCCTTTCTGGTGCTGGCTTTTCCTTCATATTTGAGCCACTCAATTAATCGCAACACCTTAGCACTGTCCCGGTTGCCATGGTAACAAAAGATGTGCTTAGCATTGGCACAGAAGTGAAAATTCAGAAGGGAAAAGATGCATTAAGGAATTTCAAATGCAAAAAAGAGACATTTTACACCCCATATGGGCTCCAGCAATGGCTTGATGTGTAAAAACAGTTTTGACATAACAGCAAAACTCGCCACATATTTAGGCACAATAGTCTGAACAAGGGCCTGACCAATATGGATTTTTTGAGGCCGATGCCAATTTTGGACAGAAAAAAACAACTGTTACATTGGCTGATTAATCAGAAAAAATGATAAAGAACGTCTGATTAATGTTAAAATAGATTTAAAGAACAAAGTCGAATTTGTTTCTTCCCAATGCATTTCAACAGGTGTCAATTGTTTGCCAGTTTTCACTTTTTATTTTATATTTTTTTGAAACAAACAGTAAATTAAGTGATGAGTAAAGTAGTGGCATTCAGGACAGGCCAATTCTTTGCACAACATCCTTGCATTGTTCACCTCATCATTGCGCCTGAAAATGAAGATTTGCTTTGTTTTGAATGATAGGTCTGCAAAATGACCTCAGTATATCATGATATAAACTGTACAATGTTACATTATTGGTAAGGATGAATGTGACTAATGACACTAGTGTTATTTGTATACAACTGATGTAAATTAGAAGACTAAAATGATCAAATATTCTCAAGTATTGGCCGTTTGGCTGATTGTTTTTGGTCTAAGTTTGAAGGCTTGTCCAAACTCAGGTCACAAATTCAAATGTTGCATTAAAGCAGCGCGTCTCAATTATATTTTGTCAAGCCCTCCAAAGAAAGAGAGAGAGAGAGAGAGAAAAAAAAACAACAAACAAAAGGAAAATAAAAGAGATATAATTCAACTTTCAACACCTGTTAATTCTTTTTTTTTAACAGCGTTTATGAGGGTTACAGCTTTGTTTAAAACTGAAAAAGAATAACATGCATCAAAGTGTCTGAAACTTAAAAAAAATAAAATAAAAAGATGAAAATAATTATTTTATTGGAATTCACATGACAAAACCAAGATCGTTTTCAAATTTTCCATCCTTTATGGCGGGCGTTCGACCAGGTTAACGAAAACTCACCTCGCAGACGTAGCAGTTCACGTGAAAGCTTCGGTCCAGCGCGACGATCCTGACCGTCTCCTCCTGACCCGCCTCGGGCATGATGGGCTCTCCACACACGGAACAGCGTGGCGCGTATTTCCTGTTGGGGACGCGTGTTAACCGCGCACAATAAAGTGGCGCTTTTTTCCCAGGCTCATACTACGGCCCTCATTGAGGACGTGGATCGAGACTTGTTTTTTTTTTTTTTTCTCCTCACATATTCCTCATGTTTTTCTTTCCTCATCTAAGATCTTAGGCCACTTCTGAATGAGTAACGACCAGCCTTCGCATCCTGTCTCCCTCTGGTGGCCATTGTCTTTGAGTTAAGTTTCTTAGTGAGACAGTGAAGTCGAATTTTATAGCGTCTTACTTGTACAGATGTAATGACAATAAAGAAAGCTTGGATATTTTAAAAACGTGCGTGTTTTACCTGTGAAAGTCCTCAATGCAGTGTATCTGCGAGGTGGCGTCCACTGTGAAGGGGACGCCGTCCAAGCAGCAGTTACACACAACGCATGTGAAACAGCGGGGATGGTAGGCCTTCCCCATGGCACGCAGGATGCGGTCCAAAATGGGCTTGGAGCACTTTGAACATTGCTCCAGCGTACTCTGGCAACACACACACACACACAAACAAATAACATTTTAAAATTTGGATTCTAATTATTCTAATTACCGTAAATTTCAGATTAAAAGACGTACTAGTATATGTGCACCAGCAGCAAAGATTGAGCAAAAAAAATGTTTTCGTCATGCACAAGCCACATCGGAGTATAAGCCGCAGACTTATGTCAGATATTTGCACAGAAAGATTGCAATTTTTTTTAATGCTGTACTATATTTTTAAAACTTTTTGAGCACTGCCATTGCTTCGTATCTCTTCAGTTCTATTTATTAGCTGTTTCACCCCCCGGTGGCTAGTAAATAAACTGCAGATACATCATTCTAAACCAGTGGTTCTGAACCTTTTTCAGTGATTTACCCCCTGCAAAATATCTTTTCAGCCAAGTACTCCTTGACCAGTGCAAAGAACTTTTGGGTGGAAAACAACCAAACAAACAAAAAAAGACTTAAAACATGCCATCAGTTTCTTATTTGTCAAACTTTAGACCCTTTCAAAACTTCATTTGTTTTGGTCCACAAAAAACAATTAACATAAAGTGTCCTCATTTGGATAAAAGAAATCTGTTATCAAAAAGAAATAACTTCATTACTAATAAATATTTTTTCACAAAAAAAATAATCAGTCTAAAGTGTCAGACCTGTTCTCTTAAAGAAATAAATCATTAACTTGACAGGTAACGAGTGGTGGCACATGACAAGGTGGGTCGAACCATTCTAGCATGGGGAGAATCTGGCTTTTTACAACAATGAACATAAAATTTGTTTAATGAACTTATATTTTCCTGAAACAATTATTGAATTTTTTTTCAAGGATTTTTGCAAGTTTGTTTCATATAAAATCTCGAGTACCCCCTGAAGTTCCAGTCCTCAGGGGTACTAGTGCCCCCAATTGAGAACCATTGCGCAAGACTTTAAGCCGCAGGTCTCAAATCGTGAGAAAAAAGTTATCGTCTGTAATTTACTGTAGGTAAAAAGCTTGGAGCCGGCACGGAAAAACTGTTCATCGCGAGCATGGCGTTGTCACTCACAATGTAGCAAGTCTCGCAATAGCTCTTCTTGTCCAGGGCGTAGAAAGGCTGCCCTCGCAGACGGGCGTGGCAGGTGATGCACGTGAAGCACTCCACGTGGAACACCTGCTCCATGGCGATGCAGCCGCTGCCGTCGCCCACCACGTTGTCGCCGCAGCGAGCGCAGCGGCCTGCAAGGGCGCGGGGGAGAAAGAAAACGTTTTGGCCGGCTGTTCTCTAGCCCAGATTTGCCGCGGGCCGTACCGAAATAATCCTCCGCGGGCGGGTGGTTCATATCGTAAACAAGCTTCTTGGTGAGGCGATCCAACTCCTCTTCTGGACGGTTTGGTGCTGCCACGTGCTGATGAAAAAACAAAAATAATCAGTTTCAAATTCATTCACTGCCAGTAATTTTAGAGAATTTTGACAGTTTCAATACCTGCATGATATCGTGTTCATATATATATATATATATATATATATATATATATATATATATATATATATATATATATATATACACAGAATCTACCAAATTAAAGCACAGACTCAAATTAATAATTATTTTCCTTTTATAATGATGAGTTGACAATGGATTAACTTTTAGTAAAACAACTATCAATTAAATCAATTGTAAAGGTAATTAATTAAACGAGTTACTCAATTAATCCTTAATTTGCTAATAAAAATAATCTGTAATTTATTTAATATATGTAATCATAATTATTTACAATAATTCAAATTATAAGATCAAATTTAAAAATCAGCAATAATTTGCTAAAATCACATTTAAATCAAGAATATATTTTGTAGCTGGTTTACTTACACCGGATTTATTGTGAAAAATATTTTCATTTGTTAACAAGTATACCTCAAAGTATTTATGTAAAGCCTTTAAGCGAAAAAAAAATTAATGCATAAAAAACCCAGTAGTAAACTAATATGTAACTTCTTTACATTAATTAGTAATCTATATACAAGATAAAACTTAATATCTAGAAAAAAAGAGCAAAAAAACTATAGTAAAAACCTCAAAAGTTGAATTACTAATTTAAACAGTTATAAACATGCAATTATTCAATTTAATTCAAATTCAAAAATCAAACAAAAACTGCACTGTAGACTTCATTTTTTTTTTACTGGTTCTATGAAGGATGCGGCCCATTTACCTGTTTTAAAACATCAAAAGTGGGCGTCGAGCCAAAACATTTACCCGCCCTTGTGTGCGTCCTCACCTTCCCGGACTGGTAAGCGGGACTCTGTACCGCTCCCATTTGATTATTTTCCATCCCTCGTTTGGACACGGCCACTTGGCCCCCTCTCGCCCTCGCCATCTCTTGAGCCTGCGAGGCGGGGTGCGCGACGTACCAATCCTGCGGGCTCGCCTGAGGCGGCGGTCGCGGGGCGTGCTGGCGAGGCGGCGGAGGCGCGTAGGCCTGCTCGGCCTGCCTCCCCGTCTGCGAGTAGGTGACGGGCTGGGCCGTCTTGACCTGCACGCTGAACCTGGGCCCGGTGGGGGTGGAGGCCGTGGTGTAGGACGCCGGTACGGGCTGGGGGTACGGCTTGGAGGCGTAGTAGTCCTGCTGGTGCGAGGCGGCGTACGGGGAAGCGCGCTGCTCGCTCGGGTAAGATGACGACGGGTGGTATTGGCTATGGGGGTGAGGGGGGTACCCCGAGTTGGGCCGGCTCTGCGCTGCGACGGCGTTGTAGTGATCGCCTGTGAGGTATTTGTTGTAAGGCACGTTGTCGTACAGCTGTGGAAAACAAACAAAAAAAGTTCATTCTGTGCACAGATTATCAAAGGAGTTTTTTTTTTTTTTGGGGGGGGGGGGGGGGGGGGGGCATATACACTATTTGTCAGCATAAAATTGTGACACCCAATTAGTGTTCTCCTGTAATTAGTGGAATCCAAACAGTAGAGGTTGGTCATTTATTTTACATGATCATATATTTGTTTAATTTAAAGGGACAATGTGTAAGATTTAGACTGCTTTTCATTACGGACAGCAGGAAGTGTTGCATTTACCATTGTCCGTAGCTGTAACAGACAGGGCTTACTTTTATTATTTACTTATTTTTATAGTTTGTTATATATGGTTTCGTTTCTTATATATTTTTACTTTGCAGTATATTTTTGTTTATTTTTTTTCCCCCATTCACAATTTTTTTAAATTTATTTTTACTTTTTTTTTCATTTATTATATGTTTTAAAGCGTAAAAGGTGCATGGGAAAGGTGAAAGACGTTATGGCAAGGGTAGACTATAATTATTAAAATTATAAAAGTAATTATTAAAAAAAAAAACTTTTTGTCATTAACATATTTGCATTAAAAAATCGTTTAATTAATAAACATAATAGGGAAGCAAAATTCTTGACATTTTCAATGCTGAAAAAAAAGAAATTAAGGTAAATTATTCCTTTGTAATATTATATTCTATGTGACCACTTAACTAATTTAAACACTGTATTCTTATTATTGAATTTGTGAAAAAGAATTTGATCGATGAAATCAGATGGATTAATCAATCTCAGGAGACTGTCGTTTTATCCAATAGCGTCCTCTGCTGTCAACTGAGAGTGACGTCAAAATGCCCCCTGGCTTGCATTGTAAAAATTATGGCTCTTTCCTTTTCTTTCAGGGTTTGTACAAGTGACAAGTGTCGTACTTGTGCACTAGAGTCCTGCGGCTGTCCGTCGAGGTCGGCCAGCATGGCGGTGAGCGAGTCGATGTCGGCGTCGATCTTGGAGTGATAACCCACGGCTTTTTCCGGGCCGCGGTGCTGAAAGAGCGCACGGTTTCCGTTTGACAAGGACACGAAGCGAAGATTTGTCCGACTACGTTGACAAAACACCTACGATCAGGTCGTAGCCGTCCCCATGGGCGCTCCAGTTGCGTTCGTCTTTGGGACCGTGCGGAGGCGGGTAATAACGATCGCCGGGTGCGTGATGAACAGGCCCACCTTTTACACAACAAATACAAAGTATAAAAAATTCTCAAAGAGGACATATTATGTAAGATTGATTTTTTAATTGCCGCTTTACTCTTAACTTGACTGCTAGTAAAACCATATCAATAAATCAGAATAAAACTGGCATCAAAACATAGCCATATTAAAAGCATGGTAAGCAGAGCTGCACCATTAGCACGGATTAGCTTTTTCTGCTTTGTTTAGTTAAACAGTAAAACCAGCTACACGTTGAAGCAAGCACACTTGACCTCTTTTGAAGAACTGTTCTCTACCTCTAATTATAATTTAAAGAAGTTTAAAAATAATAAATATGAAACATTAAAAATTTATTAAATGCTAGGAATCTAAGTCTATTTATTTATTATTACTGTTTTTATTATTACTGCCCTTACTGCTCTATTGATGTTTTTTTCGTTTTATTGCCTACTTTATTATTTTCTCGATTGTGGAACGATTGTCTGCCCCGGAAAGTGAACAGAATAAGAATTGCATTGTGTAGTATTACTATGAATATGACTTTCGAAACTTATTAAACTCATTTTGCCTCATGTTTGTTTTCAAAAATGTAGGCACAATCTTTAAAGCAAAATATTTTCACCCGAAGACAAGTTTTTGTGTTTTTAATATTCAAGCACAATATTGGTGTCCAAAATGTACCTAATAGAAGAATGGCTAAAATAAATGATGGCGAACCAAGATCTTTTTTTGAGATGGTCTTACCCGTGGGTCCGGTTGCCATGTATCTAGTCGCCATCCCTCCTCCTCCACCGTTCTGCTCATAAGGGCTGTATTTGGGCCGGAAGTCAGGCACGCCCTTCTTGTTGGGGGCTCGGTAGACGGCCGAGCCAGCAGAGTGGGACATCTGGGGGACGGCTCGTTCGGGACTATCCAGAGTCCTTGGTGGCAACCAGGTAGGACCGGACATGGTGGGATTCTGCGGGTTGACACAAGGGGGCCAATGAGTCCAGCGGAAAGGATGCGTCGCTGTTTTGTTCGTTTCCCGTGGCAACGGCGGCTCAAACAATGGACTTTCAGAACAGGAAGGCAGCAGCCATTCGCAAAGGTTTGGGGATTTCCAACAGCGGGCCCCCCGAAAACATTGGACGCAGCTGCGATTCTCGCACCCTCGCTGCCTGCCACCCACAATGCTTATTGTCTTCGGCTGTTTACAGCAGTATAGCGAGGATTTTCAAAATAGGAAATGTTGTGTAATGAAAGCACCTGGCTCAAAACAATACCATCCTTTACAATTTGATCCATTTTAGATTCAAGAGTAGGGTGGGGGGGGGGGGGGGGGGGGGTTATTAAGTCACTCAGACTGATTGAGAGAATTTGGGTCGTATAGCCGTCATAAATCCTCATCACTAAGAGGATTATAATGATGATGTTGTGGCACAAAAAAACAACCACGACTCAAAATGTAAGCTTTGACACATTTTCTTCTGTTTAAGTAAAGTGCAGTACTCTATGCTTGACTAATATTATGAAGGATGAGGAAAAAATAAGACACAGTGCTCATTTAATGTATATATAGCATGAATCTATTTCGATACAATAAATCAATATTATATACGTCTATGCAGAAGATTTTACATTACCCCAACTTTAGGCCGTGTCTATAAATCACTTAATTTGTCTATTGTTTGAAGTACACCACAAGGTATCTTTACTAACATGAAAGGAAAAAAAAAGTAAATATAAATCATCTAAAAAGATTCCCATTAAGGTTGTTTATACCGCTCACACACACACTCAATGATGGCGCCACCTACTGCAGAGAATGTGCAATTACACTTTATTGTACTACAGGACAAAAAAAATCATTGCATGTTCTTTCGGGTCACACGAACCCCTGGTATTGGTATTGGTACTGGGTGGGAGGGGATGAATACTGTATGTATTTACATTTTGGAACACACACACACACTCTCTCACACCTCTTTGAGTGGACGGGAGAAATGTTTTAGCCAAGCTCATTGAATGTCGTCAATGTTATTTTTATATTGATGATAGAATAGGATGTTGATTATAAAAATAACTAATAATTATAACAGATTGCTAAAAGCAAAAAAAAAAAAAGAATAGCTGAGGTTTGACGTTTCAGAAGTTCGTGACAGGGCGTTAAATGAAAGGGGAACCCATGGTTCTTCTCTCTTTCAAAGTAAGATTTTATGACACCACAGAGTAAACATAAACGCATAATATTCAACCGAAATGAAAGGTGGAATACTACACAACAATAAACATACAAAATGTGCACGAAAATATCGCAAAACGAGTAACAATCTTGAAGTAAATATATCTTGCGCTTTTATTTTGAAGGCTGCAGCTAAAAGCGTGCAGCTAGCTACATGTAGCGATTTTTATCGCCTGCTAAATTGCACAATCTGCCAAAACGCAAAAACAACACACCACATCCAAACATGCATGACTCAATAAAAGGAACGCGATTCATTCAGAATTGAGGCAAACAAACAAAAAAAGTGATGCCTACGTTGCCCGGCTGCCTAACTTCGCAATAGGAGCAAATCAAAATAAAACATCAACAACGGAAGAAAGGACGCTCACCACCAGAAACGGCTAACAGCAACGCGGCGTGCGGCTCCCATGAAATCTTGCTGGCGAAAAGTTGTCGCCAGGGAACAAAACTTTCTCTTTTGGGTGGGCTGGCGTCGTTAACCTACTTTTGCCTCGGATCCGGGGGCCTTCTAGACAGAAGAGCCACCTCGCGTAGCATTCCCGACGTGTGACGTAAGCGAACAGACGCCGACTGGCGCGCACGCGCAAGGAACACGAGATGGGCGCGTGACCGGGGAAGTTATCAAAATAAACCAAGAACGTTTCAATTCAGTACATTAAACGCTTAAAGTATTATAGTTAAGCGCTCAATGTATTATAGTATTATAATCTTACATGAGTAAAGTTTTCTATTTTCCAAAAAAACAAAAGAGTGGTTTAAATTAGACCTTTTTGAGATTAAGTCATAACATGACGAGGATGAATTCAAATATTTTCTGAAAAAAATATTTTGTTAAGTGCTAATATTATGAAACTAAACATCACATTTTGCCGAAGTTATTCATTTTACAAGAATTAAACAATATAAGTATAATACCTAATACCTACATAATACCGCAAAATGCAGTTTAAGATAAAATATGTATATTATGAAATGAATAATACACTCTGCAAAATATGTGAAGGAACTCACAAGCTTTCTATTGAAAGATGACCGTTCCAACAATAAACCACTCCAAAAATTACTTTTGTAAAATTTACTTAGAAGTTTTGAGTGAAAAATAAACATCACTAGGTTTTGTTCCAAGTTTTCAGTATAATCCTACAAATTAATCATTCATCATGGATGACATTATAAGAGTAAAGTTGAGTATTATATTTTGGGAGATTTTATATTAGTCATGATATTCAAATTTTTTTTTTTTATACTGACTATTTTCGTTCTTTTTCCTGTTTTCTTTCTCTACGTTCTACTTCTATTTTCATTTGTAGTGGTAGCGCTCCTAATGGTTAAATGAAATACATACACGTTTTATCTTTTGTTTTTCATCGTGGGCTGAATATAATTCACATTTACTCCAGTTTATAGGCCATAATGATGTGAAAACACAAAGTTTGTGAGTTATAGTAACACACGCTGTTACCATGGTAACAATGTGTTTGTTAACAAAAAGCTCACCAACTGGCCAAATGAAATAAATGTTTTGTTTTGCATGTTGCAAACCTCCAACTTTATTAATGGAATTTCCTGCATATTTGCCTGTAAAAATGTTTAGTTCTTTATGTTGTTACTTTTTCGTGTAGTTGAAAAATCTCTCAGTAGCACCCCCTAGGAAGTCTAATGGACCAGTCCCAAGTTAACTATTTCAAAATATGTTTTCTTTCTTAGGAGGGAGCTTGGCAAAATATAATTGAGACGCACTGCACTGAAGTCTTTTTAATGCATATTTGATACAGTTTTTGATGCATTTTTTAAAAATAATTTATTAATCTTATTCATTTAAATGCTTTCTGAACATGTTTTAGGCTTGAAACGAAATTAGGCTATTTACATGTAAAAAGCGTCTCTACTTACGAAAAATTCACGTTAGTAAATGACTTCTGTAACAAATTATTTTCGTAAGTAGCGGTACTACTGTAAATGAAAAGTTGGAAGAACATCTAACAGCCCAAGATCTCCCGAATCCGGCAAGCCAAATGAAATCGGATCATCGATAGCAAAATTTCCGGGCGAGAGCCTTGCCAAAAAAATGGGACAAACAAGGCCGGTTCCCGGGGATATCCCCTACTTCCTCTGCTGTCCGGTAGCCGCTTGCCCTTATATGTCCATGCGGACGGCAAATTGCAGGAAGCCTTTGTTTATGTCCACACGTTGGCACCGGCTTGAGGGATTCGGGTCAGCGTTGGGGCTAGCGAACACCGACACGCATGTAAAGGCCAGGAAGTACCCCCCGACCCCTCCCCAGCTTTGCCAACGGGACAGACTCAATGGTTTCCGCCCATTGGAGAACCCGTTTAGTAATGGTCTCACTTTTCCTTAAACACCCCACCACCACCCCCCTCCAACTCATCCGTTGTTCTCACAATGCCTGGAAGCAGCCGAGACCCCTCTATTTTCTTTATCGGCGTTTTCCTTTATGCGCTTTGCTGTTACAACAAAGCAGAACACAAATTTGGTATCGAGTGTTTTCTGGCTAAAACGTACCATGTCAAGTTTTAAATCATAATGGTGTAAGTATAAAGTTATATTTTCGAGACAGTCATTTATTTTCAAGTGTAGCTATGAGAATCATTTGTGCATTTTATAGAAAGCTATAAAAAGCTGCATAAAAAAAAGCTGAAAAGTTGCCCATTTTTTAGTTTGAGAAGTTGCAAATTGTCAAGGTGACCAGTGAGAAGTCTTACTTTTGAGAAAGTCTTTTAAGTAGAAAGGCTTTTTTTCTTTTGCTACACAAAATTGTAGTTTTAAGATTTGAACTTTTAATTTCTCGACACAATTATCACAGAATTTTGAGGTTTTTTTTTAAGTCCGATCTTTTGGAAGAAAAAGTATTAGTTTCGACATTAAAGTTGTAATTTGAAGTAAATATTTTTTTTAAGAAAAGTGTACAATTTTGTGATTGACGTCATAGTATCATCAGTATAAAGTTGTGTATTTTTGAAATGAAAGTCTTAAATTTACCAGAGTAAAGTCATACTGTATATTTTTAGGAAAACATCCTAAAAGTTGCCATCTTTTCAACATAACTTTTTTTTCCTCCATTGATGATTAAAATCGTCATTCAAACCATCAAACCAAAGCCATACATTTTTAGTAGAACATATTTTTTGGGATAAAAAGTTATTTTCATGATAAAATATTTTAAATAATATAATTCATATGTTCTTTATATCACTGTCATAAGTCAAAGACTAAACCCCTACATTTTAGAGTAAAAAAAGAACATTTTGAAGATTAAAGGCATACCGAGGAACATCAGGTTTTGTCAAAATGTCAATTTCAAGTTTGATTTTTTTAAATTCAAGTTCTCATTTAAAAACAATATTGATATTTTGAGTAAAAAGTCCGATCTTCAAGGTAAACTCATAGGATATTTTAAGTCATGTTTTCAAGATTATGTTGCAATTTTATGACAATTTTGAGAAAAAACTAAACATTTGTTTCTAGATTTCAATGCATGAAGCACTGCTTTATCCGATGCCGCTTAACAACTTAACTTGTATCTTGGAACACCCAGCATGAGGTAACTTTCCGCCGATTTTTTTTTTTAAATATTTGAACCCTGTGTCCCCCCCCCGCAAACCCCCTTTTCTCCTCCCTCGTCTCCTGCCTGTTTTATTATTGACGGATGTCCTGTGCAGGCGTTTTCATCCATGTCTCTGAGCAGCTTTGCAGGATGCATTTAAAAATGTGTGTGTGTGTTTTGTGATGGAGGGGGAGGTGGAGGGCGCGGGGAGTTTCCTTCACATCTGTCGGCTTCATTTCGCTCAAAGCAGGGAAAAGGTTGTTTTTCACCATCAAGGAGAAGGTGTCCCCCATCCCTAAGCGACGCCGTTGTCTCGTTTCCTTCCTCTTGGTCCTCATAACACATCCACTTTGCTAAAGAGCATTCGAAATGATTTTATTTCTTGTTTCTTGTACAATGTAAGTTGCTCAACAGTCTGGGGTCTCTGATGTCGTATTTTGCCCTTTTTTAATATGACTCATTTTCAATGGTAGACAGGTGTGGACTGCTGGCAGGCTTAGCTGATATAAATATGGATGGCACTTTCAGTTTATAGCGTGAAACACAAAATGCGTATGATTTCAAAAAACAATTTGAAATGTGGACTCATCAGACCACAGCGCACTTACGCTTTGCATCTGTCTATCTCATTCGAGGTTGGGTGAGACAAGCCGGCGGTGTTGAGGATGGTGGAGTTTTTACATGCATTTGTGGAGGTAGCGGCAATCTGTGTTAAGTGAAAATGGTTTGCCGAAGAGCTCTTGAGTCCACGTGGCAATATCCTCTTAAACAATGAGGACAGTTTTTATTGCTATGCCCCCTGAGGGATCGAAGTATGTTGGTTTTCGGCCTTGCAGCTAAATTTCCACCATTCAATGGATGGCCTGGTACTTGTTACCGGCAAATAACAGAGGTCAACAGTAAATATGTTAAAAAAAACCAAAAAAAAACAGCGATGAAGTCATAAGGACATTCATTTTTGTCATCTAATTTTATGTTAGTTGAATAGGTGTCATATTTGACACATTTGTGCTTAATTCATGTTGCACTATGTATTTTATTTTTTTTAATTTATACAAACTGACTTCAGGTTGTGTGTAAAATAGTGGCATCCAGGTTAATTCTTTGCATAACTTCCTTACATTTCTTAGCTAATCATTTCAAAATTAGGATTTGCTTTGTTTTAAATGACAGGGCTACATAATGACCTCATCAACAAATGTCTTGATA
Source organism: Hippichthys cyanospilos (assembly GCF_059441005.1). Taxonomy (NCBI): domain Eukaryota; kingdom Metazoa; phylum Chordata; class Actinopteri; order Syngnathiformes; family Syngnathidae; genus Hippichthys; species Hippichthys cyanospilos. The sequence continues at coordinate 8,965,249 of NC_142369.1, forward strand.
TACAGTATATGGTATTGATTTATGTGTAATAAATAATGACACCACTTGTTCAAGTACATTAAGGTCAAAAGTTAAAATAATCAACAAATATTGGCCATTTGGTTGATTATTTTAGGCATGTTCGGATGATTTCACTGGCCAGCCGATTAATTGGTGGGGCGATACTATGGACCATTGATGGTAGAATTCATCAATTCCTTGCAAGTGTAGGTTCAGAAATATTGCTCTTAAAACTTGCCCCATCCTTGCTTGTGAGCAACACATTTTTGGGATGTCCTTATCTTGACCCCGTCCGAGCTTTTTGAAACATCTTGCAGTGAAAAATCAGGTTGAACGTGAAATATCTTTGTTGCTTATTCAACTTAATACAGGTTGAAAAGCTTTTGCATGGCCTTGTGCTCTGATTAAATTTGTGTTTTTAACATCTCAACCTCATTGGAGTTTGTAAATTGTGATAAGATGGTTAGTTCATAATTTGACACAGATATCAACATTCTTCCTCTTCTGTCCTGGAGAGACGCAAGGGTCATCGGAAGGAGTCAGTTTGGGGAACCTTGATGTTTTCTGGCTCATTATCAGGACAATCAGGCACGTAGCACCTCTCCCCAAGAGTCCTCATATTATTATTATTATTATTTTTTTTTTTTAAATGGGACCCCACGAGCCTTTTCCTGCCATAACTTTGCTCAGCACGACAGGGGTTTAGACAAACTAATAGCCCACTAAAAATACTTGGAGCCCAGAGTGCTGGGCCGGACCTTTTCCTGCGCGTGGGCCATTGAGGAAAAAGGAAGTAGGAGAAGGCGGGTGGGCGACATTATAAAGAGTCCCCCTCCCTTTTGCCTGGCCACACACCGTTGCCGCCAGTGGATGTGGTGAGGTGAGCTTAGCCCCACTTCCTTATTTGACTGGAGCAGCCTGAGGCGAGGGGCTTGAGGGTCCGCGCGGGCGCACCTCGGTTCTCGTCCCTGCTGGTCGGGGTGAGTTGGGGACCCGGCAAACAAAAAAAGGAAAACACGGCAAAACTGAATATAGAAGTCAAATTTGTGGTTTGCTTTGCAGGTACGAGTAGGGAGCTGGTCTCGCCTAACACATGTGTCTGGCACACTTGTGTCTATTTATTCATTTTGAATTTGTTCACATCGGTAAGTACCCCGTTCATTTATTTTTTGCATGAATTTGTTCATTTATTTAATTTCATCACTGTTTTCTACATTATTTTTCATTTTGTAGTGAAAAAAATGTACAAATGTCCCGATTACATTTCTTTTTGATCCCAAGTCTGGGTCTGGGTAATTTGAATTTAAATACCGAGATTCTAGTCCTAATCGAATTCCCCGATAATGCATTATGAAAAGAAAATACCACAAGCAAATCGTTTCAACAATCTTCATTTAAAATTTTCAATTGAATAAAGATATCCCAACATGATAAGTTTAGATAAAAGTCTGGTGGTTCAAATCAGGTTAAAAAAATGTCCTTGACTTTAGAAACGGGAAAATATTTAAAATCGTATCTTTTTCAGCCAATACTAATTAGGTGAAACTGTGATCAGCCCCCATTTTATGATGATCTGACTGGCCAAAAATTTAACATTGCCCAGACATTATAAAGCAAACAAATAAATCAATAAAATATCAATTAAATTCGTTTATTGATTTATTTATCAAACATAAATACATTGTATATGTAATTGGACAAATCAAATATAAATATCTATTTATTTATTCGTTCATCTAGTTAGTAAATGACTTATTAGCAGTATTTCAAATTTTTGTTTGGCCCTAATTTGATCAGATCACCGAAAATCAGGTCCAATCACATGATTTTTCAGCTGATAAGTATTGGCTGATTTACCACACCACCTGAAAAAAAGCTCAAAGAAAATGTGTCATCCTTTCTTGTCATTTATATTCATTTAGAAAAAAAACCCTATATTGCATTGCATTTAAAAAAAATCTACAGGTTATGCGAAATGACTATGCAATTTAAATAATTTTAAACCTTTTTTGTTTAATAATGTTTAACTCTTCAGCATATTTTGACACGAAGCACCATTAAAAAAAAAAAAAAAAAATATTTAGCTCCTCAAGTAACACGATGATCACCAAAACTAAAATAAAGTTTAATAGTATGCATACGTGTTATCAAAGACGAATTAAAGGTTTGTTTCTAAAAAGTATATTAAAATTTAAACATTAACACTGCACTGAAATATTAGAAAATTACACCTAAAATGAAATTGTATTAAAACTGTATTGCACATAAAAGCCTGGGCAATGAAAAATGCCCCCAAACAAATGTGTTTGAATGTGATTAAAGTTAAATACAACTGAACTCTACTTGAGCAGTGAACCCTTACTGCTGTTTTGTCATGTTTGTTTTTTACAGAGGCACGCAATGGCGTCTGAAGGATCTGGGGTGTCAGCCGGCTACGTGAAGGAGTTTACCCGCCACTGCAGCGACGTTCTGCTTAACCTCAACGAGTTGCGTCACCGCGGCATATTGACGGACGCCACCCTGGCGGTGGGCGACGTGCGCCTACGTGCTCACTCGGCCGTGCTGGTGGCCTGTAGGTAGGTGTGGTTCGCTTACTGATTCCGGTGAAAGATGAACCATTTTGAAATAATTACTGCACAGATGGCTTCTCTGAGACGGAATTATTTTGTTGACGGGGTGGGATAGATGGAAATCTTTTTTCATTCCGTTGCATCAGATTTTGATTTTTATCACTCTATAAGTGTTGCTTCACATACACTTGTTCAAATATTTGTTGCTCAAAGGGATCTAAAACTGCAACTATTAATGCCAACATTAGCAATTCAACAGCATTTCTCATGATATGCTAGCATTAAGCTAAACAATGGCTAAGTTATTCGATACACAGGATGTAATTTTCTCTGTCTTATCCTGAGTGTGACAGTAAACAGCTTGAAAGTTAATTTCTGATTCAGTTGACATATCGATGCCACAAAATGGCGGCAAATCACTATTTGTGTCAAATCAAAGCTTTTCAAGTTACTTCAACACTGTTCCTTGGCATCAAGATGCCACAAGATGGCAACAAAGCAATATTTTTTTGCTCTGTGCAGAAATCACCTGAAAATTTACTGTTTTTTGTTTGTTTTCTTCTCTCAGTGGGTTTTTCTATTCGCTATATACACGGCACATGCAGCACATGAGCGTGTCCCTCCCTGGCCATTTGGAGTCCACCAGTGTCTCCCTCCTGCTCGACTTCATGTACACGTCCCGCCTCCCCCTGACGACTGCCACCGCCCCCGGCGTGCTTGCCGTGGCGACCTACCTGCAGATGGACCACGTGGCGGACACTTGTCGGGACTTCATGCGGCTGAACTGGTGAGATGCTGAAAATGAAAGAAAGACATGAAGAAATATATAAATAAAGCTTGATTTATTGTTTGATACATGTGTAATTTAATTCAAAAGGAATGTTTTTTTTTAAATTGGGACAAAAATTTTAGCCTTGCGTTAAGTATCCATTCATTTTTAAAACAATCCATTTTTCATATTAACGCTTGTGCACAGACTTTGCAAACTATACACATTGCATTTTTTCCCTCATTTTGTAAGTGCTTTTGAAGGCGTAATAACTAAAGTTATTAGTTAGTTAGTTAATAAGTTAGATTTTTTTTCCTTTAACGACTCAAATTGTTCAGTGGCATCAGTTTTATCCAAGCATAAGTGGGTTAAATTTATTAACACCGACAAAAAAATTGAAAAATGAAGTGACAATGACACTTTAACTGGTCTCTACCGCCACCTACTGTCTTGAGGTGAAACACAAGTCAACAAAGAATTTTCTATTTGCTGACATTGTTTGACTGCTGCTCAACAGAATGTTGCAGAAAATCACGGGAAAATCAATGTCATAAATCCTATTAAAATGCATCTAAAAATTTTTTAATTATAATGGTCAGAAATTTGGACAATGATTTTTTTTTGTGCACAAAATCTCGCACATCCAGTTGCAATCACATATTTATTTAAATGTTTTTCATTTTGTTACAACGTTTTAGCTCATAGCATGGAATAAATGGTAAAAAATTAATGTATTGGAAGTTAGATCATAAACAAAAGAAAAAAAATACAATGAACATTTAACATTATATTTTATTAAGTATAGTTTAATTTAATTCAATTATAATTAATTGAAATTCCTACAGTATTTTTATTCTTTTATATCAATGGCATTAGATTTATAATAAACAGCGAAATGAAAAAAATACAATAAAAATGGTACTTCTTTTAGTTTTTTAAAATATTTAAGGAAATAACTACCAAAATGAAATATTTTAGATATACAGTACATTCTTTGTATTTCTTAACTCAACAGCTTTTTTTAAAAATCAAATTGTAGCAGGGAAACCATGGGCACAAGACACCCCCATTTGGAGCTGGACCCCATGGTGTCTGTAGCCTCCGTGGCCCCTAAAGATGGAGACCTGCCGAATCCCGGATCGCAAGTAACACAGAAAGTCAGGTAACAACTACACTAGGACATGGTTTTTTTTTTTTCTTTCTTTGCCTGATCGATCTCACCTTCAACCAGTATTTTCACCAGGGTCCCGGGTGAGCTCGACAGTTCGCTCACACCGGGAGCTTTCCCGCCGCGGAAGCCCGGATTGGAGGAGCTGAAGAAGGAGCCCGACTCGTCCCCTCCGTCTCCCGACAGCCCGGCGCGATCCAGCTGCCAGCCCAGCTCCCCGTCCGAGTCCAAAACCTGCAACAAAAATCTACCGGTGAGTTGACAGTCTGCTATCTTAGTGCAAAGCTACAATTCAAAACACCATAAACAGGCTAATGAAAATTTGCTTTATTATTTTAATACATGATTATGGTTCAGGTTTTGCATGGTTTTATTGTTTTTGTGCGTTATTCCACAGTGTGACACCAAAGTGACACCGGACCCAAAGTCCTGTAACTGGAAAAAATACAAGTACATCGTCCTCAACCCTCTCTGTGCTGGGGCCTCTGTGAAGGAGGAGCCGCAGCGCGACGCCATGTCCGTGACACAGGCGTGGCCTGGAGAAGTGCCCGGTCAGATTGATAGGTAGGAGGCAAGGGGAGGGCTTTTTGAATAAAGGGGGGCTCTTGCATATGTCATCTTACGTCTCCTGTCGCCAGACAGGGGCAGGCCTCCTGCTACGAGGGTTCTGGCCGAGCCCCTCCCCTTGAGCCACCCGCCTCCGTGGAGGAGGGAACAGGTAAAAAATGTTTGTGTGTTTTGGTTAGGGTTTCAAATCCAAATTTCAAGACCTTTTCTCCTGTCATACAGCTTCGGTTGGTTACATGCTTCGGTTCTTGCTCTCATGCTTTAGCACTCAATTTCATAAGAAAGTATATACAGTACCGCACTATAAGGCGCACCTAAAAGCCTTACTTTTTTGAAAAAGCTGATGGTGCGCCTTATATATGGATCAATATTGAGATTGGGATTCGTAGATGGGGAATGAAGTGATAAAGTAAGCTTTACCTGTTTCTTTTGTGCGTTTACAGTTGAATAAGGTTGGTCATATTGACATTGAGTTATTATGCTATTGAGAGTTTAGAGTCATTATTTGAGTTATTATTGTTATTACTTTGAGTATTACTATATTGTGATTGAAAAAGTTTTAAAATATGGCATTAATTGAGGGTGCGTCTTATAATCCGGTGCGCCTTATAGTGCGGAAAATACAGTACCTACTTTTGACCCACTTTGTTTTTTCACACAGTTGCCACTCATCAACGCCATCAGGCCGTCGTCAAGAGAGAGTGCTACTATGTGCCTTACGGTTACCCGGCCAATGCGAAAGGAGGAAAAATGATCCTGTCAGGTGAGTCGAGATTTACAGTAGGTTTAAACTTTTTCCTCCGAGTTAAAACGGCTGTGACATGCTTTCGTTAAGAACTGTGAAGCAGCCACCTTGTCCGTTCAAACATGCTTTTACCATCTGCAGGCGACAAGCCGTACCGCTGCAATGTGTGCGGCGCCCAGTTCAACCGTCCGGCTAACCTCAAGACGCACGCTCGCATCCACTCGGGCGAGAAGCCATACCGCTGCGACACTTGTGGCGCACGATTTGTTCAGGTGAAGCATTACATGTGCACCAGCTCGTCAGTACAGTAATATAGTTTATTCTTTGTAGAGGATAAAGAATATATGACTTTGAGCAGTGTTATATTTTCTGTCATCATAGCATGTGGTGCTTTTAACCACTGTATAATGCACATTACTCACCCTAAACAACACCAAAGTGTTTTTTTTTTCTTTTGTTGACCCTTTTTTAAGAATGCTTGCTCATTGAGGAGCTCTCAGCACTGGCCCCGCCCGAGCAGATAAAAAGGGCTCGCGAGAGACATGATGATGTCAGAACGATGAGGAAGTCTCGCATCTACACCGCCCCCGATTGGCATAAACACAGGCCCGCATTATGCCCACATCACTTGCAGTTTGATAGTGAAACTGAAACTGAGACAGCCAAAACAATAACAATCATTTATTAGTTTAGTTAGTTTTGCTGTACAATACGTCAGTGGGGAAAAGGTGTCTTTGGGAGTTTTTGAATCGTCATCATTTCACCGAGGACTGCATGGTGAACTTATGTTTCTTCATGTAAAGTACTCTTTACGTCTACTTTTGAGTTTGACGATGTAAAATCACAGTTCCACACATGAGTACCACAAGATTAAATACAGTAATAGATTTTTCTTTATTATTGTTTCGTGGCCGGCTGTCCTTAGAGCGATGTCATGAAGGGGTGTGGCACCCACATGCTGAGAGGCGCGCTTGTATTCAAAACGCATATTTCATAAGAAATTAAACTGGCAAAGTGCCAGATGTAAAAGTTCCTCATTTATATGCATATATTTAACAGTGGAAAATTGTAAATACCATGATAAGGGCCTTTTAAAGAAAAAATGCAACACTGACTCTACTTTGCATTAAGCTTACAAACATAAATGTTAAGTTATGTGGTTGTTTTAAAAACATCTCTATGTTTTACGTTTAGGTCGCTCACCTCCGAGCGCACGTCCTGATCCACACGGGTGAGAAGCCGTACCCCTGTCACACGTGCGGGACCCGCTTCCGCCATCTGCAGACCCTCAAGAGCCACATGCGCATCCACACCGGAGAAAAACCTTACTCGGTGAGTTCAGGACTAAAATGATCAACAATAAATAGAAGACAAGCTCAGAGTTTGTTTTTGGTTTTTTTTTTGGCAGTGTGAAAACTGCGAGCTCCGCTTCCGCCACAAGAGCCAGCTGCGCCTTCACCTGCGCCAGAAGCACGGCGCCATTACTAACACCAAGGTCCGTTACAAGGTTCTGACTGAGCCGTTCCCGCCCGTTCTGCAGGCCTGCTGAAAACGGAAAGCAAAAATTGATGTTGCTAACTTTTTAAGAGTAGTGTATTTGGATACAACTCGTTGTTGGTTGTGGGAGGAGATTCAGCTGGGTGTAAAAATCAAAAAAACAAAAAAAACAAAACAAAGGTTGCTATGAGATGAGGTAATGAAGAACATGGTTGAGAGAGTAACAGGAAGTGTTTTGTGGATTCGTGAAGAGTTTGAGAGAGTGCGGAAGCCAAGAGAGGAGCAAAGGTTTTTTGTCAAGTTTGAGAAGATACAGTTGAAGCCTCGCTATTCATGAATTCAAATTTTTAGCTAGCTAAACCTAGTTGAGTAAACTAGAGCTCATCCAATGAATCAGACATTTGATTTTTCTACACATTACAGTAACACAAAAACGTAAAAAAAGGCCAATTTTTGGCTTCTTTTTTTATCTGTTATAAAGTTAAATATTTATATTTATAACAGTCAAAATTTCTGCCTTTAATTCTTATATTTCTTGTTTTAAGTGCTAATGAACCAAAGAACAATATTTTATTAACAAGTTATTCAGTTATTGAGATTTTATTTTGCTAAATATCGGAATCGGCATTGGCCTCTTAAAACCAAAGATTGAGTTGGTCTTAATCTAACTGAGGTGGTTGATCAACTATTTGTAAATAGCGAGGGTTCACCATTGGTGGTTTGAAGGAAGTTTGAACAGTATGGCTATCTGAAGTAAAAAGCACTTCGAATTGTAACATTTTTATTTAACGCCACACGTGTCAGGCCTGGTGCGCAGAGCGTGTTCTTTGGAATAATTTATGCATCGATAACCTATTGAAAAAGTCTCAGCGGGCGAAGGACTTTTGCTTTATATGGACATAAGAATAATAACATTTTGTCTATATACAGTCAGGAATTGAATGGTTTATTTGCTGGACAAAGATATTTTGTGTTTGAATTAAATTGGACACTTGAAGTCAGTCTCCTTTTTTTCTTAAGATACAATTGACAGTGGACATGAAATTTTGAGCTCATAACTTTACGTAGCCTAACGTTTGCACTCATCTTTTTTTAAGTTTACGTAGCCTAACGTATGTAAAGTTATCAACACGCCCCTAGGGTTTGTAAAGCTATGAGCACGACTGTATTTTTCACCTTAAAAATGAAAGACATTTTTTTAAAATAAAAAAAAGAGAATATTTTGTAGAATATATTTTTTTTAAAAAGATATTCATCTTTATTATTTTATATTTTAAGTTCTCAATATTTTAAAACATATTTTTGTAGTATTTTAGTATGAAAATATTTTTCTAAAATACCTACTACTTTGAGGAAAAATGTCAAGGAAAAAGACACAAATTTTACACATAACTCAAGAAACAGCTATTCTTTAGAGAAACACAACATCAAATAAATCCACCTTATTTCCTTGCCTTCTCAAATTTCCACCTATCTCTACGGCATCCTATCTCTCCTACCACTTGAGGAGAGGAACAATATAAATGTCGCTGGCACCTGTTTCCTGCTTGACACTCACACCGGTGCCATGGCTTGTGTTTCCTGAGGGGCAGGGGGCAAGTTATCTTTATTGGATGGGCAACTATGCTTCTGCTGAACTATCTCACCCTCTGTCATCATCACTTTCCGCCACCAGATGACAAATGAATATTAGCATTGTCTCTGCACTCTGGGCAAACATTGGAAGAGCCAGGGGGTTTTCCAAAGCTTTTTTCGGGTATGTGTGCACTACTCACGATTCCATTGGGATCTCAAGTAATCTGTAGCATATTCCAGCGAACTGAGCAAGAATTACAATGGACTCCAGCCAATCCTAAGGCACATATATAAACAACACTTTATGTAAATCATTTTTGCCAAGTTGTGTAGAGGTTATTTCATTAACCTTTTTTCATAAATACTGTATATGAATAAGATTATTTAGTCGTTTTCAGCGGTAAAACTTTATTATTTTGTTTATAATTAATTTGACGGCAAATTTGTTTTTAATGTACAATTAAGACTTTTAAAAACATTCTGCGTCACGTGCTGAAAGCTCAGGTAGTAACCAATCAGAGTTTAGCTAGTGAAGGTCTCATGACCAACAGGTGAACTCTGATGAGTCATTGTAAGTCAACAGCAAGTGTAAACAAAAGATTTTTAAAGGTATTAATCGTCTATTCAAAAATATCAGATTAATTATCGACAAAGTATTCACTTTTCACTGCTGAAAATGAATGAATAAGAGGACTATCTCTTTAAACTATGGAGAAATACTAACGGTTCACTCACCCGGAGGTGCGTTCAGGCTCCATATATAACGCAGATCTTAACACAGATACACACGCCGACACATTCGTGCACAGGTGCCGGCCAGGACTGTCATTTGGTTTGACTTCATCGAGTTTGGACCGACTCAATAAGAACATGCCCATAGTAATACAAAGAAGGATCGAAATGCAAGGGGTAAGTGTCGCTGACAGAAAACTGCTATTTAACATATTGTACGAGTTCGAAACATAAACGTGCGTTTCATAACTGTTGTTGCCGCAGGTGTTCAAGAATAATTTTGTTGTATTTACCATATCCAATCAAGCGGGCTTTATATGAAAACTAAGCGGTGTTTTTTTTGGCCGTCATTTTTATCTCTACTTCCAGGGAATTTAGTTTGTCGATAGTGCGCATGCGCCACGTCAGTCCTACGTAGTTTACGTAGAGTTGTGGTTTATGAATGGACACGTGCTCAGTTGGCCAAAGTAGAAGACTTCAGAATTCATTTTTTTTTATATGCAGTATATTATTTTTAAATTTGTTTTAATCCCGTATTCTCGTCAGTCGTGTTTTTGTTGATAACATGCACTCTTTAATGTTTTCAATCTGTAGAATCCTATATTTAAAAAAAAAAAATGTGTCCTTCAGTTTCAGCTCCATTGAAACTTCATGTTTGCAGTTCACGTCTTCAGCAGGTGGGTCTCTTTCTGTCAAAGCCCACCTGAAAAAAGTGACTTTGCTTAGGAAATTACAAGTCCATCCAACCTTGGTTGATTATTAGCTTTTTGAGCCCAGAAATGACGTGAAATTGACCAGAAAAAAAGCAAAAATTCTTTCCACAGTTTAAATGTAACGTGACAACACAAAATTAGGATTTCATGATCACGAAATACTAACCGTTAGACATTAAATAGTTATGAAATGCACGCAAATTAATTTATGGATTAATTTGTGGCCATGAAATAGACACATCATGCTAATAAAATAATATTGTTGGCCACATACGAAATACTATTTGGCATCTAAATTAGTGTATTGTGAACAAGAGTAATTTCTAATATTATAAACACCTTATCAGATGACCTATTTTGCCAGGCTGCAACTAATGATTATCCTAATAATCGATTGATTTGTTTCTTATTTGGTTTTACTTAAAAAGCACAAACATGAAAAAAAAATAAACGTAGGAAAATTGGAAACTTTCTTGATCAATGTTTTCTGAAGTAGGAGCAGATGTTTGCAAATGTTTCAGCAAATTTCCCACTTTTTTAGGTCTGTTAAACTTTTCATGAGTTTCTTTTGCAAGTAGTATTTATTATTGTAATTATTTTCATAATTCTTGTACTAAATGTTCAAAGTAAAGAAACCTAAGTAATTGCATACAAAGATTAATGGAGGTCTACAGAAATCTGACAATATTTACTGGTGACGGCTCTAAACAATAAAACGATTTGTCACACCTTTGCTATGTTGTTGTTAGTATATGTGTTGTTAGTATATGACTGTTGGCCATTTATCATGTGAGTTCAGCTTGGGAATACATTTTCTTTTTACCCCTTACTAGTGTGTTCATTTTGTATTTATGTGTGTAAACTGTTATTTAATTTATTCCCTCTAGTTCATGCTTTGCAGTCTAAATCTTTCCTGTCAATGTAAATCATTGTGAAGGTTTTGCAAGTTGTTCATCATTAACCTACCAATGTGTTAAGGAGCCTCTACACACTTGCCCACAGGAAGTTAATGGTTACCTGCTATGTCTTCATGACATACTTTTTTTCCTAGATCCCTCAGCGATGGCCAGCGTCCAGTCCGGAGCTGAGAGGCGGCGCGGCGGAGAAGCCGAGGGCCCCGACGGAGGCTGGGGCTGGGTGCTGGTGGGGGCCCTTTTCGTCAGCACCAGCCTGGTGTTCGGCTTCATGCGTGGCATGGGTATCTTTTTCGTGGAATTTGTGCAGTACTTCGAGGAGAGGGCTCAAGCCATCTCCTGGATCTCCTCCACCGGCCTTGCGGCGCAGCAGTTCTTCAGTGAGTCACCACCGTTGTGGAGCTGGTTTATTAGGCACGCCTGAAGTATTTGCTTTGTTGCGTCGTAGGCCCGCTGGGCGCTGCGTTGTCCAATGCTTACGACACGCGCCTGGTGGTAATGGCGGGAGGTTGCCTGGCTGGGCTAGGCTTCATCCTCGCCTCGCAGGCCACCTGTCTGCTTCACCTCTACCTCACTATGGGCCTCATTACAGGTACAACATTGCAGTTGGGCCCACAGGGAGTCGCCAGGGGCACTTACACTCTCACACGCACAACTAACATGCTCTCTCACAATAATGAAAAGCTCTCAGCCACGAAAATGTTTTCCACACATGACTCAAATGCTCACATGCATAATGAAAAGCTGTCATTGCTGAAACATTCATGCATACTATTAAAATACTCTCGCACACTAATGAAGAAATTCCACATTCTACTGAAACACTCGAGCACTAATGAAATGCTCTCACATGATAATGAAAATCTCTTACAGACTTCTGAAACTTTTCAGAATCACTACTGAAATGCTGAAACACAATCATGAAAAGTTCGCACACTACTGAAACACACTATCAGAATGCTCTCACTCATGTAAAGTTCCCTGAAAACTCAATACTGAAATCTCTCAAACCCACAACTGAAGATTTTTTTGCTAATTTACCATATACTACTGAAGAACAGTACTAAAAACTCATTAAGAAACACTACTGAAATTCTTTTCTTACTCTACAAATCAATTTCATACACACTATAGAAAAGTATAGAAAAGCGCTCATGCTACTGACAAGCTTGCATACGCCACTGAAATCACACACATTAATGAAATGCTCTCATACACTATTAATACACTGCAACACTTTCCCACACCAGTAAACCATTCCCACACATAATACTGCAGTAATTTCACAAACTACTTGAAATGCATGCAACTGAAAATTCCTCACAAACTACTGAAATACTGGCATGCACTACTAAAATGCTTTCATACACACAACAGATATGCTCTCATCATCACCACTGAAATTTCCAATTCATACATACTACTAAAACACTTGCACACACTCCTGAAATACTCTCACACAGCTTAGAAAGCGGATATCTAATGGCCCCTCTCACGTCTTCTCGGTCCTCTAGGTTTGGGCTGGGGCCTGGTCTTCACGCCAATGGTGGCCACAGTCATGGCGAGCTTCACCCAACGGCGTAGCTTTGCCCTGGGCTTGGCATTCTCCAGCATTGGCCTGTCGTCGTTCACCTTCAATCCGCTCTTTCAATTCCTGGTGGAGATGTACGCCTGGCGTGGGGCCCTGCTCATCTTGGGTGGTCTGAGCCTCAATATCGTCGCGTGTGGGGCGCTCATTCCAGCACGGCGGCGGCCTAAGGAGGCGACAAAGGTGAAGCCACATACAATGTGTTATTGTGCTTTAGTGCCATCTTGTGGTATCTTGATTAGGGATGGGCTATCACAAGCCGTGCTCTATGGAGGACCTTAAGTGCCAGAATTAAATATGTAAATAAATGTTTCATTAAATAATTAAATAAGTGGCATTACTGTCATTAATTAAAAGATTAATTCATATATTAATTGATCTTTATATTAATATTAAATATTTAATTACATGAAAGTTTCTTTAAATCAACTTGTCATTAATTAATTAAATCTGAAATTAAAGCAATGTTTCATTAAATGTAGAGTTAATTACATTACCAATAATTTTTTTGGAGTGTTTCATGAATTAATTTCTGTAAAAGTTAGTGGTCGGGGCCAGAGCCTGTTTAGCTCAAATCTGGTCCAATCCATTGCATTGTCCTTAAATAGTGGGACAACATGGCGGCTATGAGAACTGAGGACTTTCATAAGCTTTTAGGAGAGTTAGCCAGAGATATTTTAGGCCTGGCTGTGTATGCGCAAGCAGGGCCTGCAGAAAAGGATTTTATACAAAGTAAAGTTGAAAAATTAACTGAGGTTGTTGGAGTTATTTCCGCACTTTTCCGATCTCTAAATTGACCCAAGAGTGACAGAAGAAGTACTCCACATTGGCTTGAAGAGCAGGGCAACCAAGCAGTCAATATTGTAATATATATATTTTTAGATATTTTTGTAAATATAATAATTGGTAATGTCATTAATTGATGACACATTCAATGAGAATGATTTATTTAATTTCTTATATATATTTATCAATGGAACATTTTATTTATTGATTTAATGGTACATTCATGTTTGCTTTTATTTGACATCGTTTGACTGCTGTCTTGAGCCAGGTCCGAATTGCAAACGAGAATCTGTTGTCATTGGCTTCTCCTGCATAAATAAATGCAAACAAGATGAATTCCAGACGTTCCCGTCTTTCCAGGTGAATGCAGAGAACAGGTCGTCATGCGCCGCCGTCTTCCGTCGAGTCGCCTCCTACTTGGAGCTGTCGCTGTTATGCGAGAGGCCTTACCTCACCTACACCTCGGCCATCACGCTCCTCAACGTGGGCTATTTTGTGCCCTACGTCCACCTGGTGGCCCACAGTCGACACGCCGGCTTCTCAGAGTACCAGGCTGCCTTCGTCATGTCCGCCGCCGGCGTCACCGATATATTCGGCCGCGTGGCCTCGGGCTGGTTCTCGGACCTGGGTCACTTTCGGCTCATCCACCTGCTGAGCGTGTGGACCGCGCTGGCCGGCCTGTTCATCATGCTGCTGCCGGTGAGCACCCTGTGGGGCTCCTATGTTGGCCTGGTGGCTGTCAGTTTGCTTTACGGATTCTGCTCGGGGGCGCTGACTTCGCTGGCCTTCACGGTGGTGCCGAACGTTGCCGGCGCGGAGCGTGTGATGGGAGCGCTCGGGTTGCTGCAACTTATCGAGAGCTGGGCGGGACTGCTGGGATCACCTTTGTCAGGTAGGAGCGATGACGTGCATGAAAATATAGTCGAGTCCCGTATATCACAGGGGATACGTTCGTTGTATGCATAACAGTCAGCGGTATATTAAAATCATCAAAATGCAATGTTTATAAGGAAAGGCCAGTTTACAAATTCGCTGAAATCTGCATATGCTTAAATAAAATTGGGGGAAGAAAATATGGAAAAAAAATGATAAATATCGGTAAAATGGGAATAGATGGGGGTTTGCTGCGACTCACGTCATGTCTTTTTTTTTTTATTTATTTTTTTTTTTTTGGAGTGTATGGGTGAAAGAGCGTCAGAAAATGACTGACACTGAATTAGTTAATAACAAACTACCAAACAAACATAGAGTAGAAATGGTGAGAGATTTAAACGCTCCCTACTGGACACAAAATGCAACTACAAAAACTACTGTAAAAACTTACGTGACGACATAAAGTTAAATATTTCCATGCAAAACGGGAAAATGGTATTGAAAACATTTTTTTTACAATACGGTGACTACAGTGTGAGTGTAGAGAGCCAATAATCAAAGTTTTTGTTGTTGATTTTTTTTTAATATATAATTTATATCAGAGCTAGCAACTGACAGTCCACATTTTGAGTGTCTCCTCGATTTAAATTTAAAAAAAAAAAAAAAAGAGGAGGTGGATTAATAAACATGTTTCCTGTTCAATGTATTTCTCAAAAGTATTCGCAGTTTCGTTGCTTGGCATCAGTGAGTGCTCAAGAGTCAATAACTTCTACTGGTATTGGTCTGACAAACGTGGTATTGAACATGACTAATCATCCGAAGAACTATGGTGAAGTGAAATAAGGAAATTCATTTCAAGTAAATAAATGTTAGGGATGTTAGGTACTGAGTATATTGAAGTAGGTTGAAGCGTTTCACTTAGATAAAAGTAGTGCTTTGCGACCAAATTGTGACACTTTGTGGCTTGTTGGTATATTGCAATTAAAATGTTCCCTCTTTTCCCATGGAAGACCTAAAGTGCCAAAATCAAATAAGTATTTCATTACATAAATAAGTGTCATTAATTAGAAGTATCATTAATAAAAAAACTGTACACTTTTTTTTTAAATCAGCATTCACCACTAGATGACAGACATTGCTTAGTTGTACTTGCCCTGGGTCACACTGCTCTATACTACAACTTGAGTAGGCCTCAACTGAGGATATGGAATTAATACCAGGACAAACATAGTTCTTCAACAATATGAAAACGTTGAGTTAATTTTGTGGCGGAAAAAAAAGCAGAAAAAAATTGCACTGTGGTCAATTTTTGATGGTTTTGACTTGACATTTTTGTCTGTCATGGGGGTCACTTACATTATTTATCCTTCGTTTGTCTTATACGACCAGAATTCGTGATGGTGATCAATTACAGGTCACATACAGATCAGCTGTGAGCATATTTCTCAATTAGACGTGGTGCAAATTTGCATGCCACTAATGAATCAATTGACCTTTTTATGCTCCAGTTTTGTAAGTTGAAGTGAACTGAATTGTACTTTCAAGTGGCTGATTTTTTTTTTTTTTCCATCCCATGTCATCTTGACATGTCATGACCTAAATTAAAAAAGCCACTGAGGTTGTTAAACATTGACCAGATTTTTTTTTTTTTTTCTTTCTTCAGTTCAACCACCTTAATTCAATTGTGGTCTTTCCGGTGCTTGCAGGCCTTCTGCGGGACATCACAGGCGACTACATGGCCTCCTTCGTGGTGTCGGGCTCCTTCCTCATTCTCAGCACGCTAACCATGGCTACTCTGCCTCATTTTTTTTCCTGCACGGATCCGCCACCGCCGCTGCCACCTCCTGTGCCCAAAGCGGAGACCCAACGTCTCAATTCAGAGACGGAACAGACAAATGAGTTGCCTGAGGACACCAATCACTGAGGAGCCTGTGTGTGTTGTGTATGCTACTCACAAAAATGTAGGAATATTGCGCTGTGTGCATTCGAAGGTTTAGAGAAATTCAAATTAAATTTTCCTGTAAAGGTTTTGTTGCATTTCTGATTTCATCTCTAAATTGTTTGAGTAGTGTGTGTGATATGATTTAGTCATTTAATGATCACATTTGCACATTATAGCTGAAATTTAGTGTTATTGTAATTGTCAAATGTAAAATGTAGCACACTTTCAACTGGGGGTAATTTGATGCACCAAAGGCTTCACTGCAGACCAAAAGTTGCAGTAATAATAATGTTTAATAATATGCACTTTAGTGTGTCCCTCACACTCAGGAATACAAGACTGCTGTTACATAAGTGCCGTTTCTTTCAGAGACCATTAATTATATCAGTACTTTGTACTTTTGAATACCATAATAAACATGGGGCTGCAAATGATTTGAGTCCATGTTTTATTATTTTGCGTTGGAAACCACACACACTCATGCTGTTATGCTGTTAGTTTCTGTTTCATGAGCTTTACTAAAACTGGAAACATTTCTGCTCCAGTATATGAAATGTAGTCAATACAATGTGTTGTGTTTAAACTGAACAATATTTTCTTTGTTATTTCATCACAATTTCGTATGAAAAACATTTCCGGTAAATCACATGAAAGTAGTAAATAAAATAAGAATGGTCTTCTTGTGCCCCGTGACGTGATATTTTTCGCACCATAACCTTAAGGACTCTCATTCAAAATAAAATACATTTTATTTGGCATGTACTCAAAAGGACATTTTTGTTACAAGCTTTTTCTTCAAAAATATTTGTAAACAAAGCGAGGACGACATTTGGCAGCATTAAAAAAATACATAGCTTACGCTTTTTTTTTTTTTTATAATTTGCCGTCTGCACTGCAACGCTTGAGTTTCTCCGGGTTGTTGGAAGCCATATGCGAGAAGTCTCTGAAGATGTGCTGGTAAGTTTCGTCACCTGTGCGACACATAAAAATAAAAAATATAAAAACAAACGAAAAAAAAAACCGAAAAAAAACTTTAAAATGCCCCACAAAGCACACCGCTAGAAAAGTGTGGTGCATTTATTAGTTAGTTCGCTAGGTGGCGGTGAAGATGACGCAGAAGAAGAGCGTGTTACAAAAAACACCCACCAGTAAGTTCATTCTGTCCCTTTAAAACTATGTTTTGAGTACGAACAGGCATTCAGAGTGTATACATGCTCATTAAAAGCTATCTAAATAAAAAAGGATGCGTTTTGATCTTTTAAAATCTCAGTTTAAGTATATTTTTTGCTTTGCCTCGAAGCAGGAAATGTGTCAAGCAGGACGCATGCGCAATGCACTTTACCTCGTCTGCGGCAGGTGACACACTGCACAAGCTGGTGATACCAGCTCTACATCTCAGTGCAAAGACACACAAAGACAAAGTCAAAAATGCGGACCAGCTGGGTCTTTTTTTTTTTCTTGTTTTCTTTTGTTTTGACATAAGCACACAAAGACACAAGCGAAACAAACTACAAGAAGCAAGCATTGAGAGTAAAAACAACGCATGGCCACAACGACAACTGGACGTGAGCATGCGTTTTACCTCTGTGTTTGTAATAAATTTTCACAGTATGCTGATGTTTTGAGGTTTCAAAGTGCCATATGTGCAGAGTGGAAGATGGCTTGCGGTCATAGAAGACCCTTTATTCTATTGTCCTGTCACACCCAGTCATCCTCATGGATTCTGAATAGAAAACTGGATTTTCACGCTTTCCCAACAAAAGTGTTCTTCCTTTTCGGCCTCTATCTCAAATGAGATTTCCAACGGTATAATTCCGCACGGTAAGAAAAAAAAAAGGCGACACTGTAAAACCAGTGTTTTCAGTTAGCAGAAGAAACATGGCTCATTCCTATCAGACGGTTAATCATTTTGTCCTCCCAGAGCCCAGCCACTTATTTGGTTTTTTAAAGCCTGGAGGCTCTTCCTGGTTTGGCCCTGCCCACTCCCTGTCCCACCGCTCCCGGCCAACTGCCCCTTTGAGAGACCTGATTTTCCCAGGGATCCATCCATCTCTTGCATCTCCCTATTCATTTTGGCGATCCGCAGTCTGGGGGGGGGGGATAAAAAGATTATCAGTCATGGGTTCAGTTCTGGGCTCAGGTGGCAAATTTGTTCACGAGGCTTACAGAGTGACGATGTCGGCGTTGGCATTGTCCACGGCGATCGTTATGGGGTCCTTCTGGTTTTTGTCTCTGGCGTTGTAGTCAGCGCCTCGTTTCAAGAAGAGACACACCAGCCTGAGCTCACACACAAGTGTGTAAATTTACTTGGGTATTAGAATCGATTTTCCCCATTGAATTGAAATCAGGAAAAACACACCAAACTAGAAAACTATGGAAACTTTAAATTGGCCTGCTAGCTGTCTCAATTCTGATTATGTGTAATGAATTTGAATTTCCTTGTAGAAACCATTTCAAACAGTTGGCATGCTAACACGTAGCAAAATATCATCATGAATACAAACAAACAGGGAAGCAGCCTCAGAATCGGCCTGCTAGTTATGTCAAGTTTGAAATTTAGATTGTGAATTATTCATTGTGAATTTGAATTTCAGTGTAGAACTATTTCAAACAGTAAGCATTCTAACAGAAAAATAGCATCATGAATACAAAAAAAAAACAAAAAACAAGGAAGCTCTATAAGGCGAATAGAAGTTACGCTAACGTTAGGAAGACAACAACCTGAGCCGCAAAAGCGCTGGATGATATTTCTAATAAAATTTGAGACAATACTAATAAGCCAACATTTGTAATGCTAACATGTAGCAAGATGAGTTTGACATTGAGTTTGCCATTCATGATTAGCATGCTTCTTGTGAGTCTTTTCATTTTGTGTTTGTGTTTTACTTACTCAACCCAACCAACGGCTAAAGATAGGATTTGATACAATGATACAACAAGATTAGATACAGTGCTAACGAGCTAACATTTGTAACGCTAAATTAGCTAGATAGCTAGATAGCAACATGAGTTTGTTAGTTGAGTTTGCAACTCACAGTGGGAAATACTTATTATGCTCCTTTGTGAGTGTTTACTTATAGTTTTTTTTGTTTGTTTGTTTAAATGTTTATCTTACTGGCCAAATAAAGTCCTAACCTTTACAAACACAGGTGGATTCTGTAAGGGTAAATTCTGTATTTTTCACACTGATTGTGATCAAGGCTGTTCTCCAGTTTATGGTTGCTTTCTCTGATGTGATATTTTGTGTGTGTGTGTGTGTGTGTTGTTGGTACCCTGTGTGACCCAGAATGGTGGCATGATGAAGCGGCCCTCTCCCATTTCTGTCCGCCTGGTTAACGTCAGCGCCGTTTTGCAGGAGGAATTCACACGCCGCCAGGGCATTCTGGTAGGAAAAATTAAATAAATAAAAATGTAAAATCCAATGGCTGGTGTCACGAGGGTCTACGGAGGGACTCTAACCACTGAGACGGCCTGGATCAGCGGCGTGCAGGCTTCCTCGGCGGTGTTGACCCAATTGACGTTGGCCCCGTGGGCCAGCGCGTCAGCCATGACGGGGAAGTTCTGCAGAGCCGCCGAGCGGTATAACAGCGCCCCGGGGTGAAGGCTGCTCAGATCTTCTTCTTCCTCGTTCACATCTAATGCACAATTAAAATAGTAACAACTTGAATCAGTGGTTAGCAGATTTGCATAAAAGTGTCTGAAAAAGTCATTTCTGAAAATAATAATATTAGTAATAATAGAACAATGAAAAATCTTGTAAAATCATATTTTTGGCAAAAGTCTGATATTTTCTTTTATAAAAGTTGTAAGAATTTATGAAAAAGTAGCATTTTTAAGAAAGAAAATAATGTTTCAACTGGATGTGAACATGTGTTTGCATGGGTACTGACCTATATGGGAGCCTGTGTTGTTTTTTTGGCTCTCAATCTGGATTGATGCTGAGGAAACAGAACACTCAGGTTGAAACGGGCATCTCACTGGAGATTCAGCCATTATCATAACGTGAGTCCACGTTACCCGATCGAGTTCGACTTGGTTTAGGTTTGAGCGGCGGTTTCTGGGCACTGCGGTCTTGCGTGGCCGCCCTGTTCCTTCTGGCGACTGGACGCTTCTGAAAGGCGTTCCTACCCGTCTCGGGCAGTTTTTGGATGAACTTCTTCTCCACATATTTGGACCGAATCCAGGCCTCTTTGTCTCCCCTTGAGCCACACACAAGGAGACCCTGTTGTCAGGTCTTTGAGACTCTGCTGTTACAAACACTCAAACAGACGAACGTGATGACGGTACTGCAGAGAGCATGCGGTCGGGAAACAAAACATGTACTTTCTGAACTTCCTGTTTGCTGTGGTAGCAGCGAGATGAGGAAGTAGTCATGTAATCATGCACACCATCATACACATCATACACATCATACACACACATCATCGCACACCATTCAATGTATCCTCTACGTATTGGTTTGTCGTGCTAAAGCGGGAGCTGAGCTCTAAGTAAAGACTCTTGAGTTACCGGTGGCTCAAAGTTCCAACCCGCACCTCTGGTCACGGGAGAGCGGTGACCAAAATAATGAGATCCCAGAGACAAGCGGCTGAAATGAGTCTCCATCCCAGGGTGTCTGTGCTCTCCCTTACAGATAAGGTGAAAGGGAGCCAGCTGAGGTGGAACGGGCATTTGGTTAGGATCCCTCATGGACACATCCCTAGAGAAATATCCTGGGAATGTTCCACTGGGAGGAGGCCCCAAAAGGGCAATGCTGGAGAGACTATGTTTCTTGGTTGGTCTGGAACACCTGGGGATCCCCCCTTGGAGGAGCTCGATAAAGTGGCTGGGTAGAGGGAAGTCTGGACTTCCCTGCTAAAGCTTTTGCCCCCGGAACAGGACCTTGGATAAGTGGTAGTGGATAGATCAATAGTATGAATGGATAGATTCAATTTATTCGTTTCGCTACAAGCAAACTAAGATAGTCACAGATTGACCTGCACGTAGTATCCAAAATCAACCAAGGACCAAGAACTCTGATTGCAGCTCATCAAGTGAATCAAGCACACCTTTACTAGGAATTTGTTTGTCATTACAGGAGAGGACTAGAGATCTGGGAAAAGATGTCAATCTGAATCTTATCTGAGCAAAGAGGTCGAAAACCATCTCAAGAGTGCGATTGGTTACAAAGCTATCGACAAAAGACTCAGTGCCTCAGTAACAACTGCTGGTGTCAATATTGCAAAATGGAAGATAAACAAAATGACCATCAGTTGCTGTTGCTCTACTGCTCCAAACGGGTTAGTCTTATAAATTTTAGATAATCCTGAGAAAGATAAGAGCGTAATCCCAACGTACACACAAAACAAGTCAGAGTCTGAAGAAAATTGCAAAGTCATTCACCAAGAAACAGTTGGTAGCACGTACTACCGTGATAAAAGGAAACCCGCCTTAGGATTGTGACTGGACTTCTGAATGACTCCGAAAAAGCTGAAAGAAAATGCTGTGGTCAGAAGAAACCAAAATGAGCTATATTAAGATCATGGCGCTCAAGCCAATGAAAATACTGTGCGGGGAACTGAAGCTTTATGTTTTGCTGCAAGACACTTGAAGTGTTTTTAGAGTTTCTCTGAAAAGGATCGTGCTCAGTCAAATCATTCCTAAGCTGTACTCAAACCCGGTGACCATCAACAAATCTGTCAACAGCGTTACCACAATCCAAACCAAAAAAGCGATTCTGAACTTGCGGTGCGCATACCTTGGACTGGAAGCAAGGGGCTTCTTTAAGGTGATCTCATCAATACGTGCTTCGTAAATGCTGTTGATGACGCTGTTACCCAATTCACACATCAACTGCAAAATGTAAAAAGATCTCAGCAATCTCAAGCCACCTTTATGTACCTCTAGATGAAGATTGTTACCTTAATGAGTTCTGGCTCCCAGGAATCCAAAGTGAGTGAGCGTACTTTGGAGAAGTGGACCCCCAGGCTCCTAAAAGAAATAAAGTTGTAATGTCAAATGCATACGTGTGTACGCCATTACGTACCTGTGTATCCCCGAGCACACAATGCACAGCGTGATGCCGAGATTGATGGAAGCCCAGTCAGGACCCGGTGCCCCGCAGTCGCAGCACTCCCGGTTCCCGGCGATGGCCTGAACCTCATCCAGGGCCTTAAAGCACTCGTTCTCTTGACTGGTGGCAGGGCTGCCCGTTGACGCTGAGCTGCACCGCTGGCGCTTGAAATGGTACCACGGTTAACGACGAGAAGCCGAAAGGCAGGTCTAATATTTGAGTGAGTGGTCGTGACGTGGGGTTCCTCAAAGTTCAATGCTTGGACCCTTTTTGTTCAATCGCATAAGTTGCCGTCGTTATGCAGATAATGCGCAGATATACTATAGCGCCCTATTCCACTGAGCAGTGATTGATTACGAGATTCAAAGCGAAAGTCCTTATTGAAGCTCGATTCAAGGTCATTAATAATCGCCAATTTGCCAGAAGTTTGCTTGTACTTTTCTTGTCAACAGAACGTTCAAATTTCACAGACAAAAAAAAAAAAAAACACTAAAATTATTGGCGATTATTTGCGAATGTTTGCAACTAAATGAACCATGACGGACATTGATGTGCGTTTTGATACTTTCGCCGATTGTGTCATTGTCTCGAGCAGTGATTCTCAACCTTTTTTCAGTGATTTACCCCCTGTGAAATATCTTTTCAGCCAAGTACCCCTTAAAAAGTGCAAAGTATTTTGGGGTTAAAACATCAAACAAAAACTTAAAACATGCCATCGGTGTCTGATTTATTAAACTTTAGAACCTTTACACCTTCATTTGTATTAGTCCACAAAACAAATTCAACCTAAAGTGTCAACTTTTGGATTATAGAAAAAATGTTATCAAAATGAAATAATTATTAATAGATATGTGTCCACAAAAAATATCACTATAAAGTGTCAGACCTGTTCTCAAAAAAAAGAAAAAAAAGAATAAATATTTGTCCGCAGAAAAATATTTAACATTAAGCGTCTTCTTTTGGGGTTAAAGTATAGATTCACAAAAATAAATCATCAACTTAATTATTAATAAATATTTGTCCCAAAAAAACAAAGGATCAGACCTGTTCTAAAAAACATAATTATGAATACACATTTGTTCACAGAAAAATATTCAACTTAAAATGTCTTCTTTTGGGATCACAGAAGAGATGTGTTAACAAAAATAAATCATCAGTTTTTGACAGGTAACGAGAGATTGCACATGACAAGTTGGGTGGAACCATTCAAGTGTGGGAGAGAATCTGTTTTTTTTTTTTACAATAATGAAACTGAATAACCTACTGAACATAATTTTTTTTATGAACTTCTATTTTCCTGAAACAATTAATTCAATCATTATTTTTAAAGGGTTTTGGCATATTTGTTTCTAAATTTTCGAGTATTTTTCGAGTATTCCCTGAAGTTCCTTCAAGTACCTCCAGGGGTACTAGCACACCCATTTGAGAACCACTGGTCGAGAGCAGGTGTGTGCAAACCGCAGTCCTCGGAAGGGTCATTTGCTGCCCGCCGTCCATTTTTGAGTGACCCGCAGCATATACTAAAAATGATGGAGCGGAGTAACACAATTTCTCCACTGTGACTTTCTCAGATCTCAATTTTTAACCACCCCTAGAAATCCAAACAACTCTCCCTACTTACTAATAGACTCGCAGTCTTTCAATCATCACGCTAAATCAATCACTAAAACTCGCTTGCGTTAACAGCGCGCATATTCTCACCGGACTGTTTTGGACATCCCTGCGTTCCTGGAAGGCCGAGGCGATGCTGTTCTGCACGGCGCTGATCCACGCCTGCTGCTGCCTATCGGAGTCGGCCTGTAACAGACAGCTTCTGCGCCCGCGTTATAGTCAGAAACTGCGACGCGGTCGCACGCGACGGCGGAGACTCACTTGGACGGGGACACCACCTCGAAACAGAAGCGCCTCTCGTTCTCACTGTTGGGCTTAACCGTGCACAGGCGCAAGTCTTCCACCACCACCGTAGGCTGGTCCTGAGGGACACTACACATTCAAACATGCAGACCACACGCCAACCACAAGACTCCTTTTGGCTACGTCTTTTGTTAGTCTCCAAGCAACAACCCTAGTCTTTGCTAGTTTACCTTAAATTTTTTCTGATACACCAGCTGATTTTTCTGAATGGAGAACCAGCGCCTGGGGGAAAAAACGATGAAATGCCAAGCACTAGCAAAAAAATAAATAAATCAATTTTGCTGGTCACACCTGCTCCAAGTCTTAAAGGCGTTGCTGGCCCTTTTGTAAAGGTATCCTTGCATTGCAACCCCATCTGCGGCGTCCAGATTGAAATCCATCATGGAGTCATCATCAGAAACATCCTGGATAAGTGACAATCCATCATTGTGTGACTTTAGCATGACTTTTTAAACCTGATAATGACATTTCTTTAGAAATTTAGTTAATACCAGTAACTTGGGAATTTTGTGATAAAAGGGGAAAAAAAAAACCTAAATAAATTATATATATATATATATATATATATATATATATATATATATATATATATATATATATATATATATAGGGATTCAAATAATGTCAAATTCACTTCACAGGTGTCCTCAATGAGCTAATAGTTCGAATAGTGTGGAAAAATGAAAATGTGGGAATTTGGGGAAAGAAAAATAAAAAATCTAAAATTTGAGTTGGTATGGTCTGAATCAGTCAAGGAATGTCAACGGAGGTGCATAGAGTCCCAGTGAAATGTTTGGAAACACCCTCTTACATAGTCTTTTTTTTTTTAATGATTTAAACTTGGATTGTCATTGACGTAATTAATTTTTTAACTTTTGTAGAGCAGTTTTGTGAATCATTGACTTAAACTGAGGAGCAATTTTCTAACTTTGCTTTATTTTGTACATGAATCTCAGGGACCTGAAGCAACAGTTTAAAAAAAAAAAACATTAATAAGATAACATTATACAATTACTACTATTATTATTACAGTCATTAATGTTTATTGCATTGTAGCCTTTTTTTTCTTTGTGAATTTGAAATATCTGATTGGATTTGAATGCACCATACGTCCCAATATGGTTCGTAAAATGTCTGCATTGAATTGGGAATGTCAAAGGGAATGTATGATAGTGAAAACAAGTGAGGAGTTTGGAGAATGTAATAAGGTCATAGATGAAGTCAGCGCATGTTCACAACCTTTTTTTTGATGGCGGCGTGTCTTTGCTCCATGTCCCTCTTCTCCCGTGCAGAATTCAGGACAAACTGTGTATGCTGTTGAAACAAAGAAACGCTTTATGAGATTGATACATGTTTGTCTTGATACCATTTACTGTTGACGGGCTGACCAGCAAATCGTGAAAGTCTCTTTAATTTTTTTTTCTTTAGTATTCATCCTTAATTCTTGTCTTCTTGTTTGTCATAGATCAACATGTTAATTTCCTGTCTTTTGAAACACACACACAGTGTCAAGTTTGGCCATGTGAAATATTTCCTGTTGTTGCTTGCTATTTCCTGTCACGCTGCCAGTGCAATGTCATCTACTTGCGCTATGCAAATGCTCAGCTTGAGCGTAGACGCATTATACATCCGTTTTCAGTGACAGGAAAGCTTTGAAATCTCTTTTGAGATTTAGTAACACAGCGAAACATTCTTCTAGAGAGCACAAATGCAGCCTAAGGGAAAAAGTGTCCTTTTTACTTAGCAATACATAGAGCTGACTGTCATCCGCATCGCAGTGAAAGAAAATACCATCCTTTCTTGGGATTGATCCCAGGAAGAGCAAAAAACATTTAGAAAGAAACATCAGGGCCTCCAAAATTGAACCTTGTGGAACACCATTCCCGCTTTAAACAGTTGGGTTAAAAATGATCCAATTATGATTAAAAAAAGGATTGACCCAATATTTTGGTCAATTTCATCATACTTTCATCATAATTTCTGTGTTGCTTTGCCCAAAAGAACCTCAAACATATGTCGTTTTGTACAAAGTAACCCCCAAAATTGAATTCATTTTGTATTAAACAACCTGTAAACATTATTCAAATTGACCCAAATGTTGGGCTGGTGTTTTTTGAACTATGAATTGGTTATATTTAAACAAACTCGAGGACAGTGGGGCAGAGTCTCATAGCAATCAAGATTAAGACTTTAGATTTTCCTGTTAAGTTTTTAATATTATATAAGTGAGTGAAAGAAGTCATACATTTTATAGACTGTCTTAATATTGCAAGAATGCAGTTGTGTGTTTTCAAGATTAATATCATACGGTTTTAAGATTACACTTTATGATAGCCAAATTCTCTTCACAGAATAAAACTGGATAATGACATGTTGGAAAAAAAAAAGGATCATCTGTAGAAAAAGTTGTAATACTGCATGAATATGTTGATATATTTTTAATAATGAGAGTAAATATAGATTCTTTTATTTTAAAAGTAATGTATTTTACATATTGGTTGTAAATTATGTACGAAATCGCCTTTTTTTTTTTTTTTTTTTTTTTTTTTTTAGTAAAAGAATGTACTCCAAAACAAAAAGCAATCTATGACATTGAAATTCCAGGAATATTTTTTTTAATAATAATACAATAATTTTAATATTTTTTTAATAATAAGGATAATTACCTCTTCATTCAGCTTTTGTCGATAATGGTCCAGTTCTGACAAGGACTGGTAGCCGTTCTGGAACAACTGGGCTTGCGCGTCCATTAGTGACAACATCTGGCAAGATGAGAGTGGATGAGAGTTATAACATTAAAATAGTTGTGGATATGTCAGACATGCATTTTTAAAACTTGTGTAAAAAGTCAACGTAGGTTTTACCCACAGCCATCAACAGTTCAGTCTTTTTCTTGGCTTCGATGATGTTGATCTGCAACAAAATGAGCTTCAGATTGGAGGTTTGCAATTTCCCTAATAAAAAATAAAAATAAAAATGTTCTCACCTCTAGGACATAGTCCAGGGCGCCACCCCTGAAAGCCCGGCGGGCATTGAGCAGCGCGCTGCTAGCCTCCTCCACCTCGTGAGGCTTCCCCCGAGGTGCCTGAGCGTTCCTCGCTAGCGCCCCCTCCAGGGATTCGCTACTTCGCTCAAATTCCTTACGCGCATCCTTGAAGCGACGCACGTCTCTGGAGCAGCGTGGAAAAAAACAACACATCAAATAATAAAAGTGAGTGAGCTGGCGGAGATCAGGGCTTGGGCGTACGACTTTTGGGAAGACTTACTCCTTTACGAAAGTCTGGAGCTTCGTCTTGACGGACTTCTGCGTGATTTCAATCACCTCCTAAAAGGAGAAGGGGGGGGGGGGGGGACATGTGTTATATTATGTATTACGTTGCATACAAGTTATATTTTTAGGAGGAATGTTCGAGACCTCTTTGTTTCAGACTGATACCAAGATAGAACATCACTTTTGAGTAGTCACGATACTGATACCAAATACCGACACCATGACAACTTTTGATACACAAAACTTCCTCATTCAGACATGAAACTTAGTATCAGTATACCTCAATCCCTATTTGTTAGGTTAAAGTTATGTACTGTACTGTACTGTATTTTCCAAGATAAAATCTAAAAAAAAAAAAAAGTCATGAATATTGTACATAAGTCTTAAATTTTCAAGATTATATTTGTAATAATATGCAATGACTTTGTGCATTGTCTATGTAAACAGAGTATTACGAGAAAAAAATATTGTATTTTCTATTGAAAACATATATTTTAGGGTAAAAATTGTGAAATTACTGAGGAAAAAAAATTAAATCATGTGTTCTTGATATTTAAGTTGGAATGATTCAGAGAACATTATATTTGAGATAAAAAGGTAAGTATTAAGAAATACATTATTTAGCCATTATAATAGTAATATACTGTATAATGTATTATTAAATATAATAAAAAATGTCAGATTTTACGATTTAAATCATAGTTTTATTTGGAAATAATTCTCCATCCAAGCTGGAGAATATTTAAAATAATTAGAGGGTGTAATATCTTTTCAAAAATAAGGTTGTAATATCCTGTAATTAAATTTGTAAAATATATTGTAAAATATATATTGCATTTACAAAAATAAAACTTAAAGATTTTGAAGACAAAAATTGGAATATTGCAAGACCAAACTCACATATTTTTTAGATTAAAGTTGAAATATAACTTGTATATATTTAAGATAAAAGGTCATTTGTTTTCGCGATGAAAGTCGTAGTCGTAATCTCATTTGTATTAACTCGTACATTTTAGAGGGCAACATATATATATTCATCAGATTCAAGGTTGTTTATTTTCCGTATTGAAAATGTAATATCACAAGAAAACCTTCAAACAAAGAAAATATTTCTTCACTTAGCGACACTTGCAACAGACAAACTAACTCACCCCCTGCGCGTCCAAGATGAGGGACAGCTTTTCGGAAAATGTCTGCAAACACTTCTGTAAGAGCGGCAACATTATCTGCATACAAAGCAACTTTCATGGTTGAGTTTCTGTTCGAACCGTGTTCTCCTCACCTGCATGGTGGTGTCCCCAGAGCAGTGCTGCCCCAGACCCTGGAGGCCATTCACAAAGCTCTTGCTGGTCTGATAGTAGACTCGGCCGGCCTCCAGCATGGCCTGGCATTGTTTCACGAGCTACAAGGCAACAAATGTGGGTGTGTGGGAAGAAACAATGGAAAAATCTTGAATATATGCTATGTATGGAAAAGATACTTTAGTTTTTCAAAAATATACAGCTGTATTTTTATCCTGTTAAAAAGTGAATAAAAATAACAATATGGGACTTCATTTTAGCCACACAAATCTCACCTTGTCTAATCGTGTCTCAAGTTCACCAACATCGGTTTGAACGGCCTCAATTTCAGCTCTGAAACAGACAACACACAAAAAGGCAAATGATTTTTTTTAACTGACAAGCAACGAATCTAGCCACTTTTTGTAGTGTTTCTGGACTTTTGAAGTTGTCTTACCTACTACTGTACCTTACCAGAATTATATTAGCAAATTTAACCATATTCACCCAGTAAAACTAACGGTTTTGTTTTCACTAGTTGGGGGTAGTACTTCAACATTGAGTTACCTAATAAAATGTTTTAGATTAGTGTGTGGATCCATCCATTGCACCAGCTAACATATGCTAACAATGCAGCTCTGCTTACCTACTACTGTACCTTACCAGAATTATATTAGCAAATTTAACCATATTCACCCAGTAAAACTAACGGTTTTGTTTTCACTAGTTGGGGGTAGTACTTCACCATTGAGTTACCTAATAAAATGTTTTAGATTAGTGTGTGGATCCATCCATTGCACTAGCTAACCTATGCTAACAATGCAGCTCTGCTTACCTACTACTGTACCTTACCAGAATTATATTACTTTTTTTTCCACAGAAAACTTTCTTTAATTTTGTGAATATGCATTTTTCCTAGAAGATTTATGAAAATATTAACCTTTTTTTCATCTGAAATGTGCAACTTTTTCTTGACAACACAAAACTTTTTTTTTCTAGTGCATCCCCTTCGTCTCAAATCTTTTTTTTTAATGTAAAATAGATCTTAGTTTGGGTTTTCAAGTGATTGTGCTTGTGTTTTTGGAACATAAACTAAGCTAAAGAGAAATTAACAACTCAAAGTGAGTTGCGCCATACTCACAAGGCTGCACCATTTATAGGCACAACATATGGCGGTACTACAGTGTGTAATGCTTTATTATTTTGTATTTGTATATTTTACAACACAGAAGTACTTTAATTTACTCACTCATAGTGGACAAACACACAGAGGAAGCACAATATGGGGAACGAAGCACCATGCCCATTGGTTGAGCGCTAAAGACTATTTCTTGTGTCAACGCCAGTGGCCTAAAAGTGAGGTTTCCCACTTCCTGTAGCACTCGTCTCACTTCCTGTTCACCTCAACTGTCACCTGGCAACACTAGACTGCACCTTTTTTTAAGTTAGAAAATGGCCACGCTATCATGAACATCCCCTGCTTTTGTCATCAGTTTTTAGTGTTTTATTTTCCGCTCCCTTAGTTCTGCTGTGTGTGTATGTGTATGGGGGGTCAAGTTTGAAAGATGCCAGATCAGCTGCAAGGCACAACACTGTGACTCACAGGCACACCCAAAAACTGCTCTTGAGGGCTTACATGCTTGCAACACCACCATTTAACACCACTTTCATTGACATATGCTTCCAATTTAAGGCTTATCCTGCATATTTAAAAAAAAGTGCTCAGACAGAAGTCTGACTCTAATATTACACAGACAAAACCCATGTTTTACATATGAAAAATCTCACAGCAACAAATGTATAATACGAGACGTAAATGAAACGACGTTGAGGGTGAAAATCGGTTTCGATCTAAAAGCTGTGAATGTTCGCATCGTTCCTCCTTAAAATGAACCCTATTCCATCGCATGTATCCAGATGTGTAGTGAGTCGACTTATAGCGGCTCGATTTACAGTAAACACCCCTAATAATTAAACATATAACATCAATGCACATATCACAAGGAGTTAGTATTACCTGAAGCGTGGGGAGTCTTTCAAACACTCCTCAAAGTCCACTTTAATTGTCATAATTCTCTTTGATTGCACGAAAACAAAAACAAACAAATACCGATAAAAGTTTTAAAAAATAAAATAAAAATCCAACTTCCTCCAGGCAAGGTTTACTTTGTCATTTTGTGTCGCCCGGATTCTTGGACTTAGATGTGCGGCTACTGTGTAAAATGAAGCTCGGCAGACGTTTGACGCGTCATCAGCACACATACACACGCGCACGCGCCCACGCACACTTCCACGCGCACACGCTCATTGGGGAGTGTTTTCTTGTCTGGCAAACCAGTTTTCTTCCCACGCGACTCGCAACGCCGCCCACGGTGTGCAAACAAATAACACACACACAAACACACAACACATAACACGTACTTTCGAGTCGAGCTTTGAATGCCACATGACTGACGTCACTCGCCCCAGGAGCCAGTTGTGTCAGGTGACTCAACTAGCTATGACAACGGTTTTTGTGTTTTTGTTTCGGGAAAATATTGTATCAAATATGCTTTTTTTTCGTGCTCAAAAACGCTAATCTTATGTCAGTGTTAGTATTTTGTGTTGACTGTGCCGTTTCTTTTCAGTTCGATAAAATTAAATCTTGTCGAGCATGTTTTTTAAACGCTCAAAATTTAGGGTCTTTAGACAGTTTTAATTTTCAGTTTTATCCGTTCGGTTTCTTTTCTGTTACAAGAGAATAAAGTATACTCAATGAAAACGTTTTGACGTGAGCGACTGACAGCATGCAGACGTCACGGACCACTCAAGTCACGTGACTCCAAGATAGCCACCATATGACACGGATGTGTCGAGCTCCCTCTGCTGACCAAAGGCAGGCAATGCAAAGCTGTCAAAAAGTAAACGTCTTATTCTTTCGTGGCCTTTTCGCAAGTAACTAACACTGCTAGCATATGTTTAAAAAATCTGATCAGTCAGCAAAGTAGCTAAAACTGCTAGCAAGTCGGATTGAGCAAAAACTTTGTGTTTGTATTGTTTTTCATACAAACAAACAAAAAAGAAAAAAATTGAAAAACAGAAAAAAACAAAGCACCACAAAAGAGTTTTTTAGTAAGTAAATACAATTCACCTCCAATTTCCAGCAACATTATCAATAAAAAATAAACATTTTGTAAAACGTACGATTGGGTTTAACTAGATGAGTCAAATTATATCGATTTTTAACGACAAGTGCAAAAATATCAACTCACCCGGTCGGCTTTTCGTTTTCAATCATTAAATTCCCTACGGTCATACATATCACCATCACATCCGTTTACGCTTTTATTTTGAAGAAAGGAAGCGTGTTTTCGGTGTGTGACGCATCTCGTTCTGTCAAACTTGCCCCCTCCTCGCTGCCTCGTATTCGGGGCGAAGCAGGAGCAGAGTGTCGTACTCTCCCACCAGCACCCCACGCCCCTCGACCCCCACGCCCCCCGCCCCACAATGCGACGGTGAAGCGGCGAAGGTGGACAGCCCGGGAAACGGAGCTCGGACGGAGGTTCGACCGCCCCCCCCACCCTTTCCCGCCCCTGTTCCGGATCCACGATGTCGAACCGCAAGCACCGGGACAACCAGGAGATTTGCGCTCGCAAGGTCCGGGAGCTGGCCCAATCCGGAGTAAACAAACACTGCTTCGAGTGCAACCAACCCGGAGTGACGTACACGGACGTGACCGTGGGCACCTTCGTGTGCACGTCGTGCTCCGGAATGCTGTGAGTATGAGAAGCATCTGCAGCGTGTGTGTTTTCGAAATTGTTGTTGCAGCAGACTGGGCATAGTGGAGCTAAGTGGCAGGCCCGGAGATTGCACCACCGTTTCACATGTTGGCGCAACAATAGCGAGAGATGCTTTCCACGCATATTTACATACTCTCTGTCTTCCCGCAGCGTTTTTATTACGAGTCTTTGGGTGCAAGGTTTGTGTCTTTCCGTCCCCTTCCACCAGCTCCTCTGGTGTGTGGGCGTGTGTGTTTTTAAGCGTGTGGACACGTTTTGCATGTTCAGCCCACTCCGAGCACTCCACGGGAAGGCCACGGTTCTTGTTATTGCCCAATCCAGTTGCGTTGGAGCATTTAGTCGATATCTTTGATATCCAGCCTTAAGTTCATGTACAAGTCCTGTACTGTGCCAAAGCTATCCTACTAATGAGGACAAGAGACACACAAATTGATTTGAATGATCTTAAATAAAAGTCTGTTTGAGCATGAAGGCACTTCAGGGGGTATGTAAAAATTTAAATGGATTTCTGCTGCGATCAGCAAATCAACTGTAATCCTTTTTAATGCTGTGACAGGAACAGTACATGTTTCTTTTCAGAGAGAGCAAATTAATTGGAACATGTAACAGGTTAGCAACATTTTGCCAAACTATGTTGTAGTGGCTCTTTTGCAAAATGTTTATGTCTTTATTTTGTTTAGTGTTAAATGTATTTGCATTGTCATTCGTGATGCAATTTTTTAGAGATAGATAGATAGATAGATAGATAGATAGATAGATAGATAGATAGATAGATAGATAGATAGATAGATAGATAAAGAATTGTGTCACTAGTAAAAACAAAGAGCGTACTAGTACATGGAGCTTCAAAGCTTGATATCAAGAATATCAAATAAATTGTTCAAACGGCTGTCCATATGTCCTCCCCCTCCCCCAAGCATGGATGAAAGGTTCACACACGTTAGAGCACCCCCCCATACACACACCACTACACACTTTGTGGAGATGTTTCCCCGCCCACCTGCTGTTTCCTCTGCCAGGAATGACAACACATGTGTTCTGCTTGTTTATTTGTTTTTTAACAACTCACCATCGTCCCCCAGGCGAGGCCTCAACCCTCCGCACAGGGTCAAATCCATCTCCATGACGACCTTTTCTCAACAGGAAGTGGAATTCCTCCAAAACCACGGCAACGAGGTGGGTGACACGGGAACAAGCAATCCAAAAAAATGCCCCGTCCGAACCTTGGTTCACTTTCTCCCGGGCTCTTCCGCATCCCGTCAAAAGGATAATGACCGATTATGTACTGAAGCTTTTAAGTGGAGTGCTTTTTACCTGATTGGAAGCCTGCGAAAGTGTGTTGCTTTTTGTTGTCTGCACATAACTGGAGTAAAAGTCACCCTACAAGTATTAAGCAATATTTGTAATTGATTATCTCTGATACAGAGACTCATTTCAAAACCTTTTTTTAAAATTATTTTTTAAAAGCTCTCAATTTTTTTCACGCATCTCTTTTGAATAAACTTAAACCGAATAAAATATATTGGTACATATTCTTAAGACAGATTGTGAATGTATTTGAACACAAAAAAACACTGTTGTATATCCATTCTTTGTAGAGGATAAAGAATATATTTCTGTGGTATTGGTATTGTTTGCTGTCCAGACGGTTGCTAGCTAACACTATTCTGCAGCTAACATGCCGGCCTAAGACGAACAATGAGGCTTGACAGAAAAACAAAAATATAATCGATATGTGAGTAATTGCATTTCATGGCTAACAGCTTTAAACTTCTTTTATTTTTTTCACAGCAAATGAGCCGTTAAGAAAGCTTTTATAGCACTGAAAAATATTTATCGTTTTATTATTGGGTTTGTGGTTATTACAAGATTTTTTTTAACTTAAGATTTCACAGCCTTTAGAGTAGTTGTTCAAACATTGGATTAGTAGTGATCATTTTTGGGGTTATCAGTTGAATCGCTCGACAACACTAATATATATATATATATATATATATATATATATATATATATATATATATATATATATATATATATATATATATATATATATATATATATATATATATAAAGTAATAGTAATGGATTACTTTAGTATGGAATAATCTAAAGTAATTGATTACTTTAGAGCTTGATTGCTTTGGCACTTACAAGTATTTATGCACTGACAAGTATTTATGCAATTTATAATAGATAGATAGATATGTAGCTAGCTAGCTATGTAATAGATGTATAGATAGATGTATAGATAGATAGATGGATGGATGGATGGATGATAGATAGATAGATAGATAGATAGATAGATAGACAGACAGACAGACAGATAGATAGATAGATAGATAGATAGATAGATAGATAGATAGATAGATAGATAGATAGATAGATAGATAGATAGATAGATAGATAGATAGATAGATAGATAGATAGATAGATAGATAGATTTTTAATGCCTGACTATGTATATTGCCTTGTCATCAGCCGCTTCCTGTGCTGTTTGTGCCCAGGTGGGCAGGCGGACGTGGCTGTGCGTGTTTGACCCCAAGACGGATGGCTGCTCTGACATGAAGGACTCGCAGAAGTTCAAAGAGTTCTTGCAGGATAAATACGAGAAGAAGAAATGGTGAGCCGATGCCCAAGTGTGATTTAAGAGTTGTCTGAGACCACAGTTACGGATTGTTCATTTCTGCAACAGTTATCCCTGTTTAGTCGCATACCTTTTGTCTTTCAAGGCATTTTTCCAAAAGTAAGAACCGGAGAGATGTGGAGGGACCTTGGAGCCCAGGTGTCCAAACCGTCCTTGTTCACGGTCCACTGGCCGGCCAGCCTCCTCATAACCTGCCCCCCAACGCCCGACCTGCCAGAACACTGGTGAGAGATACTCAATCTCAAAAATAACGCGTACGACAGACATGTTTCTTTTTTTTTCATATCTGTCCGTCTGCAGTCGCAGATGGCTCAGTGGGATCGAGCCCCGTCCGCCTCGCCCGCCGACGTCCGGCCCGACACGTTCACCGCGCGTCCGTCGCGCTCCCAAAGCTTCCGGGATCCACCGCTAAAAGGTATCATCCCTAGCTGGATTGTTTTGTGCTGTCAAATCAAAACCTTTCAATTTTTTGGGTTTTCTATCCTAGACCAAAACACGTGCGGGATTGAGAGACAACGTCCGGGTTCATTGTCTTCGGCTCACGGTCCTTCATTCCCTGCCCTCCCACGGCCTTCAGGTGAGCATCCCAACAGCTTTGATTTGCCCTTTAAGATTCACATCCTCTTATATGCTGTGTGTGTGTCTTCTGGCCTTGTAGCCGGTAGCTCTTTCAAAAAACACTTCACGTTAGGTAAGACCTCCTCTTGTTCCACTCGTGTATTTGCTATATGCCTGAAGTCCATATTCTCCATCACTCATGCATCCAGTCCTTCGCCGTTCCGATGGGGCGAGTCCTCACGCTGCTATTTTTAGGAGGCCGCGGCTGCTGCCTGTGGTCAGCGGCGGGCTGCTGATATTTCACTCCGCGTCGGCGGCGTCAAAGCACTTAAAATAAATATGTGGGCCACCACTGTAATCCTACAGTGTGTACACATTCGGGTTTCCAAAAATATTCCTTATCTGACAACTATGGCTAGCCGTACATCTTCAAACGTCAGCAGTTGCACAATTTATATCAGCAGGATTGTGTGATGTTACTTTTTTTTTTTAGAATTTAAGCTGATTATTATTAACTGCTGGGTGTCCAGGGATTTTTCACTAGCCTGGCCTTATTATCACCCAAGTTGGGCTGACTTTGAAAGGGTCATAACGTCATCAAATATTAATAGATATTTATTGGTAATCACTGTTGAATTTTCAGTGGCATCAGCCCAATTCATAGATTTGTTTTTTTTTTGAGGGGGGGGGGGTGATGTACAAAAATTGTGAAACTATAATAATAGCAAAAGTAACTATGCTGTAAATTGATATATTTATGAAATAGAAATAGGAACATTTATTCTGTCATAATTAGAGTATTATGACTTTTGAAGACTTTTGCATTTTGGTTGTCAAGGCTAAGCCGATCATCGAAGTTATTGAAAGGCTTAAATAAATTGGCCACTAGTGCCACCCGGTGGTTTTGGGGTGTCAGCACAGAACTTTTTATTGCGCCCCGTTCACGAGTTGCCGTTGACAGGGTTAATGCACAAATCGGGATAAATGCATGATAAAACATCTCGTTTTCAATATTTTCTAAATTGACAATTTTTCCAAGGGATGTAGCATGACATTGAGAGTTGTCATGTCTTCACAATCTACAAATGCAACATTTTCGCCCCATATGTTTTTTTTTGGTATGCTTTACCTTCGATATCACACAACAAAAACACCAAAAAGCCAGAGTTAATATTACTCTCATATTTCTTCTTTTTGCTCAGTGGTTAATGGCTGTGGCCCGTTAAGATGCTAACCATGCTAATATTTCCTTTTTTTTGCTGTTTTGCTCTGTGTGTGCTGAAACTAAGTACGCTGCAGAAGGCTTGATATGTCACTTAAAAAAAAATGAATTAATTAAAATATTGGCCAGCCATCGCTGTTCTCCCCACAGTGCATACTCTTTCAGTTTTCCAAAAATGGTGCTTTTTAATTTCAGCAAACACATTAACAACAACAGTTAAGCATTTCCACGCTTTGTGTCTGCAATTTTAAGTTGATTTTTGAGAGTTCAACTAATTTTGTAAATTATTGCCATGAGTTTGAAAAAAAAAATACTGCCTTTTCACTCACTGGCATGCTCAGTGGCTAATAGTTGCTGCCTGCTAACATGCTAACCATGCTAATAATTACCCATTTTTCTGCTGTTTGTGTGCTGACGCTACCAAGAAGGAAGCTTGATTTGTTCCTTAAAGAATGATATACTTCAAACAAAATATATTGGCCACCCGTCGCCGTAATCTCCGCAGTGGATATGCTTTCAGTTTTCCAAAAATATCGCTTGTCTTTTCAGCAAACACATTCATGATGCATTTATTTTGTATTGATTTCAAGTTTAGCTTTTAATGTAAATTGTTGCCATTATTTTGAAAAACAAATACTGCCTTTTCAGCTGCTAACATGTTCTGTGGCTACTATTTGCTGCCTGCTTAATTGCTAACTATGCTAATCTTCCCCTTTTTTAAAAACGGTGTCCATGGTGTTTGTGAAACAGAAACTGCCTACCGGAAAGCTCACAGTTTCCCTTTTTAAAAATGAAATTATTAAAATTAAATTTTGGCTGCCTCTCCCTGTAATCTTGCAGTGTGTTCACTTTTGTTTTTCCAGGAAAAGGTATTATTGCTTCAGTTATATTCCAAATACAAACATTAATAGTTAAGATCTTCCACACTTTATATCTGGAATTTAATTTCTGATATTTAAAGTTGATTTTGATTATTGAGCTAATCGTGTTATTTATCATCACAATTATGGACAAACAATCTTGGACAAAATAAAGACGGATTTATCGGCTGCTAGCATGCTCTTTGGCTAATGCTTGCTGCTCTAAAAGATGCTAATCATGCTAATCTTTCTCTTTCATTTTTTTCTTTTTTGACTGTTTTGATGGTGTATGTGTGTGGAGAATATCTTACAGAAAGCTTACTCTTTCACACACACGCACACACACAAATCCAACTATACATATATATATATATATATATATATATATATATATATATATATATATAGTCCTTTTCTCGCTAACAAACATTAACAGTTCAGCACTTCCACAATTCATATCTGGAATTTATTTTCTATTATTTCAAGCTGATTGTGAGAGTTCAGCTAATTATCTCTATTGTTATTATATTGGAAAGAAAAAAAAAGTATTTTTCTGCTGCTAGCATGTTCTGTGACTAATGATTGTGGCCTGCCAAGATGTTAACCATGCTATTTTTTTCTTTGTTTATTATTGCAATGGTGTCTTTTGTGCTCATTTCCATTTTAAAATTCAAACTTCAAATGTGGGCCACTGCAATTGCGCAATGCATAATTCTTATCTCGACAACTAACACTTTAGCGGTACAGCACATCCACAGTTTAATTTATTTTCAATTTTGTTTCTGTTATATCAGTTTATTTTCAACAGCTAAAGTAATTGTGTAAAGTGCTAATAGAAAGATTACAGTTCAAGGAAAAAAGACAGGCTTTATCAGCTGCTTGCATGCTAATGGTTGCTGCCCACCAAAATGCTAGCAATGCTAATCGTTTGTGTTTGTATGCTGACATGACCCTGCAGAAAGCTTGACATTTTTTTAAAATAAAACAGCATCTTTTACAGCATGACTTTGAGATCTTCATATTTGATCTTGATAGTCTGAGACTTCTTCCTTTTTTTAATTGGTCACAGGTCGCACGGCGTCAACATCTTCAGGGCCCTTCAGAGCCTTCCCCAAATCTCTCAGCTTGGACTTCGGAGGGCTGAAACATTCGCAGCCTCCTCTTCCTCAGTCTCTATCCCAGCAGCAGCAGACCACTGCCAATACCCAGGACAAGTATGCTGCGGTGTCTCACCTTGACAGCGTTTTCTCAGAAACAGGTATGCCACTTACTCCAGTGAATAATTCCTATGTGCTTGAACGTTGTTGACTAATTTGTATTTGTAAATATTCATTCAGGAGATCCAATCACCATTTCCCCCGCAGTATTACTGCAACAGCAGAAATCCACAGTCGCTCAGTTGTAGTAGCGCTCGTGTCGACAGGTTGGCTTTAATAAGAGATTGCGGCGGAGTCTGCGTGTGTTCCAGATTGTCACGGCCCGCTCAGCCCGGTTGCGTAATGTCCTTCCTCTAAATGCCAAGGCTGTTAGCCGCTGAATTACGCTCATTGTGTTTGCTTCGCATCACGCACAGTTGGCTTCAAAGGATCCCCTTGACTCGTTTTAATCGGTTTAAAATCGCCCGCTTTTTACTACCCAAGGCAGATCTTTTTTTTTTTTTTATGTTGAGGAGGAGAGCCTGTTTACTGACTGGGTCACAAGCAACTTTTGTTTTCATGTCAGAAATGGATTTAAATCATGTGTTTCCACTTGGATAGTAAGTGAAAAAGTCAGTGTGAAATGTTTGTCCGCAGCACCCCCTGCTGGGCCTCCACAGTATAGCTCACTTTTTGGCAGTCGACTTTCTTCTGGCTCCACTCCTGCCAGGTAGTTCTTTTTTCTTTTTGCTAAATCATCACATCACCGTCCTTTTTTTTTTTTAAAGGTCTCAAATTCTTAACCTCTTCTCCCATCAGCTCCCCGGGTGTTGATACAACGTCCACTTCACAAACATTTGCAAGTAAGAAGAACATGCTTTGAGTTTTAAATGATTTGCTTTTCCAATTATATACTCATTATTCCCTGAACAACTGGAGTGTTCCCTCTTTTGCATACTTTAAACTCTGTAATTGAAGCTTCTCAAAACCTTTTGGAGTGGTTTGACCTGCCTCATTAAATTGATTACTGCGAAGGCAAGGCTAGTGTGGGCGTGGATAAAGAAAGTATGATTTTATGTGAGAGTGTTGTGTATTCGCCTCCTGAACTGGTTAGCAGAATTCTATTGACCACCACCAGAGGGCACCAGTAAGACAGTACGTCAGTCTTCAAGTTGAACTCAACTTTATTTGGAACAGCGGTCCACATATCCTTAGGTATCATCATAGTATGTGAAAAACAACAAATTAACAACACTTGTAAACTAATAAACTTACATAAAGCTGCTTACATATTGTAAGTATATAAATGTACTGTATTTCGAGTTTACATTAGCAAGTTAGCAATTAGTACCAACAACTGCTGATGGCAAAGTACAAACATGAACGCAGAACGAACATGTAAACACAATAAATACTCATTGCTTACGGGAAGACGAGTAGCAAAGCAAATCTTCAACATAAATTAGAATGAATTGAAACACACTTGCGTCGTCATTCACTATTGCACCGCGATGAGCCGGATGACGAACGGAGATCGAAAAATCCGAAACGGAAATACAGCGCGGCCTTTAATCAAAAGCATGCATTTCAAAATAAAATAACTAAATGTCACAAACTGAAGCACTTGAAGGAAAGAAATTGAATATGTATGACAAATTGGGTTATTGTATGACTAAGAAAAATAGTGAAATGTGAGAGGGAGTATGTGAAGAGATATAGAAAGTGTGTCTTTATGTGAGAGTAAGAGACTGTGTGAGTAAGAATGTGTGCCTGTGAGAGTGATGGTGATTGAATATACTGTATATGACAAAGAGTGTGTAATCGAGTGGGAGACTGTCTCAGACTGAGAAAAATAGAATGTGAGATGGAGTGTGTGAGAGGCTGGTGTTTACATGAGAGAGATGTGTGGGTGTTTGAGAATGAGAGTGAGCAAGACTAAAAATGTTTGACAGTGTCAGAATGTGGATGAGAAGTGTGACAGTATTTGTGAGGGAGTTGTGAGATATTGAGTGTGAGAGTGTGTCCAATCATTCTGTGAGAGTAGGTGCTTCTGTTTATGCATGTCTGCCAGTATGTGAGAGAGAGGAAATTAGGGTGTGTGAAACCTGTGATATAGAATAGTGTGATATAGAATAGTGTTTTTGATTGTGAGAGAATACTGATAGTGTGAGAATTTTTGTGAAATTGTGAGAGAGTGCATTCCCTGAGAGTGTGTATAGTAAATGTGAGAGTTTGTATACAGAATGTGTGAGTGAGAGTGTGTGCTTTTGCTTTTCTTTGAAGTAAGACTCATAATCCAGGTTTACTGTCTTTGTGGGGACATCTTGTCCTTGTGGGGCCCCACTTGTCCAGACTTCTTTTTGAGGGTCCAGATTTGGTTTTCATGGTTAGGTTTGAATTGATTCTGATTGGGGTTAGGTAATCAATTGTGATGGTGAAGATTAGGGTTAAGGACTAGGAAATGTGTTTTGTCAAAGGGATGTCCCCACAAAGATAGTAAGACAAGATCTGTTTGTGTGTTAGATTTTCCCAACCCATTCAGCTCCAGCTCCACTTCCCAGCAGCCCGCCGCACTCTCCCCCAGTAACCCTTTCAGCAGCTCCCCAGGAGGTGAGTTTTGTGAAGGGGTAGCGGGGTCTTTGTTTATACTCCCGCCGCCGAATCGACAAATCACAAACGGTTGCGCTCTCCCCCTCAGGCGACGCCGCGTTTGTCACCTCGCCCACTTCAGTGTTCCCGCCGCCTGCCTCGTTTCCCCAAGAGGCCGCCAATAACCAGGAAGCCAACGGTAACGCATAGTTTCTTGCCGTGAGGGCTTCGCCGTTTGTTGTCAATATTGCAATTTACTCAATTATTTGAAATTGGTGACTTGTCCAGCACTACTTCCCAAATAGAGCAATTGCTATCTTTTTTATGTTGTGCTTCATAATCAGGAGAACCTTAATTATAAATCATACACAATACCCAATTTTCTTCAAATTCGCTTTATTATGAAAGGGTAGTTGACACTCCTGACTAGTGGTTATTTTAATATTAAGCCAATTGAGCATTGTAGTGATGAACCGTGACCTTTGGATGGCAGTGTTGCGCACGTTAGAGAAGAAATCCATACATACCACACAAACATTACATAGCCTACTTGTAATTTAAATTAAGGAATGGAAAACAATCTTTCATATGATGCCACCCTTGTTTGCATAGACATAGCACAAAATATTCTGTTGCCTTTTGAGTGAAAATGCTCAAAATTGGCCGGCACGCTAGAGGTTGCGTTTTCCGAAAACGCTCGGCAGTGAAAGAGTTAAAAAGCATTAAAATGATTTAATAGATTTTGTCAAAATCAAAACCTTAAATAGCATCATAACAAATTAAAACAGTGTCCAGAGGTATTTAAAAGTTAAAAATAATTGATGGAAAACTGAAAAACTGAAAATGTATTTCATTACATTTTCTCCATGGTTGGTAAACAATATTTATTTGTAGGGGACTGCTGACTTGATGTCATTTACAATGAACAAAATTGGCTGGAGTCCACAAGTTGCTCCAAGTTCTACTTCATTTGCTCTTAGTTTGAAAAGAAAATGTGTTGTTCCTGTCACTAAAATCCTGCATCATAAATTAACTCATCATATATTTATAGTTCAGTTTCACACACCTTTTAACTTGGCAGTATCTTTTTAAATGAACTAAACCATGCACCCACAAAAAAATATTTTGATATGTGCTTGGCCACAAGAGGGCAGTAAGCTATAGTAATATAATCCGTTCTTGACAGAGGATAAAGAACATATGTCTGTGAGTTTTGTTATTGTATCTACCAAATATTTTCAGGCTTCGCCGCCTTCCCCGCGTGCGACTCTCAGCCCAAAGTTCCTCGGCCCATGTCGGTCAATCCTTTTACAGTGAGTACTCTTGTCAATTTTTTTTTTTTTTTGGTCTGCGAATTGTGTGAGGCATCGCCAAGCGACTTCGCTGACGTTTCGCTCTCTTTCAGGGAAACATTTACCCCAGTCGGGCCACGTCGCGAAACCCTTTCATCTGACTAACCCTCCTTACGCCTTTTACCCATCCATCTCTGGGAAAAGTGAACTGTATTAGTCACCGCCACCATTTCAATGCCTCAGAAGTATTTTCCTCCTCCCCCTGTCCTCTTATTTATGTGTGTTTACTTGTGTGCGTGTTTAAAAAAAAAAAAAAAAAGCTTGAATGTAATTATGACTTCAACTAGCGAGATCTATTTTAACAGCACTAGCATTTTTTTTTTTGCGGGAATAAACACTCAAAGCGCTGCTACTTTGCTTTCATCCCCCCTGCTCTATAAAAAAATATAAATATTTTTTTTTTTGTTGAAACTTTTTGACTGAAGGAAAACTCACCCCCAAATTAACTTTGTTTTTGAAGG
This sequence comes from Hippichthys cyanospilos, assembly GCF_059441005.1. Taxonomy (NCBI): domain Eukaryota; kingdom Metazoa; phylum Chordata; class Actinopteri; order Syngnathiformes; family Syngnathidae; genus Hippichthys; species Hippichthys cyanospilos. The sequence goes on from NC_142369.1 coordinate 9,008,806, forward strand.
CTCGTCGCCTTAAAGCCTGTCTTTTGTTTTCCTTTCTAGGATGTTAACTACTGCCAGGCTGCATGAGCTTAGAGGGCTAAAAAAAGCTATTGAATGTAAAAATAATAATAATAAAAAATAACTTATAATACTGCAAAAAATTATAGTGCTTCTTATACTGGACCAAAATTGTTTTTGTTTTGTGTGTGTGTGTGTTTTTTTTTTCTTTTTTTTTTACATTGGGTGGGGGGTGAAGTTCTCGTAAAGATTCGTTCAACCACGTCTTTGTCATGGCAAATATTCATAAAAATCAGTTTGATGCTTTACTGCTGAGTGTAAGAAGCGTGTTTTCCATAAAATAAAGCAGTTTTACACAAAGTCCCTTCTTCTGAATTTCTCCATCAGGGGGCGCACGTTGCCCGTTTATTTTTTTGCATGTCCTCGAGGTTACTTTGGGATGCAAGTTGCATAACAGGCAGTCTGCTTTAGGAATAGTACTCCTATTTTAGGAAGGCCACCAGGATTATAGGACACATTGCTTGCTTATTACTTGCGGTTTTACTGCGATATACGGTGAACCCCCGCTATTCGCTGGGAATAGGGACTTGGCCACCTCACGATTTGAACAATTCTTTGTAGATTTGACACCTGTTTAAATGCATTAAAAAATCTTTAACCCTCAAAAAATTGCAGATAAACTGAACACATGCGTTATCCTCAAAATAAAAAACAAAAACTACACAAAAGACTATATTAATAAGAAAAATAGATTCAACACAAATGTGCTTAATTGTTTAAAAGTACTGAACTCTACTTAAGTGTAGTAGAATAAACAAAAACTTGTAAAGTCCTCCGTTTTTTATTTAAATTCCTTTTTTTTCACGTACCAGTCGAGGCACGCACCACATGCATGTATTTTTTTTCGGAATAAAAGTGTCTTCTAGATTAAAAACTGTATGTATAAACTGTGTGTGTGTGTATATATATATATATATATATATATATATATATATATATATATATATATATATATATATATATATATATATATATATATATATATATATATATATATATATATATATATATATGAAAAAAAAACATGACTTTTCTCATCAGAATTTTTTTTTGTTAATCGAAAATGTTGATTTCAGAGACTACTTTAATCGTGCCTCTCATTAAACTGCACTTTTCAACCTCCTTTACGTCGCAATTTTTCGGTCCCTGAACGCACCATTTTTCAGGTTACTCCCTAGTCATCTTGACAGAAATTGGCGAAATGTAGTTAGGTATTCTGTTACTGTACTTTGGGTAAAAATTTCAGTCACTTCGGTAGAGTGTTACCTTTTTTTCTGACAGTTTTACTTTTATTTTTACGAACACATTAACATGGAACCTGGAACGTGTTGTTCCTGCGTGTTTATTTCATTGTAAAATTTCAAGCTGTCAGAAAAAGTAATGCTCCATCGGAGTGATTGAAATTTCGACGTTGCATGAATTAAATAGTGCAAAGTATTCAAATATTCAATAATTATCAGTCAACATTGAAACCGAATCTTGATTTTTCACTCATTAAATCCAGTCATTGAGTGTTCTCCGAGCTCAAACAGAGGTCCATGAACGCCCCGCGTTCCGGAGTACTACTAGGACATAGTGTCGTGTCGAGTTGAGTGACAGTCCCACAGTAGTGGACCACCACGGACGCGGAACCGAGTCGGCGGGGTGCTCAAGCGGTTCCACACACGGCCGAAATGCGATTAAACTGCTTTCGGAACCGCTCGTAGTAAGTAGCTGCTGAGCGGAGCGCGAAAGTTGCGCGCGGCGTAAAGCGTGAGGAGAAACAGGAGGAGGAGGAGAAGAAGGGACGTAAACAAGACTCTCGGACGGGGGGCAGTCCAGCTCACATGGCCGAGTGGGGGGAGCCGCGAGATGTTTGAATGAGCTCCGCCAGCTCGCCGCGAGGACACAACGCGTCGCCCGGCTGGGGGGCGCTGGTGGCGGTGGACACGATGGAGGGCCAGGCGGCGGAGAACGGCGAGGACGTGCGCAAGAGCGGCTACCTCCGCAAGCACAAGTCCATGCACCGGCGCTACTTCGTGCTGCGCTCGGGTTCGGAGCGCGGCGCTGCCCGACTGGAGTACTACGAAAGCGAGAAGAAATTCCGCGCTAAGGCCCCCGTCCCGAAGAAGGCCGTGCTGCTGGAGACCTGCTTCAACATCAACAAGCGGGCCGACTCCAAGAACAAGCACATGATCGTGCTGTACACGCGGGCCGAGAGCTTCGCCGTGGCCGCGGAGAACGAAACGGACCAGGACGACTGGTACCAGGCCATGGTGGACCTGCAGTGCAAAAGTGAGTACGTGTGCACGAGGGGGCAAACGTGGCAAACGGCGGCTGCGGGGACCATTAGGCGCGTGCGTGCCTGCGTGCGCTTGAGGAGTTTTTCCTTTTTTAAATGTCCATCCCAGGAAAGCAGCATCACGCATTTTTGCAGGGAAAGTGGAAGCATATCATTTCGTGCGTGCGGTTTCTCTCATCTCGGAGAGTTTGGGAACACGCGGGTGATATTTTCAGTTTGTTTACGTCGCAGAATGCCAACATGTTCAAGATAGAATCCAACTTTTCGGGTGTTTTCCTTTTCTGCAGAGGAACATGCAGTTCACATCATACAGATTGAGTGAGGGCACGTGCACAAAGAGGGACACTAGTGCTGCTTGAGTACCGGCGCTCTGCCTGGAGCCAGTTATTTTTTCATTCATTCATTTTTGATTAAAAAAAAATAAAAGTTAGGTATGACTGAACAATATGGCACCAAAAAATTGCAGGCATCGTCACAGTTTTTCAATATTGTTTTAAAGCATAAAATATGATGAATTTAAATACCCTGTTTACTAAACATTACAAAAAATGTAGAAAAATATAATCATTATATAATTAGAGACATTATCATTATCATCTAGTACTCGCTCAAAACATTTGCGTTAAAATTAGTGTCAGTTATGTGTAAATATGTGCCAAAAAGGACATTCAAAAACACACTCACACACACACACACACACACATATATATATATATATATATATATATATATATATATATATATATATATATATATATATATATATATATATATATATATATATATATATATACACACATACACAGTGGGCCCCCGGGCAGCGGCTACGCTCGTATCTCGAACTGCTCGTATCTCGAACTGTTCGTATAACGGGCAATCCAAACCCATGTTAATTCGTGAATGCGTGCAACGCGCGCAATAGGTATAAACATCACGACTGTACACATATATTGAGATTGAGTGACATAATCTACTGTACAGTTGCATTAATTAACAAATACAAAGGAAAAATGACTTTTAGCTTTGGAATGACGTGACTTGAGCTGGGTGGAAGCGTAGGGGAGCAGAGACCAACGCTCGTAGTCTATACGGCGAAGCAGATATGCTATTGGTCTTACAATGTCAGAGTGACTCTTTCAGTCAAGGTGTAAGTCACGGAGATGCTAAAACATCATCCTCTTACTTCTTCCTTTATCACTACAAGTAATTTTAGAAGCTATGTCTAACAGATAAAGTTTGCAAAGTCTTCACAACATTCCTCCCTTCCGTTTTTCACTCATTTTCTCTCCTTCCTTCCATCCTGTGCCATCAAGCTAGATAAAGGCGTTCGGCCAATAGCATATCGGCATTTCTGTGACTGACGTGTGACGCCGGCCAATAGCATCTCCGTGAGTGAGACCGGGTGACCTTAATCGACCAATAGCATATTGGCATCTCCGTGACTGACTGATAATTACTCACACTTTTTTTTTAAACGGTTGGAATGTATTGACAATTAATTAAAAAAAACACATTTAAACCAATGACAATTCTTTGTCCTGCAATCGGCACATTTAATTTCATGTCAGCTGTTTTTCCCTTTAGCTGTACAAACACTACACTTAAATGGTAATATATTTAGACACCGTGAGTGAGACAGTCACTGTGACGTTGTAAGACCAATAGCGTTCACGCTACTGCCACAAGTATCTACTGATGATTTAGATGACGCATCTGCTGATCTTGTTGACGCAGTTAAGCGAGAAACATATTTACATACTCAACGGCGATTTAGATGACGCATCTGCTGATCTTGTTGACGCAGTTAAGCGAGAAACATATTTACATACTCAACGGCCGGCATGTCGGATTGCTCGTAAGGCGAATTGTTCGTAAATCAGGGTGGGTGTTAGCCGGGGGCCGACTGTGTATATATATATATATATATATATATATATATATATATATATATATATATTGTGCCGAACAATTGGGTCGGCCCACTTAAAATAATAGGTGGATAATGCGCCGATGTGTCAAAATTGGATATTGTATTTATGTACAACATAACCTAAAATATTCAACAACACAGAATTTTGGATCACATTGGCCCAACTCTATTTTTAACCCAACAGTTTTTAGAGTAGACCAAACCAATATTGAGTCAGTTTACCCAATTTTGGGTTGATTTGCTCCAAACAAGAAATGGATTGTTTTGTATATGACAACCTCAAAAATTGGGTTGTTTTGTGTCAAACAATCCAGAAAGTTGGGGCAAAGCGACACAAATATTGGGTCAGTACTTTTTTTTAACCCATAATTTGAATATTTTTAACCCAACTGTTTTTAAAATGGACTGCCCCAATATTTGAGTCAATTTACCCATTTTTTGATGGTTTTCTTTGGGTTGTTCTGCATCAAACAAAAAATCCAGAGAGTTTGGTCAAATTAACACAAATATTAAGTTTAAACCCATAATTGTGTTGTTTTTGACCCAACTGTTTTTATATCGGGGACCAACCCAATTTACCCAACTTTGGGGTGATTTGCGCCAAACAAATATTATTTATTTGTGTACAAAACAATCCCCAAAATGTGTTGTGTGAAGCAATCCCCAAAGTTGGATCAAACTAGTCCAAATCTTGACCCAATTGTTTTTAGCATCTGGGGTGCAAGGTTGAACTCGATTCTGAATCGTAAAAGCAAAGAAGAGCCACGGAGGCCAACATAGTAAACATTACATTTTTGAAAAACAGCTGATTCCTCTGATCAATTCAAAATTCAGTGATTTGGATTTATGAGCTCGCCATTTAAGAAAGGGTGTGTTGACTTTTTATAGCCCGTGTGACTTCTGTTCACCTTTGTTGTAAACGAGTTCATTGACCATGTGGGCAGAGATTAATAGATGCAGTAAATAGAGCTACTATTTTTTTCTTGATTGCTGGTGCGATTTCTTTTGGGGTGCTCAAGCACCTGCCTCCAAAAAAAATGTGTGCACATGCATGCACTGAGAAATAACTTTTCCCGAACCGACTTTTCCCGAAGAGCCCCCCCCCCCCGTGTTGTTGCGTCTTAATGATGCCTGAAGTGCTCACGAGTGGGCCAAACGCGCACATTCCACAATCGGCGTCTATCGGCCCGCTGTGTAAACACAGCTGTCGGAGCGACGGTGTGGAGCGCGGCCACTCCGTAGTCACCTGTTCGACCTTCCCTCGCCTCTCCTCTCGGAGTTGCTGACGCAATCCGAGCAAACAAGATCCCAAGAGTTCAAGGTGCTCCTCACACATGACCTGCTGCTCTGTTACATAAAGCGGCTGATTAGCGGCGGCGAATCGCCTGAGCGTGGACACTTTGTCTTAACACGATTGTGTTTATGTGCAGGTCACCTTTGCCTAGCATTTAGCATGTTTCTGCGAGCCTTTAGGGAATGTGTGTGTTGACGCATACTGCCCGCATGATAAAAATCACTGGCAACAAGAACAAGCTATGAAAATGACGTAAAATGGCTAATTCAAACAAATGCTGGACTTCCTTCCTCAATGTCGGGCATTGGTCCTCGAGTCTTTTTTGTGTGTGTCTCGTGATAGTTGTTCATCAAGTTTCAAGCCGATTGATGAAGTTAGTGTCTAATTCTGTAAATTTTAAGGTTCCTTGTTCATGGAATTTGCCTCAAAATGGTTGACTTCCTGTTGACTTTTTGGCATGGCTTTGGAGCGTTTTGTTATGCTAGACATGTCACACCAAATTTCTTGATTATTTAATGAAACTGGTGACGTGGGGTAATTATTTTCACAATCTCAGACTTCTTTTTCATGGCATTCACACCATAATGGTTGACTTGTAGTTCCTCTTTTTTTTTGTCGTGGATCCTTGAGACATTCGTGTATGTTTTGTTATGATAGACATGTCCACCAAATGTCATGTCAATTATTGAAACTGATCATGGTGGGTATTTATTCTTTTTTTTTTTAACTCACTCCGAGGCCATTTTTCATGGAATTCGCACCACCTGTTCAATTTTGGGTCCTTAAAGGGAGTAATTGAAGTGTGTACTTTTTCGCATGTGCCCGTGGGAGCTTTAGGGGCATTATAGTAAATGCAGCAACACACACCCTCCTCCTGAGGCTGTCTGTAGATATAACATACATGGCGACCTCCGGAGGGGTGCCACCCCCCCAAGTAATATCATTTCATGATCACTTGACCTACGATTATATTTAAAACATACTTTGGGTCGTTAAAGGGCGTATGTGTAATTTTTATATGCGCCCTTGGGAACTTTAGGGACATTACGGTAAATGCAGCGATGCACACTCCTCCTACGGCTGTCCGTAGGTATAATAGACATAATAGACAGCCTCCAGAGGAGTGCCACCCCCCGTTTAATATTATTGAATGATAACTAGACCTACGATTATATTAAAAACATTCTGTTGGGTCGTTAAGAACACATTATTTGAAATGTATAATCATTTAATTGATTCATTTTTAATGAAAATCTTACACATTGTCACTTTAAGACTTTTTCATTCATCGACTTTTTCTGTGATAGACATGTCCACCAAATTTCATGTCTATCGATAAAACTGATGACAGGGACATTTTTTAATTAGAATTCACACCAAAATGGCTGACTTGCTGTTCAGTATTGATCATGAGGTCCTTGAGACTTTCTTGAGGCTAGTGGCATGGAGTATTTTTTTTTCTCATTTGTCCAGACCCTTTTTTTTTTTTGTGGATTTTGCCCCAAAATGGCTGACCTCCTGTTCATTTTGGAGCTGAAGCATGGAGATGAGCATGATTTTTTTTTTTTTTAATTTCCAGGCAACTTTTTTTATGGAATTTGCCCCAAAACGTCTGATTTTATGTTCATTTTTCATGCGTCCTCTTATGATATAGACGTGCCCACGAAATGTGGTGTCATTTGGTAAAACTGGTGTGGAGATGTCTTTCACCCACTTAGTGTTGTTCTGCTACTACACATGCACGGGGTCTTCGAAAGGTTAAGGGGAAAAAAAACAAACAAACATACAAGAACCCACTCCCTCCTGACATTGGCTGGTACAGAAGTGAAAAAGGTCATGGCTGACTGCTGCCGAAACCCTCAGTGGCAAACGGTCCCGACAAACAAACTAAACACTGTCGGGATTCCTGCCGCTTATACCCCGCCTCTGGTATGTTCCGCATAGCCGTGAGTACAGTGAAGAACTTGTCCCTTACTTGAAAAATTCACAGCTTGCAGACCGGGAGCTCGCAGGGGCCCGCAGCCAAGAGATGCTGCACTGTTCTGCCTGGAGCCACACCCTCAGCGCGGTAGCTGCTGTGAGAGGTTCTTTTCAAAGCACGGCAGGATTTAGCCATCTCCGTTTAGAGTGGGCGCTGCAGGTGAAATCGCAGCTTTGGATTAAAGTTTGAAATAATCAGGCGCCGCAGGGGAGCCTTATAAGCCTGTCGCGACAGACTCTGCTGTGCTCCTGGCGCACATGAAAGATCTAAAAATGTTTTCACATCCTGAAAATTTAAAATTGATCCAAAATCTTATTTTTGCTTCATCGGGGCTGTTCTAGTAACAGCCTTGGCCAGCTGGGGGCAGTAGACAGACAGACAGATGTACTTTTCATGCACGTGTCGCAACTCCTCGCATGTCATCAGTGCAGCACTAATATATTAGTCATTCTTTGCAGAGGATAAAGAAATTATGACATGTTGCCGCAGAGTTTGTTTTCCATCTGTTGCTGATTTCATGATTACAAAAAAAATAAAACCAAGGTTAGAATACGTTACAAAAACTAACACAGTTACTGAAATTAAACTTGAGAAAGTTTTTTCATAAAAAAAAACGAAAATGCTTAAAAAATGAAAATAACAGAAACGCCATCTTATGTGTACAAAACCAACTATGATTATAACAAAAATGTGAAATTTCTTTGTGAATTAAGATCTTATGCTAACCTTTGGGTTCATTTTAAATGTATGTATTTCAGTCATCCTACATAAGAAGGAAGGTCATGCAAAATTGTAGTTTCCTTTCTTTCATCATACTTGTGACCTTTTTTTTTTGAGCTAACACTTCACATATTATACGTTTGCAGATGTGCTTTTTTCAAGATTCAAGTTTTATTGTCACATGCATAGTAACACTACAAAAATTCTTTTGAATAAAAGATAATTAGCTTTCTTTCATGAAACTACACTAATGAGTGAATGATTATTGCCGAGAGGCTGAAATCAGAAAATTTGGACAATATTAAGTTAAATAATAGTTCTAAACCAGGGGTGTCAAAAGTATGGACCAGGGGCCATTTGGGGCCCTCTGTTTATTTTTTAGTGGCCCATGGCATATCCTGCTTGTAAATTTGTTACTAATACATTTTTATATGCTTTAGACCTCATCTGAATACACAAATATGCAACTAGTTTGCATTTCTCTTCGTAATACCGTGATTAAAGATTTTTCTATTACAAGTAAATTGATTGTAAGGTCCAAAATGTAAAAATAGCACATGATTCCAAAGTAACTGCTTAAAAATTGTGTACTTATGCCAGAGTGCTCCTGTTTTAGTTCTGTATTTGACTGCTATTCATTACAAGAGCTGGCATTTTCTGGTGGGTTGCAGGGCCTCCTACAGCCTCAAAATATTTTCAAATCCCAAATGACTTGCCTCATAGAAAAACATTCATGTGGAACTTTCCCTCACCCCCAAAAAACTGTAATATTCAGCATAAAAAATACAAGATGCAAATGATTCATTTTGATGTTCTTTATATATTAAAGTTAAAAGAAAAATCATTTTTTTTGTAAATATCTTCCATAGGAGGAAAATGTTTGAACATCTGCTCTAAACAATTACTTGATTATGAAAATAGTTGTCCATTAATGTTAAAAGCTCTAATATATATTCATATATAAACTATACTATATAAACCAGTGGTCGACAACCTTTTTATCTCCACGGACCCATCAGCGCCTGAGATTTTTACTGCAGACTGGAGTAGCTCAAAATGTACAAAAATGTACGCAAATTACATTAAGTCAACTATAACACTGGATTACAAAATGTATTCATTTCAAGGGAAATACCTGGCACAAACGAAAATGCAAATGAGCTAAACGCATACAGGGCAGCACTAAATAACATGATGACGATAAGAGCTAATATTAGCTAGCATGTTATCCACAGTCACAAGTTGTTGGATCAACTAACAAACAAATTTTGGCTATATTATCATACATCAACATTCTTACAAAGAAATAACAATTTACAGACAGTCGTGGGCCAGATTTAACAATACAAAACAATGTGTGCGTCACCGACTGACTGCTCTTCAAACCACACCATCCTTCTCATTACAAAATGTAATATCAACAGCGGCCAGAGGCGGCGCCAAAAAACAAAGCACAAATGAATGAAGTGTTAAACTAAATCAGTTCAAAAACATTATATCAGCTGCGGTCCACGCGGCCCGGTACTAGTTGATCCACGGACCGGTGGTTGGGGACCACTGATAAAGACTATACTATATAAACTACTAACTATCATTAAAACGAAGCTAAAGCAAAGCATTTTCCAAAAAAAATACTAATACAAACAAAAAACTGCTCCAAAAACTTAGCAAAACAATATTCCAAAGGGCGTTCAAACCAGCAAACCAGGCTTCACTCAGAGGAGACTTTGATTTTGTTTTTATGCCACGCACAACTTTTGATCTCATCCCGTATCCTGCCTCACTTGATCCCGGGAAATTGTCCCAAAGCGACCCGGGAAACGCCCGGTATCACACGGGCTCTCCTCGAGCGGACGCTAATTAAACAAACACGAACGCGCTGCCGTGCGGGGCGATCCGCGGCTCGCCGTTATTTATTCAGCTGAGTCTAGTAAGACCCACTGGAGTATCGAGTACAGTATCAGTATTGAGGGTGGCTATTTGTTCAGCTATTAGGAGTCAGTGGAGTGTGTAAAGGCTTAACCTCCACAGAACGAGGCGGAGGTGCGGCCCCGAGCTCGCCGTTTGCCAGGAAAATTGCCCTCGGCTCTGGCACCACCTCAGGAATTGTTGACCTCCATAAAACCAAATAGCAGAGTCCAAATTTGGAGCTGCAGCGCCGGCTATAAACAAGACGGAAATTGTATCTCCACGCAGACGGTGGCTCGTGTGTGTTGCTGTGCTGGCAACGAAAAAGTGTTGTTACAAGTCTTTGAGTGATCATAAAATTGATCTTTATCCATTGGTGTTGCCGCTTGGCTCGCAAGCGAATCAGCTGCTCTGCAGACGTCACATCGTTTTCTTTTGAAGCTTGCCTGACGTCACCATCGGGGCGACGACGATTCGTCGAGTGACTAGATGCGCTTTCAGTCGATTTATTGAACTATTGAAGGAAAAAAAAAATTGCCAGTAAACAGTAAGTCACACTGTCATTTGTTGACACCTACGTCAATCACTAGTAAAGCTAAACAATCAAATTTTAATATAATCGAGTAAAATTGTAACTGGTAAAAGCTACAATTTTGAGTGGAAAAATATGCTTCATTTCAGTTGGTAGGCTTGATTTTTTTTTCTTTTAAATTATTATAATTACAAAAAAAAAATATATATATATATATATATATATATATATATATATATATATATATATATATATATATATATATATATATATATATATATATATATATATATTTATAAAACATGAATCGTCGGAATGTTCGATTTGATTTGTTTGTTTTGATTTTCAGACTGATACCAGTAGTACGTACGGCTAGGTAATATGGCCAAAAATGATGATTAAATGATTTTAATTTATTTTAATTTAAGTAATAAACCAATAAACATTCATTTAAGGGTTCAAGTTATGACAAAAATAAACTCAGTGGAAAATATTCAGATTTCCATAATATATAGTGATTTTAAATAATTTTTTAAACATATTTTTACTTATCTTTCAGGAGGGTAAACCAGTGGTTTCCAAACTACAGCCCGGGGGCCATTTGTGGCCCTACATGCACCCATATTTTTAGCAGTCAGCCGCATATTCGAAAAATACATTTTGGCCCACAATCCTATTGAGAAAAGTAATTAAAAATGTTTGATGGTAGGCATTAGGCAGCATTTACTGTGTTTAACAAATTAAAGTAGAAAAAAAGTGTTAAAGTGGCTTTCTATTTTTTGATATACGGCCACTGAAGGAAGAAGTTTGGACATGAAGTACTAGCTGTTTTTTCATTTATATAAATACTGTTTATTCATTTAAAATGTTGAAGTGTGAGGTTAAAGCAGGGTTGTAAAATTGCTGGGACTGAATGAGTTAAGTAATTAGTAACTGTAAGTATGTCTTGTAAAACACTCATGCAGTATTTCACCACAAAACATCCATTTCTCAATTAGCCAATTAGCTAGCCAATTTTCAAATCTTTGCTCTTTAAAATTCATGGAATTAATTCATTACCCACCTATATCAGATACAACATTTCACGACAAATATTCAGTACCTCACTACCTAATCAACAAGATTTGATGTGATTGACGCCACATAAATGTGACATCCCTGCATGAATAAAATGAGGTAATTATGTTTATTTGGGATTAGGATTATGAGCAAATCATTGGCAATATTTCTCTTTCGTTTAAACACCACTGTAACAAAGAGGTATACGAGAGATGTCTTTTTTTTTCCAATTTTGTGCAGAGGGGATCATTATCAAACGTGGTTATTTAGTTGCCACTCGCATGGGCCAATGAGATCTGCATGGCCCGATTAGGCGTTAAGCCACGCTAAGCGGTGCTCATCCCCCTAATTAAGCGCTAATTGCTGTCTCGAGTGTCCACTGCTGGTGGCACAGTGCGGGCTTTGTCCCGAAAAAGCCAGCGCAGGAAGTCTTGGCAGTTATTATTGGCCTCGCGGGCTGCTCCGACACCGAACCAGCGCCGCTTAGCAGACGCTAACGCCGTCGGCTAATCTCTGCAGTCGACAAAACTCAACGCAGCTCCGCTTATCTTTTGGCTTTGACCTAAGAGCAAGGGCGGAGCACCTGCAAGGGATGCGGGTGTTTTTGCTTGATAGTGTTTCAGACATTTGAATGCTTCAAAGTAGCACAGTGCTACCTTGACTTGCAAGTGGGACTGAACAATTTTATTACAGCGTTTTCTTTATGTTCTCTCAGTATTGCATTTGGGATTTTACTTCTGATTTTCATTTTCGAGGTCTTCTTCCTTTATATTTGACCAAATATAAGAAATTAAGCTTTATGGAGTAAATAAATTATAAAAATACACACGCACACAATGATAAGCTTTTTTTTAATGAACAATGTGAGATGTAAATGTGGAAAATTACTCAAGCCAAATTAGGAAGCTTGTCCCTAACATGACAATTGCGATAAAGTCTGCCTGTGTATTTTTCAGGCCCATCTCTCGAATATCTGATATTTTTGTCTGAGAAGTACAGCAATCCAATCAGGACAGAGCGTCTATACATTTTTACTGTTATTTAGAAATCTGAGGCCTTTTGATCAACTAAAATAACCTGGAAAGGGCATACATAAATTTGTCTTGCAGTCCAGATGAAATCATATCAAAGATAATGTACAAGGACATGCAATGTTATCTGTTTTAATCTTTATGAAAATATTTTTCACAGTTTTTTCTTGAGTTTTCTCATGTTTGAATTCATTCATTAAATTACTTTATGTAATTAAATTCTAAAGCAATCAATTATTATAATGATTACCTTAGTGCCTAATAGATTTTCGATTAAGAAGAATTAGGTGGAAAAGTAATTGATAGCTTAGGATAATTTAGTTCTAAAGTACAGTAATCAATTTCTGTAGCTACTTAAGTACTAAAGTATTGATTACTTTAGGTCATAAGTGCAAAAGTAATTGGTTACTTTGGTACTTAAGTACCAGAGTAGTATGTTATTTTAGGACTTTAGTTGTTTATTACCTGAAGTCATCAATTACTTTGGTAATTAATCACCTGTAATAATCAAATCCACAATTTTTTTGTTTGTCTTTTTTTTGGCCTACCTTATTATTTGCTCGATTATGGAATGTACTCTTCCCGCTGGTGTGAACAGAATAAGAATTTTATTGTGTGGTTTTACTATGCATATGACAATAAAAAAGCTCTTGAACTCTTTTTTGCACTGTATTACCAAAAGTAATCAATACTTTAAAACCTAAGTATCTAAAGCCTTCAATTATTTTAGAACTGAATCACCAAAAATAATCGATTACTTTTCCAATGAATTATAATCGATCAAAAATTTATTAGGTACAAAAGTAATCACTCGTAGTTATTGATTACTTTAGAACACAATTAGTAATTAGTAGTATTGTTAAGTAATCAATTACTTTAGCGCATAAAAACTGTACCTAAAGAAATGGATTCCATTTTAGGTTCCATTTATGGTAAAATAAGAGACAAGACAACCTACAAACTCCACTCCAGCTGCGATTCAAACCCAGGACCTCAGAGCCGTTAGGCCGACTCGCTAACCACTTTTCCAACGTGCCGCCATTTTCCATAGTGCCGCCTTTAAGTGCATCCGACGCTTTTAAAGTATCGATTATTGTTGATGGCTCACATTAGCTCTGTGGTTGTAGCGGTCAGGAAGTGGCCCCAAATTTATCAGCTTTACATTACTGGCCCCGCCCCCACTATTTCCTCACATGTCCTCGGGGATGCAATGGAATACGCTCCATTTCTGGGATGTGTCCATGTCCAGAATGCGCTCCTTTGTATATTTCATTCGGATTCTCCGTGTTTTTTTTTTTTTTAATATCTTCTCCATGTCTTCCGCTGTGAAGCATGACTTAAAAATTCAGGAGATTTTAAATTTAGGTGACATGAAATATTCACTTGCTCGGCACTGACAAACTTAGTAACTTGATTCCTGACTTGCTGCAGCCTTATTTATAGGGCTGAAAGATTTTGAAAAATTATCTATTCGTGATTTATTTTTTCATGAATATTGCAATTATGATTTAATATGCGATTTTTTTCTTTCAAAAGAATTTGTTTGTTTATTTTTATGCCAATGTTTTCCCTTTTTCTGAAAATGAATATAGGCTACCATTTTGACTACTAATAATTGGTCGAGGTTTATTTGTATTTCAAGTCTCAAAATAATTCCTCAATTATCAAAACTAATTATTGATTCATTTTATTGATTAGTTAGTCAAGCATACATTTTTTTCAACCAATCACAAAATTTTCAGAATCACTTACCATATTTTGGACGATAACACGCACAGGATTATAAACCACAAAACAAAAACTCAACAGAAAAACTATTTTTGTCATGTTGAGGCCGCACCGGATTATAAAATTTTTGTTTTGATTTGAAATTTTCAAACTACTTGTTTACAGAAACATCCTGGCTTAACATGTCTGTGTGTTTAGAAATGAGAGCAACACCAACATGTGTTCCATATAACACCGACACACTCGGAATGTTAGAATACTACACCAACATAACGGTAACATGCCTGTTTGTATAGACTAGTGAAGAGTGCCCCCTGGTGGCTTGTAAAATAGCAGTTTAAACTCATAATCAATACTCCTTCTGTCTCTGTTTTTCGGGAAATTGCCCCTTGGTGGCTAGTTAATAAAAATACTGCAATTATGTGGCCCTGGACTACAAGGTGCAGGGTCCAAAGTGTGAGAAAAAAGTAGCATCTGAAATTTACAGTAATCCCATTTGTACACGCTTGTACCATATTTACATAAAGGGACAATGTGTAAGACTTGGACCGTTTTTCATTCCGAACAGCAGGAAGTGCTGCATTTACCATTGTCCGTAGGTATAACAGACTCGTCAGCCTTTGGTAGAGTGGCACCCCCATGTAATATCATTTCATGATAACTAGACCTACGAATGTATTTTAATCATACTATTGGTCGTTAAGAACACATTCGCAAGTTTAGGAAATTAATAATCATTTCATGTATTACTTTTTAATGAAAAACGGTCTAAATCTTACACATTGTCCCTTTAATCATTGAACACAATTCGTTTCCTGTGAAATACAGCTATTGGACAAAACGACCCAATCTGAATTTGCAAAGTATGCAAATTCATCATTTTTCCAAATAACCGTTGAATAACTTTTAAAAAAACGATCTAATTGTATTTTTGATTGAATATGTCATTTAAAATTCCTTTTCCCATGTTTTTCTTTTTTTTTTTTGTATTTTTTTCAATTGTGGTTTGAAAACTGTATACTTTTTTTTTTTTTACAATTTCTTTTTTTGTTGATTATTTGGTCCGGTACATTTACAGACTCAAGCTGCTCCGTCAAAGAATGCGGGAACGTTGTGTTCCCGGTCGCTATGTTTACTACCTCAACACCAGGCTAACCATCAAGACGGAGACGCGCGCCAGTAGTTTGAGGTTCTCTTTGTGTTTATTTTTTTTTCTGTGTCCCATCCTTAAATGCCTCCTTTTCTGGCTCTCCGGATAACTGGGAACACATGCGAATTTAACCTTAGGCAGATGGCGGCGTCGGCGTGGGGAAGTGTTCTCCAGTGCGGGCCCGCGTGGAGGGATTACGCACGGTGCGGCTGGGCGAAGCTTTAGGAAATGGCGAGTTTGAAACGAGGAAAGGGGGTACGCATGGCGGCCCTGGGAAAAGTAGTACAAAGAATTGAGGGCGGGCGGGGTAAGGAGGGGCGGTCGAGAACAGCGGAGGAAAAAAAACAGTCTTTGCAGTGTCGAGAAGCGTCACGGCGTGCTGCGGCAATGAGGTCACGCGTTGGAAATGCGAGGAGACGACTGCTCGGATTTACAGGACGCCGGCTGTGGAAAAGGGATTCTATAATGCCATAAATTGGAATCGTTTTGGAGCGAACCCCGAAAAATGAATCGCGGTCGGCGTATTGAGTCGTGACCTAATTGTGACGATGTAGACGCTTTTTTTTTGCTGGCTTTTGTGGTTTGAAAGGTAGCAAGTGGTACATCATGTACCGCAAAAATAAAATACTCAACCCTCCAAGTACGACAAAATATGCAAAATTTTAAGTGACAGGTATTGCAACACAAACAATACAACTGTCATGTTTTCTTTATCCTCCGTGAGGCACGCAGAAGCAGCACAACGGCCACTCATTTGGTGCAAAATCTGACAAAAATGATCTTTTTCATTGCGCCATTAACTGCCACTTTTCAAAAAGTAAAACATTGCAGTACAGTGTTTTTTTTTTTTTCCCTTCAAGACCGCAAGTGGCAGACTGACAATCACTTTTCTCAACGATTTCAGTTGCCTTGGAGGAACACAAATCAGATGCACCCCAAGGTCGTTGCTGAGGCAGCAGGCTCAAGGCAAATGCGTCATACCGTACCTTTCAGGTGTTTTGCTTTATCCGGCATGAGCCTTTCTCCACACTTTTGATGCAGTCTTTCTGCTGCATCAAGCTAGCAATTTTCTGCTACCTTCATAGACTTGCCTGGAAGACACCCCCAGAGAGAGACAAGCCAGAGGTGCTCCATAATTTATGTTACACCACCATGGATCAATTCTTGCTTTATGTAACCAGGAGTGGATGGAGTTGAGATTTTTTTTTTGTAGGCCTGAGTGGCCTCAAGAAGTAAATGTGTACTGCATAAATAGAGATGAAGTATTTCTTTTTAAATATTTTTTCAAAGTAGTCTTCCCATGTATTTTTCATCAAACCTGAGTAAATCCGTCCACCCATCCATTTCCTATAGCCACTTATCCTCACTAGGGTAGCTGGCTTGCTGGTGCCAATCCCAGCCGTCGACAGGCAGTAGGCCGGAAACGCCCTGAGCTGGGAGCCAGCCAATTGCAGGACACACAGAGACAAACATCCAATCACATATCCAATCACACCTAAGGACTTGCTGCTGCCATATTTATTTATAATTATACTTCTATTGCACTAGCGATTACACTTAGTCTTCAGTTTTTAGTTTTAATTTTTAGTTTAGCAACACTAGGCAAAGTAGCCCTACATACTGCACGTTACTATTGTTAAGAATCTAGTTTTAGGATTGTCTCGTGTTGCACACCTGCACTTTGTTATTGTACATGTAAAACGCAGAGGATAGTGAGAAACGAAATTTCGATTCCTTTGTATGTTAAGCACACGTGAAGAAATTGACAATAAAATTGACTTTGACTTGACAATTTAGAGCAAAGGTGTCAAACTACAGCTCACAAACCATCGCTCAAACTCATGTACAGTACATCAGTAGCTTGATCAAGAAGTGTGCGTGCCCCCGCTCCTATCAGCTGTCTAACCGCTAGGTTTTTCAACAGTACAGAAGACCATCCTTTTTGTTGAAATGCGTCTTGTTTCGTCATCTCTGTTTTGCTATTCATTATGTATTAATTCGGGAGGATAATTTACAGTTTTATCTGCAAAACAGCGATGTCTTATTGTTTATTCAAGCTTTTGAGCTACCATGTTAGCATTGCCCCACCTTGCCACGCACAGATATACATACTGGATTGACATAGTCAGTATACCATTTTTTTATTTTGTGTATCCAGCCTCCTTCCACGTCCGCCATGTGGCTTTAGGGGCCAGTGCTGAAATATTGTTGGCACTGCATCAAATTTGAGCCTTTGGGGCTGGTGCTGAAATATTGTTGGCACCGCATCAGATTTGAGCCTTTCCTTTGGCATCTCAGCAACAAAAATGGTTCTCGCAAACTACCGAATTCCTAGCAAATGGGAGGGTTTTCAACCAAGTGCCCCACACCCGTATTATGCTGCAACCTTTCTGTGATCGATATATGTTATGGTTCAATAGGTTTAGGCACACAAAAGTAGTGTATGTCTTTGGTGATTTTTTTATTATTGGACAACCCATACACTTTGCATTTTGCCATTATAGCGTTTTTCAACGACTAGAATTCTTTGTGAGCTGCCTATCACAGCCAATAGCGATCCATACTTGCCTACCAATGACTCAACGTCACGGCTCAGTTCCCAGGAGCCAAGAAGGAGCAAATATGGCTGGTGCCATTCTCTGACAGAATGTTTCTGCGAGTCTTATAGGCTTGCCTAAACCTTGTGCATTATTTTGACCATTTTTGTGTTATTTTCTTTGACTTTCTCGCTGTATTTTAGCCATAGGATGGCACACTCCTGGTTGTGTGATAATAAATGGTTGTGCCGTGTAGAAATTTGACATTTTGCCACCATCTGGGTGAAATTTCAGCTCCCTAGTGTCTTCTTTCAATGCTTTCCCTTCGATGTGAAATGCCTTTGATGGATGTTTGGACCAAATTTCGCACAACCAGTGCAACCAAAATATATAAGATGCCATTTTTCCTGAGTAACTAAATGTATTTTTCTTTCATAGCTCCGGAGGTACATTTTCAGCAATTGATTTATTTAGCCACTTTGTACTGTATCCATGTACAAGTGTACTCTCAAACAAAGCCAACTAACTTTCCAAAATAAAACAAGTTTGTTTCTGTTATTTTTCCACCAAAATGCTACATTTGTGATTTCAAAATGACCACAATGTCCATTTGAATCCGATAATTGTCTGGCCCTGCTGTAGTATACTTGAGAACATTTTTTTTCAGTGAGCCTGTGTGGCCTTCAGATGAAAATGTGCGCATGTGTGTGTATAAAGTTTAAGGCCTTGCCTTTCTTCAAACAAACAATCTTTGTGTGTGGCCTTTTCAAATAAAAATGATGCTAAACCCTAATTAGCAATCAGACCTAGCATCAGAAAACACTTAGTTCTCACTTCTCTTTTTTTTTTTAAGTCGATATCGTTTTTGCAATCTCTTGTAAAGCCCCCATTCCCTTGGTCCCCTTCTAGAAAAAAAAAATCCCCCAACTATCGGCTCCTTCCTGTTGTAAATCTTAATGAAGGAGCAGTGAGAGAAGCACAAAACAGCCACGCATGGCCTTGAGTGAGTCATCCAATGCAGTGTGTGCGCGTGTTGATACACGCGCGGCAAAAAAGAAGCAAGACTCCACTGGCTCTCAGCACAGCATCTATTCCTGGTTGGCTTTGAACGCAGAAATGCGTTCTCTCCAGGCACTCCGGTTTCCTCCAATATTCCAAAAACATGCATGGCAGGTGTATTGGACATACTAAATTGTCCTCAGGTGCGATTGGGTGCGTGAATGGTTGTTCGTTTCTGTGTGCCCTGCAATTGGCTGGCAACCAGTTCAGGGTGTCCCCTATTTATAGCCCGAAGTCAGCTGGGATAGGCAACAGCAAGCCTGTGACCCTTGTGAAGATAAACAGCTCTAAAAAAATGGACGTAATTCATATCTTTGGTTATAAGCGTCAAGGGACCAAAACAGAAAATACTGTATTTGATTCATCTAAGATTCCTAAGGTCATTGTTTCAATTGAAAGAGGTCTTCAATGGCTTTCGCAACTCCAAAAGAGCAAATTAGGTTCATTTGCTGACTGTAGTGAAGAAACTACTGGAGAAAAGGCTTATACTAATTTCCTCTTTTGACTCATGTGTATTAATTTGTGTCCACTGTTGTGTCCATTTTGTCTCAGCAAGAAAGCAAGGTTAATTCTATCCCATCTAAGCACTTGAGAAGTGCTTAGAACAGATACAGTATATGAAGGGTTGAAAATACCAATGAATGGTTATTCTGTACCGGTGTCAAGAACTGATGGAAAAACTTGAAATAAGCAAAGAACATTTTTGAAAGATGTTGAAAATTACAGACCGTCTGGACGTGGCCCAAAATAGACACAGCAAGCTGAAGGCTAGTAAAATTGAAGACATGAGGGTTGGAACTAGAACGTCATACTGCCCATTCCATACAAATTACATAAATTATTTTTTTATTATCCCTCAGATCTTCCGCTTGAAAATGGAAATTGAAAGACATAAAACATTTTTTTTTTGTAAATCCCTGAAAATAATCTTGAGAAGGATCAGACTGGAAACACTAAACAACAAATAGGCTAACCTTCCGCTAACTGGAAATCTCTCAACTCCATTCTGTGTCTTTGAAGCTACCTCACTTAAAAACTCGATTTACTTTCCTTTTAAATCCTTTTTACATTTCCACAACATGTGTTGTTACTGTAAAAAAAACAACAACTTTGTTTTGAGGAGACCACGCTAACACACATGCGTGAGTCGCACTTTTCTTTCAATTGCAGCACTTCAATCAGCAGATGTGTGGTCCTTTTAGGTCACAAATAAAAGAAACCAGAAAGCCATATTTCCTGCTTCCGATGAGTGAGCACCAATGAAGCAGCCAAATGTTGCTCATTGTTTAAATAAGTCATCAAGAGCTTTCTCTCCAATAAAAGCCACTTTGTGGATGCGCACAAAAGATGAATGGGCTGCCGGCACTAATGAAAAGACAGATTTTTACAAGTTGACAAAGTGAGCGGATCCTTTTGAATGTTCCCCTCAATGGTTTTAAGACCTTCCCAGACCTTTTAAGACGTTTTTTGTTAAGACATTCCATTATTAAGTGTTTGTTTTACTTAGGCTTTCTCCCCTCCTCCAAGAACTGTTCATCATTGGTGGCTTTACTTGTCAACAGTCGATTCTTTCCACGCTGGTATGTGCACTTGTGTTTGCGCGTCAGAGTGTATGTGTGTGGTTGACAAACGAGACCCCCAGGTATGGAGCCCGCAGGTACAGAGCCGGTCACACAAGCTCGTGCATGCTCACCGTGCCCTCGTATCGTGTTGAAAATCTGAAAAGCTGCACAAGCGTGTAAAAAAATGCTTTGTAAATAATGGCGGTTTTCATATCAGCGCAAAGTTGCTTCCCACGGTTCAATCTAACCAAGGCCGCATTTCTCTTCTGTGATTTTTAGGTAAGAACCCCTCTGACAAAGGAGCCTCTGGGGACTATGGCGTCCCCAACCCTGGGCCGGCCTTCAAAGAGGTATGGCAGGTGAAAGTGTGGCCCAAAGGTCTGGGTCAGGCCAAAAATCTGGTTGGAATTTACCGTCTCTGCCTGACCGACAAGACAATCAACTTCGTCAAGCTCAACTCCGATGCCGCTGCTGTGGTACTGCAGCTCATGAACGTCCGCCGCTGCGGGCATTCTGAAAATTTCTTCTTTGTTGAAGTTGGCCGCTCTGCTGTAACAGGCCCGGGCGAGTTCTGGATGCAGGTAAGTCTTTAATCTCCAGTCCCCTTCGTGTCGAAAGTACCCTGCATCCCTATCATATAAACACGTAAACGTATTCTCTGTCAAGAAATGGACTGATCCCAATGTACTTAGAGGAAGCAAAGATAAGGCTCTAACTTAGGAGTTTCAGTCAAGCTAGAGTTTATCTATAAAACTGATATGTAAGAGTACAAGATAATTATTCATATGTATTTAAACAATCAAACCGTTCAATTTTTGCTCACCAAAGTCTGCTATCTTAATGCTAACATATAATGTGCAAAGTCTTATGTAAATTAGCGTAGATGAAACATCAATGCTCTGGATATAACGTCCTAATATTATTGTGAAACTGCTGCCTTTACGAAAAAGTGATGTATGGTGTTTGTGTTTTGCGCAAATTTTTAGGTGGATGATTCGGTGGTTGCCCAGAACATGCATGAAACATTGCTCGAAGCTATGAAGGCCCTCAGCGAGGAGTTTCGCCAGCGAAGCAAATCGCAGTCAAACTCTGGTCCTGGGGGAGGGGCGACCGCCTCAAACCCTATCAGTGTTCCCACACGTCGCCACCACTCGAACCCTCCGCCCAGCCAGGTGGGCTTCACCCGCCGACCCAGAACCGAGCCTCCCGGAGGACCTAATGGCGGAACAGTGATTACTAGTGCTAGCGCTTCTCCCACACCACGACACAACTTTCCGAGATCTCGAACTGCAAGTGATGGGAGCAAGGTTGAGGAAGCACTAACAGGAATCCCTAGCTCCAGCCCATCAGCCAACGGTTCATGTTCTAACACACCGATCCTCAGGTCAAAGTCGACACGCTCAGCCCCCACCTCAACTGCGAAAACGCCTATTGGTCTGATGCGCTCCATTTCCACGCCAGCACCCTCCCCAGCCCCAAGCTTGTCCTCTAGCTCTGGTCACGGATCGGAATTTGGAGGCATAGCATCTTCCGCTGGTCCTGGAGCAGGGACTGGGGCGTACAGTCGCGTCCCAATGCGTTGCGTCTCTGTCTCAGGTTCACCCAGTGACTACGGCTCCTCAGATGAATATGGCTCCAGTCCTGGGGAACAGACACTTTTGGTCTCTCCCAGCCTGCCTGGCAGTTCGGTTGGTAGTGTTGGCAGCCAGTCCCTTGGCGAGGAGGGTGCTAATTACATTTTAATGGGCCAACATAGTGGTGGCAATAGCGGCAGCAATCAAAGCACCATGACGTCCAGTTCCTTGCCAGCACCTGGAGCACCGCTCTCTGGGTCCCAAGCCCAGACAAGGCGAGTGCTGCGCCGTGCCTCAAGCAGGGAATGTGAAGCCGAACGTAGGTTGCTGAGCAAGCGTGCGTCCTTACCTCCTATGGCCTTGGAAAGGCTGGTCACATGCCAGCACAGAAGTGAGGAGCCGGCAGAGGAAGACTCAACCGACTATGCCGTAATGTCGAGAAGCACCAGCCGGGAGTCATTTTCATCCACGTCCTCCACCATGCAGAGGGAATTTCTCATGGGTGCCGGGTCAGGAGGGGGAGGAGGAGGGTACTTAGATGTGGCAGGAGAGTTCAAAGGTGAAACAGGTGGGGGATCAAGTGGTATTGTTGATTTAGGAGTGGATAATGGCTACATGTCCATGCTGCCTGGAGTCACTCAACCTCCGGTGTCTCTGTCCCAATCCCTGGCTGTTTCTGTCCCGGACTCGGATCCTAAACCTGCTGATGATTATATGGCCATGACCCCTAACAGCAGTGTGTCCCCTCCACAGCAGATCCGATCTCCCCCCACATCTGATGGATATATGATCATGTCTCCCAACAGCAGTTGCTCGCCTGATCAACGTGGTGGTCTCTCCTCCGGGGCTTGGGTGGGCAGTGGCAGTGCAGACAGCAGGGCAGGTAGTGACTACATGAACATGTCGCCTATCAGTGCTCGCTCTGTAAATGGTAGCCCGCCGCCTTCAGAACACAGTCATTCGGAAACCAGTTCTCAACAACATGCCCCCAAGATGGTGTACTCTTACTATTCCCTCCCCCGATCTTACAAACACAATCCCTCTTCCAGACATTTTGACGACGGACCAGGTCGTGGCAGAAGGCCAAATGGGAGCATCGGTAGGGGAGTGGGTGGGGGTCGTTCAATCGGTGGCCGTCAGGAGCAAACGGCTGCAGGCAGTTCAATGGCGGGGCGGCACCTGTCGCTTTCCTCTTCCTCATATTCGTCAAGCTCAGCCAGCAGCGAGAGCCTCGGGGAAAGCGAAGAAAGATCAGCAGGCACCGCAGGTGGGGTGTCCAAAGATGGAACGAAGCTCCAGCAGCGACGAGGCTCCGGTGGGTTACAAAAACACGGGATCCACACTCGAAGTAGACCTGTGAGCTTGTTTGTTGACGTATCCAAGGCCAACACGCTTCCCAGGGTCCGGGAGAACCCTTTGCCCCCAGAACCGAAAAGCCCCGGCGAGTATGTCAGTATTGAGTTTAAGGGAGAAAACAACTCGATTGGGGTTGCAGGAGGGCGTGGTCGGAGTCTCAAGCATGGTTCCTCAAATCCTCAAGGTACAAACAACCAGCATCCTCAACATAGGCCTGTGTCTTGCCTTGGAAATTTTATCCCTGTATCCCTCAGCCCATCCGCCCCGATAACCCCACCAGCTGCTTCCGAATATGTCAACATGGACTTGGGACCTTCTCCCTCACCCTCACCGCATACCCCGCTTGTTTTCCCTCCTTTCCACACACCTCCCACACCCCCAACTTTGGCTCTCGCTTCCAAAGTCACGGATTCCGGATCAAGTGGCCCTCATGAAGAGGCGGCAGCGATTGCAGAGGCACCGCTAAGGAAAATCCGAGAGATTGTGCCAGAGTCCGAGTCCCCCACATCATGCGGCGACTACACAGTGATGGCCTTCAGCCTAAATAACACAGCACCCAGGTCGTCCTCCAGTGTCTCACCCAAAGCTGCTTCCCCTACCAGAACTGAATCCTCTGTTGCGTCACGTGGTCTAGACTTTCCTTTAAGCAAATTGGGGCCCAACCCAGACCACGGAGCGAAAGTTATCCGTGCCGACCCCCAAGGACGTAGACGACATTGCTCCGAAAGCTTCCTCTCTTCATCCTCCCTGTCCACTCCTGCCTCAAATTCCTCTTCCTCCACAGCCTCACTCTTCCCAGAACAAACCACGGCCCGCCGGCAGGGCTTGGAAAACGCGCCGTGGCGCAATTGTGCCGTCCCGGATACGTCCACTCAATCATCCCTCCCTGGACAACAGCTGCCCCTTGCCACTCCAACACCCACCACAGAGCAAGGCCTTAACTACATAGACTTGGACTTGGCCAATAAGGAGAGCCCCCATTTAGGCATTGACGGAACCCCGGGGAACCAGGCATCTGCGCGTCTCTTTTCGGTGCTCAGCGCAAGTTCTGTGGTCGGAGGAGGAACTGCGCCGGTTGGCAACAGCAGCAGCTCCAGCGTCAACACGTACGCCAGCATTGACTTCTACAAGTCTGAAGAGCTGCGGACCCATCAGAACGGAAATAAGGAGGGAACAGGTAACTTTCTTTTTTCCGCTGTTTTTGTGGCGTCATCTGTTGTTATGTGAAGTGGTGAAGCCCTGCTTTTCTCTTTTTGATGCTGAAGTCGCGCAACCTTATTATTATCCCATACATAATACAATCGCCTATGCTTCCGCTTGGCTGGAGCCATTGTTTCCTCGTCGCAAACATCTCACTGCAGCACCGTTTGCAGACAAAGGAAGCATTCAGACTTGCCATCGAAGCGTCCCACTCGGGGTCGAACCAATCATGCTGCAGTGTGACAGGAGCATTTAGAGGATTTGTTTTGGCGACTGCAATTGTTTTTTTGCACTTTCATCTTTGGAAAGTGCATACAGTCCCGCTTCAGTAGATGATTTCATACGGTTTTTCGACATTTGGGGTGAGATATTATTCAAGGGAGGTTCATTTTTAAGTGGAACCATTTAGTTAGATTTATTCTCATCATTTTACCATGTGACTACACTTATCACGACTGTAAATTTGGCATTTTCTCAAAAGAGATTATATATCGCCGGCTTTGGGCAGAACGCTCGTATCTCCAAAAGCATCACTTTTCACGGGACCCCAACAATGGAAAGTTAGTTATCTGAGTTAGAAAATTAGACATATTTAACACTTTAAAGTGTTAAATAATTTGTAAAAATAATACCTACACATGTAGAATGAGCACTAGTATAGAAAAATGCACTAATCTGAGTTAGAAAATTAGACATTTTTAACACTTTAAAGTGTTAAACAATTTGTAAAAATAATACCTTCACATGTAGAATGAGCACTAGTATAGAAAAGTGCACCAAAATGTGATTTATTTTTATGGCCAGTTTTATTTTTAGAAATTGTTGACAATCTAAAGTGATAAAAACTTTCACAATGCGATGCTAATGGTTGAACTTGCTAGTTTTGGAAGCCGCGAAACATGAAAAGCGAATTGGCGAGTGAACACTGTATACACACATTTACGTATATGCAATATTAGGAGTGTGCATCGCTCCAGTAAACTGGACTGATTTTAATTTGATTTGATCCATGAACATTTCGAATTCGAAACGTTTTTTGCTACATTACAAACACCTTTCTAACATTCCATAGAAGTATTTTCTCATCCACGGTATCTTCTACCCTTTGTATTCCAAGAATGTTTCTCTAGGGGTGACCGCCACTGCTAGACAAGGCCCGAAACCTTGAGAGACCTTCCCCCCCAAACCCCCTATAGCAAAACATTCTTTTTAGCCACTGTCTGCACTGAATTGGCCTGTTAGGAGCCTGGCGCCTGCAGTTCCAGCAGATAGAGAGGAGCATTTAAATTGCCGTGTGGATTTATGTGCATCAGTAAAACACTCAGTCGTCTTAACCGTTCCACAGTGGGGCTCTTGTGATGGCCAGGCCCTGGCAAACCTTGCTGTTTGCGTAGCAGCCCCGGGAGCTCCCGCTTTGAATCGCGTCGTCGCGAGCGTTCTCCGCAAATATTTTGTACCTTGACTAAATAGTAGGGGGCGGCAGCTCCAACCTAGCGTACTATACGTCGCCCTTCCAGACCACACGGATTGAGTGTTTTTCCAAAATACTTACAGGCTACCTCTGCGGCCAGGGAGAATGTTACACATTGACTGCAAATGCGAGATGGGGCCGGGGTGTCACTCGCACCGTCTCGCAAATGCCTTTGGACTGTGCTCGCCTGCTTTCATCTCCCGAATCCCACTTAGCCCCCTCCTCTACCGCCTATAAATGATGCTTTTGTTAGAGTCTTAGGGATCTCCCGTGTTCCCTTGCAGTCCCAGTTTGGCGTCTTGATGTTTACCACCTTGTATTATTCAGTATGTGGCTTTGACTTTGTCCTCGGATGACAGATTTTTGAAATTTCATCAAGATGACACAATTCGACTCAACTTGAAGTCCCCAAATCTTCTGTGCTCTCTCGACATACTATCCATCCTTTTAAAGGCATTGCTCTAATCTCACTTGTCTTGTAAAATGGGAGGGATGACGTCATTGAGACAGGAGCGATCATAAACAAAGAATAAATGTTTAGAATCAATGACTTATCTCGGTCGTCATGTGTTTTAAATGTTATGTCTGTTTAATAACAGGAATCTTATCTAGAAACAAAGCATGATTAGAGCTCGGACCTGCAACAAAAATCCAAATTCTCTCTTTGCGTTGGCATTAGCCCCTCGAATGGGTTTCTCATACTTTTAGTGAAAAACGTCAAAGTTCAACAAATGAAAAATACAATTTGAACATACTATTGTCACCTCGCAATTAGTTGAAAATACGCTGAAAAGACGTCACCTTGTGTCCGTCCAAAAAATGTCTAAATCTGTTGATAAGTTGATAAGACGTCCTTACTAAGAATATCCTCTTACACTCTAGTAAACTGAAATGAAGATGTGTTCAAGCTATTGAAAAGCTATTGAAAAAAATTTATTTGAAAAAAATGTATTTGACCACAAATGCTTCGCATTCTTGTTTCAATATTCTCTGTAGGGTCTTGCCTAATCAAAGACATGGTTACCTTTGAGTGACGTGACTTGAGCTTCTTATGGCCATAATCTCTACTGAGGGTAGCCTAGCCTAGCCTAGCCTAGCCTTCTCCGTATTTCTTGATTAACTCCAGCTTCATTTTCATACTAATCATTTTCTTTCTTTTCCCATCTCCCCACTTCAACATCACTAGCAATCTTGGAACCCATGGCTAACCAATTAAAGTTTGAATTAAGCACTAAAATTATATTGTAAGCACTCACACTAGGATCAAGTCTTTAGCATATCGGCATCTTAGTGACACCGTTTTAGTGACACCGTGACCCCGACCAATAGCAAAATAGCATCTTTGAGACGCGTTACCTCGCAGGCAGTTTGACGCGACCAGAAAATAAGAGCAATTACCTAAGGACGCCTGAATAGGGAGGCAAAACAACATAAACACAGCCAACCTCACAGGTCATGACTCTTTTTGATGTCGTAAAGCAGGAAAAATGCCGTAAAGAGGGGACGAAAAAAAACATCGCAGTCCACGTCGTAAAGTGAAAACAACATAAGGCAGGGATGTCGTAATCCGGGGGTCCAAAGTAATGTATTACAAGTAACCCAATTTAATTATCCATTATGAATAAAATATGAATATTTGAGTGGTACAAAAACTGCAATTAGGTTGTTCTTCAAAATTATTCAATTCTATTGTTGTATGAAATCTCAAGTCAAGTTAGTCTTTTTTTAAATCATTGGAGGGCTGTATCATATATAACAGTTTGCTGCGCCTGAATAAAATCAGCCACCATGCTTGCTTCTGCTCTAGAAAAAGCACACGAGGGAATTTTACTACCCGCTGTTCCAAATATTTTTCCTTTTAACCTTCTGGAGAGTGATGCGCGCGTCACACTAACCCCTTTTTGTTCAAACTCTTCCGCCTCACCGCTTTGGGACCAAACTTTTGAATGCGGCCATTTGCGCTTAATCGTTTTGACTTTTACCTGACTATGTTTGTCTTCTCGGTACCTCCTCGCCCCCTTCTTTACATTCTCAATGACAGCGGTTACTCAGTGTCCCCTGTGCACAGAGACAGGTCTGTTCTCTGCTAATTGGACAAAACACATGCATAACTGGCCAATTGGATCACTATCGACCGCATGTGTGTTCCCTGTCTCCTACTTGTCTAGACACTTTGCCTGTGAAGTAAAATTTATTCCACTTTTTCCTTTTAAAGTACAATGGAGACGCTCGAATTTGCACAGTGCGGTGGGCCCTTGACTTACAAGCAACGAATGAATGAAACTTACATCATTTGGCGGCTGGGTTCATGCAAGCATATATTTTCCTTTAAAACACACACACACACTAACAGTATAGATAGTTTATGATGGCAGGTGTGTCCCCCAGGCTATGGAATCCAGGTCATGCTAACAGTGCGTTACGTAAACTGTAACCACGTGGACAGTACATGATCCCCCTACCCGCGCCCACGCCCCTCCGAGGGCTTTACACACGTGTCTTTAAACCTGCTTGGCTTTGAAGATTTAGCGGCCGATATAGCATTGCGTAGTTAGCTCCTAATTGATTACTTTGCATGATGTAATTAGATCTATGTAAACAGTAGTAAGGCGGGGCCAATTATTTTATTGTTGCATATTAGCATCATTGTTGCAGATTTATTCTAATGGCTTTCTTACATAACAAATAGGAGCTAGGGCTTTGTTTGTTTTTTTTAATCTCATAATTCTTCCTTCATTAAAGGCAGTATGCAGTGGTTTAAACCAGATCGCAATTGTCTAATAATTTTTCAACCAAACAGAATTAGAGCACATATAACTAACATATTACCCATTTTTTCTGAGGTTTGAATGTCATTGCATTTGTCTTGTGTTATGATTTCTTAATGATGTAAAAGAGCTAATATCAACCCATTAATCGGTTGGACTTGACACTTAAAGGGATACTAAACTTATTAGTTGGATAATGAAGTATTTTCAACATAAATTTAATACCTTTCAAAACAAGTTTTACACTTGCTGTTGACTAAAAATGACACCAATCACACCTCATCGTGTGAACATGGCATGACCAAACCCAGAAAGCAAATGAGCCGTGATTGGTCGTTATCTGAACCTTGAGCACAATTTAATATCATTTTCAGTCAATAGTAAGAGGAAAATGCGTTTTACAAATGATGTATTTTAAAGATAATGTATTTATCAAACTTATTATTGACAAAACCCACTGCTGAAAATGGCTAACAACGCCTGGTGTCCCTTTAACATCTAGTTTTCAATGTTGAAATTAGAGCTAATCCTTACATATCAACAAAGTTCATTAAAATTCCAACCGACCAATTCAGGGGTCAGCAACCTGCGGCTCCGGAGCCGCATGTGGCTCTTTCACCCTCATGTTGCGGCTCTTCGTGGTTTGGAAAAATAAATAATGCTCGGTTCAGATCAACTACGTGGATGACATAACAAGCAACACATTTGGATTGCAGTCAATGACGTGTGAGTGATTGGGTGATAGGGCGACATCTATAGGACGTTTTTGGTGCGACAACACAAAAACAGGAAACGGAACTATAGTGCGGCCTAAAAGCAAGTATTTCAAATTAGGTTAGGGTTAGGATTACACCGGTAAGTAAACAATGTAAACTGGAGTGCTTGAAGAATTCAGTACAGAAAAAAACCTCATCTTAATGCTTGTTTGTGAACATGGATTTATTCAGACGTTGGTTCGGTCTGCTTGCTTCTTTTAATGAAAATAATGTGATACGATCTTGGTCACCAAAAACTGTAAGCAACTCCTCTGGCTGCTAACACATTTGTTTGCATCTCCCACTGTTGTCTTATCAGTGGAAACCGGGTCAAAATGGCTCTTCGAATGCTAAAGGTTAAAGGTCAAGCCCTGGCCTAAATCCACCACAATTTTTTAATAGTATTTTCAATAAAAACAAAAATTAGAGACCGTTGATCTCTTCGTGTCCAAACTACAAATGTATAACTCTTGCTCAGTCATTACTTGCTAACCATATTCTCGCTTTATAAAGCAAGTGGCCACACACACATCCGTACAAATGACAATATTGCGGTAAATGGTTCACTTTTTTTCTCACGTGATTGATGACAGCCACTTCAGAAACAGCATTTGTATCCAAACCATTAAAAAGGTAATTTCCCATAATATGCCCCCTTAAGATAAAACTGTCTGAGTAGAAGGTCAGATAAGTTTTCTTTTGATAAACTCAAGGAGATCTACTTCGGACTCGCTTTGTTTGGGTGGGAAATGGACAAGCTCGCCTCTGTTTGGGTTTTGGAGGAGTATTGAAGGCTGTGGACTAATACACATGACACGTGCAATAAAAAGTTTTCTTTTTTGGAGGGGGTCATCTGCGCCGCCGCGGCAACAGCATCCCATTACAGCCTAACACCTCCGTCCAATTAAGGAACTCGAAGGCTTGGTGCGGGTAATCTGAGTTGAACACACACAAAAACATTTTGTAATGAATGAACAAGCTGCCACACACACGCTACAACTTCTGCGGTTACGTTTAATAGGAAAAGCCACTGTACAAATAGTGGCTCTGAACCAGCCTGAACTCGTTGGCGGTGGAATGTTTTTTTTTTCTTTCTTTTTTTTCAGTTTTTATTGTGTGTGTTTAGACAGACACACACCTTTTTAAAATGCGCGGAAATCCCTCTACATGTCTATTGTTGCATCAAAAGAAGGAAATGGGGTGGACATTTTCAGTCATGTTTAGTTACCCTAAATGCAACTGTTGATTTTAGTTTTCAGTTGTGTGTTTATCATTTGAATTATTATTAATATTGGACTAACGTTAAATAATCTTGCCCCACCTTTTGTAAGCCTCCACACGCAATGTTTATTTTCCAGCAATTTGTATCTATTGTGTCAAAAAGGGTTTGTTGTTTTTCACGATGCATCAGTGATACTCAAACACTTAAGGTGCTTTTTATGGCTTTTTCCACAACCAAAGGATTGCAAAGCAGGCAGGATTTCTGGGGCGAGAGAAAGGGGAAAAAAACGCTGACTCAGAAAGAAAAGGTAGGCAGGCGTCAGGATGATAATAAGCCAGAGGTTTTGGATTTGATTCTTGGCCCTTGTGAGGATGCTGTACTGCCCTTGGGCAAGATACTCATCCAAGGGGTGTAGCCAGAAATGTTTCTTTGCAGTGGCTAACACTTCTGTTTTGTTGCGGGTCAAACAAGTAAATGTTGAATATAGTTTTTCAGTGCAAGACTTCTGTTTGGCCAAATGTAGAATGAACATATCCATTTGAAAAGAGCATTTGTATGCGCGTTTAAGATTTTTCTGTCTCTGAGGGGAAAAGAGAATCACATCAGGATTACATACCCAGAAGTTTCTGAAATTTTTGGATTATTACATCGCCCCAGGTCAAATTGACCTCGAATTTTATGTTACGTTTCCAAAGAAACACATATAAAACACGGGTGTAAATTAAGTATTGCATTTTTTTTCTGTGAGTGGGTTTACAATTTATTTAAAAAAAAAAAAAAGAAAAGAGTTTTTGACACTTTTTGATAAATCTTCACATTGCTGGGTCATAATGCCCCAGAAATATTTTTGCTGTTCTTGAGAAGTGTACATAAATCACTGGTTTAAACAAAATAATGAATTTTTACGCATTTCTGACAAGTTTGAAGCCTTGTCTACTCGTAACCAGGCTTATTTAACATCTGGAGGAAATTTGACTCGACTCGGGCTTTTTGATGTTTTTGATGTGTGATATTCAAAGGAAAAGCATTTAAAAAACACACTGGAAGGCTAAAATATTGCATGGCTTGTCAAAACATGACCACTTTCAATATGCCATCCTTTCTAAATGCTTGCAAACGGGAAGTCGAGAGGTACACCCTCTAGGTGTCAAATGAGCCCATGTCGGGCTCATTTACTGCCATTCAAAATGGGAACGATTGTCAATTTTTGACATATTGAAAACCCGATGTTTTATCATGCATTTCCCCCACTTTTTGCATTTGCTTTTTGCAACTCGCTAACGAGGTGCAATAGGAATTTTTGTGTTGATGCCCCAAGACCACCGGGTGGCGCCAACAGCCAACTTATAACATTTGCAAGCCTTTCAATGACTTCTATGATTGTCTTAGCTTGGACTCCCATAAAGCAAGAGTCTTCAAAAGTCATAATACTCTTAATTATGACATAATAAATATTCCTTTTTCAATGTCATAAATATTTAAATTTACATTTCACATTTTTGCAATTTTAGTACATAAAGGCGTAGGACAAAATACCTCACAAGGGTTAAATAGTTATTAATTTCAGTTATGAATAACTTGTGGCCGGTATCAGTGATAGAAAATCATTTGGATCCAAATTTCCTCCTACGCGTGGGTGGCCGTGACCATCACTGGCCACCATATAGCTCCGCCCCTGACTGAACCTTTATTTGCTCCTGATGCTGCGTCTTCAGTTGCTGAATGAGGAGAGTAGAAGTGCGTGTGTGTTTGCGCACATCTTAGCGCGCACATGTGAGAGTGTGTGACTGTGAGATTTGTGTGCGCGTGTGGCGCCGTGCCAGCCCCGCGTCCGAGCACGATCTTGGCCACAGAGTGTCGATTGTGCGCGCCGGTATTGGATGCTTGCCGGCCCCTGCAAAATCCCCGGGTGCAGCCACCCACCAACCCGTCGGAGGTGACTGAGTGCATGGAAGCAGGAGGGGGAGGGCGATCCCGGGAACCTTCTCCCTCTTCTCACACACCGTTTCGTATTTTCCCAGCCCAGCCTCCATCTCCACACTTTTCCTCCTTAAGCGTGTCTCGTTACATGTCTTCGCCGTGCCTGAAGTGTCTTTGGGCTGATCTGTTTGCGCGTGCGCGTGTCTTCTGGGCATCGGCGAACCGCCCCGCTAACCGTGTTTGTCCGTAAAGAGCTTATCCCCGGTGAGCGCTAAGCTGATTAAAGTCGCTAACAAGCCAGCTCTCAAGCAAGGAACACGTCTGGCTTTAATAGTGTTTGTTTACGAGTCTGCGTGTGAGTGGCGACCGGTTGTCGAGTTGAGTCGAGTCGAGCCGAGCGGGCCGCTCAGGTGGAATCAACCGGCTCGGATGAGGTCGGGGGTGATTTGGGGGTCAAACTAGATAAATAATCAATAAAAAATAGATCATGAATTGTTATTATAGTCATTATTAGGGACTGGATGTAAATCCCGATGCCTCACGAGATTTGAGCCCACAAGGCGAGATTAGATTTTTGCAAAATGTGTCATACACAATAATGCCTACCATAAGTGTTTTAGTTTTCAGATATTTTTTTTTAACCGAGCAGACTGCTAGAAAATTTATGTTTTCCAGCTGAGAGGCTGTCAGTTCAACCCCTGACCACCACACGCATGTTAAAGTGCCTTTGAGCAAGACACTCAGCTGCGCTGTATGACCTGTTTTGTTCTGCTTTGTTCTGATTTTTTTTTTTTTTTTTTGCAGTGTTTACAAACTGTCTTTGTCAAATCTGCCAATATTTTACCATCCGTTTCTTCAACTGAGAAACCAAAATTAAGTAATCGGGCCATCCTTTATTTGTCCTGCAGATATTGAGAATGGGAATATTTATTCATTATTATTATTATCATTATTTTGCTCAGTGAAAAACAGGTGGAAACCAAATGGCATCAGAACCACAGAACACGCATTTGATTGAACTCGGTTTGTTCAAAAGTGATCAGTAGGAATGGTAACTTTCCAGCTGTCAGCATCAAAGAATGCACGCAAGTGCTGCTAGCTAGCGGCTAATTTATGCTAGAGGCTGCGCTAAACATTGTCAACAGGTACTGTACAATAGCACACGTGAATAAGTTATTTTTTAGCACGCAAAACTGCAATTGAATGTAATTTCAGGACAAAGCTGTGGTTTTGTATCAAATCGCTACTCGTGAATCTTCCGCAGCAACAAGTTGTGTGGTAAAAAGTCAGCTGCTGTCGTGACATGTTTTTTCAGGAACAAGTTTGAAATAAAAGCCTTTGTGTCAAAATAAACGTTGGGCAAAGATATACATTTGCGTGGCAACACGTCGAAGCTGAAATCCGTTTGGCCAACATAAAAGCAAGAGAGAATTGCTTATGTATGTATTATGGAATGAATGCTGACTTTTTCACCAAAACAGTCTTAGATACACACGTGAAATTGTGATCGTTTATTTTTAATATAGTTCCTTTTTTGATAAAATACTGAAACTCTCCTCCTTTTCCTCCAAGGACAAGAGAGAAGAGAGAGTCAAACCTTATGTAAGTCGTGAGTGCAGATGGAAACGAAACAAGGGCAGCGGACATGTTTGCTCACCGCTGCCGTTAATGTCCAGGGAGCGGTCGTTAACCTTTCGGTGCGCCAGCTCACCTCCACGTCACGGACGGCCAAATACGTCTAACTGCTTCCTGTTCTTGCAGCCTTCGTTTTATTCGATTGACCACTTTACCAGGGGCACTTTGTGTTTGTGTGTGTGTGTGTGTTTTTGCGAGAGAGAGCGAGAACTTGTGTGACTGAGTGAGAATGCTTGATTTTGTGTGTGTGTATATGTGTAAATGTGAATATGAGCGTTTGACTGATAGTGAACTACTTTTGTCTAAATGAAGCTCCTCAACTCACTTCACATGATCCCTTGGCAGTGCACGGCTACAAGGTGGCAGGAAAGTACTACTTTTGTCTAAATCAAACGTCTCACTTCATAAAAGCTCGTTGGCAGTCAGGTACTTTCCAAGATACTTTCAATTTTTTTTTTCCTCCAAAATTTTGCCACTATTGCAAAGTTGTATGCCCCAAGTTATGGCCTACGGACTGCTGCAGTCAATTTTTGACAGTGCTCTCTAGTAGTGTTTCTCAACCTTTTTTCAATAATATGCCAGTGTAAAATATGTTTTTTATCCAAGTGCTTTCTAAACAGCACAAATCATTAATCTTTTAAAAAAGATTTAAACGATGTAAAAGAAGGCTGTGCAATCTGTGTCTGATTGTTTAAAATTTAGAACGCAATTTGTAGTGATATCCTTATAGGCGTATTTTATTCAGCAACTCTTGGAGATGGATTGTGATTTATCATTTTTATTCATTTATTCTGGCTGGTCTGGCGTAAAATGTGTCATTACTAACAATTCTCAGTCATATAAAACTTGAAAATGAAGACATACAACATTTTGCAAAGGAGTCACTGTAGAACAAATTAACAATAACTTTTTTCATGTTCCAATTATTTTACACTTACTTTGAAAAGAAAAATGTATAGTTCATGTCATGGTATTAAGTTAGACTTGCTAATACCTTCAGAAACTCTGTTAGGATCTTCTGCACCCTCTAAAGTGTCTTCACGTTCCCCAGTTTGAGAACCACTGCTTTCTAATACCGCCCAGGAGCTTAATGCAACCATTTGATTACGTCATTGTAACTATTAAGGCGTAGTACTAACCGCAGCCTCTAATTTTGTCCAAATTGGAGGGAGGCATGCATGTGAATGTTTACTTATTAGCAATGCGCAGTCAAGAAGCAGGAAGTGGGCCTTGCGAAAAAGAGCTGCTCAATTTGCCTGTCTTTTCCATTAATAACATGGTTTGTATTCAGAAGACTTTCGGCTGAAAGGGACATGCTGCATGTGTGCCAGGTGGTGACATTTTGTTCTTTGTTGGAGGGGAGGGTCTGGGAGGAGGAGGGGGGGGGGGGGGGGGGGGGGGGGGGGGGGTCTGGCAGATTGCGCATAGGAATAATCACATCTTGTCCAGAGCGCGCAAACGTACGTAGCCTAAGTGCGGCGGCGGCGGCAGAGGCTCATGCATGCGTCATTTTGCTGACGTCGCCCACCAAATGTTGCATATGTGATAAATTAGAGGGGGGCTTTCATGTGTTGTTTGCGTGTCTGTTTCATGTCTAGTCATGTACAGCTATATGACCAAAGCCCGCCACGATCACTTTTCATACACACACACGCTCATTTCCCAGAAGTATACCAGAAGTATAATATACCTCAGGGACCCATTTATTATATACAAAAGATGAAAGTCAGTCAGTTTTATAACAAAATACTAAAAAAAAAAAGGTTGTTTGTTAACGACGGATAGAAGAAGTTTGAATTTCATACGACTGTGAGATTCTGGGAGAGGCTTTTCTCTGAATAGAAGACCCCACCTGTTTGTGTTATCACTTATGCCTCACACTGCCAGCACATTTGTGTGTGTGTTTGTGTGCACATTTGCATGAATGTGTGTGTGTGATCCAGTGTGCATGTGTGTGACTGTAATTTGTGTGACAGTGGGAGTGTGTTTCAGTTCATGTGTGAAAAACCTATGTTGTGTTTTGGTGTGTGTGAGAGCATGAGAGTATTAGTGTGTGAGAGTGGGTCAAATTTTGACTGTGTGAAAGTCTGTGACACTCTATGAGTTCTCTGAGAAATAGGGCTGTGTGTGAGAGTACAGCTGTTACTGTGCACCTCTGAAAATGTTGCAGTGTGTGTGTGTGTGTGTGTGCTTGCGTTGTGAGAGAGGGAGTGTGTGGCTGTGAAAGATTGCAAGTGTAAATACACAGATGTGTGCGAGAGTGTGATAAAGGGTGTTGTCCTGTGAGAATGCAAATACATTTATGTCAGAATGTACTGTATGTGCATGAGAGTGTATGACACTATGTGAGAGTGATTCGAGACAGAAATACCTGAGATCACAGTTTAAGTGCACACCTGTGTTTTAGCATGCGTGTGAGCATGACTGTGTGTGTGTATATTTGAGAACGTGAATGCACGGATATTAGTGTGTTAGAGAAAGTGTGTGTGTACCTGTGAGTGCCTATGTGAGAGTCTGTCAGTCTCAGATATAAAATTCATGAGAGTGTGACTTAATGATAATGCTGACTGTGTATGTTTGAGAGTGCAAATTTTAATTTGCACCTGTGAGAATGCTGCATCGCCTGTGAGAGTGAGACCACGACAGTGTGTGTGAGAGAAATCCAGTGTCAGTACACAAGTGCTATAATGAGTGAGAGAGAGGCTCTAAGGTGAGAGATGAGTGTGTGTTTCTGTGGTTTTGAGAAAGTGTGCATACTCAAATGCATGTGTGTGAGAGAAGGGTCTTTGACCAAAATAACTACAGTATGTGAGAGTGTGAGTACATGTGTGTGGGAATTTGAAGGCTGGAAAGGGATAGTGTGACTGCCTGTGTGAGAGTGAGTAGAGAATGTGCAAGTTTAGGCGGTGTGTGTGAGTGATTGTGTGTGTGTGTTAATGAGGGAGGTTTTGTTGTGTGTGAGAGCCAAACGGAGATAATACCTGTGAGAGTATGTCAAATGAGTGTGTGACTGCTCAAGAGAATGTGTGAGTAGATAAACTGTGTGCGAGAGACACAAGTGTTTGACTGTGTGAGAATGTGTGACTCTGTGGGAGTGAAGTATGTGTGAGAGTGCTTGTATGTGTATGACTGTGAGAGCTTGATTTCATATGTAAGAGGATGTGTGAGTACACAGGCTTGTGTGTGTGTATGTGTTTATGTGTGTGTGTGTGTGTGTGTGTGTGTGAGAGTGTGTGCAGCAGACAGCGAGAGGGAGAGAGATTAAATGAGATACCCAAAAGCCTTTAGTCGTGTTGGCCGGCGCTCCATGTGTGTGGCGTCCAAGGACAGGATGTCCCATGTCACATTTCATCACATGTTGCACAACATTATTTACTTGCAAATTGGGCAATTCTGCCCGAGTGTGCAGGCGGCTAACGCGTGCCGATATTCAGGTTCTTCTCCTGATGTGGAGATTTGGTGAAGGAATTGTGGGGCGGTGTCGTGTTTTTGCAGCGTGACATATTTTGAATCGGTGTGCTGTATCACGGGAAGGTCATGGTGTTGGTTACAGGCGGTTTGGCGGGGTCATTTTGGAGTGGCTTCTGCACTAACAAAATGTCTGTACTGTACTTTATTGAAACATATGGTTAATTGCATTCATGAAATTGAATTTTAAAGAATGCGCTGCTCATTCCAGATATACCGCAAATAAATTGGACTCAACTCTTCACTTGGTTTCTCAGTACGGTAGTTAGATTAGGCGTTCTTGGCAGAGGATAAAGAACATATCGCTGGCGTTGGGCCATTCGCGATTAACATTGCAACTTGAGAATTAGCAAGCAGTTTCCGACACCAAAACTAATTAAAGTCTATTGCAAAATATTTTTTCCTGATTACTTCTTTATTAATCAATCATTGTTGTTTTTATTATTATTAAGTGATTAGAAAAACAACTAAACAATGAGAACGCGAGTGAGTTTTTAGTACGCGAACTTTATAAACTGAATTTTACTTCATTTAAATTCAACTAAATCCGTCTACACAAATCAAACAAAAGATTACACAAATCCTAAATGTTGAAAGACTGAAATCAGTGTATTGAAAGTGTTGATTTGTAAAATTATCGATGTACTGCCATATTATGTTGCCGCATAGATGCCAAATTGCCAATGCCAGTCGGTCAAATTTGCATTGTCTTTTCCATCGTATGTTAGCATTCATCCAACACAAGCTATCTTAGCCTTTGCGCTAATGGTGTTTCTTATCGTATGTTAGCCTTTGCTCCAATGACATTTCCCATTATATGTTAGCACTTAGCTAACACAAGCTATGTTATTGCTATGTTATTTGTTTTTCTGACGGTTTATGTTGATTATTTTATGTGAACAAATATGTATACAGTAAATAATCGTTAATAGTTAATGATTTATTTTTGTGAACAGATTTCTTCTGTAACCCAAAAAAAAGCACGCTTTATGTTTAATATTTTTCCGTGGACAAATATTTATTGATCTATATTTATTTTTGAGAACAGGTCCGACACTTTATCTCGATTATTTTTATGGAAAAACACTTAATAATTAATTATTTCTTTTTGATAACAGATTTCTTCGATGACACTTTAGGTTGATTATTTTTTGTGGACCAATACGAATTAAGTTCGAAATAAAGTTTAATAAATCCGTTTTTTAACCCTAAAAAGCTTTGCACTGGTTAAGGGGTACTTGACTGAAAATATATTTCACAGGGGCTACATCACTGAGAACCACTGTTCTATAGGATAGCATGACATTCCCTAACCCCCGCGACCTCTGAAAATGCTTTTTCCCTCCCTTGTTCCCCCCATTCAGCACTGTTAAAGTGACTTCCTGTCCCCACACATTCCAGCTCCTGAATTGCCCACTCAGTCAAATACACAACGACGAGAGCACTTTCAATTCTTAGTCTTTTAAACTGCAGAATTTAAACAATTTGTCACAGTGTATCCACGCCTATATTTGTTTTTGCCGTGCATGTGACCAATTTGGTCTTGTGCTCTACACACACCCAGACCTGCTAGTACAGTACATATAGTTTGGTTACGTAACTCTTGGCATTGCTTGAAAAGTGATTGACAGCGCCAGGGTGAAAGTGCGCCGTGGACTCGTTTTTCCAAGCCCTTTGCTCCAGCCCCACCAGCTGCGCGCACTTTAATGTTTGGAAAATAACTTTGAAGAGCACATGTGCCAAATTCAACCACCCCCGTAATGTATGCATTTGTCAGGAGCACCGCGTATCCCCTACTAAACTCCAGTAATAGAAAATATACGTGTGGGTGTGGCTAACGTGGTATTCGTGTCGGTGTTGCTCTCCATGTATAAACAGCAGTGATTTATAGTTTCATAATTACCATTCCATCAATGCTAATTTCTATTAGCCCATCTGTCTTGTTTAACATTAAAATGTTAGCATTAAGCCATCTCTTTGGTTATACAAAACTACGTAATTATAGTATTAAATATGCTAGTGGTGCTCAAAAATACTTTAAATTCTCTTTTGTTGTTAACGTACAGCAAATATTATCATCTATAGATGTAAATTAGCATATGTGCTAATTTATGTTAGCCCGTCTTGAATGTTAGTGTTGTGTGTTAGCATTAAAAGAATATACCATTATTAAGAAACTACATATTTTTATGTTTGATTATCAGGTATTTACAGTGTTTGATTATCTTGTTTTATGTCAGGCTTACAATAACTATCAACATTTATTTCTTGTAGTCTTACTTGGACGATTGGCATTATATGTTAGCATTAAGCTAGCTGACTTTCATGATCTGAAATTGTTACATGAGTGTTGAATATGTTGTATTATTATTATCTAGTGATTAGAAAGACAACTAAACTACAAAAATGAGTGGGGTTTTTTTTCTTTAAAAAAATCACTTCAAAAATACAACATCTCTTGTTATGTCAGCCTTAAAGCGAATATCAACTTCTATGCTAATTTGGCGTATAGCTTATCTTGGGCATTTATATGTTAGCATTAGGGCAGCTGACTTTCATTAAGTTAAATTATACGGTTAGGGTGAACTTTTTGTATTGAAAAGTCAGTGTCTAATTATCTTATTTTTTATATTTCTTAAAGCAAATATCACCATCTATGCTAATTCACATTAGCTGGTCTTGGCATTTTGCAGTTTGCAAACAAAATGGTTTGTTGATGATGATTGTTTTTCCTTTTTCAAATATACCGTTTTTAATTTTGCAGTGTTTTCTGTCAGGTTTACAATAAACAGTAAATACAATCAGTTAATGAAGCCTCGCATGTTGTAGCATAGCGCGGAATTACCCTGAAGGTGTGCAACTCTAAACCCAGATTTGCTTGTATGTACATTGTAATTGTTTAAAAGCCATCTCAGTTTCCCGTACAAGAAAAAAAGAATTAACAACCAATTAACTACATTAACATTAACGTAAAGCTCACGTGTCATGTAAATGCCACGGACAGGCTAACAGAAATTAGCAAAGATATCACTATCATCAGAAACCTTTAAACAACTGCTACTTTAACACACACAGAGCTGCAACCATACAAACCCATGCGTGAAACAAAGACAGGCTGAGCCGCTAGATTTACAGCCAAAAAAAATAAGGGAGACTTGCAATTTTCAAGGCGATTGAGACATACTGTAAACTTACAGCCCCAGACTCTTTTAATTGCAACATACAGAAAGAAGCCAGGGAGTCGCTTCTGGCAACAGTCACACTCTTGAGGCTGATAATGCTGTCTGTAACCTCCTTATGTCAACATGTGCAATTGTAAAATTCTCAAGCGGTCTTTCCCAAACAAGGCTTCATCAAAATACAAGGCACAGTTGTCTTAAAAACAAGGATCTTTAAAACCACTTTTTTAGATCCCAGGATTCAATCTTGAAAAGACCAAAATTAATTGATTAATCAACAATTCATTACCAAATTATTGATTTGAAAAATCGGCTAATCGTCAGAGCCATTGATTAAATTAAGATGATCAGTCGTCACAGTTCAGCCTCAAGTAATTATTATTACTACAGTAATTATGATTTCTATAGTCCTTTGTGAAATTTGTTTGACTTGACAAAATCATTGACCACATTAAAGAAGTAATTGGTGAATAAAATATAAGTGAGAAAAAATAGTTTTTTAATACCATTTCATCCAAAGTGTTTTATCCGTGTAATCGATGATCAATTACAAAGTAGCATATGTACATTTGATTTTTGTTGCATCTGCAACTAATGATTATTCATTGATTATTCACTCAATTATTTTGTTAATCATTTTGTTGATTGATTGATTACTCTGATTTTACATTTAATTTCCATTTGTTTGCGCGGCGTGATGCCAGGGATGTGAAGTGTAATTGCAATAAAATAAGAATTTCCTTTTTTGTTTGTTTGTTTGTTTATTTTTTATTTTTTTCAGGCACTTTGATGCACTCGGTAATTTTTTTCTGTTTTAGACTATGTTGTAACCCACATAAATGCTATAAAAAAAAATAACAATTGTTTAAAGTTGATTTTTTTTTTGTATTTTTCTTTTGTTGATGTTAAAAAGGGATACAGGTTTAGGTATACTTATAATTTTTTTATAGATAGTAATCTTATTTATAGTCAGCGGGTGGAGTATCAGGAAAAATAGAGCAAGAATCTTAGTCAAAATCCTTTCTAAGTAAAAGCAAATGTTTGCAAAAGTTTTATTTTGATCCAAATCAAAGATAATAAGTTTACTCGTAGGATGACAGACTTCAAATATTTTCTGAAATTCTGAGGATTTGTACAATTTCAACCTGAAATAGGTCTCGAAACAAATAAAATCAGCCGTCAAAAATAATCATGGATTTTGACAATCGATCAGTTGTCGATCATTTGCGTAATCATTGCAGCTCGAATCGACGCAAAAGCAGATCATGTTAAATGCGCTCAATTCGCCGATATGTTGCGCCAACTTGTACCCGATACCTTTACCGATCACCAGGAATTGGTACTCTCCCTTCCCGACCAAAAAAGTGCCCTACATGAAGGAAGTGATCGTTTTTATTTTTCTTTGACGGCGGGGTTAGAGAGTGTGAGTCAGTGAATTAACCTCGGGCAGCGGACCAATCCAATGCGCAGTCTTTCCCTGTATAATTTAACATGTCTGCCATTGAAGAAGGGTCATCATTATGAGACTAAATATAGTGTTTGTGTCTATGTCTCATATGCACGCGTGTGTCATTGCAGAGCGCAGTAGAGCGCGCCGTCGTTTAGGGAAGTGGGGTGAGTGTTGAAATTTGGGAGCTGAGCCATGTTTTAGGCCGTCATGGCTGCGTTTGTGCCAAGGGGGGATGAGGGGGGCTAAATATAGCTCGCTGCATCAAGAGGAAGACAAACCGGGAGAGAGGGAGGGGCGTCAATATGGAGCGGCAATTAGAGGATTCGAGCAGTGCCGGGAAATTGTAGGGAACGGGATGCTTTCTCGTCTGTGCATTTGTTGTTTTGGCTCATGGTAGCGCGGCTACTTTTAGTATGAGTCATTCCAGGGAGACTACCGCTTCCACTCCAACTTTTCATGCTCCGCTTTTTTGGCGTATTAGGAATCTTGTTTTCTTGAAATAAAACAATTGGCTTCGCTTTTTTTTCCGTGAAAATAGAAAAAAGGTATATTGTGGAAAGAAGCGCTCGAGTGTAAACGCACATGCCACGGGGACTCCTACAAGACATGTGAGACTGGCCCACGGCATAACACGGATCCATGAGGGCAGATATGGATTGCAACTCCTGCCCACATTGGTCGATGTCGCTCCGGCAGCCAATCGCGTGTCTTGTAGGAGTACCCGTGAGTTGCTTGAATGATTATCTTGCCGGTTTTGTCCATGTACAGGAAGTACAGTATTTCAAATAACCCTAGTTTTTTGCTCAAGTGAGGGCAAATATGGATTTCAACTCGTGCCCACGTTGGTCAATGTCACGCCGGGAGACAATCGTGTGTCTTGTAGGAGTGCCCGTGAGTTGCTTGAATGATTGTCTTGCCGGTCTTATCCATGTACAGGAAGTACAGTATTTCAAAAAACCCTAGTTTTGCTCAAGATCAATGAACGTTAATCCATTTCAGTCCTTCTTTTCATGCCTACAGAAATAGACCACGGATGCTTATTTTTATGATGTACAACTAAAGGCATCATTATTGATATAGAGTATATTGCGAGATAGGTTTGAAGCAACACGCAAGCCAACTGTATCGAAAAAGCGTCATGTGCTTTCCTTTATACTTTTTTCCCCTCTTGTCTGTTTGCTCCAAATGTTTACCGTCAGTCTTAACATACAGTAGTTTCGGTTCTCTGTGTTCTTTTGCCTCAGATATTCTAATATTTATTTAATAGAATTTAACTGATATGCAAGCGGCACTGTATATACATATGTGGGTATTTATTTATTTCTTCTTATCTGTGTTGTGTTTCTAGCCCAGTGGTTATCAAAATCCAAACCAAACTACTGAAAAATAGAAACAAAAACTTTGTTGCCCAAGTACCAAGATTGGAATACTCGAGGGTTAGAAAACTGTTATTAAGTTGTTTTTTTTAACACTTAAACTAGGGAGAAAAATACATACATACATATATATATATATATATATATATATATATATATATATATATATATATATATATATATATATATATATATATATATATATATATATATATATATATATATATATATATATATATATATATATATATATATATATATATAAATGAGGGTGGGATGTTATCATTTTTCAACAAAAACTACT
Organism: Hippichthys cyanospilos; assembly: GCF_059441005.1. Classification (NCBI taxonomy): domain Eukaryota; kingdom Metazoa; phylum Chordata; class Actinopteri; order Syngnathiformes; family Syngnathidae; genus Hippichthys; species Hippichthys cyanospilos. The sequence goes on from NC_142369.1 coordinate 9,053,313, forward strand.
TCCTGTTTCACTCTTCTTCCAAATTTTTGCCATCTCAAACTAAATTAAGAGTGCTGCCCTCTAGTGGTCGACTGGGATGAAATCCAATATAAACAAGAAGCACATCATGACTGACTACATAGAAAAACGGAAAAAAGTAGCTGGACCCCGTGATAAAAGGAGATTTATTATATTTTATTTAGTATATTTATTAACTGTTCTCACCGAAGACTTTTCTGTGTCTGTTTGCAGAGTGCTGATACCAGGGACATCATCGTCGGAAGAGCAGCCTGGTAGCGCTCAACTCTCATTTGCTCCATTTTTGGGGAGAAATAAGACGCAACCCTGGAGATAGAACTGTTTTTTTGTCAGTGGCGTAAAGCAACGGGGGGAATGTGAGCCGAATGACGATCTCAAAAAAAGTGCTTTCGTTCCGTGAGTGAAGAAGCGTAAGAAAAAAAAATGGAATTTAAGTTCTCTCACAAAAATGAACTCAAATCTTCAACAGTACGATGTGTATAGAAAAAAAAATCTTTACAGGTGTGAAACTTAAAAAAAAAAGTGCCTATTTCAGATTAGAGACATGTTCATATGTGTGAGCGATTGTTGGCTTTTTTTTTCTAATTCCCTAATAACAGCAGCGAACACATCAAACAATCTTGTCAGAAGCGTAGAGTGAATTTGAAACCAAACACTTAAGCATTTATTTTTCTCTTCAAATGTTTTGAGTCTTTTTTTTTTCTTTGTCAAGATATGGAGCCATACACCACAAGTATTTCCAAAACTGGATGTGAAAATAAATAGCAAAAAAAAAAAAAGAAAATGCCGTAGCATAACATGGTTCAAAAAAGAGCTGGACATTTGATTGTAGGTCAAAAATAACATTTACTTCTCACATTAATGCCTCTCATGGACATCAAAAAGGTTTTTGGTTTTAGCTTTGTGAGGAATTGGTGACATGAGAGGTATTTTGGTGTGCAATGTGGGTTTTTTTTTTGTTTTTTGATCGAGGATGAGATTTTTTATTTATTTTTTTCTGTTGTGGATGTGATAGGTTTGTGTAATATGAGTTTTTTCTGAGTGACAGTTTTTTTAGGGAGTGTGTGGATTTTTTTATGAATGGGTTTGACACAGGTGTTTTGGTGTTGGAAAATTGAAGGGATGAGAGTTTTTTGAGGGAGAGTTTTAGGTATGTGTGAGTTTATGTATGTGATTTTTTTTTATTTCATTTTTTAAACGTTCGCACTTTTTTCTTTTTGGAATGCGAGGTTTTTAGGTTTGTGTTGAGAGTTAAACTTGGTGATGTGAGAAGTATTTTGGTGTTATGAGTTTTTGTTTGTTTGTTTGTTTTTGAACACAGGTAAACACAGGTGTCAAAGTCCAGTCCTTGAGGGTCGGTATCCTGCATGTTTTCGATCCTTCTCTCCTTCAACTCCGTTCCAAACTCCCGCAGAGCTTGCTGATGAGCAATCATTGGAATCAGGTGTTTAAGGGAGAGAAACCTGGAAAATAAGCAGGATACCGGCTTTCTAGGACCGGAGTTTGAACTGTATTTTTCAATGAGAGTTTTTGTTTGTTTGTTTGTGTGAGAGGTAAATGTTATTTCTGACCTATATGGCACCTCAAAATTGGCCGAACTTTTCACTCAAAACTTTTTCCTCTCAGGTCACTTAAGTATTATTCGCGTGCCATTTTGACAGCCGCGCTAATGCTAACATGCTAGCTTTTAGGACCGTATTTCCAACTCAGTTTTTAATATCTGCATCAGCACTTAAGTGCCTGCCAGATTTGTCTTTTTTGACCCTCCGCACGGGTCTTGTCCTGTACCACATCTGTTTTTCTGTACATTATCTTTTATTGGTTGTATATATCATATTTGTTTGTTGTGAAATGCATCTATCATGAGACTTTCTGGTCGGCCGTGGCTCTTCAGTGCCAAAACCGAAACGGAAGAGACTTCTCAAGCTGCACCCGACGGATTGCTTTCTTTTAAATGTAATCCCCCGCTGATTCTATCTCGCCTCACAGTTATTGTGACACTCTTGAGATAAAGCCGTTGTTGTGAAGACTTGATGTTTTTAACCTCGATTTCGATTAGCTGAGAAATGCACAGAGAGAAACACAACCACCATGCGTCATCATCATAATCATCGTTGTTGCAAATTGCCTTCATGTGTTTGTCTGCGCAAAGTTCTCCAACTGCACTTCATTGGGAGCAGATTTGGATCTGCCATTTGTAATCGTTCCCATATTAGCAGCTACCAAAGTAGTTCCGCACGGTCGCAACAGGCAAACACGCGAAATGGTTGCGATGTCTCCAAATCTGGGGTGGGCAAAGAACAGACAAGAAGAAGGAAAAACATCCTCAAACAATCATAGCGAGAATTACGTGCGTATGTAAAACAAATACATAGCTAGCTTACTGCTAACTCACAATGGGGAAATACCATAAAGCTAACAATTAGTGGTGGTGGTGCTGAATTTAGCAATTTTTAGCTGAATATTCTTTATCGTCTGCGAAGCTGACCATCCAGTGTTTTATCCGTTTTAAAAAGCAAACATGACCCTTGATGATAAAAAATTGCCCACCCCTGCTCTAAAACCCCCAAAGTAAGCACCCAAGTATAACTGCCCCCGTCAATGAAAAACGCAGCAGGATTCGTTCACACTGCCCTCGACAATCCTGCCCACTTGATGGTCATTTGCTTGTTTCTTCTTCGAATACACTTCAATTATGTTTAGTAGTGAAAAGTCAAAATTGTCTTGTATATGGGAAGTGAGTGGGAAGAATGTGTGAGTGCTATCTTTGATTTGTTGCTTGAGAAACAAACAACAAAAACTTGACTAAAAGAATCCAGTCAAACAACATGGACTCATAGTGTCTTCTGTTTTGTGAAACTGGGCTGCTGTTTTTTGGGAGGGGTTCCGAGTTGGAATAATCTTTGTATTCCGGTTTCATCCCACATTCCGGCAACATGTTTCTAAGCCAGGGTTCACCAACACGATGCCCATGGGAAATAGGCAACCCCCGTGGAACAAATGGGGAGTCTCGAGGCTCTAACGATTTCCTTACAGAGTTTGGGTTCACTTTGAGGGTTATTCCAAATAGGCCATTTTTCCACAAATCTCACCCGTGACTTTAACTCTTTCAGTGCCGTGGATGAGATTTCCCGTTGTGTAGAATAGTTATCACAATAATGGATAATAAAATCTTCAAATACGTTTTTTATGGAGGGGAGCTGACACATTTGACTAATGCTGACCCAAATATAAGCCAATTGAGCACTGTAGTGATAACTGTGACCATAGGATGGCAGTGTTTCCACACAGAAAACACTGATATTACCTACATGCAATTCTAAGTAAGGAATGGAAGTCAAACTTTCATATGATACCACCCATTTTTACATAGCACACAATATTCTGTTGGCCTTGGAAGATGAGTAAACTGCTAAATTTACTGGCCCTCGAGAGGTGTCCTATTCCGATAACGCTTGGCTCTGAAAGAGTTCATAAGTACATGTACTGTGTAAAATGTGCACAGTATATATGTAGTAGAGCCTAAACTAGTCTAGTTTCTCAATTTAAAAAATTGTCTTTTTTCCTTCCCCGTAATACCATCATATTAGTGCACGCGTCAGAAAAAATATGTCAGGCCAATCACCATTTGTTTATGCTCTGCATGGGAGTAAATTATGACATAAATTCCAATTATACTTTACCAATTATTCTAATGACACAATTGCATTTTTATGCTTTATTTTTTTAAGTTGTTCACAGCAGAGTATCAAGGCATGATAACTTGACAAATCTTGCTCCCGACGCCTGATACAAACAACACAGTGTTGTCTTAAAATCATATTCAATCTTCAATTCAGGGCACTAACAAACAACGTAATTATGCTGACACGGATATACGCGGCACCTGTTGCCAGTGATTACCAATGGCTTTGGCTCCGTTATAGTAGCATAAGTTAGCTGCCAGCTAGCACCACTCGAGTGCTCCATATAGGCTGGCATGATGTATGTAAATGACTGCAAAAAAGCAAAGTAATGTGCGCTTAAGTTTAAATAACAAAATAACATTGATCATTTATAGTTACGTGGAAAATTGGTCTTCGTTTTTTGCAAAGCACAAAAAAATAGATCTTACATTGTTATCCAAATTATGTGGATATTGGAATACCAAAATACTCGACAGTCATGGACCTAAACAGAAATATACTATACGCACCTGTGATTGATGGACAGCCCGTCCTGACTTTTGCCTCCTTTTCGTCTCACTCACCAAATGCTCAATTAGCTGCCTGTCGCCGACTCATCCACAGATGGCAAAGTAAGCTGACCTGAACAGGCAGTGATTATGTTGTAATGAATAGAAATGAAAGCTCTGCTTGCACCTGCAGCTGATGTAAAATGTACAAAAAAAAAAAAGACTTGTCGCACTTGAACGTTACACCTCATTGTGCAGGACTTGCGAACTCCAATTACTAGCACATTGCATTGACTATTGATGCTGCTGTGCTTTCTAAAAGTGAGGAAAAATTATTGGTCTTGCACTCTCCTAAACAGAAAACAACAATTTCCAGTTTCCTAAAAAGAAAACGTAACCGTTTTTCTGTCATGCTTTCCTAAAGAAAAAGAAAGTGAAAGTTGCACTTTCTTAAAAAGAAGACATTTGATGATGCGGTTTCCTAAAAAGAAGACAAACTATTGCGCAATTCTAAAAAGACCGAACGTTACACATCTTCTTGACACCACATTGTTGTAAAGGCAAATGTTAGCCGCATTCCAGATTTGCAGTGATGTCGGGACGGAGAAAGCGGGGGGGCCGGTGAATGGACACAGCTTCCACACTGTTGTTGTGGCGACGCGCTCGTCCTGCCCTCAAAGAACAAGCAGATAAGACCATGCTGTTGGATGGGAGGCCCCAAGGCAGGAGGCCACAGACTTCAAGTCACCGAGGGGCACTGGATGCGAGCCAGAAGGTGAATTATCTCAGGATTTAAACACGTGCTCTATAATTATTAATCAGCACATTACTCTGTAATTGCTATCTGATTATGATCATTTTCTTTGACAGGTCTCTATTAAGTGACTTACAAATTGCTGCTTAATGCTTTCTAATGTTTTTGGGGTGAATGACATATTGCTTCATCTCCAGGTTACATAATTCAACGTTTCTCTGTTATGCAAGAGCAGCACATGCCCAAAACGCAGAAGTTAGAAAATTTCAAATGCCCGCTTCGGATTTAAAGGTGATTTTTGCACACCAAACTCATCAAAGTGTCACTATATGGACAAAAAAAATTGATTTTAAACCAGAAGTGTCAACAAAATTGGAAACTTCATCATTTCCTGATAAAATTTCCTGGTAACAACGTAGATAAACTGTGTTGATGTTGTGCTTTCTTTAAAAGAAAGGATTAAAGCTGTTGACGTTTCCCTTTAGATGTCCCAAAATCTTTTCCTTGTTGACACAAAAGCATAAGATCTAACTTTACTGAATGTGAGCTGAACCACAACCTTCAAGGTCTGGGAGAAAAGATTTCTTTCATCTGTTATAATGTAGAAAAATAGCAATTTTTTTGGCCTGCTTAAATATAATTCAACTGACCTGCATGATTAACTGCTATGTTGTTGCTTCTTTGTACAACAAACTGCAATCAGCCTGCCGTCAATGTGACAACAGTTACTTTACAGCACCACCAAGCAACGGAGGAAAATGTTTAGTTGAGCATTCACAGCTATAACACAGTTGACTTTTCTGGAGATTTATTTGTAGTTGCTCCCTTTTTCAGTCCTGGTCTCAAAAACCAAAACTCATACTGTACACAATCTTGCCGACCAAAGGTTTGAAGTCATGTTTAGAATAAGATGCTTTTTATTTTATTTTGCTTTTAAAGTATGTTTTACATAAATAAATTGCTTGCTGATAAGAGCATTCTGGGATGCGTTTCCACTGCAAGCGGTCAGTCTTTCCAGCTATCAATGCGTTTGAATTATTTCTCTGGTTGACGCTTAGTCAGGAAATGCAAGATAGAAGCTTTTTAATTCCCTAATTAAAAACGTGTTTTGGTAAATTCAACATCAGCAATACTTTGTTTTTCTTGTAGTGCATGTGACAGATTAAATGTTAACAAATTTAGACAAACATTAATGAAACTGTCCTCTATAGTTGTAGGGGAGGCAATTTTAACTGAGAACTGACATCCATCATTTGAGTATCATGTAAAGCATGATAATGCCATCCAGTGGACATGATTAGTAATTGCACTTTTGTACAATGCATTCCCTCAGATGAGGAATAATAAACATGATAGTGACTTCTAGCCTAGGGTTTATCCCCTAAGCTGTCTTTGTTTTTGTGTTACATTTATTTTACTGTGTTATGTTTCAATTGCAGTGTAACTGTAGAACCACAGACGTGGTGTTAACTTTAAGTGAAAATACAAAAACAGAAAAAAGAATTCGTTTGAGTGCACACAGAGGTAGACCAGCGCCTGACGAATGACGGGCTAAAAAAAAATGGTCAAATTTCGCCTTTTAGCGGTGGCAGAAGGTTGGGCAAAAATACACAGACGGACTGACGATTACAATCTCGTCTGCCTTGGAAAAATGACAGACCGATGATGGCGGAAAGGGGGCGGGTCTCTGATGCTGATCAACAAAAAATGTAAGTTGCCCACCTCTGTGTAATACCCACTATCTAATCACTTTGTAATGTCAATTCTGCATTGTAAAGTGGTTTTACAGAAAAACGTTTCAATCTTCACTCCCTGACCTTTAAAGCACGGGTACAAACTGAAACCTGATTATACCTTTTCACACGATAAGTGGCCACCTGAGGGCAACCATAACCAAGATGTGTCCTGCAATTAAACGCATTTTAGGACCTGTGCCCTGGAGTGAAAGTGTGCTCCAAAGCAGGAATGAATCTTTCTTCCGCAGTCATCTGATGTTCTCTTTATACGAGCCAAGAGTGCTGCTTTTATGGCTTCTTACATCAGCGTTCTCCCCCGTACGGTCCGCCTCGCTCTCTCCGTGCCGGCGACGTTACAGGAAGTCTTTCTGTTTTTATGACTTCCTGCACCGTGCAGAGGACGGGAAGCTGACTGCGAGGAAATAGCTTTTTGTTCCCAAAGCAAATGAGGGAATTTTGTGGCCGGGTCCATCATGATAAGACCCTTGGAAAAGTTGCTGGGGCCCATGCCTGAAATTGAACGGGAAGTTGTCCCTTTGGGTTTGAGGCAGCTATTTTGAGGAGAAATTCCATGGGAAGGGGATAAAACCAGAACCAGCAGTTTTATCAATCAATGTGAACATCGGTGAATGTGTGTTTTTAATAGGATGCATGGGAAAACTCTCAAGGACCCATTCTTTAAATTGAAGAGGAAGGTTGTAAGTCTGAACGTGAAAAAAACGTGACGACAACACCAGATTTACCAAGCAATACGAAATTTACAGGATGTGTCTCTTGTGATAGGATACTCAAGGACCCATCTTGAAATTGGGGACAAAGGTGGTCGTTTCTGTTTGTTGGATTCTTTGGGGAGGACAAATTCCATGAAAAAACGACCACATTTCCATTGCTCCATCACCAACGGACGGCTATTTTGCCAACGAGCGATGGATGATGAACCAGCAAAAATATGTAAAATGCACACCTCTGATTTTACCAATCTACACAAAATTTGGTGAGTGTATCTATTGTGATAAGATGCAAGAAAAAGTTTCAAGGATGCATGCAAAAAAATTGAACAAGAAGGCAGACATTTTGGGAAGACAAATTCAATGCAAAAGGGACCTGCAAAGTTTGAAAAAAATACAAATTGAATCACAACAAAATGAAATTGCGAGCAAATGTGGGCATTTTGGTTTGTGTCAGCCATTTTGGATGATTTCTGTATTCATAAAAGTTCTTGGGGAATTCTCCCAAAAGTCCCAATCGGGCGGAACATGTCATCAAAAGTCCGAATAATCATATCAATTATTCACTATCAAAACAGAAGGATGCTGCTTGAATTTCAAATTGTATCCCCCTGATCATACACATACATTTACACAGCTGACAATTTTTCTCAAAACTCACTTATCTAATTTTTCCAGTAACTTTAACCATTGGCTGAATGTGTGTTACCAAGATAAACGGTCTACTTAAGTCACTCAAAGCCCATAGATTACACTTGGTAGGTGGAAAGACACTTGTGCTAATCCACCAATTTTTTTCCCTACCCGCATCCTTCCATTTAAATTTTTCAGTCCCAAGCGTTATTGGAAAAGGAAACCTCTAGAGGGCCAGTACATTTCACATTTTCACTTACCTTTCAAGGCCGATGGAATATTGTGCTATATGTAAATATGGGTGCTGCCATTGAAAGAGTGACTTCCATTCTTCAGTTAAACTTTGATGTAGGTAATAGCTGTGTTGTAAGTGTGGAAACACTGCCATCCAATGGTCACAGTTAGCACGACAGTACTCAATTGGCTTATATTAGGTAACCATTAGTCAAGGGTGTCAGCTACCCCTCATAAAAAAAAAAACTATTTGACCAGAATTTTATGATTTATTATTCTTATTACTATTTTAAACTCTCGTCCATGGCACTGAATGAGTTAACGTTCCGACCAAATAGTGAGTTTAAACATGCAGTCACGGCCAAAGCTGCAATGGTCGGATTTGTTATTGGGCAATCTTATTCCCTCCTCCCTCACCACAAATGCAGAAGTAACCATTTTCTTACAGTATGTCCTCACCCACTGCACCCCCCCCCCCTCCCGCACCAACCTAGCAAAACAAAAGGGCTTTCTTTGTCTTCCTTTTGCACACCCCACGCTCACTTTTGAGTTGTTCTCCTCACACCTTTGTATTTATCATCCTCTGTGTGCAAAATTAGCAGTTATAAATAAAAACGTCACATGGAGAAAGTGAGTTGGTGGAAATTGGGAATGAGGTTGAAGGCGTGCCCGTGCTTTATTTTGACTGAAAGCTCCCTGAAACGCGTCGACACATGCTACAGAATTCCCCCTCACTTGGGGGGTTGGACAGGGGAGGGGGGTGAAAAAGGGGGGCTTGCAAGCGGACACCGTGCGGCCAAATACACGGAGGAAGTAGTTCACACATGAAAGGAACGTGTAAAGCAAACGCGAGGACCCAAGACATCCCAGCGCAAACATGACGCCCGTTCATACAGTTCAGCTCTCTGGGAAAGTGGAGCCCGCCACTTTCCACGCCACACACAGGGTGTTGAAGGGGCTTGGGGGCAGTGTTAATCCAGTGTACAATGTGTTTGACTGGCAGGTCCCCTCGCACTCTCTGCCGCGCTGAGGCCCCTCTCTGAGGGAGCTGGCGACTTGGGACAAGTGTTGGTATTTTAGGTGGAGCTAGCTGGCTGGGAATAGGGTGAAGGGGTCAGGTGATCTGAAAGAACCCTCTTAGGGGCTCCGACGTAGGCTTAGCGTGGACCCGATGCCCTTTGGTTGACTCGGCCGAACTAAAAAACAGAAACGTCTCTTTGGGAGGACTTATCTTAACAATTGTGCGGTATTTGGGCCAATCCTTTCATCTTTACATCAAAGGCATTTCACATCCAAGGCTTTGAAAGAGGAGGAGGGAGCTGAAATTTCACCCAGATGGTGACAAGATGTAAACTTCAACATGGCACCACCACTTAGGTCTTGTCTACATGTAACCAGGGTTATTTAAAACCACGTATTCTCCTCCCGTTGATATGTAAAAAAATTCCATCCACATGGCTTTATTGAAAAAAGATCACTGCTACATGAATCAGAATGCAGTTTGATTCATTTTCAAGCATGCCACGCCACTAGGCGGCAGTAGTGGCATCAGATTCTGTTCAGTCGAAAAACTTCCGTACCTTGGCGTGAAACAGAGCAGAACGATGACATGGATTTCTGGTTTACGATCGCCACACGCAAAGCGGATCCAGAGAATTTGGCAAATTTAATTCCCCCAAAAAAACCTGGACACGTATGACAGGTCAAATTCAAGGCCCGGGGACAAAATCTAGCCCGCCAATCATATTTATGTGGCCCGTGAAAGCATTAATGTAAATTTTCATGACCTTAGTAAAATTATTTCCAAAATTTGGACTTGTCATGTATAATAAGTAATAAAACTGAGATTTTGCAATACTTTTTGGATTGTTTTGTTTACGTAATTTCAACAATTCAACAAACTCTTATCCTTTACTACTGATTTAAAAAATAACAAGCCATCAATTTGTTGTGTAAAGTAATAATACCACGACACAATTTAAAATTGGCTAGTTTGCTCATTATATCGATCCAATAAGGGAAGGTGTAGCTTCAAAATGGTCCGTGACAAAAATGACTTTGACACCCTTGCCTTATCTCGTCACACAATCAAGAGTGTGCTATTCCTTGGCAAAAATATATGGATGAAAATGAACCAAAAATAGACAAAATACTGTACAAGGCTTAAAGGGAGATGCTATGGAAGATGTACTTGTGCTAACACATTAGCACGGTCGCACAAGTTCAACAGCATATTAGCTCGCAGTCCAGCAAACGTAATAAAGCAGTTAACTTTCCATTGAGTGCCATCTGGGGACCCACAAACAGGAACTCTAATCAAGGCAGTGAAGTATTGCATGACCCTGCCGCGGTCTACCGAGCTCATTGTCTAATTAGCTCATTAGCTTACATGATAGCAAACGTAATAAATTGCTACCTTTTCTTTAATTACCTCTTTTGTGGCAACCACAAACAACAACCAGGCACAGACTTATTGGACGCTAGCTAGTTAGCTCTTGGGCTAGTTCTGGGGAACCACTCACAAAAACAAGACAGAGATTCATTTGATGTTAGCTAGTTAGCTCTTGGGCTAGTCACTGTAATAAGTCAAGGCTCTCCAAACCAGGTCTTCAAGGGCCACAATCCGGTATGGTTTGGATATTTCGGTCCTCCAAGACATCTGATTCAAATGATGTGTGATGAACAGAACACGTTTATTCAACTGTTTCTATCTATGTACAGGATTAAGCTTGTGGAAAATTAGACAACGTCGGTACATGAGTCAATAAGCGAGTCGCAACTAATAGCTACTAATAGCTATCCAAATAATATATAATTTAATGCAATACCTCAACAATTGTTCTCTGTTTTTGCATTTTTTGAGCATCCATCCATTTTCTCGAGACGCTTATTTCAAACAAAAGTATTGAGAAACAAATGTGAAAAATACAGCACAGGGCGTTTTAAAAATCGGAACTTTGTTATCGCCATTACTTCTAACATTTTGCAAAAAAATTTGGTGGTGGCTATTGCTTACATTAAATGGCACCCCCCCTTCATTAAAGCAAAACGAAGGATGGGTGTGAAAATTGACTTATTAGGTTGAAAGGTCTCGATGATCGGAAATGTTTCCATGATCCTTCTAATTATTCAAACCGCAGGTGATCTGTGCTTTACCTCTTGATCTGAAGACAATTGGGATTTTTTGTTTGTTTGTTTGTTTGCATTTGAGACGCGGAGTGAATCTTCAAAAACGATTCAAACGATTCGAAGTTCATACGTAAAAAACTGCAACATTGTAGGACCACAGGCGAGCGATTTTAATAATGGGTGACTACCGCCCTCTAGCGGACACAGGCGCCTCGACATTGCACTACTGGTTTAAATCATATACTTTCCGGTATATTTAAGCAGGGCATCCTTTGTGGTTAAGCGTGAAAAAAAAATCCTGACATTATTATTGTCAGTCCTACCTCAAAATAGGCTCTTTCATGTGTGATAAATAATTACTGGGTCTTCTTGTTTTATATCCTCTGGCACAACAACAAAAAAAAGTTGTACAAGCGAGCAGATCATTTTTTCCATCTCGTCCTTATTTCACCAGCAGGCTCGAGTCTTGAAGAGGAGACGGAAAAACTGTGTCAGCACACTCAGTAGCTGCCGCCTGCATTGGAGGAATTAGGACAAGGGACGGGAATACAGTCTATGTTCTCGATTTGAGTTGCGTAAAGAATTCTTTCTGATTGGTTTGAATTGCTCTCAGGAAGCTGCACCATTCTTTGGACTTTTGTGGTTTCGAGCGGGGGGACACCCCAAGAGGGAAAATTACACATTTTATTGTGTGGTATATTTGAAATGACCTACACCAGTGGTTCTCAATGTTTTTTCAATTATGTAGCCCCTGTGAAAAATCTTTTAAGCCAAGTGGACCCTAACCAGCGCAAGTCATTGTTGAATGGCGTGTTTTGACATCAGTGTCTGATTTAATGAACGTTGGAACTCCAGAGAGTTGATCGTGTAACACGTTTGTTTTACTTCTGGCTCGTCTGATGTAAAACTGCGATACTAAGGACAATGTGCGTCGGTATAAATTTAACTAAATAAAAGGCATATAATGTTTTGCAAAGGAATCACTATAGCATAATTCAGCTTCAGGTTCCAATCAATTTGCTCTTGCTTTGAAAATTGTCTTTACTTGTACCCCACTTTTAGAACCACAGGTGTCAAATTTGGGTCTTTGAAGGTTAGAATTTTTTTATTGTTATTGTTTTGGTGACCGGAAGAGAGTATTTATTTTTGGAAATGACAAAACCATCAATCTTATAGTTTTCCTTCTTTTCTTTATTGGTTTAACTTAACAAATCATGAAACCAATTTACATCTGAACCTTACATGGACGTGAAGGAAACGTTTCCTGTTGAAATTCGGAGGTAATTTAGTTCTAACAAATCTTCCTGCGGGATCTCGTTGGACTCACTTTGGCTCGGTTCATTGTCCGTTTGAATGGTTTCCTCGCTTTCTTTATCGATATCAAGCGCTGCCTCACCACTTGCGTTTTCAGTAGTGGGGACCGGCGCCTCGGTACTGGAGAAACTCACTCCTAATTCGGTAAGGTTCGGAAAAGTCGCAGTGATCAGGGTCTGAGTCGTTGACGCATTTTGCGTCTGCTCACCCTTGGGTCGCTTGGCTAGCCTGACGATTGGGGAGTTCTGGGCAATAATTTCGGGGCCAGGGCGGTGGGCGGCGTTCACCAGTCTGCCCAGCACCGTGTTGCTTGTGGACGTGCCGAAAAGCCTCGACCTCACCTCGGCGAGTTTCCGCCCGGCGCCTTCCGAGTCTACGCCACCTACGATGTCCTCCATCGATCTTGGCCTCCCTGACTGAGTTTGCTCATTTCCAAATGACAGAACCTGGTTTTGATACTGCAAAGGTGTTTCTGGGATTGGACCTGAAATGTTCTGGTCAAAAAAATCCAGAGCGGCAGAAATATCTGATGCTCGAGCTGTTGTATAAGCACCATTGACCTGACTTAATATCTCGCGATCTAAGTCTTTTGGTTGTCCAAATCCAGTTGTGGGCGGAGCAACTGTCGTCCGTGGCTCAACCTTTCTCCAGTTGAAACTGTATTTGGATGACAGGAAGGGGTAAACATTCGCCATTTTAAATGAGTAGCCTCGTCTTTTATTGGTCGGAGAGTCGTTGGCATAGACCACGGAACCTTGCCAACGAGATCTTTTAACTCCTAGGGATTCACCGATACTTTTTGAGGACGTCTGAGGTTCGGGTTTGCCGATCGTCACGGCAACCAAGCCGGTTGCAGAAACGCGAGGTACAAGATTCGCAGATTGTTTCTCTTGGCGAATTTGAACTGCTGGGCGTCGGGGTAAAAATAATCTTGAGCTGGCTTGATACGGACTAGTATTCGCTCCCACGTGGACTGCACCGTCTTCCTGCTTGGCTGAAAGCGTCCAGCTGTACTTATGGACCCTTTCATCCTTCTCAATCTTGGACATTGAATTAGAATTCAAAGGCTTCCCGAAATCTTCCCTTCTGAAGAAAGAAGGCTTAAAGAAAAAGGACCGTATCGTTTTATCATTAGCGAGGGAAGATGTCAGTTTGGGTGGCCGATTGTTTTTGTAAACGGAGGCGTCCAAATTGTCCTCCGAGGTGGTCACGCGTCTCAGTGGAAATCTACCAGGTCGAATCCCATTGGATATTCTCGGTACTTCCACTCTGGGGGGCTCGTCGATCAAATATCCACCGCGCTGCCACATTGATTTACTTCCTGTTTGAGCTCTTCTTCTTGCGGGTGTTTTAGGAGCAGCCCATCTGGACTCTTCTTTAAATCTTGGAGATTCTTCATGGAACCTCAAATTCTGCCATAAGGGATGACCGGGAGCGGATTTCAGAACGACCACTGGGTACTGGCTAAGGTTTTCGCCCCCCCTGATGAAAAGCCTGTTTGTCAGTCCTGTCATTTCTGGTTGGAAGGGTTTGTTGGATTGGCCTGTCTGACGAGAATAAAAAATCTTGTTCGAGTTATGAAGCTGCTTTGATTGTCGTCCGGAATAGGGGGACAGATATTGACTATATGGAGAATTCAACAACATCTTCACACCATCAGCATTGACGACTCTGACTGGAGTAGCTAGATGGGAAAAGAAATAAGGACCAAAATGGTTCATCACATTTCACAATAATAATACAAAAATGCATGCAAAGTATAATAAATTGGTATATCCCTGTTCAAATGTTTTTTTTTTTTATTGTCAGAACTTCCCCATCATTAACAACACCAATAACCTGTACATGTCCTCACATGAAAAGTGAAAATTAGCCATTGGGGTGTAGTTGCAAAAGTGTGCACACCCTTTTATGAATGGTGACAAGTACAGTACATGCGTTTCCTTGGCAGTTAGAAAAAAGAAAATGTCACTCTTTGGCACATGATTCCCACTTGCTAATATGTTTTCAGCAGTCTTATCTTAATATTTATTGTCTTGCTTAGAAAGTTTATTTCCTTGTTTCCTGTTGAAACCATCATTTTTCATACCCTCAAAAGATTTTGGCTCCGCAGACCAGTTGTAAATCCCTTCAGAATTTTGGTCTTTGTCTTGTTTGGCCAGGCTAAATAAAAGGTGAAATATAAATCAAACGAATAAAAATGTGGCTGTGTTCAGAATTTAATTGAATTTAATTCTGTCAGCACACGCCTGTCACCATTTAAACTACCTCTGATTGATTCAAAGTAAAGCTCAAACATTCCACAATGATTTTTCCTTTCCATTCACAATATAATGTGGGAAAAATTGATTTAAGTAGAAAACAACTGATTTAAGGTGAGTTAAAAAATAGATATTTTAGAATTTAAAAATACTTCTATTCAATTTTTGAATGGCAACAAAAGTAGAAACATGGAGTCCGTTTTTTGGGCTCACCTTGTGCAGAATGCGAGGGTGTGATCACTGACATGACAGCTGCACAGACCAGCACAAAGACAAAGAGGAGCCTGCACATGGTAATATTAAAAAAAAAATGCGTATTACTGCAAAAAGTGCAAAATGCAAACAACATATTTACCTGGTGACAAGGGGCATTATGAGCAACTTCCTCCTTGGCTTGTGCGATGGTCAAACAAGGTTCCAGTTGTGTTTTGTTGTTTGTCAAACCAACCGGTTGAAAGTCTGATTGCAGGCAATGCCTTTCACCTGGTCTACTTCCTCCATGGAATACCATCATCCTCTCCTATCAGGGTGAGTGGATTCATCCAAAAGATAACATCAAACAAAAAAACAACCTGGTGGAATTATATTGTCTTTTATTTATTTATTTATTTATTTATTTTTGTGGAACAAGTGAAGATAAAATATCATGCTAAAAATAACAATTGCAGTCTGTGAAACTATGATTTTTGTTTTATATTTATTCATATTTATTTAATATGCATCAATTGGAGCAGTGCTCCTAATTTCCTTGTATATCTGCTATACAATAAATGCATTCTATTCTATTTTATTGTATTGTATTCTATGAAAATGGTCCTGAAAAGTGAGGAAAAAAAACATTTCCACTAATGAACACATCAACAATACAACCAAGGCAGTTTTGTTAATAAAGCCCATTTTACAACCTACTGTGCCTGAAGATATTAAAAGTATAATTGAAGAACATTTAAAAAAACAAGAGTTCAGGACATTTTCAATGCAAAGAAAACAGTTAAAACTGGCTTACTAAAACTACTAGAAGAACATATAGCGCAAGAACATAATTTTGGATATATATATATATTCTTAAAACTTGTTTGTAAATATCAAAACGATTATGTATTGTTCGTTTTTGAGGCCTGCTGTTCCGCTTGCGGCCTGTTGGTGGTCTCAAAGCGTATGAAGTGGTGGTTTGATTCCCCAAGGAGAAAGAAGAAGAGCAGTTCCCTATGGGCTTACTATCTCAGTGACCTGTTGTGACCTATTGACCTGCATTGTTGTTGTCATGACAGCAACGTGGCATGTGTGCTGCACATGCCAGAGGAAAGGGGGACTGGGTGTACTATTTAATGATGAGTCATTTAAAAGATGAATGCTCTGAGGTTGTGCGTGTGAAGCGGTGCAGCAGCTTGCCTCGAGAAGCTTGTGGAACTATCCGTTGTTATTTTACTTATTTATACATTGTTATTGCAGGGTGTGTTGCCTTTATTTTATTTTTATTTATTTTATTTTAACTTTATCTTACTTTTGTATGTATTTTGTTTGACTTACTTTTGGATAAACAGTATTATTCAAATTTGTATATTGGCATGACAGGGCAAGATGATTGACTATTTTAGTTTTATCGCACTGATTTTTTTTTTCCAATGAGTATTTTAACTATCTTTACCGACAAGAATGCCTGATAGTGGTCAAAATGTGATTAAAAGAAAAAAAAAGAATACAAGTTTATAATAAAATGTGTATAGCTGAGCATGCTTAGTTAGCTCAACAATGGCAAATACCTGTACATATTGCTGAGCAATAAAGGAAGAAAAGTCACCAGGCTACTTCCTGATCAGTTACTTAGCAACCAGAAAATCTTTCGTGATTCTAAATGGCCATGTTTTAGATTTTTAGACATTTTACAAAACAGTGCTTGTTTCTTTATTTAAGACGTGCACAACATTTTTTTGGGGGGGGGGGCGGGGGGGGGTGGTTACTTGAATCACTCTAAACTCAATAATTGACGTGCCCGTTGACCCAAAACAAAGTTTTTCATTATTGTGTATTTTATATCGGGACAAGCGTGGCTGGGAGCGTACGTAAGGAAAACTGGGCGTGCGTGATGACGTCACACGCCGCGTTGGCTCACGCAAGAAAAAAAAAAAAAGATTGGTGAAAACTTTTTGGAGCTCCCCGGCCGCCCCTCCCCTTCCCCCGTGTGTTTTTGTTGGGGGGGAGAAGTTGCTCCTTGTTCGCTTCGCGTAAATGTGCCATTTTCTCCGCTTTTCTAGCTAAAATGTGAGTGTAGATATCTGTTTTAGGCACAACGGCGAAGGGACGAGGTGGGCTTCGAGCGAAGCGGGGGGGGGGGAAATCTGAGCGGCTACCATCGTTTCACCTCTGCCGTCTGGTTAGCCACCTAGCTTGCTAAAGGCTAACTTGCCTCAACTCTTGTTTCTTGTGGACGGCTTCGGGTAGGACCACGCAAAACAAAAAAAAACAGCCGCGGACATGGCGGAAACTAAAATAATCTATCACATTGATGAAGAGGAGACTCCGTATTTAGTGAAGATCCCCATCGGCGCCGAAAGTATCACTTTGCTGGACTTTAAGCAAGTCTTGAACAAGCCCAACTACAAGTTCTTCTTCAAATCTATGGACCAGGACTTTGGGTGAGTTGTGTCTTCGCTCCTGGTTACAAAAAATAGTTTGTGATCATTAATAAGTGTAAATTTGACCTGCGTGAGAATCGTGGATTTCAACAAATATTATCATTACAATGGAGTGGGATTAGGGGCTGCATTACCTGTCCCTGCCCCCCCCCCCCCCTTTTTTTTGCACTAATCCTCACCCCTTCATCTCGTTGAAGTCCATCATGGTGAAGGCCTGTTTTTTGTTGTTTTTTTTTTTTTCCACCAGTCTTTAACACTTTGGCCTGCCAGTCAGCGTTTTCATTCCCAAGACTTCCTCCCCCCTCCTTCCATTCTCCTCCAAATAGAACCAACAATCTCCTCTCTATCAATTCATCTTTTTGTGCAGGCTGCTAATCCTCCTGCAGAGGAATGCGGTGTTTGTGTGTTTTTTTTCACCGAGGGAGACCCCCCTTCCTAAGTGGGAGATGTACAGTACTATTTTAACCGATTTTTAAAATGTGAGACACCAAAGGCATTTTTTTTCCTCCTCAGAATTGTAAATGTATATGTGATTATTGTTTCAAAGGCATCTTCCCATAATGTTTTTTTAACAAACACAAGCATATGTAAAAAAATAAATAAGCGGGCCGCATTTAATTAACCACTGAACTAGGTCTACGTAAAAAAATAAATATACATAAATATAGAAAATAAACCCTGAACTCACTAAAATGAAGCAGTATTTTTACAAATTGCACCCAATGTTTTGAAAATTCCATTCTTTTACATTCCAAAGTCAATTCTAATTTGATTATTTATTCAACTGCATTGAAAATATACTGTAATACTATCGCTGCCGATATTTTCTTCTGAGTGTCGCAGTAGTAAGAACAAGATTATTATAGTTAACAAAAACAAAAAAAAAGATTAAAACTTCAGGAAAAATGGGAATAAAATGTTAGAGCGGTTTAATAAAAAGATGACTAACTGAAATTTCATTTTGTGTTCACCTGAGGTGTAGGAATATATGTCACTTATCTTTGTCAATATATTTTTAGATGTATTTTTAAGAGTTTTTAAATGTATTTATGTGTACAGAAGAGGGAAGGCAAAGCAGTTGTATGGAAAATGTAGTTCATTTTATTTATAACACATTACCAAGTGACTATTTATAATGCACTGGACAAATACTTCCCCCCCAAAGAAACAATTCAAAAATTCACAAAAATTAAACTAAAACAAATAATTTTCAAAAACAAATGGATCTGTCCTCAAAACCATTTAAAACCAAAACCAATAAACAAAGTCAAAACAAAATAAAAACTGTAATGCAAAATCCACCTTTTTTTTTCTAATTGTATATATATTTGGGACCAGAGAACCATGTTGTTGATTGTCGAGAAAACTTGCAACAAAAAAGATACTGTGTGGATCTTTGAAAAAGGCTGTTGGCATTTATCGCCTCTCCTCCAAAATATATTTTTAAGTGCTTTGCAGTGAATAAAAATAGCAATTGATATTTTATCAAACCATGCAGCAATAAAAATACACAATTTTTGTCCTTGTTTGCTTCAGTCGTTATTATACCCCCCCCCCCCCCCCCCCCCATGTCCATACCTTGTCCCCCAAGGAGAAAACATGGGTACAGATCATTCATTCTTCGCAGAGGATAAAGAACACATGAGCTTTCTCCATGTGTTGCGCCACCAGTTTTATTTAAAGATCGGTTGCTGAAAGATGCTACAAGTTAGCTTATCTCTGGTGTTAGCATTTTCAGTAAGCCACTAAACAAATTTCAAGCTGTATACTGCTCTTCTGCTTTATGTTTGACAGCAAACCCGAATAGTCGGTGTCAGTACACAGAAAAGTAAAATGATTGTCAGATTCTATACAATATATATCATTTAGCGCAAAATGCCCTTATCAAGCACCCTCATTTGCATATTTCCAACAGAATATTTTCAAACGCGGTTCCCGAGTCAGCCGGCCAATCAAACGAACACCTCCTCCTTCCATCCGACCCCGCAAGAGCAGTGTGTAATAGCGTGTTTTCATTTGCCCTGGTATGAGGCCAGCTGTCGACGGCAGCGGTGTGTGTGGCGTTTTTATGGGGGGGAGGGGGAGAGCTGGGCTGGACTAATGCTGGGAAACTGGGGCCGGACATGGACCATTTGCTGGTTGTCTGTGTCATCCGAGGGGAGAGAAGGATTCTGGGGTTGTTCTTGGATGTTCTGCAGAGCCTCAGGCTGGCACCATGGAGTGCTCTTGTTAGATTCCGAGATGCTGCGCTGCTTGAGGAATTTAACATTACAAGGGAGTGGAAAATCTCGTATGGGGCTGGACAACATTTGGCTTTTGCATTATCCAACAGAACTAAACACATTTCTTATATGAAGAATTGCGTGAGCCAATTTCATAACGTTATTGACCGAATCAGTAGATGTATCTTGAAAATAAAGTGTTAGTGCAGTTTTGGAATTGTCAGTTTTGGGGAGAAAAAATGCCCTGTGTTTGAATAAAGGAATAGAAATGAAAACACTCAAAATCGGATTCATTGATTAATCGACAAAAATAATGAAAGGATGTCTCGATTGTCGAATTAATCGTTAGTTGTAGCCCCACCGTCTTGTTTGTTCAAATTTCGTGAAGTTGCTGCCAGTAAACGTATAAAAATTGCAAGTTAAAGTCTTGGTCAATGTCTGAAAAATATTTTTTCATTTTTTTTTTTTTTAAATAATATCAATAATTCCGTGAGACAATTTTGCGTGCTAAAATGTAATTAAGTTGCTGTACTGAACACTTGAAAGAGTGCACATTAAAGTGTTGGTAAATGTCTATATCATTTGATATAGAAAATGAATATAATTATGCTAGAGCTGTCAGTAGTGAATACTTTTTAATCGATTATTGATTATTTTATCGATTAATTGAATGCTCAATCTATCAGTTATTTTTTTATTTTTAACTTAAGACTGTAATGTAGGGCTGTCCCTAACGGTTTCCAGCAGTCCAGTGATCAGCAATTTTATTTTCTTCCAGTCGACTAAGTGCAATTTTTTAAATTATTTATGTATTTATTTTTTGCAATTAGCTTAAGGTCTGATGCAGATTTCAAATGACCTCATGAATCCTCTACTTCCTGTTCTTCACAAATGGACCCGAAATGAGCAGGAATATTAATCCTAGCTTGCAAAATCTTTACAGACTCTTAGTCCCGCGTTGTACATGCGCCGGCGCCATGTTGTGAGTTCAAAGCTTTGATTCTCTTTGCCAAGCACGTCTGATTCTTCTTCAGGGAATGGGTTAAAGTCGTGAAGGAATGAGGCGAAGGAGGAAAGCGCTTCCTGTTCGACTTCTCGATGTAAGAAAACATGGGCTGAGACTGGAATGACACATAAAATAATGAAAAATAAATTAAAGCAACGACTCAGCAAAGGGAAAACATCATTGATTTATAATTTACATAATCAACGTTGTTGACTGTCAAGCATTAATGTTGGTTATAAACAAAAGGGATTCGTGTAATTCTCAACAGCCTTTTTGAACTCATTCAGTTAGTTAAATCATTAGTTTCCAATGTAAAAGCAGATGCAAATATCTTAAATAAATTAAATACAAAAGATCGTCAATCAGCTTTCATGAATGACTGCAGAAATTACTTTTGAAAGGCTGAAATTAGATGATTTGGACAATTTCAGTTAAGCAATGATTATAAAGCGTGGGTGGGCAAACGTTTTGACTTGAGAGATGCAAAGGCTTCTAAAATTTGACTTAAGGGCCAGTCCAGGAGCAGATGGCTAGAGTGTTTTGATAATATACCTCAGAAGAGAAAAAGATGAGGCACGTCTAGAAAATGCTTTTAATTTCAATAGAAGTCAAGTCCCACATATTTAACTATTTATTGAAATGACTCTTCCACTAACTTAAAATGAAATGAACAAAATACCATTTTTTTTTCTAACAGTTACTTTTTTGAAGCTCTGATAGTTCTGCTATCCTTCAGAATATTAACATTCTCACTCTCCTCCTGATGGATTATTTCTTCAGGTTTAGCGGACCGGATTAAAAACCTCAAGTCTACCCCAGCCTGCTCTAAATGAGCACTTGATTATAAAATACTTCACGATTGATAATCGATGACTTAATGAATCACTTTTGACATGTCTTGTCCATGCTACTTTGTTTTTGCAATGTTTTTGTTATTTTCACCTAAATCCTTTATGCAGAATCATTTCGAAAAGGGTGTGAACCTATATTTGGTTTCAAACGTCCATCAGCAACACGGGAAAAAGCTGAGCCTTCCTGTCAGTGTTCCTACTCTTACGCCAACGCCGGTCCACAAAACCAGATCTTAACAGCTGCTTAAACCCAACAGAGCCTGACCGAGCCTTACGCTCGTTTGGAGTCTGCGTGGCTGGCCTGGCCCATCTTCCTGTTAACTGCTTTAATAATAACATTGTGGTGTGGGTGGGAATACACAAATGTCTGCCAAACATGGAGGAAAAGCCCCAAAGCTTGTCTCATGTAGTTGCTGCTGTGCGTCTGAGCAGCATTTTTTTTATGACGTCCTTTCTTGAGTTTTCCGGTCCTGCTACCATTCTCAGGCTAGAATTTTTTTTGTCTCTTTTTCAGGGTGGTCAAAGAAGAGATTTCAGACGATGGCGCCAAGTTGCCGTGCTTTAATGGTCGTGTGGTGTCCTGGGTAAGTAGCTTATTCTGTTTCAAATTCTGTTTTCCACAATGACTTGGTGTTTTCACCAAGATCCCCAAAATATTTTAAATGTAGCGGATGCATCGGATCTTTCAAAAAGACAAACACTGACGCTGATAATCTGCCCGGTCAATAATCGATCAGTCCCCGATATTATTGACCGAAATTTGGTGAAACTGGGGGCTTGAATGAATGCGGATTCCAATATTTGGTAGAAAAAAAAAATCTGATTGCTGATGAATTGTCTGATTGTTCTAGTTGTCACTTTATGCTAACAAGAAGACAGACAATTTTTAACTTATATATTTGGTTAACTCGACAGTAATTTTCAAATGCAGAAATCATGAACTGATTAATTGGGCCATGAATGTATGCAGTAAACAAGCTACATAACAATGCATGGTTTTTGCATGAAGCCCTATCTTATAAAATTCTATTTATTTTACTTCTTTATTCTAGATTATTTGCCATAAAGTGATGATTTCCCAATTAAAATGATGCCATTATCATCTCTTCTGTCTGTCAATATACAGAGAGCGAGAGTTCAACTAAATTGGTGGCCAGGTTTAACACTTAACCTGCACATTAAGCAATATAAAGTTCATCGACGTATACCAGGGGTGTCCAAACCCTTTGCAAAGAGGGCCAAATTTGGGCGAGATAAAATTTGGGGGGCTGAGCATTTATTTATTTATTTATTTATTTATTTATTATGGGAATTGGGAAGATAAGGTTTGGGTAGCTCTGGCTTGATCATTAAACTGGACAAATTAAAGAAAAGAAAAAAAAACACCAACTGGTCAGTGAGAATGCTCTAAACTGATTGGCAGGTTCCCCTTTTTAAAACAAGGCTGGCATTAAAAGAGGTAATAACAGCAAAATATGTTAAAAAAAAAATAAAAAAATAAAAAAGAAATTCACAAGGGCAGTGTTGGTTTGAAATATGGCATATGGCTAAAATTCTGACTTTTTTTTTTCAACCTTGGACATGCTGGCATATACTTAAATGTATATTGCAAATCAAAAACGTGTAAAAAGTCTGAAGTCACAAATGCATAATAAGTTACAAATGCACAATAAAAATCCACAAATGCGCGGCTGAAGTCACAAATGTGCAACAAAAATCCACAAATGTGCAACGACAGTTACAAATGCGCAGCAAAAATCCTTCCTCTATTGACGAATTGGTTAGGCGCTCCGTAAAGCTCCTAATGCATTCTCAGGTTTGAGCATTCCTTCATTCAACATTTGCTTTTTCTTTCTTTGGCTTTTACTTTACATTTAAAAGTGGAGACACGACGCTGTGAGGCAAGCAGATTTGGCCCAGTTCAGCAGGTTTGGGGCTCAAGCATCTGTTAAGTGCATAAGAATGAAGGGAGCGCTTTAAAGCGAATAGACCCGCGGGAGCGATATGTGAGCCGCACGCTAAGAAGGGTGGAGGGATCCCAAAAGGACGCGGTCATGCAGCCATTAGTGTTTGTGTGTGCTGGAGGGTGGGTGTGATTGGGGAAAGGAGCCAACATGGCTGTTAAACTTCATTGCGTTGAATTGTGTTACAAAATGCATCACACTGTAAATATGCAGCAACTAAGATAAAAAAATACGAAGCTTGTGTTTTCCTGATTTGTGTAGTCAGGTACTGTTTGTTTAACCGGAACGATGACGTACATTTCTTTGACGATAGCGATACAGGTCAAAACAGAGGATCGTGTTTCGGCGATCCCCGTGAGACCTTTGCCTAAAAAGCGCAGTGTTTGTGTGTCAAAATAATTGACATCTTACCTCTTGATCCTCCCTATAGTGCCCCCTCCCTTTTTTTCTTTAGTCACATTCATTACTCTCCATTTTTCATCTCTCACCAAGTTTTTTTTTTTTTTTTTTTTGACGTCAGCTGGTGTCTTCGGATGCTCCAGCAGCTGAGCCTGCAGCCCCAGCTGCGCTTCCCCCAGTGGAGACATCCACCCAGCCGTCACCTCCGCCGCCACCACTGCCGCCCCCGCCGGCGGAGCGGACCGGGGGCATCGGAGACTCCAGACCGCCCTCCTTCCAGTAAGCAACCAAGCGCTCCTTTTCCAGCCCCACAACCAGTTTGCTGCAAATCCATTTTAAGAATGGAGTGCTATAAATTAGACCGCTATGCTTCAGTGCAAATACTGATACCGATTACTGTAGTCAAGGAAGCCAATAATTGATCTTTAAAGCCGATATTAATTTAAAGGAATCATAGAATAGCTAATGCATTAAAAGGGAAGATTTTTTAATATTACAAACCCTAATACTTACCGTCTTTTATATTGCTTGGCTCTCTCAACACAGAAAACGTCTCCTGTGGCTTACGCACACACACGCCCCCACACGCATAGGCACGCGCACGCATATAGAATACTTTTCTCACATTTCCTCAATGTGCTTCCCTGCAAACCACTAACTTTTACTCAACCTCTGTCGATGATCAATCGATGTTGAAAGAATGGATGTTTTCATTGAAATGAAAATGTGGTCGATGACATCGCAAATTAGCAGCTAGCTGCTTGTTCATCTGCCTGCAAACGGTTCACTTGCGTAGGTTAGGCAAGTAGGCTAACGGGATTTCAGACGAAAAAGATGCAACTTTATTTATTTAGTGCATTTAATATATGAGGTAATTCTCTGTGCTTTCATGGTTAAAGGTTCGCTAGAGTTTCGTACTCTCTAAACTTACCTTCCTATGTCGTTGTGGTTGTGCATAAAGCCATATATTGATTCAACCAATGATTGGCTATGGCCTTTACACAGCTATCCAATCAGATGCTGCAGTATTCAAACTTTTTGACATTTCTTCTACTATATATGGATGTACAGCAATACAGAAAAAAGAGGATTTGGACAATTTCAAATTAAATTGGATCTTAAAGCAAATAATTGATTGATTTATTAGTGATTAATTTTCTAATCAGTTGGTTGACAGCCATTACCAAAAACACTTCTTTAGTTTTTGTTTTTCTCATTTTGTTAGTTTTTGGTCAGTAGCGTTTTTGTCTACAAGATGGGGGCTCTCCAGTCTTTATGCATTCATCATCGAATGATCTCATTTCTCTCTCACAAGTCACTAGAGCCATTGTGTGGTCTACTGCTGGTGAAGTAAGCATCTTAAACTGGAGTTGACCCAACACTGGATATCTTCACAAATGAATACTCGATGAGTGAAAATGAAAAGCTTGCAAACTAAAGTTCTTTCTGTAATCGTTCCTTCGGTCTATTTTGAGCTCAACTTTGATCCCATGTCTCTCGCAGTCCCAACGCGACGGGAAGCGTGGAGACGCTGGACGAGCAGACTGAAACCGAGTCTGTAGTTTCCTTCAGGAGAGAGAGACCTCGGCACAGGGAGAGCGTGGAGCAACACGGTTAGCTATCAAGATGTGGCGCGTCGCCACAGTTCCCGTGATATAATCAAGGAATGGCGGGAAGTCTGTTAAAAGTCAAAACCCTGACGTCTGGTCTCTCAATTTTCAGGACCTCGCGTGAACGGCCAGAGTCGCCTGGAGCGCCACTTGGCAGGGTACGAGAGCTCCAGCACCATGATGAGCAGCGAGCTGGAAACCACAAGCTTCTGTGACTCTGAAGACGACGATACCATGAGCAGGTGAGGCACAAATTTGAACGCAAATAAATGCGTATTTGCTCCCCTTATACATTCTATACACAATTTGGTAGGTTCAGCAGTGCAACAGAACAGAGCACGGCCTCAAGACTCTTGAAACGGCATAGGCGACGCAGGAAACAGCGCCCTCCTCGTTTGGAGAGGGTATGACCACCACTCTTGTCTGTGCTTTGAATTTGACTATCTGCTGTGTCGTTGTGGATTAGGTTCTCAAATAAAGTGTTTACTGTTCTAGGCTTCTTCCTTCAGCAGTGTGACGGATTCCACAATGTCCTTGAACATCATCACTGTCACCTTGAACATGGGTGCGTATCCTCTGCTATACTGTATGAAGGGAGCGCTTTAAATGTTGTGAGAAAGTATTTGCCCTCTGTATGATTTCTTCTTACGTATACAATTTTTTACACTAGGGCTGCAACCCACAATTATTTTGATAATTTCTTACTGATGAATGAGATTTTATTCAAACTGTTTTAATTTAAATCCCTTACATTATTACTCCCTTACATATTCACAAACAACATCTTCTCAAATTGGCATGGCAGAAAAAATTAGATATTATAAAATAAAAGATTTAAAAATAAAAAATCAGAAAATAAAAATATGTTGTCTTATTTTGATTTTACCACATAATAATCAGCCGACTTTCGAAGACTAAAATAATCAGAGGATATTTACCGTAGAGACGCTAAAATTCTCAGAATTTATATCTTAACTCTGCATATGATTGATCGATTATCAAAAGTCATTGGAACCATTTGAATATGAATTATTTGCAATGAATTGATTAATCACTGCACATCTACAACACAGTCACACAGTCAATTTTAATATCACACAATTTACATTATTATTGCAAAAAAATCGATAATTGTGAAAAAAAATACTTGTTTGAGGCAGAAAGCGGGGAAAAACTGGCATACATCCATTTTGGATAAATCTTCTGTGGTATGTTGAGACAAAAATGTAACTTTTTTAATTGTGTACAGCCCACTAAATATGCCTTAAGAATAACTCTGTATGCCACGAGTCACACACGACGACAGCGGTGGAATGACCTGGGGCTGCTTTGCTTCTTCAAGACCTGAATTACTTGCTTTTTCCCCTGTAATGTGTTTAAAACACAGTATTTTTTATTTACTTGGATTTTCCATCATCTAGAGAAGTACAACTTTCTGGGCATCAGCATTGTGGGCCAAAGCAACGAAAGGGGCGACGGCGGCATCTACATTGGCTCCATCATGAAGGGCGGAGCTGTTGCCGCGGATGGGCGCATTGAACCCGGCGACATGCTGTTGCAGGTGACGTATCTAATTAGACTTTTGATTTCATTTCATGTGTAAATTGCAGCAATTTTTATGATATTGGGTACTTTATTCCACAAGGTCAACGACATCAACTTTGAGAATATGAGCAACGACGACGCAGTGCGCGTGCTGAGAGAGATTGTGCACAAGCCTGGGTGAGTTAATCAATAAATTGTGGAATTGTGAAGCAGATCTGCGCGCGATGAATTATGATTTATCGCTGGTGTTTACCAGGCCCATCATCCTCACCGTGGCCAAGTGTTGGGACCCGTCTCCGCAAGGTTACTTCACTCTGCCGCGTAGTAAGTAGCTGCTTAACCCAGGATCTGAGTTTTAAAATGAAGAGAATTTTTTTTTTTGACTGTGCGACCTCCTGTGCAGATGAACCCATTCGGCCAATCGACCCTGCAGCTTGGGTTAGCCACTCGGTAGCCATGACTGGTGCCTACCCAGCATTCCCAGGCAGCTCCTCCCTGAGCACCATCACCTCCTCCTCCTCGGTCACAGAGACTGAACGTAAGATTGTCTTTTGATGATGCCTGTGTCGTTTTTAGGAATTGAAAATCATTTGTTTTAAAAACACCTGTCTTTCGGCCTTGTTTTAAACATCCTCTTGATTTTCGGTTGGGCAGGGGGGAAAGTCAAGTAAGACGACTAAAAATAGGTCACAGCAAGACTTGGGGGGGGGCAATTACGCAAAAACCCTCTTGATTACGGCTCTATTGCCTGTCTTGTGTCAGCACCTAGTGGCTAAATGGCTGATTCTATTTGTGTGTTTAAAATCTGTTACTGATTTAGTCATTAGAGGGATTTCATTAAAGACACTTGAAGCACATGGAGCTCCCCAAAATAAAGGAAACAACTTCCTAAAGAGCACTAGGTCTGTATTTTTCAAGAATATAACCTTTTGCTGCAAATGTCTATCACCAAGAAGAAGAAGAACAGGATGTTATTGACCTTGATTATAATTAACAGGCAGCTCCAATCTCAAGTTTACTCAATGAAATAAATTTATAGGCGTGAACAAAACGGTAGTTAGTATTTGTTGACCTTAAATGGTAATTGGTGGTGTGCTAATTGTAATTGCTAGCAATAAAAAGTGTGTAATTAGATCCACTCTTTTCAGATCACATTCAATGTAGATTATTACAAAAATGGGGGGGGGGGGGGGGGGGGGCAATTACTCGATTATTTAGCAAAAATAATCTATAGGATCATTTGTTCTAAAAAGATTCATTTGTGACAGCCCTAATTTCTGGTCACCATTCCATTATACATTGCACACTCCCCTCAAGTTGTCTTCAATCCCACCGCAGGATTCGACGACTTCAATTTGTCACTCCATTCTGACATGGCGTCCGTCGCCAAAGCCATGGCCTCACCGGAGTCGGGGCTGGAAGTAAGGGATCGCATGTGGCTCAAAATCACCATCCCCAACGCTTTCCTCGGTAAGTCCGCTAACCCCTGCGCTTCACATGACTTCACGGGGCAGGCATTATGTTCCGGGAATTAAAACCGTGTGATTTGTAGGAGGGAGGGAGTGGGGGCAAAGTACGAATGTGTGAGCGCTTGTCTCGACTGAAAACATCTGTGAAATTGGAATCACCTGCAGCTGAATCACATGGAGCAATAAAATACATTTTATACTTTTTTTTTCTTTTACTGTTGTTTTAAATGACACATTTTAGAGTGATTTCATGAAACCTTTTTGTTACAAGCTAATATTCAGCTTCAACATTGTTTTTTGAGTTAGCTCCTCTGCTTTTTTCCACAGCAGGAAGTGCTATTTTGTAATGTTTTGTTAACGTGACACGCGACCAGGTTCGGACGTGGTGGAGTGGCTCTTCCACCACATCGAAGGGTTCCAGGACCGGCGCGAAGCCAGGAAATATGCCAGCAATCTGCTGAAGGCCGGCTTTATTCGTCACACGGTCAACAAGATCACCTTCTCGGAACAATGCTATTATGTCTTCGGGGACTTAAGCGACTGTGAGAATTGTAAGTAACTCATGCAAACCTCAGACTGCCTCTCAAACTCCCACAGGCTTTTTGCAGTGTTTTCAAGATAGAGACATTTTTTTCAGACGTGGTCAAAGATGAACTTGGCTGTGTATTATCCCACTTGATGCGTGCGCTCCAGAGACCCATCCGTTTGCATTAAAGCAATTAAAACGTTATTTTTACCCTTACAAACGTAATTTCCTCTTCTCCCACGCAGATATGGCCAACCTGTCCCTAAATGACAACGACGGCTCCAGTGGGGCCTCAGACCAGGACACCTTGGCCCCGCTACCCCTCCCTGGAGCGTCACCGTGGCCCATGATGCACACATTCCCCTACCAGCCCTATGCCGGCCATCCTTATTCCAGCCAGCCGCCTCCGTACCACGAGCTCACCAGCTACAGCTACACTCCAGGAAGCACCGGCAGCCAGCACAGCGAAGGTGAGTATAAGCACTTTGGACTTGGTTTAGTACATTGAACTTTTTGTCTTTTTTTATGTGCTAAGTAGGACTGCACAATCATGTCCAGAATAATAATCATGATTATTTTGGTCAATATTGAAATCACAATTATTCATCATGTTTAGTCAAACATATCTATTTATTGCCCCTTTTTTTAAACAAGCAGTATAAAAACAAGGCTTCAAGCTTAATACTTAACAAATAATAATAAATAGAGTAAATAATTGAAACAAATTCACCCAAGACATGACAAAAACTTGGCACACGGGGCTACACAGTTGTTGCTGAGTGCGAACCAAGCGCATTACTTACTACTAAGCAAATTTTGATCGATTAGCAGTCCAAATGTCATTTTTGGTCATTTCAAACCTAATGTATTCCAAAAAAACTTTCGGATTTTTCAAAATGGGTCTCAATTGACAACTCGCACGTGTGGGAAACATTGCTAAAGGATTTTAAGCTGAAATTGAAAGCTGAAATCTCAGGGGCGTGCCGCGAAGCCGACTTCAGCGTCATTATTGCGTCCCACCGAGTTGAGGCTGTTGCTAATGCTGCCGCAGGACTTGCCCGCTTGATATTTCTTAAGCTTAATGAAGTCTTAACTATCCCCGTGAATCATCTTAAGTATTCGTGGCAGCCAATATCGTGATCGCGATTAAAATTCAATTAATTTTCCGGTGCTCAGCAAAATGGGAGGGGTTACATTCATTGTAAACAAAGGAACAATATCACATCTGGTCACCAGCCAGTCAAAACTTAGATCAAATGCATTCCGGTCTGACGTGAGCGTCCACCTGTCTCCAGGAAGCCGAAGCAGCGGGTCGACGCGAAGCGAAGGCGAGCGACGCCGGGGCGGCAGCAAAGGTCCCGGCAGCACTGCGGGCGGCGGGGAGAAGTCTCCCTGCGGGGGCGACGGCGGCGGCGGCGGCGACTCGCGCTCAGGCAGCGGCAGCGAATCAGAATACTCCACCCGGAGCAGCTTGAGGCGGGGTCACGGCTCCGCCGCCCCCAGCGAGCACAGCCACGCCTCCTCCCAGCGCTCGCATCATCACCGCATGCCGCAGCCCCCCCACATGTCCCCCTACCCTCCGGGCATCATGCCGTACAACCCCATGATGGTGATGATGGTACCCCAGCACCCGCACCCGGCCATGGCGGGCGCCCACGCCCTCTCTCACGCTCAGCAGCTGCCCACGGCCCCCATGCACCCCGCGCTGCCGCCGCCGCTCTCGTCGACTTCGGCCGGCCCTCCCGGCGCGCCGCCCACCCGCGACTTGGGCTCGGTGCCCCCCGAGCTGACTGCGTCCCGCCAGTCCTTCCACCTGGCCATGGGCAACCCCAGCGAGTTCTTTGTGGACGTCATGTAGCAGTCATGCAAAGCGGGCGTGCGGCTCCAGCTCCTCTATCCATCGTTCATTGTGCTTCTCCTGAGGGCCTATTGGATTGAGAGCGCTTGCTGCAAATTTGGTGAGAACAGGGTCAAGTGTTGACAAAACCGGATGTTCAAACAACTTGGAATTGATGTCTTGCGTAACCTCATCAGATTCCAAGTCCTGCTCTAATTCTGTATCAAATCTCGTGTTAGATTTGAGCAACGCCAGTAAATTTGGACTTTTGCGCCCCTTTTCTTGTCATTGCGCATTTCCCCACGGTCGCATTGTGCCTGATTTTCAATTCGCACGACCTGCCTATCCAAAATCAAGGTGCCAAGCAATGGATTAGACTTTGGCAGGACACCATTTTGAGTCCTTTGGTTTTAACACACTCCACATACATGACATCACTCTGAATTGTTTTTTTTTTTTTTTAAACAAACGTGTGTATTTTATTTTGATTAAACACACAACACTAAGCTCTAATGTGAACGGCAAAACGGTCCAACAAAGGTAGTCAACTTTTGCTCTGTTCCATCATCGCTTATCTAATTCTGAAGTGTACTGTACAGTGGCTGCTTTGTGGTACAAGTTGGTAAAAAGAGACCATGCAGAAAGCGGTACGTTAAAAAATACACACACACACACACACACACACACACACACCAGACAAACCTATCGTAGAAATTAACTGTGATCCACAAGCCTCACAACACTTCTTTTGTGTTACTGACTCACATTATTTACACATTACATTTTTTTTTTTTTTTTTTTTTTTTTTTTTTTTTACAAGTAACTATATAGAAACATGTATAATCAAAATATCAAGGTTCGAAATGAATTTTCATGATTCTTATGTGCAAAATTGCATTTCTTATTGATATGATGGACACCTTTTGTGTCAAAAGAATAAAACTTGATTTTGACACTTTGTTTTTTATTTTGTTTAGCATTAACTGTATATGCTTGCAGGTGTATATGTATGAGAAACCTTTTTTGGGGGGGGAAACTGGTTTTCTGTATAAATTAAGCATAAAACGTCAACTGATTCACGGTAAATCAGATTTGAGTTGAATATGCAAATTGGATGACGTCACGCTAAGCCACCAAGCAAAGTAAGTCGATTTGCGGGGAATTCGTGCCACTTTACGTAAAGCAGAAAAAAATTGCCTGAATTGAACGCGAACTGAACACCAAACAGAAGCTTTCAATAGCTCATCAGGCTTTTATTTTTTTAAGGTTAATATATGCGCATTTTAGTGATGAAGCTTTTGTGGGCCAATCGTGGCATTTAGGGCCAATTTCTTGGAAAATTGTATCATTTTGATACACTCATCCAAAAGCTAGTGCCCCCTTCTGGCAAAAATAAGCACTGCAGTTGATTTGGAAAATGTTTCCCTTTCAGACCCCTCGGTCGGCGACTCCCGGTTCAAGATGGCGGCGAGGTATGCACGCTCTCAACCAATAGAAGCGCGCACGTTATTATTTCGAGTCCCACATTAGTCTTTTTCATTGGCTCCCAATCCACTTGAAGAGTCAATCAGAGCTCACGGTTTCAGACCGCTCAGTCTGAATCTGTCTGTCAGAGAGTGGTAAGAAATATGGCAAGCACAGTGGAAGCAAAGGGAATATTTTCCTCGTTTTAGGGTTAGGTGAGCTAGTCGAAAAGGCCAAATAACAGTTTTAGGCAACGCAACCTTGTCTTTCTGCTTCGCCGAATTGGACTAGGCGCAGCAGGGAGAATTCCCGGAAGAGGCTCTCGACCGTGAGTAACCGAAATTGATTTTTTTAATCATTGTAACAAATAAGAGAGCAATATGTGTTCTTATTTAAATATAATCATTAAAATAATGTAACTTACCCTATTTTTATTAAACCGCCAATCCGTAATGAAAAAAAGTATTTTGTTGGCCGCTAACATTTGCTCTGTAAGTCCCTTCCAGTAAAATAGTGACGAAATTTAGGTTGTTATCGCTGCAAAAGTTTTATTTTTTTTCCCCTTGAAACATTGAACATGTAGTTAGGTTACATTCACGTTGGGCAAACGAAATGATGGATGGGGCCAAAATTGTTTATCAGAACCACCAGAGGGCCTCATAAGACTTGTTCACTTTCTTACCAGCTATCAACAACATATCTTGAAAGACAAAATACGTGCAATTGTGTTTTTTATTGAACCAATATAACCATTATACATTTATTCTACATCACCGTGTCCTAATGTATTTCGCTCTGATTAATATTACATTTGTGGAAAATGAATTGAGCAGCAAAATTCACTTATTTTTATCCATCTACTGATGACATCACAATTGTTCCAATGACCAATTATGAATCACCTGAGTTTGGTAATGTGGCGTTTGCAACTTGCAGAGTTAAATCAGTATTACTTCTACTATTACAAGGTTACTCAAAGTAAGGTATTTATTTGGAAAAACATTTCTCACAACAATTTTATCTGACACCGCCTCCCAATTTCTGCAAAACACCAAGGCCGCTCTCCTGGTACTCGGACCTGGTCAGCCAGAAAGATTCCTTGTCTTTCATGATATTAGCGAGGACGGCGCCGCCCAGGAACACCATGTGTTTGCGGCGTGGGGGGTCCTCGATGCGAATCTTAAACTTCTGCGGATAGAAGCAAAATGACTTCAAGTGCAAATGAGAACACAAAACTACAACGGGTCGTTGGGTACTTATTTCAGATTTCCTTTAAAATTTGCAAGAAAAGGAGTAGTGTGTGTAAGGAAATCCTGAATAATGTCCCCGATGACCCGCTTTTCAATCTTTTGTGGGGTCTTACAGCCAACTTGTGTGTGTCTCCATCCAGAACCCTCTCCAAGTAGAGCTGTTTAATCTCTCGCTCCAGTCTGGACGGGAGGCCGGGATACATGGTGCTTCCCCCGGACAGCACAATGTGTTTATAGAAATCTGCCCTGCAAACGGCAACATATCAAATTGGGGGTCACCAATTGCGCACATATCAGTAATCTTCCTTTTTTTTTTTTTACACATTTTTCTTTTCAAAATCAGTCAAGGTCCAATAAAAATATAAAAATATTTTTAATTAATTCTCCTACTGTGTGGTGTGATGGTTCTATCTATCTATCTATCTATCTATCTATCTATCTATCTATCTATCTATCTATCTATCTATCTATCTATCTATCTATCTATCTATCTATCTATCTATCTATCTATCTATCTATCTATCTATCTATCTATCTATCTATCTATCTATCTTTTTCACTAGCTAGCTAACTAGCGCATTTATTTATCTATTTTGCTGGCTAGCTAACTAACTAGCGCATCTGTCTGTCTGTCTTTTTCACTAGCTAGCTAACTAGCTCATCTACAGTATTTATCTATTTTGCTGGCTAGCTAACTAGCGCATCTATTTATCTATTTTGCTGGCTAGCTAACTAACTAGCGCATCTGTCTGTCTCTGTCTGTCTGTCTATCTATCTATCTATCTATCTATCTATCTATCTATCTATCTATCTATCTATCTATCTATCTATCTATCTATCTATCTATCTATCTATCTATCTATCTATCTATCTATCTATCTATCTATCTATCTATCTATCTATCGAAGACTGCAATCATAATATATAGAGTGAAAACTATATCATAACATATTTAGCCATGCTTGTGTGCTGCATTATAATTCTGTATGACCTTGTATGTACTCTGTTCAAACCAGCAGCATCCAGTTTTGCACTGATGTATGTCCAGGTGGAAAACCACCCAAGCAGTTAAGTTTCAGTTTAGTTTTGATAAGTTTTGTTTCGATAAGTTCCGGTTTTGTTTTGATAAGTTTTGTTTCGATAAGTTTGGGTACCTCCCTGCTAAGAGTATAAAAGGCATTCCCTTGAATGTGCTCTTTGCACAAACTGCTCGATCGCAGCCTTTGCCTGCGTCGCATTTGTGCGCAGAATATTCTGCATTAAAACTTCGGAGCGTTTATCATATTTCATGCCTCTGGAATCGACTTATTGACCAAACCTGGAAATGGACGAACACGCAGAAGGACCCCAAAAGGCTGCCTCCCAACATATGGTGACCCCGACGTGACCATGGTATCAGATTTGAGGGATCTTGTTTTCCTTCACACCACTTCACATTTGGCTGCAAACAGCTCCGGTAAAATTTGAAGATGGCAACTTCATGAAGCCTACGGTACCACAATTCTGGGGCTGCCAAACTGGACCATGTCAAAGCCTTGGTTGTGCCTAGAAATTCTGTCCATTAAACACATGCGTCCAACCCGCACTTGAAATGAATTCCACTTCCTGCCTCCACCAAATCTTGACACTGGCCATACAGGGAACGAACAAGCCATATCAGGGGGTTGTGTGTCTGTAGCCCTACACCTAAAAACTCCCCTAAGGGACACGACGGGTCTCCCACCTGAGATCAATGTCAGCCGCCTGGATGGTGTTGAAAAGGAGCTCAGCCACGCCCGCCCCCTCCACGTTGATCAGGTGAGGCTGGAAGAGCGCCTCTGGGGCGCCGAACCTCTCGCCCCCGACCAGTACCTGCCGGCCGTCTGGGAGCTGCAGCAGAAACATCGATTAGATGTTTTGACCCAAACCTCGGGAGTCAGTCGAAGAGTGTAGGTTCAGGTCCGGCCTACCTACCGTGTAGGACTCCACCAGATAGGTGGTTTCCGTGGCAAGACGCTGTTCCTGTTCCACATTGTATCCCACGTAGCACAACTTCTCCTTCAGCATGCGCACCGTCTCAAAGTCAGCTGAGTGGTTAAAGGCGTAGCCGCGGAGCAGCAGCAGCTGAGGTCACAAACAAGGTCAAGGAGATGACATTATGATGTAGAGGATTCCCTGCACTAATACAGGTCTTCTGTTATCATATGTAAAGTCATTTCAGCATTTATATCAAATCCTTTAGGTCCATCTAAGCAACCTTGTACCCTCCCTATCCTTACTTCAATGTACTTGTAGAGCAATAGGCTACTAGTAGAATGACTCTTACCTTTTCCACTTTTAAAAAACAACCTCCAGGGCAGGTTCTACTGTTGTGTTCCTGCTCTTTCAATTTTTGTTGTTTTTTGTGACATTAAAACTCATTACCATAGACTCGGCTTTGCCCCTCCGTTTTGGGTGTAATTCCACTGTTAACCCCTAGATGGTGGCGTATTTTGTTTGATGATGTAAATTTGAAAGAAGAACAGTGAAAACGGGAACTATTTCTGATCAGCCTAGGTTGTATTTAAGATTACTGAAATGTGAAATGTTTTATAATCCTGCTTTTTACATACACAAAAAAAAATGGTTCTAAATTTATATGATTTTCGATGTGGATGAGAAGTTAAATTTGTTAGTTTCAGATCAACAGGATTATTTATTTTAACTGTACAAAGGACCCTCACGTTTGAGTATTTTGTAAATTATTTTTCTATATAGTCACATTCTTTTGGGGTAATGTGAATATATAGAAAATAACATAAAACTATAGCGTGCTAAATGTTTATTAATGTTTCTATAAGAAGAAGAATGAAAACAGGAAGTATTTCAACTCAGCATAGTTTGTGTTTAGGATTGCTGAATGTGAAATCATTTTTAATCCTGCTTTTTACATCCACATAAACAAATGGCTCTAATTTGATTTGGTTAATCATATAGATGAGAATTTTTGTGGGTTTAAAAATGAAAAAAAAAAAAGTATCAATGCATTTTAATGGATATCAAATAAACATGGATTGTCGCAACTGGCAGGCCGCTACGGTCTTTAAGATTATCATCATAGATATTCATACTTTGTGCTCGGCTGCTATATCTCTAAATCTTTTGCGACGTCGCACCTTGATGAGGTAACGCGTGATGTCACGCCCGGCGATGTCCAGCCTTCGTGTCAGGTGTGGCAAAGAGAAACCCTCGTACACCGGACAGATGTGAGTGACGCCGTCACCAGAATCCACAACCACGCCCGTGAGCAGACCTGTTGGCAGAAGTTTTTTATTCTGAAACCGGTTCTGACCACTTGAAATAATTGGCTTGCTTTAGCTTAAGAAATTCGTTTACAAAAAGATAAATTGTTCAGATTGCATTAAAGCCGTGCTTCTCAATTATATCTTGCAAAGACCACCCTCAGAAAGAGAAAACAGGCCTTAGGTTTGACACCTGTGGTGTAGACCAGTGGTTCTCAACCTTTTTCAGTGATGTACCCCCTGTGCAATAAGTTTTCAGCCACGTACCCTTTAACCAGTGCAAAGCAAAAAAAAAAAAAATCAGTGTCTGATTTATTAAACTTAAGAACCTTTCAAACTTCATCTGTATTGGTCCACAAAAAAACAAAAATCAACATAGTGTCCTCTTTTGGATCATAGAATAGATCTGTTTCCAAAAAGACATAACTTAATTATTAAGAAATATTTGTCCACAAAAAGTAATGAACATTAAATGTCAGATTTGTTCTCAAAGAGAAATTCAAAATAATTATATGTCCACGGAAAAATACCAAATATAAAGTGTTCTCTTTTAGGAGAACAGTATGGATCTGTTCACAAAAATAAATCATTAACTAATTATTTAATCATTAATAAATATTTGTCCACAAAAAATGATCAACATAAAGTGTCAGTCCTGCTCCCAAAAATAAATTATTACAAATAAATACTTGTTCACAGATAAAAATTAAACATAAATTGGCCTTTTTTGGGATTACAATAGAGATCGGTTCACAAAATAAGTCATTAACTTAATTATTAATATTTAACCCAAAAAAAAAATCAACATAAAGTGTCAGACCTTTTCTCAAAACAAAATAATTATGAATAAATATTTGTCCACAGAAAAATATTCAACTTTTTGGTTCATAGTAGAGATATGTTCACAATATTTAATCATTAACTTGACAGGAAACGAGAGGAAGCATGTGACTGACAATTTGGGTTGAACAATTCTAGAATGGGGGGGTAATCTGGGTTTTTAAAATAATGAAATTGAATAACCAACTGGACACAAAATGTGTTTTATGAATTTATACCTGCCTGAAACATTGAATTGATGTAATAATTATTTTTAAAGGATATTTGCACTTTTGTTTTATTTAAAATCCCGTGTACCCCCTGGAGTTCCTTCAAGTCCCCCCATTTTTGAGAACTAGTGACCGGGGTGAGTCGAGGGAAGCAAAATCTTTACTCCTTCCGAGGATGAGCACTTTGCAAAAAATAATTGAGAAGCATAACACTAAAGGATTGACTTCTGTAAATGAGTCAAAGCACAAATATTGTAGGTAGTACTTCGTTTGAGTTTCTTTTTCCAAGAGGTATAAAGTTGGCCATACCTTGCGCATATAACGTGAGCACAGCCTGGATAGCCACATAGATACCGTGGAACTGGTACTTCTCAAACATGACCTCGGCGATCTTCTCGCGGTTCTTCATCGGGTTCATGGGCGGTTCCGTCAGCAGGATCTGCGAAGGGAAACCCTTAAGGCTAGAACTACTACTTGTGCACCTTGGAGCTCCTCCGAGCCTTGGATACCTTGCACTGGGACGGCTCGATGTCCAACCTATCGGGTCCGAAGGTGTGGTCCCACAAGTGGAGCATATCCTCCCAGCAGCGCACCATCCCGTTCTCCATGGGATATGAAACCTCCAGTAACGAACGGCATTCGCTGGCTTCGTCGCCCACCATCAGATCCTGTGAGAGGAGATCGGTTGTGGGAAAACGCGGCAACGCTTTCCACGCTTTGCCGTCTGGCGTTACCTTGATCTCAATGTTGCCCACTTTGGTGGTGGATCGGATCACAGGGCGACCCACCAAGGCAGGAAAGATGTGCTCAGGGAAGTTGGAGCCCGCAAAGCCGCACTTGACGAACTGATGAGGCGGGAGTTCACAAATCACCAATTCGTCCAATTGACTCACCCAGCTGTAGTTTACTCATTCAATGCCAAAGATGTATTTTTACGTTGTTTTGTCCCCAGACATTCTATCCCAGGTACTTATTATTTTTCATTTTTAAAATTTTTAGTGACGCGTTGCAGCGGAGGCAGTTTGACGCTAACAGAAAATTCGAGCAATTACTTAAAAACGCCTCAAGAGGGAGGCAAAACAAACACAACTAACCCCACAGGTCATGACAGTTGTTGATGTTAGTCGTAAAGTGGGATAAATGCCTCAAAGGGACCAAAAAAAAACTCAGTATTCCACATCGTAACGTGAAAAACGTCGAATGAATAACCCTCATAACAACCTAAAAAAATGGGTGTTTTTGCCCCCCCCCCCCAATTTGTTTTTTTCCAGTAGAACAGTTGTAGACTATATTTTACTGAATTATTTTACACATTTGAGGAACATGTATGAGATTCTGTTAGTAGTCTATAATAAAAACATTTCAGCAGTGCTGGAGAGTGTTTCTGTAGTATGTATGAGATTGTTTCAGAGCACTCTAAAAACAGTTGAGTCAAAAATATGTATGAGATTCTGTTATAAGCAAGCATTTCTATAGTGTCTGTTATAGTTGGATAGAATGTCGGCGATCATTTTAGTTCCGTGTGTGAGGATTTCAATTGTGTCTGAGCAGAGATTTTTTTGGTTGCACGAGAGAGCATTTCACTGGCATGTGAAAGCATGTCGATTGTTTGATGAGTGAAAAGACATTTCAAAAGACCTGTGTAGTGCATGGGAGCATTTCGGAAGTGAGCGTAACAGCATTGTAGTAGCGCCTGAGAGTTTCAATAGTGTATATGAGAGCATCTTCACTTGTGTGAAATGGTGTAAAATAAACGAATGTTGTGTTCCTTTTTATCGCCTGAGGGACCTCAGCGCATTCCAAGCAAAATGGGATGGTAGAATCAAGCCGTCAAATACCACCTGAGATGTCACTTCCTTTCTCTCAGCCAATGGCTGCAAAGATGAGAACTTCACCGCCTTGTATGGCGGCCTCGGAGAGCAACAAGTCCAGACAAGCTGGTGCGTTCTCAATTTTTTGTTTCGGCTAGGAATAATAGCACACAGAGGGGAGCTCGAATGCACGGGAAACGGTGAAGCCTTTGACGTACCCCCGTCCCGTTGTCGCAGACCACCACTCTCC
Source organism: Hippichthys cyanospilos (assembly GCF_059441005.1). NCBI lineage: Eukaryota > Metazoa > Chordata > Actinopteri > Syngnathiformes > Syngnathidae > Hippichthys > Hippichthys cyanospilos. Next base: position 9,093,443 of record NC_142369.1, read on the forward strand.
GACCCTCGCCGTCCATCTCGGTAACAGATCCGATGCGCTGCCGACCCGGTCTGCGCGGTCTCTTGCACCTTACCGGGTCTGGTGGACCCGCCCGTTTTAGAGGCCGGCTTGGGTGGGACAGCAGCATTACCTCCTCCTCCTCCTCATTTTTGTTTCTTTGATTGCCGTCTCATCAATCTTTCCATCTACATGTGTGCCTGTGGTTCTCAAACTTTTCACAAGTACTCCCTCAAAAAAAAACCCTAGCATAAGTACTTATATATATATATATATATATATATATATATATATATATATATATATTAGTTGACAGGAAACAGGGCCAGTTTGTAGGGGTCCTATTTTCAAAAACTTTAAATTTGAATATTTTCAAAACCAAAACAAGCACCTGCATGAGTCTCCATTAGCAGCGGCATCAAAAAAATTCAAAGTGGTTGCTGAATAAAATCCTGAATACGGGTGGCTATAGAATCCTAAGATTTTAACGCCAGGTGCACAAAAAAATCACCAAATGCAGAGATCATCATCTATGTTTTCATGAGCAATATTTAACATATTTTATAAGTTTTTGCCTGAAATAGCTACTTTTTTTGGTGCAATTTTTCAAAGTTTTCAACAGCAAATAAATCAGTACTTTTTTTACACCAGACACTTTATACTTAAGGAAAGTATGCAGAAACATCTTAATTTTACCCAACAAAAGCAAAATTAGCTAGATTCTATAATATGTAATAATACATCCATCTCAAATTTAAGTTCCGGAGGCATCTCACACACACACACATGCACACACACGTTTGTTTATAATTATGTACATTTATCAACTCCAGTCAAAGACAAACGTAGCCACTGAGACGGTTCACTTTGCATAGAAATAATTTCATTTATTGACATTAAACCGTCTTTCTTTTTTCTTCAAATGCTTCGGAAGAAAGTCGGCTAGTCGCTTGCATCACCCAGACTATCCTATTATCAACATGGTGGGCGTGGCTTAAAAAATACAGCTGGTAAACATAAAGAGGGGAGTCCTGAGTTCCTTTTAAGGCCGTGACATGCTCACTGTGCTTGCAAGCTTCAACAGACATGATTTTTGCAGTTTTTTTTTCATACCCTAGCATAGAAGTTGAGCTTTTTTTACGTGCATTATTTACACTAATTAAAAAAAAAAAAGATGTATTTTTTTTATCATGCCAAATGAACACAAACCAACTTGGAAAAAGCAGTTAAATTCACTCGCACTTTTGCAAGGAGTTTAATCAATACTTCTAACTTTTTTTTTTTTTTTTCTCAGACAAGTATTAGTACATCTACCTAAATTTATAGTATGAGTATCTTATCCACCTCTGCGAAGCCAGGCACTGTGCTGCCGGATCAAGCAACAAGAAACATTTCAAGAGCAGACGCGTGATTTCGTTTTCGACCGCCGTGTTGTCAAGTTCACGGAGCTTGTTTAAGTGCATGACATTTTTGTTTTTTCTCAAAACTATGACATCGTCGCGCCGTCATGGCGCAGCCCAGACCAAGCCGGAGGTCATTTCTGGCACCGTCCACAGTGTCCTTATTGGACGCCGTCTTTAGCGGACGCCGTCTCAGGATTCGAATTCGCTGTCGCTGCTGACAGAGATTTCCGGCGTGGAGGCGCCGGCGCCCCTGGGCTCCGTCCCCGTGCTGCAGTCGCTGGCCTCCGGGCTGCCCAAGTTCCGGGGGGAGGGCACCAAGGAGTGGGGGCGGCACTCTTGGTCTGAGGGGAGGTGGGCGGCGTCCTGCTGCAGCCTGACGGGTTGAAGGGATGAGGTTCAATCCAGATATTTTCTGCCCCCTTTAAGTTTGACATTATTCATGCGTCCTTAAGTAAAGATAAAGTATAAATGACTTGAATATTCTCCATCTCAAATATGTTTTGCGCTTTGCCCAAAATAGTTTCCCTTGTCTCTCTTTGATATCCAACTTAACACATAAAACCCTTAAATTTTGCATTACAATCATCGCATATCCTAAATAGTAACAGATGTTCTCACAAGTTCCTCCATGCAGCCCCCTAAAAATCTTTGTCACCTAGAGAAGGAGAAAAGTGAGCTTAGCATAATTAGCTACTTAGCAAGCTAAGGCGCTGGCCTTCAAACTTTGATATTTTTTCATCTGTGGTGTAACATGTCATTAAAAGCAATGCAAAATTGTTACTCGTTTTATCAGAACTGGGAGTTTTTTTAAATGTTTTTTTTGTGTTTTATACACTAAAGTTGTTAACCATATACAATAAGTAAGCGGCTAGCAAAACTAGCCTGTGCTACACGCTTAACTAAAAAACAGACAATAAAATGAGTGTTGTGACGTTTTTCCTTTAAAAAAATAACATAGAAAACAAAAGGCTTGTTTTGCAATCATTTTGGTGACTTATTTTGAAGACTCACCTGTTTTTGGCTGAAGCGGCGCGGTCTCGTTGCCGCCGGTTCTTGAACCAGTTGCCGACTTGTGTGGGCGTGAGTCCCGTGGCCTGGGCCAGGTGCCTCTTCCTGGACGGGTTGGGGTAAGGATCTTGGAGGTACCACTCTCTCAGCAAACTGCGGGTTCTCTCCTAGGGACGAACCGTAAAGGGGACTCAGTAACTTGCCCAGAGCCCAACCTAAGGCATAAGCGATTAATCTGCCCCACGACCACTAGGGGGTGCCCAAAAGCAATTGTTTTGTTTATACGCGTACTTCGTTTTTCAAAGTTGATGTAGAGTGGGACTATTTTCATTTTTAGATTAGAGTAACATTGTAACCTATGTTGGGTTGTTGAAAAAACTCATTGGGTTATTTCGAACCCATACGGGATTATTTTTAAACACAGATGATGATGAACTAAATATATAAGGCTGGATTTGATTTTAACCCATTTTCGGTTTTTGTATTTAGCCCATATTTGGTTATACAGAAATAACTAAAATTGGAGGTTTGAAACAACCCATTCATATTGGGTTATTTTTAACCCAGGTGTTTTAAAGATGAACTAAAAAAAAAAATAAGACCAGTGGATTTGCTTTTCCTCCCATGTTTGTTTGTTTTTAACGCATATTGGCTTACAGAGAAATAAATAAAACTGCGAGGTTAAAATAACCCATTTCCATATTGGGTTATTTTTAACTCTGATGTTTTATTGTAAGGATGAGCTAAATAAGTCAAAGGTATTTGATTCCAACCCGTGTTTGGTTATTGTTTTTAACACATTTTGGGTCATGTAGAAATAAATACTATTAGAGGTACTGAACCTACCAGTTTCAAATGTGCAATCACCAAACTTTATGAATAAATAACTAAATAATCAAATGCCTTTTTTCCCAAATTCAAGACATTTTTACTGGTTTTACTGGCTTAACTTGGCATTTCAAATCATGCAGATACGATGCTGACTCTCATCATGTTCCGTGATAAACGCACATCCCATGTTGTATATTTTTGTCTGACCATTTTTACTCGACATATGGTTAGTATGGATTAAAATATTAAGAAAAAAATCACACAACGAGTGCACTAAGTTCCACGTAGCACCAATTGGCCTGGCAATGTAATTTGATCCTCTGCAGCCAGTGATGGCCAAGCGGGGTTTGTCATCACAAATTAACAAGTGTGTTTTGACCGGCGCAGCGAAACCTCTGTCGAACCCGAGACTGACTCGCCGAACCCCTAAGGTTCGATCAAACCAAGGTTAATAATCACTGGTTTAAAATAAAACATGGTTTATTTTCCAATCAGATGTTTTAAGGATGAACTAAACAAAACTGGCGGATTTGAATTCAACCCATGTTTGGTTATTGCTTTGAACCCATATTGAGTCGTATAGAAATATGTAAATACCATCGCCAAAAAGACTTTTGTAATAGCCTATAGATGCCACAAGATGGCAGCAAAGCAGCACTTTGTTCAAAATGAAAGTCCACAATTTAATTTGTCGTAGATCTTGGCAATATACCAGCAGGGTGGATAGAATGCCTTGTTTTTTTATTTTATTTATTTATTTTTTCAAATTTGTGTTTATTTTCACGCGCGGTACATTTTAACTAAGTCATTTTCAGTTACTTTACGATAGCTAAGCGCCGTTTGATTGTTCAAGCTATGCATACTGTAGAAGTGGTTTGCAATACGAATATGCTTTATTGAAATATGTTTTTGACCAACACTTGGGTATCACTTTGTAACTCACCGTTAGCCATTGTGATGGTATCGGAATGCGAAATTTAACGGAGGTGTGTGGCTGTGACTCGCCTATCATGCTTTTACAATCGTATTACACTGGATATTATTGGAAGATTTACTTGGAAGTCACTGTCTATCCACTCAATTGGATCATGTTTAGCAGCTTAAAGCGCTGGGCCAGTATTGAAGCAAGGCCTCATCCTGCCGCAACGTGAAGCTCAAGCACCTGAGCATCAAAAATGAAAGTCACAGCAAAATAAAAAGTAAACAACGAATAGGCTTATTAAACTTTCCATCTTCCGTCAATGATGGCGATAGGTAAACAAGATGTAAAAACGAAAAAATGATTGAGATTTCGACAAAATTGTGGCCGTATTTCAGAAAATTTGATGTCATCTTTGTGAAAATATTTGGAAAAAACATTCGGGTGAGGCCGTTTTTATTTTTCGTTTTTTAGTGTTATTTGGGGTCACTTTTTTTTTTTTTGTTAACCACAGAAGGAAGCACATTATATCAACAGTGTGTCCATGGATTGAATTGAAACAGAATCGTACAGTATATTCCCACTATTTACAGGCAAGCGTCTGAACTTCAGTGTGTGGGTACTTTTGCCACCTGTGAAAAAGCAGCAGATTTGTGTCCATTATTGTTGTAATCTGATTTATGGCTTACTGACTTCAGTTCCAGTGTTGCAGTGAACGCCTAAAAGGCCGCAAGTCAAAGTGTTTACCAAGTTAACAACGGAAATTGAAGTAGACTGTCTTTTCATGAAGAATCATGAATGTGATTTTGTTTACTGCGGAATAACTTTTGTTAGTCTGTTTCAAAACATAAGAAGAGGTCCTCAAAAAGTAACCTTAAGCCAAATCGCAAAAAAGAGGGAAGAAAATCACAATTATAACTGGCGAAAATCGTATAAAATGTATAAAAGTGTTAGAGGAACAACGCTTAATTGTTTTTTTAATTAATTGAGTTTTTTCATATATTTGATGGTTTGGGTACCTTTTATTCATTTAAAATTGTCCAGATGCTTATGATTTCCGCTTCTTAACAATAAATTGTTAGTTCTCCAACAAAGAGCAACTTTTTTGGATTATTTTCTGACATGTTGCAGACCAAACTACTTCCTGAATCATAATAGATTCGTGTCAATTTGAAGTAATGGCTTACTTATTTCTACATATAAAGGCACGGGAATTAGTATTTTTCAAAATTCAATTCACTAATTGCGGGGGGGAAAAAAATCCACAGATTTATCGATTCATCAGAATAATCCTTAAACCCGGGCCTCAAACGGATATTACCTTAAAGCAATGAGTCTTCTGCTCGCCATCCCAGATCGTTCGGGGCAAAGGGAACTTCTTGCGTATCCGGTACTTCTCCACCGGACCCAGCGGTCGTCCCCGGAGCCTCTCGGCCTCCCGGTAGTGGGCGTCCAGCCACAGGTCCTGCAGCTTAGCGTGGGACTCCCGCGTGAAGCGGTGACTCTGCAGGATCTGGTAGAGGGCTTCGAAGTTGCCCCTGTGGAAGGCCACCAGGGCTCTGGCGCGCATCACGGACTCGTGCCGGTTCAGGGCCTGCCCGGCCGGGAGGGACCAGAGGAAGCGGCCCAGGCGCTCGATGTCGCCCGTCTCTTCCAGGTTCTCGCACACGCGGGCCACCTGCTCGGCCGTGAACATGGGCAGCGGGAACATGGCGCCAAACCAGGAGGGAGTGAGAACGCGATGCTGAACGCTGGCCGGTGTCACGGATAAAGTGAGGGGGCACCAGGAGTCAGGTGGTATTTATAGCCGGATACAATTAGCATCCCTGCGCTTGCTTGGAGAAGGATTATAGGAGCAGGATGGGGTGGGGTGACGTGTAGGGGGCAGGGTACCCTACCCCGAGGTGACATACAGCTCATCAGCTTGTTTGGACGATTAGCTTCAGCGTTTATGGATAGAGGCCCGAGGATGGATCGCGCGCCAAAGAGCGTACGGATCAATTCATTCATGTACCTTCCGAGACTCGGAGGAGGTTGCCGTCAGGTGAAGGATTGATCCAAGGCAAAGAAGATTATGGTCCTCATCTTTGAAACATCTGCACTCTTCGATTTACTCCCTTAACCCCCCCAACGCACAAACAAAAACTCATTTCTCTCAACTATTCTGCGCGTTTTATCTGCAGAAATAACGCACAAGTAATTAGTTGCTTTAAGCGGAGCCTTCTGACTAAAGAGAAAAAAAAATGACCTGTTGATTTTACCAACAAGCCAAGTAGGGGGTACGCATCATGGAATGGTGGTATTAGCATGCTGTATAAATCCACAGTGAACACAATTAACAAGCAATTGGGAGGAGAAGTAATTAGTATTATCTACTTAACACTGTGGCAGAGAAAATGGGTTAAAAACACACACACACACATGCACACACATAATCCCTCCAGGCAAATGTGTAAGGGCTAATTACAAGCTCATTTGCAACTCAATAGCAGTATCCTCTCAGACAGGTCGATCCCATCGCGCCCCACCCAACTAAACACCCCCTCCATAAGACACCGAGTGTTAGTTTTACGCCTCACCTCACAGGGAGGGCATGCCGGGGGGGATTCACCCCCCACACCCCCCTCCCCTGGTCACGTCCTGAATCAACGGACGATACTACTGACACGGACCTCGAGTCAGACACTATCATGGTCGCTGTTTGAAGGATCGGCTTACCGAGAAGCTCCACGTTAATTGAAGCCGTTGAGAAAAATAGCCCGGCCAATCAGCGCTGGCCAAGGATTATTGCTTTTCTTGTTTGCCGACAAAGCCGGGAACTCTGACAGAGCAGTGCACCGATTTAAACTGATTTGGTTCTTGGAAGACGATGGGGGAAACCCCCAATTGTTGTGTTTCAAGTTTAATACGTTAAATCCCACTGCCCTAGAGAGTAGTTTTGTCGTCAGGGCCTCGCTAACCAAGAACCAGACATTTTTGAGACGAGGACCAAGAATTTGGGGGGTCGAGACGGGGATGAGACCAAGTCTTTTGAAGGCCAAAACACAGACAAGATCAAGACTTTCGGAGGCCGAGAGGTTGACTTTTGGAGGTTGACGCAGAGATGAGACCAAGACTTTTGAAAAATCATGACAGAACTGAGACCGAGACTTTTGGAGGTTGACGCAGAGATGAGACCAAGACTTTGGGAGATTGAGACAGAACGGAACTGAGACCAAGACCTTTGGAGGTCAGAACCTAGACCAAAGCAAGATTTTGGGCGGTCAAGATGGAGATGAGACCAAGACTTTTGAAGGCCAAAACGCGGACGAGATCAAGACTTTCAGGGGTTGAGACAGAGACAAGATCTCGACTTTTGGAGGTCAAGACCGACACCAGGCCAAGTCGAGATCGGGACGAGAACAAGACTTTCGGACTTCGAGACAGAGATGAGACCAAGACTTTTGGAGGTCAAGCTGAGATCTTTGGAGTGACTTTGGAGTGAAGACAGAGTCGAGGACAAGACTTTAGAGATCGAGATAGAGACAAGATCAAGACTTTCGGAGTTTGAGCCAGAGACCACTACTTTTGGAGACCGACACAGATACATTTGGAGGTTGAGACCAAGACGAGATCCAGACTTTTCAAGACGAGACCAAAACTTACGGAGGTCGAGACCGAGACGAGATCTAGACTTTCGGGGGTCGAGAACAAGATGAGATCAAGACTTTCGGAGGTCCAGACCGAGATGAGGCAAAGAGCCAGTTGTCGGAAGTTGCTTTATATTTCTTTTTTCTTTTGATAATGTTAAAAAGGATCACGTTTTAGGTATACTTCTAGTCGAAGTGACAAGTGGGGTGACGCGAAAGGTTTTCTCTGACCGTGCAAAATACAATTGAGAAGCAGTGACCTAAAGTAATCAATTTTTGGTACTTAATTGATTAATTTAATACCATAGTGCCTCAAGTAATCAATTAACCTACTTTTAGTACCTAGAAGTAATCAATTACTTTAGTACTTAATTAGCTTAGGTTATTTGTTACTGTACCAGCATGCTTTTTAAACGATGATTCTATTACTTTTAGGAAATACAATAGTTAAAATGTATCTCGTCTCAATCCAAACTGAAGACAACACAGTATATATAGCATACAGTATGTAACGTGTGTGTCCATGTAACAGGTGTTAGCGGAGTTGTTTAGGATTAAAGGTGGGACTTATTCTTACCTAAGATCCTAATGCTCATTAATTCCTGCTTTGGTGACTTAGCTCCCTCCTGATCCTCTGCGGACGGGCCAGCTACCGTGCCGCAGACGCTACCGTGGCCCCGATGGCGGGATCGCGCCCGTCCAATCCGAGCGGGAAGGCCCGCCGAAGGCCGGCGGGCGCCGAGCGGGGTGTTACTGCGAATTCTGTGTCAGAAAATGCGGTTGAAGCTGGGGCGGGGTCGGGGATGCGGGGGATGGGCCGCTAAAGGGAAATACTAACGTCGGCGAAGGGGCAACGAATAAACGCTGGTGGTTTTGCGATTGCAAGAAATGCGCGTGGGCCTAAAAGCGAAGCTAGAAGTGAAGGTAGTAGTGAAAAGAAACACTGTCACCACGTGGCGCAGCTTTTATTGATTGGGACTAATAAAGTCTTTGTTGTACGCCGCGACAGATGACGGCCCACTGTGTGACTGCACCACTCAAATTTAATCTGCCATATAAATCCTCTTAATCTGCCCGATCACCACAATAATTGTAGCGAGAGCTTGACCATTCCGGAAAGGCTACGGAAGATTTTTCCATGATGAGGTGATCCGCCCCAACACTCAACAAGTGTTCGTAGGCTATTTATTATGCATGCAAAAAAAAAAGAAAAATACATAATTTGTTACTTCAGTAGTAAATAATTTATTTAATAGATGCATACACCTTTTTGCTGATGCCCACCATGGTGGAGAACTTAAATGTGCAATTTGCAGCGCCGCTGTTGCTTGTGACACGGCGGCCAACTGCTAAGCACATCCCCCTCACAGTTCAGAGGTCATGGGTTCAAATTTAAGCTGTGGCCTTCCTTTGTATGGTTTGCATGTTCGCCATTTGCGCGGGTCGGTTTTCTCCGTGTGCTCTGATTTACTGTCTTATTCAAAAACATACATAGAAGGGGAATTGAAATTGTCTTTAAAAGTGAATTTTACCTATAAAACCTATATGAATTGTATGTAGCATTAATGCTAGCACCGCATCAGCTAAGCATAGGTCCCCAACCACTGGTCCGCGGCCTGGTACCGGTCCGTGGATCCGCTGGTAACGGGCTGCATGGGCCGCACCCGAAATAATGAACTACCATAATACCGCAAATATGAGACACACTTTTTTTTTTCCAAAAATGAAGGCCAAAAGTGCATCCCATGAACAGTAACTTAAATATGAGATTTTTCTTTTTTTATTCGACACCATTCGAGGAAGATTGTTTTTCTCAAATTGACAAGTTTTGATGCACAGCATTTTCATTTCGGCTGTTTTCTCACTTAGAATAATTACCGTAATGGCAGGACCAAGAGGTTGGACGTCAGGTGGGAGTTAGCAGCTAGTGCATTTTGCAGCTAACAGCAGCTTGTGTTAGCTGAAGTTTCTATGGCATTATTTTCGATAAAAGAAGCGAGCGGGCTGAACCAATGTCCAAGTCCATTCTTGTTCACGCTAAAACGTAAAACTGGAATTCTCACAACATTTGGCAGCTTTACTATAATGGAGAATTTTGGCATGCAGTGCATTCCTTCTGGGTAATTGTACTTCTGGCTCATCCCTATTAGTTACCGCCCAGTAAATGTGTCTATTCCGTCTTAATTTGTTACAATGGCCACCCACCATAGGTTATTAGGTTATCATTGGTCATTCTTACCCCTCATGGGAGGTTGGCTGCCAAAATGCAGATCTCAGGGAAAAAAGTTTGGGCAGGCACCCCTGCTGTAGGTGTCTATTACTCTGCAACTCCAAATGGTAGATCATGTACCAAAAAATTGCATCACCAATGAAACTGTGACTCTGTTTAAAACCTACTCAAATAAAGGCATGCAACATTTTGCAAAAGAGTCCCTTTCACAAAATTCCACAATAACTTCCTTCATGTTACAAGTAATTTGCTTTTAATTTGAAAAGAAAAATGTACTGTTGCTGCCAGGCCATTGTGTTGAAATTACTGGTACCCGCAGATACTGTATGATGCTCCACCGGGTTCAGATTTATAAATTCGCCTCCTTTGGGTTCTGGTCAGACTGGTTATCAATCAAATAGTATTGTTCAAGCTGTCTATGCTAAAAGTGCGAATGCATGTTGGCACACACGCGCTTAGTGTTGTGTAAACACGGGGGCTCATTGTATCATAGCCGTCCTCAGCTGCTGTAGTACATTGATCGATAAAGCGGACTACATGAGAACATATGTTTTGCACTGAAGCGTGCGTGTAGTTTTCATGTTGGTCAGCGGCGCAGTGTGAAGCATCGCAATTTCGTCCGCAGGAGCACTCACCTGCGTGTGTGTGCGTGTGTGTGTGTGTGCGCGCGCGCGCGAGCATAGGTGGTAGCGCTGAGCGGGTATGACAGCAGGGGTGCAAAGCTAAGAAGTGTTAGTGTGGTGAGAAGGATTACGTCTATCTGTTAGGCCTCCTTTTCTCTCCCCCTGCCCCGTGTCACATCTCGTTATTGCCGCCCTGCAGCGGGGACCGCTCGCACCCGCCTGTCTCTTGACCGGAAACCTTTCGTCATCGGGTCTTCGGGTTTCCTGGAGTTGAATAAGCGAGAGAGTTCCAATTGTGTAGGGTAGCCATGTTTTTAGGTAATGGGATCTTTTGGTTCTTTGTCATTTCTTTTGGTTCCGCTGACTGGATTTAGGTACTTGAGTGGAAGCGTCAGGATGGACCCATGAGGTTGAACTAAGTAACCAGAGGTATCTAGAACCATATGGTCCCCAAACCTAGGGTGGAAATGCTATTGATTTCTGTGGTTTTAGGGACTTAAATGGGAACCTAAATAAACAAACAAAAACATTGGTTGGAGACATATTTCCAAGATTGAGTCTGAGCACTTTTCATTCAGGGATGATTTGTGGATTATTTATTTACAGCCATGGGCGTTTCTAGACAATTTTGCGCACCCCTAAATTCGTTTGAATTTTGTTTTTCTTATATTTCTTCTTTTTCAACAAGCTAGGGAACAAAGTGTCAAAATCAAAATACAATATTTTGCTGAAACTTTGTGTTTAAAAGCAAAATTAGAGCAATGCACCCCACCTGTAAAAAAAGTTGGTTCAACCAAATCTCTCCCGTCTCCCTGATCAATTTTCACAGATGAATATGGTGCCTTTCACTGATATACTGAACGTACAGCAAGTTTTAGTGTCTGAAAATATAGTGAGTTAGCGCACACAAATATAAGCATACATGGTACATACTTAGCTAAATGAATATATTTATTTTATGTAATTTATTATTTGTTTACTGACCTGAAATTGTCCAAAGCGTTTTCAAATGTCTTTAGTCCTCTATGATAAATTGATATATGATGAAAAAAAACAGTTGCAAACATTTGGCTTTTACTTCGAAAAACAATTATCTAACGTTGGCGCTCTCGCTAATTGACAAAGTCTGTATTCAATTAGCGTAATTAGCAACTGAACTTTATGTTGGGACAAGGCGGTGTTACGTCACAACAAACTGATAGGAAAACTTCAAAATAAAAGTTTACCAAGGTATTGATGTGCATGCGCCTAGCTTGACTTTTACTGACAGTGTACAGTCCATAGATGTTGAGCTCAAGTCCTGGAGAGCCGGTATCCTTCATGTTTTCTGATTTTCTCACCTCGACACACCTGATTCGAATGATTAGCATATTACCAAGCTCTGCAGAAGCTTGAAAACGATCCTAATCATTTGACTCAGGTGTGTTACAGAGAAAAAAAACAGAAAACATGCAGGATACCGGTCCCGGAGGACTGGAATTCCACACCTGCCGTTTAGACAAAATGAACAGCTGAAAAAAAATGTCCTGGACATTTAGTGACTGATTTCAGGCCTAATCCACAGCCATGGGTCATGTTTTTGTAAAGTAACAGTACTCCTACTGGAGGCCAATTTTTGGCTCCTTATCCACCGCTGGCGCCGCGCACCACAAGCGGGCCGACTTGTCGGAGCGGCCTCCTCCCCCGCAGCTCATGGCGCCCTCCTGCTGCTCCCCCCCCGCCGGCCACAAGCAGAGCCGCTCTGTTGGCCCGAGATGGCTGGGCGGGGAGGTGGCCCTCCTGCCAACCCCGCACAGGAGAGGGCAGCCCTAATTGCTTTTGGCGTAAAGCTCTGTGACCCAGATAAGCCGGTGGAGATAAACCCCACTTTGCTCCAGCAAACCTGCTACGGTCCACACCAATCGCCCCCTCTGAGCTTCTCTGCACCTTCTGCCACGTTATTACAGCCACCACGGTCAACCAGGGCGGCTCGGGGAACCCGGGCGCTCCCCCGCGACCCCTTATTGCTCGCCGACAACTGGGGGGCCCGCCGAAAGTGGGCGTCGCGTGCCACCGGGCTCACGAGGAGGACGCTAAGACACTGCTAAGCCACGGCGCCTCGGGACGCTTGTCAAAGCGCCGAACGTCACAAGTTGTCCACTCTGGTGGCAGATGGCAAAAGCGGGCTATGTGACCAATGTCAACATTTCAATGAAGCCCCTCTTCTCGTCAGCGGTTCCGGGGAGGGCGGGCGGGTCATTCAAAAGCTACGCCGCGCATTATGTCCAATAACTCAGATGGGTAAAAAAAATCCTTCACAGGTGTGAAATTATGAGTAAAAGCTACTTTCAGAATCTCATTTAAATTGGTGGTCGCCAAACACTGGTCTACTGACCGGTCCTGGGCCACCGAGGCCCATTTTGGGACCAGTCTACAGAATGAGACTGACTGCCCCAAAATAAATAATTAAATAGAACCAAAACATATTAAAAGCAACATTAGTAGTGTTGTGTAATAATGTAGTTGAGAACTGTTATGTAACCAGTATTTAATCATCTTCTTTTTAATCATCTTTAAAATGAACACAAAAAGTTTCATTTTTGGTCACAGAGTTAATATGTTATGTTAAGCTTCGTTGTATTTGTTTTCAGTAACAATGCTTGAGAATTGAATTCAAAAGCAATAATGGATAGGCTGTGCACCACCCCAGAAAAATCTAAGCATAGTTCAAGTGTTTTGATAAGTTTAAAGTGACGCCTCGTTGCTGAAAAAGATGAAAAATGAGCTTTGTCTTCACCTAGCGTTCGAAGATAGACAGTACGGCTGATGATGAATTAAATTTATTTCTTGAACAAATTGCCTTCGTGGTCGTCCTCCCTTATGTTTTTTTTTTTTGTAGCCATAAAACAAACAACAAATAAATACATCTGCATTACAATCTGTATTCGTCTTTTAGGTTAGTCCGGCAAAAACAAAACAAAAAAAAACAGACAAATGAACCATGAATTCATTTGAAAGAAAATGTGTTTATCTACTTTAATTAGTTGTCATTTCACGAAACATTTAAAGTGGGGTGTGAACACAAATCATCACGTCATAAATCAGATTAGAATATTAAACTAAATAAACTTTAACGTTAAGTCTTTTATGAAACAATGACATGAACACCTGGACTGTTCTTTTTAAGCACCGAGAAGACATACACTCTATTTAAATAAATATATAGATTATACATAATTATATGGAAAAGAAAGACAACTGACTGGCCGAAATGCAGATGTTAATTTATTTCTGCATGTGAAAATCGTCCACGAAGAACACAAAATGCTTGACAGTTCGCTAATTCAACAATTTTTTTGAGATGAGCCTTTTTTTTTTTTGTCTTGAGTTGCGACCAAAAATCGTTTTGAAAGCTTGCCAACGTGTCAGCCAGTTACACAACAAGTAGTGGTAGATTTAACATTAAGAAAAATTTTAATATAAAAGAAACTTTTTTCCCAAATATAACTCCCACTTGAAACGATACTACTTTAAAAGAAAAAAAAGATCTTCCTGTCACGTGTTTAACAAACACATTAACATTGTCATATAGCTTGCTAGCTTAGTACACTAATGCTAACACAATAAAAATTGACACATGTGGACTTATGAAACTAGCACCGGTTGTGATATGTAAAAACATTATCTGACAACTTGGTCCAATTTACCATAAGTTTCAGAAGTTTTTAAAACCATAAGAAGACCTTTGAATCTCAGTACTTTGTGTTGACTACAATCGCAACTATCCAAAACCGGAGGATTCCAGAACATTGTAGTGATAAATGATGTGTTCATTTCAAGGACCAAACATTTACTTTGAGACAAATTTAACCAGGATCTTCCACATCTTTAAATTAAAATTAAACGAACAGTCAGGATTCACAACCAAAGATTCCCAGAACTAAACGGTGATGAATATGTTTGGTTCCAGAAACTAATTGGTCTGTCAAGATGGACAAAATCCCAGACGTGAAGATACTTGTTTTTGTAGATGCGTTTTTTTTCCGGGTACTTTGTCTATAACGAGATAGATGGACGGAAAGACGGTTTTAAACATTGACTCCATTTTGATCTTGAATAAATCTAAGAAACCGTAGAGGCTGTTTTAAAAAGTGTAACAACACACTAAGTTAAAATAAATAATCTGTGTCGAAAAGGCTGTCCACGGGATGTGCTGTTTTACAATAAATATAAACACAATACAACCATAAAAATGTTACAGTACAATTTCAACCATCATCAGTAGTCAGGCAGGTCTCACGAGCATCTGCTGCCATCTAGCGGCCATCATTGACTGAGCAGATCCTCTCCCTCAGGGTGTGAGGATGTCTCAATGTGCAGGAAATTCAAAAGGATGCTTCAATCCAGCCCTCTTTAGCATTGCCTGTTAGAGGTTGGATATTTAGTCTTCAGAGTGTTCTTAAAGGTGCGAAAAAGGAGCCTGTTGTGTTCGTTCTCCTCGTTCTTCCTAGCGTGGAACTCGCCCTGGATCTTGAAGCCGCGATGGACCAGGAAGGCCGAGTTCAACACGGAGAACTTGTACCCGGCCACGTGGAGCTCGCAGGCCTGCTCAAAAACAGGGAGCGATAGATATCAAATCAGATGAGCCGTCACAATGGATTATTACAATCATCATTTTAAATGATTTTTGCTCGTTCGTTTCGTTTTAAAATCTTGAGTACCCGCCGGAGTTCCTTCGAGTACCCGAGGGGCGTTCCCCCATTTGAGAACCACTCAAATAGATAATGTGTAACGACTTGATTTATTAATTTTTACTGTGCTTAATAGATTTAAGTAAACAGAAAATCGACATCTTTGGATTTTTCTGCTTCAAACTATTTCTTTCAGATTCGGAATAAGCTGTAACCTGTATAAACTCCTGTTTAAAAAAAAATAATCATTTGCTGAAAGTTGATTTCAGTTGTGTTTTTTTAAAATTTTATTTAAAACGGTTATTTTTTGGGGGGTGTATCGTACTTATACAATTTTCATATACAAAGATCTCAGTTATAGTCACGACAGTGGGTGGGGTGGGCTTAAAATGTTTTCTCCGCAAAAAATAATTGAAATTGTTCAGCCCTACTTTTTTTTAACGACAGGATGAAATCATCAGTAACCCCATATGCGCACGCATTACGGCGCTACGAACCTGACTGATGCGATTGAAGCCGTACTGCTTGAAGTTCTCATCGTAGAGGGGCACGTTGCGTGGACCGATGTAAAACGGCTCCCACGGGTCCACCCAGGTCACCGTGTAGGCCACTTCCAGAACTCCGGAAGTGTCCCGGACGCGGCTGTTGACCCACTGCGAGTAGTTGGTGGGGGCTTGGCAGCGAGGACACAGCTCCTCGTAGAACGGTCTCACTTCGCCCACTTGGTAGAGCTGCACCAACTCGGCCTTGGTGGCCGGGATCTTCCTGGTGTGCCGGATCTCGAAAGCCGGCAAGACGAAAACCTTCTCCGTCGTGGGCTGACGCCTCGCGACCATCGCCGCGAACTCCCGGTGCAGATCGGTGGAAGGCATTATGTCGATGTCGATGACAAGGACGTAGGGGGACTCGGTTCCTCCTCGGGCCACATTCCGAAGGAGGTTATTAGGGTAGGTGACGTTGCCGCCGATGACGTAGTTCTTGTATTTGTCTCGGTGGGCTTCCAGCCGGGAAAAGACGGCGGCGCAGTCGTCCAGACCAGCGAAATGCCGGTGGTCCTCTTCGGGGAAGCTGGCGGTTTCTCCCGAGAGACACACCAGGTGGAAGTCCACAAGGGCCTTGACGCGAGGGCACAGGACGCCGAGCGCGTACACGAGCGCCGTGGCCAACCTGACATCCTGGCCGTGGGCGAAGATCGCAACCGAAAGCGGGTTCCCCCACCTCTCCACGAGATCCTCCAGGTGGTGAAGGTTGTTGATGGTCGTGTGGGTGGCCAGCGTGAGAACATTCGAACCCGGGTTGCTGGAGCCATCGCTTTGGATCAAGTTCTTATACACCCGGTACTGCCCGCTGTGGTCGAAGATCCCCCCGCTGGAAAGAGAATATCTCAGGCGATCCTTGCGGGAGTTCTTCGCCGGGTGCGCCGCGTTCTTCGCCGAGTGCGCCGCGCTGCCAGGGCCGGAGCCTCCGAACAGATTCGAGTAGCGGGACAGCTGCTGATGGCCGTGGAACTTGGACAAGAAGGACAAGTAAATGAGCTGGAGCAGCGCCACCAGCAGCAAAGCGCTGAGCACCACGCGGAAGGTCGAAAATTTCTTGGGGAGATGCATTCCACACTAAAACGGAGCCGACTCTGCCATTGTAGACGGCGGCCGCCTAGCCTAGCAGCTCAGCCTAGCATAGCGGGGCTATACCACTTACTATGGCGGCGGCTCTTTCTCCCAGACTGGGACGCAGAGCTGCTGGAGCTGCTCAGATGCTGCGTTCCATGAAATGGGAAGTTTGAGATTTCCCAGCTCCGAGCAGAGAAAAATTGTAATCGAAACGCTAATTTCAATAAGAAGACCATATTTCTGTGGGGAAAAAAAATGGATCCGACGTCTCGATGTCATTAATGGCTTTTGGGTTATTGAGAGAAATGTATGGAATGCTCAGAAGACAAAATGTCAAATTAGTATGTTGTGGCGGACACTAGGCATGCTGCTATGATCCTATATGATGCTTTTTTGCATCAGTTTTGTGATGGCATGCGAAGAGTAAAGATCTCCACTAGCACAGCAACGTGTGGTTACTTCGCCTCGCCACAATGTATACATTTATGAATGGGTATGTTGAAGGTCAATGTGTTTTGATGAGCAAAAAACTAAGTAAAAATACCAGAATCAGCCGTGCTTGTCACACTTAGTACAATCCGAGTGGCAAATATCCGACCGCTTTTTCCCCACAAATGCAGCACCAAATATAAATAGTTTTGCAATTTTCTTTGCCCAATTTGTTTTACATGTTTCTCTTTTATTGTATTTGGTTCGGCTTGCTTGGGATTAGCTAATCATAGTAGTTTTAAAAGAATACCGTTTAAGGAATTGTTTATGTCTGTAGTGTGTGTGTGTGTGTGTGTGTGTGTGAGTGAGTGGGTTAAGAGGTGTGCAAACTGTGTTTTTATATAACATATATACAATTGTTCCATCAATTAATAATCCACAACCAACACCACAATAATAAACAATTTGACCGTTTATATTAGCCATTTAGTACAGAACTCTCATGTGGCTTTTCCTATGTTCAATTTTGTTTTCTTTTCTCAAAAAAATATAATGCTTGTTTTATTTACTTTTGAGGTAGTTTTAAATAATCCAAGCCTATTTTTGGGGATCGGGGATGAAAGCATATCTTGTTAATATGTAAATGTGTTTTTAAGCCGCACCTGCAGTATTTGTTCTTCGTCGAGACACTTTGGATTTGTACTTTGTGACTGATTTGATACTTTACCTTTTGGGACTGTTTTTGTTTCCATGACGTGCCTTTTCAGTTCATAAATTCTCATTGTCAATCCACTTCCCCGTGGGGTTGGCTGAAGTCCTGAATCCGCTCGGGTTCCGAGGTTATAACATTTACCAATCGTATGTTACAATACACTACACTGAATCACATCAAAAGACTCAACAAAAAACATTGTCAAAAGGCTTTATTCTTGCAGCCTGCAAGCGAACAAAACTCATTGCTCCAACATGTGCGCATGCACCTCAACTGTGCCGCCACATTGACTGACATGAACACACTGTAAACAAAATTTGAGACCTACCAAAACAGAAAACTGGTTTCGTAGACCACGTCACATCTTGAAGTTGTCAGTACAAAATCTTGAGGCAAATTCCAACTTTAGACCTAGATTTTTTTTTTCGACTTTGTTTTCAATATGCGAGTGTTTCCAAAACGCGAGACCTTTAGCGATTACATTCAACACAGAACAAAAAAACTACGAAACCAAAACGCCGGCTCCGCTTTTGGGGCCCCCTCCTTCACTATCTTTGGAAGATGGCGTCGACTGGCTTTGCATATCTCCTTCGCCCTCGCCCACCAGGCGAATGTTGTAGCGTTCTCTGTACTCGGTCAATTCTCGCCCCTTCTCCTGCATCTTGGTGTTGAGGGACTCGATTATTTTGGAGATCTGTGGAGACAAAAAAAAAACATCCATTATGTAGAAAGCCACAAAACCCGTTTGTTTTTTTTAAACCAACGTATGTTACCTGCTCTTTGTTTGTTTGCAACGCCGGCAGAACTTCTTTCACTGTCCTTTCCACCAACACTCCACCGACGAGACGGAAGCATTTCCGGGACGGGTCTACATCCTTCAGGGTGTCGATGACAAGACTGTGGGAGACGCGTTAATCATCACAGAGGAACGTGGTCAGAAATGGTTTCATATTTCTCACAAATGAATACTATTGGTCAGTCCCCACCTTTGGTTGTTATTTTTACTCACTCCAATTCGTTTGAGTCTGGCATGATGGAGTGTTCATAATCAATCAATCAAGCAAATTTGATTTGTATAGCCCTAACTGACCTGTGCTCATTTGATTCCATCTCCAACTCCGCTGCTTTGGAGGCCATATTGCGCTGTTCCTGACGCATCCTCTGAAATGTTGCCACGACCTGTCAAACACCACACTCAAATGAATTCCTTTATCCATGTATTGTACTATACAGTACCGAATTGATAATTATTAGTCATATTATTAGTTATAATGATTCTTTATAGTCATTATCATTAGAGATATCCCAAATAATCATTTGGTACCTGGATTTGAGTCACCTAATGTTAAGGAGATGTTAATTGAGTCCCGATTTCATATCCCGGCAATGTTTAAAGGACAGGACAAAGGGTGCATCCAAATAGTCTTTTTTTTCCAACAATGCAAACATGACTTCTTTTATATGGTTAGTGAAGCTGCGGTTTAAACAAATAGTCTAAAATGTCTAAAAGTTTGTGTTTACTCCCATGGTTATCAAGTGTGTTGATGTTGAATGTAGCATAAAACGAAAAATTTCCCCTTTTGACCATTGCCATGCATTTTGGTGTATTTTGCTGACTTGCTCTTCAAGATATATATTAATGAAACAAAATCATATTTTGATAAGAGATCCATCTTTTTCTTGAAAATTATTTGCGATCACGTGATGGAAACGTCCCCTGACATTTTAGGAAAAACAATTTTACATTAATACACTACGTCTAAAACAACATCAAAAACACAATTGAGGTTTGAAACAGATGTTTTAATGTTTTAGAATAAATCTGTAATTTTCGCAGCGCTTTCTTCTCCTGCCATGACTCAGTCTCGTAATTTAATTTTTTAAAAACATGCTGCGTTCGTCCCCTGGTGGTTGGCTGACTGATGGTTGAGAGAGTGCTTGATTTGGGGGAAAACAGCAGTAGAACCACCATTCTAATGTCAATAACGCCAATCAAAACACTGCAGAGATCTTAGTAAATAGCAAATGTCACATAGTCAGCGGTGCAGGTGGTGGCGATAAAACGCTACCGTTAGCATTGCCTAGCTAAGCGTTTTCGTCCCGTCGATCCACGCGCTGGCCCGAACTAAAAAGACGAAAATCGCACACGGTGCCGGTGGTGATACCTGCTCGGCGGAGGGGCCGGACTGTTTTCCACCGCTACTGTTACCAGGTTTGGAAGTCGTGCTGCTACTGTTCGCTGCCATTTTGGATTTCGTTAACTGACAAGGAAGACCCCTGTCAGGAAGTGAAGTTCTGCCCGCGAAATTGCCTGAATAAAAATGCTCTTTTTCAGTTAGGCAACAACGTAAACAAACACATGTTAATGTGTCTGTTTTGCGTTAGTGGTGCAAAAGTCGTCTTCGTGCTGGAAGATAAACTTTAACATTGAATGAATGGGTGTTGAAATGAACCAATGTTGTTCTTCGTTTTAAGATCATCGGCGAAGATACGCGCTTTGCTCTCACTTTGGACTATAAAGCTACATAATAGGTACGACATTTGTTATTTCCTTGCACCGCACACAAGCTTCAAAATATCAATTTAAATCAATATGTTTGCAAATCATTTTCAAACCAGTTGAAACAACCTACAATACATTGAAACGAATAGCACATAAAACGGGGTATTTGAACATGATATAAAGTCTGAGCGTTTCTAGTCCATTTTTGGGGTGCTCAAGCACCCCCCAAATTTGTTATAGTTATGAATTTTAAGAACATTTCCGACTTTCCCACATTTCAGGGTCAACCTCAAAACATTCACACAACCTGTTTCTGGAATACCGAGCAAGGAGAGAAAGACCATTCAAATATTTCAAAAGAAATAGTAGAATCAAAAAGAACTCGAAAACGCTCAAGCAGCCTGCTGAGGAATTGTTTGCTCTCTTGTGCACGTTCCAGTTTATTCAGGAGCTATAATAACTGCTTTTAAAGTGATTATATTTATGTCTTGAAAATGTTTTTCATCTCAATATTTTCGGTTATTATGACTTTACTACTGAGTCAGTAATGTGACAGTAAAGGACTACTGTACACCTGAAACTCTTGTCACAAACAAAGGAGCTCATTCCTGAGTTATGATGATAATGGAAATCATGTCAATATTTGTCTGCTGTGTTTGTTTTAGAAACTATTTTTGCATGGTTTGGTTGAAATACCAACTTGATTGAGGCGCACTTAGTGATGATAGGACATGTTTCCCGCACAGGATGTTGAGTTCATGCCATCCACGGGCTGCCTTGTGTCAGTTGAACGTCACTGCGGATAAGCATGCCAACTTGTGCGCTGCCCAAAAGTTACTTGAGGCGGCAAAGGAACAAGGCGCCAACATGGCCTTCCTGCCTGAGGGTTTCGATTACATCGGAACCAGTCGAGAGGAGACACTGGCGTTGTCGGAGACTCTGGCAGGAGATACAATGTCGCAATACACTCAGATGGCCAGGTACTTTTGTTTTGGGATACCTTTAGGATTTTGCTTCTTTGGTTTTATTTGTCATGGTATTTGGTTTATTTTAATGTAATCTGTGATTTTCTATTTGAAATATTGACCATGTGAAATATTGTTTGACATGATTTAAACTGGTAATTTAGGGGATTCCCTAACTATTAACCTACAGCAGCAATTTTTCATTCCGGTCTTTTACATTCCCAAACCAAATTCATTATACAAAACTTTAAGCAAATCAAATTACTGCAATGATTCTCAAATGAATTAAAAAAAACCTGTTCAATAGTAGCTTACCCATTTAAAGTTAAGTTCAATGTACTCTTAGAAATTCAGTATGAATTCAGAAGTCACAGATCAGCAGTACATACAACAAGTGAATCAATAGAAAAAAATAACAGATGCAAGAGAATACAAAAAAAAAAAGAAATTAAGAATTAACCAAATTTGGGAAAATCAGTTTCAGAGGC
The DNA here is from genome assembly GCF_059441005.1 of Hippichthys cyanospilos. NCBI lineage: Eukaryota > Metazoa > Chordata > Actinopteri > Syngnathiformes > Syngnathidae > Hippichthys > Hippichthys cyanospilos. Next base: position 9,115,460 of record NC_142369.1, read on the forward strand.
ATTGTATGCAATGGGAGTAAAAAATGTTTGAAACGCGGAAGCAATTTGTGATGCTTGATAAACATTGCCAAGCATGGTTAAGTATTACTTTTGGTGTTCCCCAGGGCTCAATGTTGGAGCCTGAATTATTCAGTACACGTGTATAGTAATAATACGAAAATATACTGTAGAGCCAGAAAAGGTCACAGCAATTCAACATCCTTTCACAAATCACTTACCTAATTATGAGCGTCAGAAAGTCCTGACCTAACAATCATGTAAAAACATGAATTAACACACTTTTTGTCCAAGTGTTAGAACTGTCTGTATGACCTCACAGTAAAATATAAAATGATATTTTGAAAAAAAAAAAAAAGAAAGAAAACTTGCGCTCCTAAGTCAAAGCCAAAAAAATCAAATGATGGGTGAAAAATTTGAAATTTATTGTCCCGCCTTGTCACAGGAGGTTGGACATATGGTTGTCTCTGGGGGGCTTTCACGAACGAGGACCTGACTGGGAAGCCGAGCAGCGAATTTACAACAGCCATGTCATCATTAACAATCAAGGTAGACTTCTAAAATGCACATTGGCTCCTTTGTGCCTCCTGAGGTCACGTCGCCCTCTTTTTTACACACGCAGGCGAGATTGTGTCCACCTACAGGAAATGTCATCTGTTTGACGTGGAGATTCCTGAGAAGGGCATCTCACTCAGTGAAAGTGCCTTCACCATCCCGGGATCATCGCTTGTAATGCCGGTCCAAACTCCCATTGGAAAGGTATCTTCTCCACAATGACCGTCAAACCGTTTCGACTTCCCTTTCTCACAAATGTGTTTTTTTTTTTTCCTTTCAGGTGGGATTGGGAGTCTGCTATGACTTGAGATTCCCAGAATATTCGCTGGCGTTGCAGAAGAGCGGTGCTGAGATCCTGACGTTCCCATCGGCCTTCACGGAGGTGACGGGAGCAGCTCACTGGGAGGTACGACATGTTCCCGTCGATACACACCGTGCAGCACTTAACTCTTAAATACTAGAGGCAAATTGGGCCCGTTTTGACATTTGACACAACCTTAATTATTAGTCAGTTTTTAAAACTGAGTGTTGTTGACGTGGAATGACGTCAGCGAGAACCCGTTCGTGAAGCTGAGTGTCAATTGTCATCAACTTTTTTTGCAAATGGGAATGAGCAGCAACCGATTTGTGCAGCTCTGATTTGATCATTAGGCTGGGGGAAAAATATTGTCTGAAAGCTCAAAATTGGAAGGGCTGCACTATAGAATTTTAATCGCGATGACAATATTGGCTGCCACGATTACTTACATGTCAAATCAAGCACTTTGTCATCCTACCACCAGGGGGCAATCTTTCTAATATATTATTTACCAGTGTGAAAGGGCATCAACATTTTTTTTGCAAATGGGTATGAGCATGAACCGCTTTGTGCTGCTCTGATTTGATCATTAGGCTGGGGGAAAAATATTGTCTGAAAGCTCAAAATTGGAGGGGCTGCACAATTAATAAGTATTTTAATCGCGATGACGATATTGGCTGCCACGATTAATTAAACTGATATCATTTAAAAAGCCGACTTACATGTCAAATCAAGCACTTTGTCATCCTACCACCAGGGGGCAATGTTTCTAATATATTATTTACCAATGTGAAATGGCGTTTTTCACCAGATTCCTGATTTATATAATGCTAGCTTTTGAGAGCCATGTTGAAAAATTGGCAAAAAAATTGGGAATAAATTTGATTTGCAGTTTGACTGCTAATTTATTAAAATTTGCTTAAAAGTAAACAATGTGTTTGGTTCTAAGTAGGCTTCATTTTGTTCATTGGTTTGCACTCAGCAAGTTTAAGCACATACAAGAAAACATTTACATTTTTAAAATAATTCCAATTTATTTTATGTAAGTACTAAGAAAGGTACAAAAAAAAGATTCAGAATTGTGTCACTTTTGAACAGTGATGTAACCCATATCATATTAAAGGTTTAATAGACAGACGTTCTTGGCCCGAGACGCATGGAATAGGAAATGCGCTGTTTGTAAGGCTTAAGCCTCAATCAATCATTTCACAGGTGCTGCTTCGGGCCCGAGCCATCGAGAACCAGTGTTACGTCCTGGCGGCGGCGCAGGTCGGCCGGCATCACGACAAGCGCTCCTCTTACGGCCACACCCTGGCCGTGGACCCCTGGGGAGTGGTGATGGCGGACTGCGGGCGGGAGCAAAGGGGCATAGCACTGGTGGAGATTGACCTGGATAAAATCCGCAGCGTTCGCAGGAACATGCCGCTTCAAAAGCATCGTCGAGACGCAAATTTTTACTCCGGCCTGGAAAGAGAATGTCGCCAGTGAAATAGTCAAAACATGACTTCTAGATCTTTTATATTACAAAGAAACCTGCTGGAAATATGTAAATATTCATGTGCTGTTTTTGTATATAAAACAGTGCGTTAAGATCTATTTAATTAGGTAAAGATTGTAATTCAGTTATACAATGTGATTCAATCTAAGAACACTTTTCAGGATATTGCTATCTATTAATTGACACACCATTAAGACATTTTTTAATAAAACCCACAGATGATAATCCTAGAAAATATTTTGACCACAGGGATTCATTTATGTCCTCTAATCACAGATGTCCTCAAAACCTGTACATAGGCATCCTATTTGAAGGGTGACTTGGGGTTTGGTGACAGGGTGTTTACCAAGTTAAACAGGACCACAGGAAGCAAAGGAGAGCATTGTCTGCGGAGATTACAAAAGTATAGATCAGCATGTTAATGATGAATGCGAGAAGACCATTTCCGAGCAGCTTGATATTCCTCTGACTTCAGATACATGTATTGTTCAGAAATGTAAAGTGTTTGGGACTCCAACCGATCTTTATGGATGTTGCTGCAGGACAAAAATGATAACAAAAGTAGTTGTAAATGAGACCAGAACAAGCTACAATAAAAGTAAAGGTGAACTCCTTGATCAAGTGTGTGCGTGTTACTGTGAGCACCGCACTCGCGCGCGCACGCAAAAAAAAAAAAAGTATTACGACGATTTAACACTGAACCAGGTAGTGCAGTCATCTAATGTTAAAAAAAAGTGCGAACGTTAATTCCCGATATTTTTTTAACGTTAATTCTCGTGTTTTGGTCCGATTGAGCGCGGTGACGTCATGATTAAGAAACAGGAAGTGACCGTCAGTGACACGGGAGCGAGACGGGGAACGATAACATAGCAGCGATGAAGTGGAGCTGGCCGTGCGGAGGTCTCGTTTAGCAAACGGGTGATTTTACTGAGGAGAAACGATGAACTGTTGCGCCCGGACTGGATTTGATGCATCGCCAAGGTTTGTTTGCTTCCTCCTTAGCTCGCTTTAGCTAACACCGGAGGCTAGCTTTAGCGCCAAGTCATTGAATATTCACCACTGAACACCTCCTTGTCCATTCGGGGGTGGCACTTGAAGCTTCTTGTCTTTTTTCCATCATGGTAAAAGGAGGTTGCCATGCATCCCCCAAAGCTTTGTGGCGGGCTGTTAATAATGCGACGGAGGAAATTTGGTTACAGCGTAGCAATACCTGCTTAAGTCGTCTGGATGCAAGAGAGGCAAGGCTCGTAACGATACACCTAAAATTAGAGTTCGATAGCAGGGGTTCAGAAACCTCTGAGAGTCACGTGAAGCAAGAGTTTGATCGCCCAGCAGAAGTCGATCGCCCAGCAGAAGTCGATCGCCCAACAGAAGTCGAGTTTATTATCTGCTTTGCACCATGTACTTTTGTGTATATCTGGAATTACCTGTGTGACTAGTGCCGCTGCTCTACCTGCTGACACGGCGCAGATGATGATGCTTGGAAGCACCAGAAATGAAATGGTCACATTTAAAATGAAAATGAAGCCACGGTACACTCCTTTGGAATGTTGGGTTAATAGTACGTTATATTTAGTTAAATAGCTAACTGCTGGGGGAATGTTTGACCTAACACGTTGGATTGCCTCGTATATTAGTATAGCAGTGGTTGAATTTTATACAAATTATATTTTGATTTATTTATTTAACAAGAAGCGTCTCTTCTCTTTTGGGTTACCAGAGCAAGTCACTCGCATAATGCCACAGTTCGCATTAGCGATGTTCAAGATTTAAGAGTTTTGTTGTCATATGCATAGTAATACTACACAAGGAAATACTTATGTTCACTTCCCCGAGCAGACTACATTCCACAATTGAGCAAATAATAAAGTAGGCAAGAAAACAAAACAAAAAAAACATAAATAGAACAAAAAGGGCAGTAAAAATGAACCACTAGCAAACGAATAGACTCACATTCTGTGCATATTATTGAGTAGATAGAGTGGAAGAAACTTTCTACATATGAGGATGATAGTGCACGCTATTGTGTTTAGCAGCTTTTCTGCACCTTGCAGGATTTGTGAGGTGTTTATGTGCATGCAAAAATTACGATAAATGAATCATAGCCACAGTTAAAACGTTTTTTTAAATCACATTAATCTACTTTTTTATCTCAAATTTTCTGGTCAGTATGATGATTACATCTGTATTTATGAATCAGGCTTGTTGTGCTTTAGTTGTTGAAGGTTAGAAAACAAAGGTCAGTTACATTCTCAGGCTAACACAGGATGTCCAATCTGATTGACTTTTGTTGGGCGGGAGGATCATATGAGATTTGTTGATCCGACAAATGATCAATTTTAACCGTTAAAAACATCCCGACTGCAGCTTTGATAAAGGTTGATTGATATGCATTCTTTATAAGAAGGCTTAACACACAAGCAGCTCAAATTTAACCTACCACATAAATGCAAAGCACCCAGCTGTGATTCCAGCTGTACCTAAAGATAGCAACAAAGACTAATGTAGCGAATCATAGAAAAGCTCTTTGCCAAATTCGATCACCATTCCCCGGGTTTGAAGTCAGTGGTGGGGGGGAATATACCATAGCTTAATCTTGGCTGGAAGATTTAATGCAAAGTACACTTCTCAATCATATGCACACAGCACATGTTTTAATGGCATAGTCCATTTATTTCGCCATTTTCAGCAGTAAAAAGTTCATGTCGCATTTGTTTGTAAGGCAAGGCAGTGTTGCTTAGATAGCACCAGCTTTGCCAGCCACCGGAAGGAAAAGCTGTCCTGCAACCCAGTACAATGACCTTTTGTAGTGAATGTGGAAGTTGGTAGTTTATCTATGTTTTTTGTTTAAAAAAAAAAAAAAAGTCACAGCTATTGAAATTGCTGAGTGGCTAGTAATTCTGGCCGAGTAAGCAAAAATGTTCACGTGAAGCTCAGGTCACAACAGCTTTATTTGCATAATACTAGCAAATACTGTATTGACAAAATGTCATACTGGGTTGGGCAATAAATCCAATCAATCCAATCAATTTTTCATTTTAAAAATCGGGAGATCTGAAAATTAGCTGAGTTTTTGCAAAACGGCAGACCCTCCTTTATCATAGCGTCCGACAATTAATATATAATCAATACCTAGGATTGAACGCCTAGAGGCTCATAGAAGATGCATTAAAATACGTCTTTGGGATTGAATGAGGTCATTGTGGGATTGAATAAAGTTATGCTCAAGATATGGATGTTAAATTTCCCCTCAAACTGATTTTAAATCAAAATAGATTATTGCATTACATTATTTCCACAATCAAACTTCTAAATTAATGTTTTTTGGGTTTACCACTTCAATTAAAATCATAATCATATTTTTGGGGGCCATAACTTCCAGCCATGAGGTCACTCATGAATTACCTGGTATAAATCAACTTGGGGGGAGGGAAGATGCTTATTAAACAATACTAAATGTATTCCACCACTTGCTATCAACTGAAAATGACGTGACGTGCTCAAGTGTCAGCTTACTGGTGGGTTGGGGTTGATGGAAAAGCCATTTTTAGAGGACAGCCAATGGGAACATTTGTTTTTAAAGGTATTAAATGTACATCAACTGTTCAGTTATTAAATTAATGATCGACAAAGTGAAAAAAATCTGAATAAGTTTGTTCAGTAGTGCCTACCTGAGGGAAGCAGTTGGACGAGGTGCTGACCAGGTCGTGGAAGGTCAAAGACATTTTGTCTTCTTGGCAGTCCGGCGCTTCTCACCCAGCTCGCCGTTTGTCACCCAGGGCACGGGTGCTTTGCTAAATGGAGTCGGAGCAGCTGTACCACAGAGGCTACTCCCGGAACAGCTACAACAGCATCGCCAGTGCCAGCAGCGACGAGGAGCTGCTTGATGGAGCTGGCATCGTCATGGACTTCCAGACCACCGAGGATGACAATCTGCTAGACGGGGACGCTTCCTCCCCAGGTAGGGAGCGCCTGGGCGGGCCGTTCGTGTTGACTTAACCGCGTTCCAATCACTGGCTGAAAATCAAATCACAGTTGCTAAGGTAACAGTCACAGCTCACCTGTTTTCTGAGTTAGGTCATGTAATGCTCGCAGGTTGAGCTGTTGTAAGATGCTATTGTAAAATGAACAATTGGCTAATTTTCATTTGAGAAATGTGTATTGTGTTCATTTTAAATGAACAAGAAACTACGTACGCGTTCACAATCGAAAGGCGTCCGTGTAAATGACGGGAATTGTTTTTCTTTCATCGCGCCCCCCTCCATCTCACTCCCATGTGCGTAACTGCTCACCCCTCACCTCTCATTTGCCAGAGGAAAAAAGTTAGAGCCAGTTAAACTTGAACGAGATCAAATGTTTACTCAGCTTTGGAAGCAGCCAATCATATTGTGTCCTTGCACTTACAATTTACACACTTTAGGGGTTATTAAACTTTTGGAGTCCATTATTTTGTCTATCAGCTTTGTAAGCAGCCAATCATATTGTGTCCTTGCACTTACAGTTTACACACTTTAGGGGTTATTAAACTTTTTGAGTCCATTATTTTTCCTCACATTTAATTGTTGAGTAATTTACACACAATCCAAATAAATACAAAAGATTTTTGTTTCCAGGCGTGTGTATCAAACTGGTTGCCCTTCACATTAATCAGTACCCAAGGAGTAGCCCTCTTTCAAAATGGTTCTTGACCTTTGGTTTACTAGTTTGTTTGTTTTTTTGGTGAGTAGGTCACCCGCATGACAATTGTAAATTTCAATCACAGTGGGAGGGTGAAGTGAGTGCAAGTCAGAGAGCTTCTGTGTGTGTGTGGGTTAGTGATCGCGTCAGAGAGACAGGCAGTATGTGTTTGAAGGAGACAATGTGTGTGAGGGTGAGGTAGGGCAATCAGAGAGAGAGAGAGAGAATGTGCGAGGGATGGCGAGCTTGATGAGTGCGTATGAGAGAGAGCCTGAGAGTGTGCAAGAAAAAAATCCAGTGGGTGAAACTCTTCAATTATCCGTTTTGACCAAAATGACTTCCAATGCAACCTCTCAACGGTCAAGTTGCTCGGCAACTGCGCAGGTAGAGGTATTGCAACGGGTTAGGCAAAGCTTGCAATTGCCCCCCTCTCGAATTATTCAAATAATGGCAATGCAAAAGATTGTCTACATATACTTGCTCCTGCTGTGCACGCTTTGGCCTCTAAGGGGCAGTGTAGTTCCTCGCATGCAATGAGACTTGAGCTTAACTTTGTTTTCCACAGATTCGAAAGAATGTAGGTCTTTGAATATTGCTATATTACATGTCTGCATCTGTTATTATAGTGTTTCTGTGTGAATGATTTGATGAACATCACACCAAGTACTCAATGCTCATTTCTTATTAGCCCGTCAGTTGAATTTCAAATTGTTAAATTGTTAAAATATCACGTGATGTTTCTAAATTGGAAGTATGCCTTCATGCCTTGTATTTAAATATACATTCTTTTTCTGGCGTGTTTAGTTTCACGGTACACTCCGACTTGCTCAGAGAGAGCAGAATAATGAACATGCTTGCTGATTAGCTACACAGGGGAAATCGGGGAGCATTTACAAAACGGGTACACACCTTGCTGTTTAGTAAAGTCGTCGCTTATCTGTGATAATGTTTTTCCGATCGCTACAAACCTAAATCAAAATAAGTTTTTTATTATCATTGTGCTGAGTCAAAGTAAAATATTTGCAAACATCTGCTTTTCCTTTGGAAAACCATGACCAACGTTTTCCAATTTATTTTGACATGGTATGGATCGAGAAGCAACCAATCATTTAAAAAAAAAGTGCTATTGCATTGCCACTTTGAATAAAATGTGCTATTTATCAATAAAGCAATAAAAATTAAAGTGTATTTTTTTGAATTAATTCTATTGATTAATTGACAAAACAATCAATGGATTTCCATGATTCCCCAAATATAGGACGCACCTGTGTTTAGGACACCCTTAATTTTAGTGTCAAATTCTGATATTTTCTATGTTTAAGATGCACAGAGTTTAGCTACAATGTAAAAACTATAGCAAAACAGAATAAATCTCATCTTTGTAAATGCCTCTTGCGTTCATATTTGTAAGTTATATATTTGTTGTGGGTTAAGTGTGTTTTGAGGTATCTCACATTGTGAGCGGCCAACAAAAGCCTCGCCAGTGTAACATTGAATGCGCTCAAAATTTTTCTTTTTCCTCGTGACGCAGCTCGAGTTCATTTTGTTATGAATCCCCGTAGTTGCGCACCATCCGTGTTCCTCCAGGTTTATAATTTTGTCCATATGCCAAAAGACCACAGTAAATAAACGAGTCGAGTAGAATACCATTCCGTGTTCTTCAACCGCTGCACACATCCCTGTGTGCCACTCTTAATTGAATTTGATGGGGAGACATCATAACTTACTCATGATCCTCTTCGTCATAGTAATACTCTTGTTTGTGAACAAGGATGGTCTCGGACGGTGGTTCAGTCTGCTCACTTCTTTTATCAAATGCCGTAACAGCCTCAGCTAACATGACCTGCTGTGACAGGCAATGGCTGCTAACAGCCAACTGACGTCCATCCTCTACATCCTCCCATTATGGTAATTATTATAAGCAAGAATATGGCCAATATAAAAATGCATATCTATGCGTCTAAAACTCAGTTTAGATGGCAGAGAGATCAATCTTCCGAGAATAGTGTTGAATTAAAAAAAAAAAAAATCTTTGAGTTACCGTTAATAGGACTCACCCATACTTTTGGCCTTCATTTTTCGGGGGAAAAAAGGCTCTTTTTTGGGGAGTTATGCTAATTGATGACATGAAAATAATTGTTAATTGCAGCCCTAATATCTTATATATGCCCAATCCAGTCTAAATACGACACATACATTAATATTGAAATGCTGTGCTAAGAATAAATATTGACTTAATAATGCCTTCTGTCGATTGAAATTGACATCAAAGTTCCCTCAGGCTCGCTTTGTGAACGTCATGTGACCAAACCCAGAAAAACAGGTGAGCCTTGACGTTCGAGTATATATAATGTATGTGGAGTTTTGTTTCAGTGTGGAGTTATTTATAAATTTGCTTATTCATAGTCCTGTTTTTATGTTGTTGTTTTTGTTTGTTTTTTTTTGGGGGGGGGGCGCTATGGTCCTTGCATGCTGCGTAGAAGGGGTACAGAACTAGTAACGTCCCTGACTGTGCGAGTCGGTTTGTGTGTGCGTGGTGACGTCATCCGCCTTGAAGTTAGCTGCTGCAGTGGAGAGCGGGCGACAAAAGGGAGGGTTGGTGCTAGGCGGCGCGCACACACACACACACGCACGCAACACACAGTCTCTCCGTGTCACTGCCTTGTACTGCTCCGCTCGCGGATCTCGAGAAAAAAAAAATATGGCAGCGGCTGCAAAACACACGCGCACTAAAAGCAATGCGTAGTCAAGCCTAGCTTAGCTTCCGTTACGCTAGCCTAGCCTTGGCTCGCTGACTGTCCATCAACATGGAGGAGGAGGACACGGGCGCCGACCCCTATTTACCTTACGACGGCGGAGGGGACACCATCCCCCTGAAGGAGATCCCAAGACGAGGTACGAGTCGGAGCCGTTGCCATTGACGACGTCGCGCGCCGGTGCGATGATAATAAGATTAAGCGACAGGCCTTGAGAGCCGTGTCGACCACGTCACTCCGAGTCTATATTACGTGCGTGTACGTGCAAACGACTGCATGGTTTTGCTCATGTCTTTGATAGTCTTCATCTCGCTTAAGCCGTCATTGTCAATATTTACATATAAAGCGCATGGTTAAGAGAGTATCTACTGCAGTGGAAGCCATGTCAAGGGAAGAAAGTACCGCACAAATTGGAGATGAGGAGCAACATGTTGAGATCTTTATGCAGCTTGTTGAAGGATCGAAATGGATGCTGCTAAGACCGTTGGCAAATAAAGCAAAAAACATTTTGTTGACAGGGAGCAGGTGTATGGGGAGTAGGATGACTTCAGCAATATATTTTGTGGACTGGGGGGGGGGGGGGGGGGTGGAGATATTAGCCTGGCAGGGGAGCAAGAAAAGTAAGGTGGACCACCAGGCTTATAATAGACTCAGGGACAATATTGGATTAATGTGATTAATATTCACAATAAGTTATACTAAGTATGGCTTTACTTGTTTGATTGTAGGAGTTTTACAACAGATGTGTGTTGTCTAAAATCAGCCCTAAAAAAAACTAATCGGTTGGTCTCTAGTTGTTAAAATGTATGCATCAGCTAATCAGCAGGAGCCCTATCAAAGCGCCATTGACGTCAACCTTTTTATCTGTTCGTTTTTTTTTCACTTCCCCTCTTTTTTGTAGTCGTGACTCTGCTTTATATTGATTTTATCACTGTTTTACTATTGTATTTGTGCATGATAACTTGTTTTGTATTTTAGTAACCGTACAGCAATTTGGTCATCCCTTTGAGGTTGTTTTTAAATGTGCATTAAATTAACTTGACTGTTTCATTGGGAATGGCAGGGAAAAAGTTCGGCAGCTCTGTTTTAATCATTAAAATGGGAAAATTAGGGGGGGAAATGGTCAGTCAGAATGTCCAAATGTGGTAAGAAGGTTTTTTTTAATGGCTGCCATTAAAAGAGTTATGACTTTCTGGCGGACACAACATTATTCTGTGTGAATTGCATCCTCTCCATCCTCACACCCCCCCCATTAAGACACAATTTTTGTAAATACAATGTTTCCTTGTTTTTCGCGGTTAATGAAACCCCTCCACAATAAGTTTCTTTTGTAAAGTCGAATACCCCCCCTCCCCCCAAATGGACATTGTACATACATAAAGTGAATGAAGTTTGTTTAATAAAACCTTTCATAAAAATGTGCCTATCTTTCTTTTCCATGTTCAGTGATCTAACATAAAGCTGAACAGGCTTGTGTCTCTTTTTCAGCGCAAACTTTATTTTTTAAAACAACGTACATCAGCGCAGTGAGTGCTGTTAACTCACTCGACAGCACTATGCCCCTCCCCCCATCCATGACAACTTTTCCTAAAAGAACAGTCTGGGTCGTCATTACCGCATGCATCCATTCACATCATACCCCCTCCCCCACATGTACCTCTCCGCACAACTCCCTCACTCACAGCCACAAGTGCACAACTTGAGAGTCGTGAAGAGTTGTTGCCTCAACACCCTTTTATAATGCCATGTCTCAAGTCGACGTAAAATGTGTGATTTGTTAAGTAATGGTGCCTTCGAGGCAATAATGTGTATATTTATCTTCCTGACACTCAACCAATTCATTTGTGTCCACTGTAGTGGACATTTGTTTTTTGTCTTTTGGCTCACTCAAGCAACTCTTCAACAACATTTAAATAAGCATTGTGTCATCCAGATATGTTGAATATTTCCCGGTATATTAATGAAAAACATTTTTAACCGACTGCATATTTATAAGTGCCTGCAAGTGCCATGAAGTTTTTAGCAGTGCTTGTTGCTTTTCCTGCTGGCTTCGTCGCTTTCTTCCGCTGAGCGAGCATAGACAAAAGGGCCCGCCCGCCCGAGTCTCGCTCAGCGGTGGCCTACTTGGATTTAGCGTCCACGCTCACGTGGCTTCCTTGTTGTTTCTTCAGCTGAGTTCACACAGCAACGCGACACTTCAGGGGGCCACATCGAGGCGATCGGGGTCATTTAGATTGAACTGTACTCGGAACCCTCACGGATCTTCAAAAGCTGGCTTTTGTAGTTACAATTAAATAGTTACTCTTGTAGTTACTAAAAGGCTTCAGATTAAAGTAGTGACCAGGTTAAACAATTGCTGGATGATGAACTCATGCACTGCAATTGACTACTATAGACGTCAAAGATCAATTTGAACTTGACCGGCAGTGAATAAATTGGAACATGGTCTCTTTCTGTCTCTCTGCCGCAGGGTCTAACTACGCCATGACCAATGGGGGCGGTGCGCCCAGCAGCTCCACCCACTTGCTGGATTTCTTAGAGGAGCCCATTCCAGGCGTGGGCACCTATGACGATTTCCACACCATCGACTGGGTGCGCGAGAAATGCAAGGACCGTGAAAGGCATCGGAAGGTAAATGACCAGTTGAACCGGTACCAACAAGATTGCATTTAGTTGCATTTTATGCGGCATTTGCAACTTTCCACTGCCGCCCTCTAAACAAACATTGAATCAAGTTTGACCGCTTAAATATGATGCGATGAGTTGGGTTGGACTGACTTGTGTCTACCAGTATGATACACCACTGGTCCCCAACCCCCGGTACCGGTCCGCAGATCAACTGGTACCGGGCCGCGTGGGCTGCACCCGAAAAAATGTTTTGGAGATGATTTAGTTTAACAGTTCATACGTTTGATCTCAGTTTTTTTGGCGCCGCCTCTGGCCGCTGTTGATATTACATACATAGTGAGAAGGATGCCCCCCCTCACATTTTAACTCTGTGTAATATCTGTGCTTGTTCTTAATACAAAGCTATAATTTAATTGATACTGTAGATACCTAAAATCATTACACTGTGTCATTTTAGTTTCTGCCATCTATTGGGGGATTATTTAATGATTGCCTCTATACAGTATGTTGCTGATGTAGACATGCGTTATAGTATTTGTAATGAGCATTTTTTTTTACCATGTTGTTTGTGTAGATCAACAGTAAAAAGAAGGAGTCTGCCTGGGAGTTCACCAAGAGTCTGTATGACGCCTGGTCTGGATGGCTCGTCGTAACGCTCACAGGCTTAGCCTCTGGTAATGGCCGCGGTCACTTGCTTCACCTCTAATGTTTCCGCTATGACTGTTTTCCAAATAGATTGGGGGTTTCCTGGAAGTCAAACAATCTCAGTTATGTGACTTCCAATCACTTCTGCTTCTGTGTCGTGGCATAGACACAACTCAGTGCAACGGCGGTCACATCAGAACAGTTTTCATGATGTCACGTTATTTTTGAGCAGGACGCGAGAAAATTTCATAGGCAAGAAAAAATCGAAACACTCCTCAGTGTTGGATAATGACTCAAAGCAATCTTTTAATGCAGGTTTCACCAACTTTGCATCTGTTTATTGGCGGCTCGGACTCCCTTATATGTAGCATAAATTAGCCGCTAGCTAGCAGTGCTTGAGTGCTCTCTATATTGGCTGTCGTGATAGACAGTACACTTTGATGATGACAACTGTTCCCACTGATTATATTTTAACAAAATATGCCCACTCAAATGTGCATTTTTCAGCTGGCAAATTGGTCTCATAGACCAAACTATATGGGGAAAGATTTGGACAAGGGGTAAAGTAGCGTTCTGCCAAGCCAGTGCTACTCAATTACGTTTTGCGAAATATTCTGATTTAACAAGGTAGGGAGACCTTTTTCCCTCTAAATCTCAGCAAAAATATATATTTTCTGATGATCACTTATTTTGCTGAACATAATAATTCCACTGCTGTGTTGGCTAGAATAGCTATCCCTATGTCTTAAAATGAATGAAATAGTGATACCTCTATTGATGAGGAGTTTTTTTTTTGCTTGTTTATTAGTTTTAGTAGTAGCTTGAAAGTTAGGGACAGTTTGAACATGTATGCAACCTATGTTGCTATCTATTTACTATCCCCTGCTATATCAAAAAGAATTGGTGACCCTCCTAAAAGGGATGTGTAATCGTTTTTAGATGTTACAAGATGGCAACAAAGTCTTTTAAACGCAGAATAGTATTTCTATTAGATTTGTTTTTTAAACTATGTCCTGTAAGAACAGAGACAAAGAATTGTCAGCAAACAACACCATGTACCATAATTCCTCAAATGAAGGGTGCACCCTTAATTTTTGGGGTCAAATTCTGTTTTTTTCTATGTTTCCATGTATAGAACACACCTACAGTTTGGCGACAAAGTAGAAACTACAAAAAACTAAAAAAAGACATCCTTTTGGCCTTCATTTTGTGGAGAAAAAGTGCATGTTGTGTTTGGGGAATTACACTAACATACACACAATAACAAACCCATGTTACTTAAATGTATTCGGTAGCTCAATCATTCAACACAAAACACCTTATGAGACTAGCATGTGAGCCTAAATAAGACGCTAGCACACACTTTCATCCGTTTTCCCTTCCGCCAGGCGCGCTGGCCGGCCTGATCGACATCGCCGCCGACTGGATGAACGACCTGAAGGAAGGCGTTTGCCTAAGCGCCATGTGGTTCAATCACGAGCAGTGCTGCTGGACGTCCAACGAGACCACTTTCGCAGAGAGGGACAAGTGTCCCCAGTGGAAGAGCTGGGCCGAGCTCATCCTCGGCCAGGCTGAGGTTAGCTGCACAGAAACCACCCGGTTGAGCTTCCGTTTCTAACTCCGCTCGCCCGCGCAGGGTCCCGGCTCCTACATCATGAACTACTTCATGTACATCTACTGGGCGCTGTCCTTCGCCTTCCTCGCCGTGTGTCTCGTCAAAGTGTTTGCTCCATACGCCTGTGGATCAGGGATTCCAGAGGTAAAAGAAAAATGAACTTTCCGCATTTTTTTTTTTTTCATTTTTTTGGCTTAGACTCACCCCAAGGCTCAAGCAAACAGTTAAAATTAAAAAGTGTTGGCTTTAACAAAATAAAAAATGCTTTAAAAAATTAAAAGTAACTGAAACTGCATCTTATGTTTAAATAACTAGAAAAGAAGTCCTATATATTTTTTTATTTTATAATTATATTTTATTTCATCTGCACATAAGACTCCATGCATTTAAAATAAGTGAAAGCAATTCTAAACCGAAACCAAAGCGAAACGTTTTTGACAAAAAATAAATACTAATGCTCCATATTTAAAAAAAAAAAAAAAAAACCAACTAACAAAACCAATTCAAAGTCATGAATTAAAAAAAAAGCCAGGCGAAAACTGAGGGTAATGAAAAATCCCAAATTATTCTAACCCTGAATAAAAAAGTCTATAGAATTGAGAAGAAATGACCAATTAAAAAGCTTTAACACTTGAGTGAAGATAGTTTATTTTAAATATTTGTTTTTGTCACAAGCGTTACACCTTAAACCGTTTGAGGCACAATTATTAATGTTAATGTTTGTCTTTGAACCATTTTGGCTACTTGTTTCATGCACCTGTCAAACACACCAAGTATTTATTTTCTTATCAAATTTATTTAGATTGCTCCAGTTTCTTGTTCTACTACAAATTATTTTGGCAAATATCTGATATCATTTTCAAAAAAAATATGAACCAGATGACTCTTTTATCGTACAGTAAACTCCTGAACTGATACCGCATATATTTTTGCAATAAATGGATACTGTAAAAGTTGCTTGGTGCAGTACGGCGCTTAAAGGGTTAACAAAACATCCAAAAGCCTACTATTACCGTATTTTCCGCACTATAAGGCGCACCCGAAAGCCTAAAACGCTGAGTGCGGGCCTTATAATCAGGTGTGTCTTATATATGGATCAATATTGAGATTGGGATTTGTAGATGGGGAATGAACTGATAAAGTAAGCTTTACCTGTTTCTTTTGTGTGTTTACAGTTGAACAAGGTTGCTCATATTGACATTTAGTTATTATGCTATTGAGAGTTTAGGGTTATTATTTGAATTATTTTTGTTATTACTTTTGAGTATTACGATATCGTGATTGAAAAAGTTTAAAAATATGTCATTAATTGAGGGTGTGCCTTATAATCCGGTGCGCCTTAAATATGGAAAAAGGTTTTAAAATGTCATTAATTGAGCGTGCGGCTTATAGTGCGGAAAATACGGTCCACAATTTCATAGTTCTGTAATTAAGAGGCAAAGCAAACGAGCAAGCAATTCACTGAATTTATTTCTGACTTGATACATTTCATGTACCGTATTTTCTGTGCTATAAGGCGCACCGGATTATAAGGCGCACCCCCAATTAATGACATATTTTAAAACTTTTTCCGTATATAAGGCGCACCCTCAATTAATGACATGTTTTAAAACTATTTCAATCACAATATAGTAATACTCAAAGTAATAACAATAACTCTAAACTGTCAATAGCACAATAACTCAATGTCAATATGAGCAACCTTGTTCAACTGTAAACACACAAAAGAAACAGGTCAAGCTTACTTTATCAGTTCGTTCCACATCTACGAATCTCAATCTCAGTATTGATCCATATATAAGGTGCACCTGATTATAAGGCGCACCACCAGCTTTTAAAAAAAATTAGGGCTTTTGAGTGCGCCTTATAGTGCGGAAAATACGGTAAATCCCAAATAGTCTACTAGCTTGATGCATCAATAAAGGCAAACTCCTCCTTTGTGTGCAGTTTCGAATGGAAACTCTCAGTTTTTCCTTTTCTGTCAGATCAAGACCATCCTGAGCGGGTTCATCATCAGGGGCTACCTGGGCAAGTGGACCCTAATGATAAAGACCATCACTTTGGTGCTGGCAGTGGCGTCGGGCCTGAGTCTAGGAAAGGAGGGCCCGCTGGTCCACGTGGCGTGCTGCTGCGGCAACATCTTCTCTTACCTCTTCCCCAAGTACAGCAAGAACGAAGCCAAGAAGCGAGAGGTGGGTGCCGCCGCCCGCGCCAGATTTTTTTTTTTGCCTCAGCATTTTTTATTCAGCCAAGCACCTCATCTCGCTCAGGTTCTCTCAGCCGCGTCGGCAGCCGGCGTGTCGGTGGCGTTCGGCGCGCCCATAGGTGGCGTTCTCTTCAGCCTGGAAGAGGTGAAACGTCATCACGTTTTCAAATGTGCGCAGGCGAGGTAAGACTTGACAACTCTTCTGTCTCCCCTCCAGGTGAGCTACTACTTCCCTCTCAAAACACTGTGGCGCTCCTTTTTCGCCGCCCTGGTGGCCGCCTTTGTCCTGCGCTCCATTAACCCATTTGGAAACAGCCGCCTGGTATTGTTCTACGTGGAGTACCACACGCCCTGGTACCTGTTTGAACTCCTCCCCTTCATCCTCCTGGGAGTTTTCGGTGGCCTGTGGGGCGCCTTCTTCATCCGAGCCAACATCGCTTGGTGTCGGCGACGCAAATCCACCCGCTTTGGCAAGTGCTTTGGCCACACGGGAAATTCTTTGACCTAAATCATCCAAATAGTTGTCAATCAGTCGATCAAAACTAGAGTCAGGCTCTAGTGTTAACCCCCCCCCCCCCCCCCCCCCCCCCACACACACACACACACACACACACACACACACACAGACACAAAGGCACGTACACACATTTTTTGAAGACTTAGCCATTTGTTTAGCCATTTTCAGCTCTAAAATGCTAAGAATTTGGTCTGTATTTAATCTGATAAACATTATTTTATGCGCAAATATCTTTAATACACATTTTGACACTTGCTGTAAATAAAAAAAAAATAACATCACTTCTCAGCTTGCAAAGGTCACACGACCAAACCTCGAACACACCTGAGCCATGATTGGTTGTTACCTGAGCTCTGAGCATTTGTGATGTCATTTTTAGTTGACAGCAAGTGGCAACATTGATTTATAAAGACATTAATTTCACATGCAAAATAGTTCAAATTAATTGTAGACAAAATTTAAAATTGTTACTGCCTAAAATGACTTAATAAGTAATTTTTTTTGAAGTTGTAAATATGCACTTGAGCTACTTTATTATTTTTTGTTATTTAGTATTTAAATACTTTAGTATTTCCTAGCATCTCTCTCGCTGACACTATTGCAAAGTGTTCCAAATATGATAATGATGATCTTAAACTATTCACATTTTTTTTACTATTTGCCGGCTCGCTCATCAACGACAACGGTTTGAAAAGCTGCAAAATAAAGGGAAACGTTCACACGAATAACATTGCCTTCAATCTTAGGCAAGTACCCGGTTTTGGAGGTGATCCTGGTGGCGGCCATCACGGCCGTCGTGGCCTTTCCCAACCCGTACACCCGTCAAAACACCAGCGAGCTGATAAAGGAGCTTTTCACCGACTGCGGCCCGCTGGAGTCCTCGCAGCTCTGCCAGTACCGCAGCCAGATGAACGGCAGCAAGGCTTTTACCGACAGCCCCAATCGGCCCGCCGGACCTGGCGTCTACGCCGCCATGTGGCAGCTCTGCCTCGCGCTCATCTTCAAAATCATCATGACCATCTTTACGTTCGGCCTGAAGGTGAGCCCACGTTTTAATCCTTGCGTGTTCCGCGTTTGACACGGAGACAAACGGGCTACCCCCCCTCCCCCGCAGGTTCCGTCGGGCTTGTTCATTCCCAGCATGGCCATCGGGGCGATCGCGGGGCGAATCGTCGGCATCGCCGTGGAGCAGCTGGCGTATTACCACCACGACTGGTTCCTGTTCAAAGAGTGGTGTGAGGTTGGCGCCGACTGCATCACGCCGGGACTCTACGCCATGGTGGGGGCCGCCGCCTGCCTCGGTGAGCCTCAAAAAACCTAGAGCGCAGAGATGCAATAATTAAGAAGTATTTTAAGTTCCCATTCATTGACAAAATAAAAGACAAATTAAAGCAACATTTTTGAAAGCTTGTTCCGAATCGCTATGTTTTTGTCCCGCCTGCAGGCGGCGTGACCCGCATGACCGTCTCCCTGGTGGTCATCGTCTTCGAGCTGACCGGCGGCCTGGAGTACATCGTGCCCCTCATGGCCGCCGTCATGACGAGCAAATGGGTCGGGGACGCTTTTGGCCGCGAGGGCATCTACGAGGCCCACATCCGTCTCAACGGCTACCCCTTCCTGGACGCCAAGGAGGAATTCACGCACACCACGCTCGCCAGGGAAGTGATGCGGCCTCGCCGCTGCGACCCGCCGCTCGCCGTTCTGACCCAAGACGACCTGACCGTGGAGGACCTGCAGGGCATCATCAACGAAACCAGTTACAACGGTTTCCCGGTGATCGTGTCCAAGGAGTCCCAGAGGCTCGTTGGTTTCGCCCTACGCAGGGATATCACCATCGCTATAGGTAGGCGGCTCCCATTGCTCGCGACGCCTTTTTTAATAGCTCGCGATGCGTTTTCACTCATTCGCTGCCATTGACGGCTATAGACGTCAAAGATTTGTTTTACGGGTCTGGCAGTGAATGTGTTCACTTCATTCACTGGCTTTGATAGCTACGTAAGTTAAAATCACGTTTTAACGTTTACTGGAGTGACAATATCAGTGTGTAATGAAGGTTCAGTGGACCCTTACGGAATTCATCCGTTCTGGGGTTAGGATGGTGAGGCGAAATCGTCGTACGGCAGGCAATAGAAATTTATGGTAATTGGCTAATGCATGCATAACCCCAGATAAAAATATCAAAATGTGATGTACATATTAAGAAATAGTAACATTATAGAAAGTACTATCATAAATGAAAAAAAAGTGTATGTGACACGACTTGAGCTAATTACGGCCACACTCCCTAGCGAGGGTAACGATGCCTTCTTTGTAGTTCTTGATTATCTCCAGCGTCGTTTCCATATAAATCATCTTCCTACTTCTCTTTGACATCACTAGCAATCTTCTGCCCCATGGCTAATGTATTTAGGCTGGTATTAATCACTAAAATACTCAATAAATACAATTTGTTAGCACGAAACAAGATCGAGTCTTTAGCATAGTGGCATTTTAGCGACACCATCTTAGTGACAACGTGACGCTGACCAATAGCTGAGCGGCATCTTAGTGAAGTTGTGACATTGACCGATAGCAGGCCAGCATCTTAGTGACGTATGCAGTGACGGATGAGCGCGGTGCGACTCGCACAGTCATATGCATGGAGACTGACGGCCAAGTATGAATTTTGTAATTGTTGTTGACGCCGTAAGTTGGGAAAAATGCCGTAAAAAGGGGACGAAAAAAAACTTAGTATTCCACTTCGTAACGTGAAAAAAAAGACATAAGCTAGGGGCGTCATAACCCGGGGGTCCACTGCACGCCTCATTCATCTATTGCTTAAAGTATTGCAGGACATTGCGTCATTCACAGGAAATTCATGTTTCTAACGCCGGGTTCCTTCCTTCCCTCCCTGGACAGAGAACGCTCGTCGCAAACAGGAGGGCATCATGTTGAACTCCAGGGTGTACTTCACCCAGCACGCCCCCACCCTGCCCGCCGACAGCCCCCGGCCCCTCAAGCTGCGCTCCATCTTGGACATGAGTCCCTTTACCGTCACCGACCACACCCCCATGGAAATCGTGGTGGACATCTTCAGGAAGCTGGGCCTGCGCCAGTGCCTGGTCACTCACAACGGGTGAGTCGGAGACCCGTTCCCGCCCGTGACGTCGGCGCCCCCCCCCCCCCCCCCACACCGTCTCGCGTGTCGCTCCGGCTCGGCCGATCCAGTAACAGGTGTGTGTTACAGGATTGTGTTGGGCATCATCACAAAGAAGAATATTTTAGAGCATCTGGAGGAGCTCAAGCAGCACACGGAGTCTTTGGTGACTAGCCGTGACTCTTTACGCACAACACAGCCATCCCGCCTTGCCCTGGGAGGCGTCAAAGTTGGGGGAGGTGGGGGTGGGGCTTGATCCTCCTGCTTTCACTTCTTGCTGGGGGCTATCCTAGGGAAGGCTTGTAGTTGTGGATTTGCTACTTTGTAGCGGCTGTAGGAAAGCTGCGAACGAAGCGCGTGGTCGCGGTCCTAGCCTTCCGTTCGAAAACATTTACTGCATTACAATCTTCGATGTGTTAGCTTGGACACCGGCTTTCACTTATTTTGGGGCGTCTGCATTGTCTGTGCTGGGGTTTCAAATTGGAATCAGGGTTTAAAGTAGGGTTTCTCTTTCAAAATATGGAATAAAGCTTTGGTCAGGGTTCGTAATAGGACTTTTAGACAGGGGGTTCAAGTTAGGCTCAGTTAGTGTTTCCAAAAACAACGTAATTTGACTTTGGCTTATGGAGTAGTGTCTCAAATTAGGGTTAAGGTTTCAAACCGTGGTCATGGCTTCAAAGTAAAGTTTCAAAAGCAGGGATATGGTTCCACACAGGCTTGAAACTAGAGTTGGGATTTCAAATTAGGCTTTCAAACCAGGGCTAGGATATTACATCGGTTACAAGCAAGGGTTAGGTTTTCAAAGTAAGGATTAGGGCTTCAAGCTTGGTTAAGGTTTTTGTAATAGTTTTAAATTACAGTTTCAAAATAGTGTTCTAAACTAGAGTCAGGGTTGCAAAGCAGAGTTTCAATCTAGGGTTACAGTTTCAAAGTAAGCTTTGAAATAGGGTTAGGTTTTCAAAGTAGGGCTTCAAACTCGGGTTAGTGTTTCATTTAGGGCTTCAAGTTTGGTTCAGGATTTCACAATAAGGTCTCAAATTAGGATTGGAGTTTTTAAAGAGGGGTTCCTAACTAAGATTACGGTTTGAAAGTAGGGTTTTAAAGTAGGGTTTCAATCTAGGCATAGGATTTCAAAGTAAGAGTTGAAATTGTTAGATTTTAAAAGGGTGAGGGTTTCAATGTAGTGTTTCAACTGAGGTTATTGTTTCAACGTAGGGTTTAAGTCAGGGGTTAGGCTTTGAAATATTTAGGTTTTAAAGTTAGTCGACAGTTATAGTTTTAAAGTCATGTTTTAAATCAGAGGAAGCATTCCAGCGAAAGGCTTTGAATCTGGCTTTTAAACTAGGGTGAATGTTTTAAATGAGGGTTTCAAGTGTGGGGTGTGTGGAGGCAGGAGCCAAAGAGGGTGAGGGGTCATCCACAGCACCCCCCCGGGTGAACCCCAATATGGTGGCACCACCGTCCCAGGCTCCCTTTTCCCACAAAGGTGACTGACACTTTTGGTTTCCTGGCTTTCTTCCTTCAAGCAGCTTTGTGTGTGTTATGGTTCCGCCCGGTCTCATCGGGCTTCTTTTCACCGCAGCTTACGCGCCAACCCCGCCCGCCACCGGTTTCCGCGCGGCCACGTCGACAGCATCGTGGGGGAGGAAAAGAAAAAAAAGAGAAAGGTCTTCCCGGCGCTCACGTCCTCTTCTTCTTTGTGTCACGCAGGCGACTTCTCGGCATCGTCACCAAAAAGGATATTCTGCGTCACATGGCTCAAATGGCAAATCAAGATCCCGAGTCCATCATGTTCAACTGATCCGATCCTTTCAGGACGAGGACGAGGACGAGGACGATGAAGACGTGTGCCTCTTGGACGATGATGATGAAGATCATTGACATTTCCCGACATGATTTTTTTTCATCCTTTTTCTGCACCTCAACCATGAACTTTGCAGGAGTTCCACATGGCTCTATCCTGTGTCTTTTTTTTTTTTTTTTTCACGGAACCCTCCATTGTGAAGTCCCCGCCTCCCCAAAAAAGACATCTGTGAAGGTTTTATCGTGTGATTTCCTTTTCTTTCGTCACTTTAACTGGAAAGACTAAAATAGGCTCCAACTTACCCTTGACCCTTTCCTGCAGAAGAAAATCAGTAAATGAATGGACGATAGCGACCAATCAGCTCACCTGGTGTGCATTTGATCACAGAAGGCATCTGGGCCGGGAAGGAAAAACAAACGTATGGCTTTGTGTTTCCTTTACCCACACAAACCGAGTGACGCGTCCGTCCGTCCGTCCTGCTGAAGTTTGCCGTCGACCTCACCTCGGTTTCTTAATTTATGAATCGTGCAACGTCGTGATCTTTGCTTTCTTTGGTCGTACGTTTGAAACATGAAGGTTCATTAAATTTGAATTGAAATTTCATATTTGTCTTTTGCTTGTTTTTTGAGGAAGAAAAATAGAAAACACTTACTTGATGGCCCAGTCGCCCAGCCCTAATGTCAATTCCATAAGAAAAAAGAAAAAAAATGTTCCTCAGTACAAAGAGGAAAAAAAAAATGATTTGAAAGCCTCGACCCAAAATGGACTTGCCTCACTGCTAAAAATCACTCATCATTTCGATGGCTCAGCTTCAGTACTGACACATATTACAAAAAGAAAAGGTATGAATGAAAAAAAAATTTGAAACCAACCCTTAATTGAAAGCCCAATTTCAATCATTAAACTCGAAATCGCGACCTCATTTTGAAATCCTAATCCTAAATTGTAACCCAGGTATGATATGAAAATTAACCCTATTTTGAAACCCTAAACCTCAATAGAAACCCTAATTTGAAACTCCCAACTTCAAATTAAAATCTTCATTACATTCCTAATTTATAAGGCCAACCCTCAATTAAACCTTAATTTTAAGCCTCGAACAGATGAACGCCAGATATTTTACTAAGCAGTCGAATAAACATGAGATGTAAATCCAGGTTTTAAAAGCATAGTTTTTATTTCTTTAGCGAAATTAGATTTTTTTTCAACTTTGATGTTAGACATTTCTTTCGTTTTCCATGATCACAAGGCAATGAATTCATCCAGAATTGTCAAATGAAAACGGGGAAAAAAAGGAGTGACGAGTTAAGCCGATACGCCACTGGCGAGTTTCCGGCAAGGTTGCTCCTAGGCCACTAGATGTCACCAAATATTGGTCTTGTTGCAAGGACATTTTTGAAATCCATGTTCGAATAGGTCCTTTTCGCACCCGCAAAAGCAGTATTTGGCGACCTCTAGCGGACTTATTGCCACCCACCGGAGACCTTGAATGCAACTTGGGAGGAAATCTACCGATTCCGGACGCTCGCCACGGTTCCCCCGGCTTCCATGTCGGAAGTCAACATTTCTTTGCTGATGGGCGTTTACATTCAAGCGCAACACAAAAGGAAATGCTGGTACATGAGCCGGGACGGGTCACACGTGACTCTCGTAAAAAACCTGACATGGCTGGGGCGGCGGCGGCGGCGGGGGCGGCGGCGGGCTGTCGGGGGCGGGCTCTCGTCCGGGACTCCCCCGAGCGGGCGCGGGTTCCAGCGGCGGGTGCACAGACACCTGGATGGCGATGTGCCGCGGCTGCTCCTGCACCGAGGAGTTGTCCGAGTCGGCGGCCGGCGAGTCGCTGCGCTGGGGCTGCCGGCCCCTGTCGCGCTCCCGCAGGAGCGCCAGAACCTGTCCGGGGTCGGCGGCGGGGGATTCCACGGCGCCGCCCCGCCGCCCCTCGGGCGCCTGTCTCAGGAACGTGTGCCTCATCTCCTCCACGCCCACCACCTCCAGGATCTCCTCCATGAAGGTGCGGCAGTTCATGATGAGCGGCGGCAGCGGGATGCTGCGCGCCAGCTCCTCGATGTAGCGCGCCAGCTCCATGGTCTTGAACTGCGTGACCTTGGCCAGTTCCAGCGTCTTGGCCGAGGTGATGATGGGGATGCGCTTGGCGATCTCGAAGGCCTTCTGCAGCTTCTCGGCGCCCTCGGTGCGGAAGAACTCGTTGATGGCTTTCTCCGTCTTCTTCAGGTGGCTGCTCATCATGCACAGGCGCGTGACGTTGAGCGCCATGATGATGGTGAAGGTGAGCAGGCACACCACCATGTAGTAGACGCCCATGTCGCCCGTGGTGAAGACCACGCGCAGCGTCACCGTGCAGTTGGAGGCGCCGTGCGCGTTGGACGCCACGCACGTGTACTTGCCCCGGTCGGCGAATTCGATGTTGCTGATGTTGAGGACGCCGTTGTCCAGCAGCCGCCACTTGCCCCCTGAGAGAAAAAAAAATTGCAGGATTTAAAAAAAATTGATTTTATAGGGCAAGGGGTATCCAAACCCAATTCTTGAGGGCAACTATCATGCATGTTTTTGTTATTTCTGTCTTCGAACGCTTTAGATTCAAATGATCAGGACCACTATCGGGTTTCTGCTGAGCTTAATTATGAGCTTAGTTTGAATTAAGTGCGTTGGGAGGACAATAATATAAAAAAAACATGCAGGTGAGCAGTGTTGAGGACCAGGTTTAGTACATAAATAAACGTGTATGAAATGTATACGATAAAACATTTCCTTGCTTTTGTTCCCATGCCCAGTGATCTCCTGACTATAGTATGGAAGCCGAACAGGCATTTGTCTCTTTACAAACTTTACTTTCTTTTATGACATACAGTGCATCAGTGTGTTGAGCGGCCGCTAAGTCTCCCCGCAGCCCTATGCACTACTCTCTAACCTTAATTCCTCACAATGCAATATTTCTCAACGGGATTGCCTTAGCCTGTGTTGTCATTCCCTCATGTATCTCCTCACACCCCCCTTACTCACATGTAGCTCTCCACACAGCTCTCACAGCCACAAGCGCGCCGACCACAAGAGTCGTTGCCAAAACGCCCTAAAATCACGCCATACTCCGTCGATGTCGAATGACGAGCCATGGTTTAGTTTTATGCAAAAGTGCAATCGTTTGTGGCTGAACAAGACCGAGCATTAACAGGCTGTTGGATTCTACGTTAGGACTGAGCGTGGGAGCGTTACTGCAGTACATCAGGTATCCCCCCCCCCCGTTTTCGGGTGGCTGCTCCTTACCGCCAGTGACGTCCGTATCCACACGGTCACCGTGAGAGTTGAACCACTTGATGCCGGGGAAAGGGTCACCGCTCACATTACAGTCAATCAACACACAGCTTCCCTCGCGGGCGATCAGTTGGCTCGTGGTGGCGAGCACAGCCGGGATGGCCCCGCCGCCGCTAACGTCCGTCGCGTCGGTGCCGCTTCCATCTCCCGAAGAGGTGGCGGCAGCAGTGGGAAACGCCACGAGCGACGCCAGAAGCACAAACTCCAGTCCGGTGACCCACGACATGTTTTCTTTGGGGGTGGGGGGGCGGGGCTGTCTTTACGTCAGCAGCTCATTTCTCCTTCGCACACCGCCGTGCCCGCAGACTGGTTATCTTGGTTGAGTGATGAGGGACATCTCACTGAAAAAATGTTTGTGGCAAATCTTGTTACAAATGAGCCAATCAAAATTGATAAATGTTAAGAGAACAATTGAGATAACTCAGAACTACAAAATGAAAACATACGTGTGAAAAAAAAAGTTTTAAAAAATTCATGTATTTAATCGGATCATAATATTGAGAGAGGAAAAATCTGAATGACATTATTTGTCATTAGTTAAATTTGAGGGGATGAAATTACATGGATTCCCTCGTTACATTCCCAATATACCTACTGTAGAACGCCTGGAGTAAAGCTTGAACAGTATTTTTCGTTGTTTAAAAATAAATAGGAGGAAAAATGTAGAGAAGAAATATGGCGAAGTAAACCTGCAGTAGACATTAAAAAAAAACCATTGTCAGTAGAGGCTGATTTTCTTAAATAAATAAAATTTCCATTTCTTTGACTAGTCTGACTTAAAAAGGAGGAAACTTGCGAGGAAAATAATGACATAAAAGTGCAATAGTTAAGTCCAAATGTAAACCGATAATAGCGCGAAGCCGCAATGACAGAATCGCGACTTAGCGAGGGAACGCTGTAATACAACAGCGATAACGACACAGCAACAAAATAAACACTTGGAAAATACATTGGGGAAAAGCACGCAAAAAAAGATCACATATCTAATCGCTTTCATTATATCGCGAGAAAAAAATCGCAATTACAAAATATTTTCAAATGAGCACGAATACGATACTTAAGGCACGAATACGATACTTAAGGGGATGAAATTACAAGGATTCAACAAATAGTGTATCCGTTGTCACTGTAATTTGATTCTCGACCACTTGTCAATTATTCATTTGTTGCTCCTCTTATGGCAAGACTTATTTTTAACATCTAACAAGGTAGAAAGCACAGATATATTCTCAAATGTTTGAAGTATATACACAAATCCAGATTAAAAGCTACTTGGGTATTATTGCTACGTTACCCGCCACTACTGAAAGCAAAGGTTCCAAATTTGGGCGGAAACAGGGGGACACTTTTCATTATGAACGCTTCCGGACGTATTAAAAAAAATATAATTTAAAAAATGGGATGCATTTGCCACTTCAGACTTCGTTGCAAACAAAACCCCGAAGCAAGGGAAAAGCGTCACCGTTTTCTTCCTGACAAAGCTACAGAACAAACGGGCCGACCGACGACTAAAATATCTTCAGTATAACAAAACACATCAGAATACGCGCTTAGTCATTTTTTGCTATTAGCTCGTTATAATCTACGTTACATAAATACAGATATATTGTGTGCATGTATATTTAACTATTCTGCTCAAACGGGTGCGTGGGATACGGCTATGAACTGGACTGCGGTTCTTTGTCACGGGACCTTTAGAAGCCAAACAGCCGCTACAAAGTGCAAAAATACCGAATGAAAATCGACCACGTTGATTGTCTATTATTGCGTGGGGACAAAAAAACAAACAAAACGAAGAATATTTTTGTTTTTTCCCCACCTCTCGGAGAATGTCGCAGAGGGGTCTCGTCGAAAACAACGGAAATCCTCACTGCTTCTTCCCACACAACAAGTCGACGACGGGAGCGTATTCGTCGAAAGCGCCGCTCGAACTTGGAGACGATGTATCGCCTTTTTTTCTTTGTATATCTGGACTTTTTGTACTCACATCAGGGCTTGTCAGCTGGGACAAGATGGGGCGACGATGCGCTAGTCCGGACCTGCCGTGAAGTGAGCCGTTTTTTTTTTCATGCATAAAATTGCTTCGCCGCTGGGGGCGCTGCGAGTTGAATCCATTGCTCATCATAGTCACAAAATCCCGATCAAAGATTTTAAAGTTTAGAAAATTTGTAGGATGAATTTTCCTCGATATCTGCTGATTGATGATGAAAAATAGTGTGAATTTTTTAGGGTTATTGGCGGAATATTCACACTCGGGATTTTCTGGTAAAGAGCAGAATTGCATCAATCACATCTGAATGTCCAGGCCCTGGAGTGTCAAAGCGGTCCCGGATAATCACATTACTACCATATTAAATATTTTTTCTGAAATGCTGCTGCATTTGCACCAGATGTTTTGAAAGTACATTTTCCAAAAACTAAACTAGTATTCCAAAAATTCAAGTATACTTTTCACAGCATGACACCAACGTTAAGTCATCTGACTTCCACATTAAGCAAAACATATCTAAGGAAAGGCTTCCTCAAAGTCTTTTTTTTTGTATCTTACAAAAACAAAGTAGCTTGTAATTACACTGCTCCTAGAGAATACACTATGAAATGTTATAAAAAAAAATACACCTACAATGTTTGCATTCTCAAACATTTATTTTGTTCGCATAATTTCCCCACTTCAAGATCAATATATAAGTTTAAATATCCAAAGGGAACCCAAGTAAAAATATCAGCATGTATTCCACAGAAAAATACCCCATTTATTTGACACGTTTTCGTAATTTTTGTCAATTTTAACCGTGTCGAACTATTTAATAAATTTAAAAGCATTTATGAGGTAGGTCAATAAATAGTCATGATATTAATTTATGGTGTACTTGCCTTTTTGTCATACACCTAATGGATTAAAAAGGATGAATTTGTGTGATAGCCCTTATAGTAATAGAGATCAATTGGATTGCTTGTTTGCATCGGAGGATTTTGATCAATCGCAAGAAAATCTCAATTGCGATATTGAGAAAAATAAATATCAATTTCATTTTTTTCCAGAAATGCTGCTTCCTGAATCACAAGGCCTCTCTGATGAGACTGGCGAGGCGACAGAAGGCCTGTCGACAGAAAAATGAGGAGATGAGCGCTTTGCATACCGTGAGCGTTTTATCACGCGCGTGTCTACCTCGTCGATCTGTTCAGGCGAGGACAGCGAAAAGGCCGCCCTGACGTAAGGACTCGGCTCGTCGCTGTTGATCATGAACACACCTCCCGGGACCAGCAACACCTTTTCAAAGCGGGACATAAACAAATGCGGCAAGGTCAGGGGTGTGGCCTTGCTGCCGAACGGAGCGTCAGGCTCTACGGTGACCCCGCAAACCTCTTTCTCCAAGGCCTTCTCCATGATAAGCTGCTGGGTGTCACGGACGCCCAGCAGCTCCATCCACAGAAACATCCCTGCCGAGGGCGCGTGCCATTTGGCTAAACCTGAGCATGTTCAACAAGAAAAAAAAAATGCAAACAAAGAGCAAGCATTTGAAATGGTTCTCCGGCCACCTTGTGACCAGGTCATGAAGACACAAAGCGGCCCCAAATCGTCACAGTTACACCGCGCCAAGTGTAACGAGGCACACAAACTGGGGCTGTCGCAATCAAAACTTTTTAAAATCAATTATCCTATTGATTATTCCATGGTAAAATCTAAAAAAAAAATCTAAACATGGCTGGTGAATTAATTAATTAATCAATTAAGTACTAAAGAGATACTATGTATGATTTATACTGTTTTTAATTACGGACAGCAGGAGATGCTGCATTTAACGTTGTAGGTTGCTATAACAAACATGGCCACCTCCGGAGAAGTGCCACCCCTCATGTAATATAATTTAATGATAACTAGACCAACGATTATATTTAAAATATACCATTGGTCGTTAAAAACTCATTTATTTGCAAGTTTTGGAAATTCATAATCATTTAATTTATTCCTTTTTAATGAAAAATGGTCTAAATCTTACACACTGTCCCTTTAATGAAAACCTGCCTTTGAATAAATCAGCAAGTCTTTTTAAGCACACAAATAGTATCATCCTTTTGGCCACTAGGTGCCGCACCAAGACATACAATACATAGAGCCATATGTCAAGACTGTCTTTACATACATGTTTTTTTTTTTTCTTTTCTTTTCTTTTCTGGAAGTACCGCTGTGGTATTCCTTTTCTGTTTTACGACAATTGAACATTAAATGTATCACTTTCTTTTCTTGAGTATGAGAAAGGTTTAGAATACTTTGGAAACATGTTTCCAGCAGAGATTCTAGGCAGATATTTTTACCCGACCTATTTTTACCTCAAAACCCGACTTGGTCAACTTTTTGTTTCCTCACCCTACACACACCTAAGGTACTTTCATCCCGCCAACCAGTCAACTATCCCCCCCAAAAGACTTTAGTAATCATTCAGATGTTCTTTAAGTTAGCCTCAATACCTGTGAGCCACTTGTGAGCAGAGTTAATCATGGCGTCTCGTTGTTTTCTGTAGAACTCTATCACGCTGTAGCAAGAAAAAAAAAACAAACAAGGAATGAAATGTGTCTTCAAAATACTGCAAGCGCAACATACCCGTCTATGTGCTGAAGAAAGCCATCTTGGCCCCAGCTGTGCAACAGTTGCGACACCATGAGCTGCACAGGAAGAAAGATGAGGTGGACATTCAGTAGGGTTAAAACTATAATACCATTTCAGTCAATTAGCATTTCTGTTTGCATATTATTTATCATTAATACCATGAATAACATTTTCATACTGGCTTCTTAAACCGTGATAACTTGGAAACGGTTAGTTGGCCAGGGTAATGGACTGAAATTGATTGGCTAATGGCTTCACAGTCATAAAATCCCAATTGAAGTTTGTTGTGAAACTAAACACACGCATACACACATGAAAAACTTGTGAATTGAAAGCAAAGAAATAGTCTCAGGTTCATTGCTAGCATAATGCTAGCAATCAATAGAAAACCCTAATGACCAGTTAGCAAAAGCTAGCATTAGGCATTATGGGAGGGATTCACCATTATGTAAATATTCTCAAAAAAAGATGAAGAAGCACATACAGGCAGCATATATATGTTCATCATTTTTGTGAAAAATTAGTTGTATTAATAAAAACTGCAATTTTTATCTACTCATATCTTTATGTAGTGTGTATCTTCATGTGTGCACCACACTGCCCCTATGAGGCCAAAAGGCACATAGCAGGAATTTATGTTTCTATACATTTGTTTGTTGATTGCTCACAAAAAAATGTATTATTTTACTTGTTAAAAATGTATTCTATATTTTTTTTTTCATTTCTATGAATAAAGTTGTTGAAAGATGAGTTTTGGTAATTAAATCAATGGAAAAAAATCAGTGAATAATACTGATTATAAACCACTGTTGCAGTATCTTTCAAAGGCCCCATATCATGATATTTTTAACTTTCCACTGTAAAATATATGCAAGAGGTGTCAAGAGGTTAAACTAAGTAAGAGCCGTTCCTCCTATTGAATCGCCCACCTGCGCATCTCCATTGCAATTGTTTTCCCTAAATTTCATCTCAGTTTTCATAATTTCATGCCATTTAATTGTCTCCTCCACATAATGTTCACAATCTTTTCATGCAATTCCAATTTATTCTATCACTTTCCATAATTACAAAAGCATAAGACAGCATTCCACAAGGTTTCGCCAGAAATGGCTTCGTCTAGTTTTTGTTTCAATTTCAATTGGCAATGTTGTTATAATATACGAAAATTACGATCGAAATATTTGATCCGTTGTCGGGAGCGAACGGGCAAGAAAAGGGCTCACCTGCGTGAAGGTGCTGGTGTGCATGGTGGAGGCTTGGATGTGCAGGACCACCCGCTCAACCAGCGGTTTGGGCCCGGTCACAAAGCCGATCCTCAAGCTGAGATGGGCAAAAATTCCGTTGATGACAAAAAGCCAGCGGGACGACGTCGCAGGATTTCGATTACCCCGAAGACAGGATCTTGGAAAAGGAGTCCGTTCTGATGATGCGCCCGTCCACGTCCATGGAGAGGAAGGTCGGAGCCCAAGGCTTGTCAAACTGCAGGAAGTAGTACGGGTCGTCCTCGATGATGAGCATGTCGTACAACCTCGCCAGCTGCGGACAGTGACAAAAATCATCATTTGCTGGTGCTTTTCCGACACTATGCAGTGCCATATTTTGTCATTTTCTTCTTCGTCATTCAACTAAGTGGTTGTGCCATTTTGAACTTTGGCATGTTGTTACCCCCTGGGTGAAATTTCAGCTCCCTGGTGTCTTTTTTTAAGGCCTTTCTTTTATGTGAATTGCCTTTGAAGAGCAAATGATAAGACAAAATAGCGCACAAGCCCAAAACACAGAATTATCAATTTAGTCACCGGTAATTATTCTTGTAAAAAACAATATACGAGTAAGGTACCAGTCCAAAGTTTGGCAATACCTTCAAATTCAATGCTTTTTTTTTTTTCATGATTAGAACATTTCCTGTAATGTAGATCAATACTTAAGTCATCGACATTGTGGGGAAAAACGATGGATTTGTTAGGTTAGAAAAATGTAAAAAGTCAATCCAAACAGAAGCGGTCATAATTCACATCACAGGTGTTGCAATTTCAGTCCTCGAGGGCTGGTATTCTGCATGTTTTGCAGGTTTCACCCCCCAACACACATGATTCAAAGATTAGCTCAACAGCAAGCTCTGCAGGAGTTTGAAAATGATTGTATTCCTTTGAATCAGATGTGTTTGAGAGCGACGCGTCAAAGACACGCAGGATACCGGCCCTCGAGGACTGTAGTTTAACACCTGTGATTTTGATTTTGTGATCTTCTTACTCGTTGTTCAGGCAAGAGCTTTGCACATCTTTGTATTTTCTCAGTCAGCTTTCTGATGTGGGTGATGACCTAGAATGGCTTTGAGTTTATAGCTGAGTGAATAGCTTGAATTTCTTGTCCTCTTAATTAGAGATGACAACATAACAGATTAATTGCGATCCATTAATTACAGTCATAGTTAACACAAATTTTTAATCTCTAAAAATCACACTTTTTGTGTGCTTAATCGATACGTTTTTATGCATCGGGCAACTTGTGCTTGTTGTTGGGGTGGGAAAACAAAAGTCAATCATCCCAAAGTGGAGACTTGATTGGCTGTCATTATGTTTGGCATAACCTGATAGGCTTATTTTGTCGGTGAGGACCAGCAGGAAGACGGGAAAATGATATAGAGTTGTTGGTTTGACGAATGGTAAATTTAACTTGAAAAACTGCCCCGCCGACATCTTTGATCAAGGTATAGATACATTGTTTGTAAGGAGTTAGCTTACTACAGAAGTTTAGCTGACCACATAAATGCAAAGCACCCAGCAGCGACTGCAGCCAAACTAACAAAAACAACAAAGACCCTAATACAGCCAGCCAAAGCAAAGAAAGCTCTTTGCCAAACATAACTTGAGAACACCCCATGTTTGAGCAAGTCTGCAACGGACAGGATGGACTATAAATATTTTTTTAATACAACAAGCGCTCTGAGCGAGTTCATTCGGGTTCAATGCTCGTTGTGCAGTCTAAGGAATTAGATGGACTTAAACGGCACCTCATAGACTTCCTTTTTTCTCTGCGCCGTCATGGACGCCCCGGTGGGGTTCCCCCCGTTAGGAATTGTGTAGAGGACCTTGGGCCTGCTGACATCTGACGGCGCCCAACGGGACAAGACCTCCTTAAGGGCCGCCGGTATCATGCTGTGCTGATCGCTGGGGACGTTAATGATGTTGCAACCCAACGGCTGGAGCTGAGTCACAATCAAGAGCGGAGGTTTAGAAGAGTTTTCGCAAGGTCCCGTCAATGTGCTCTTACCGCCGCCAGCGTTCCGGGATAAGTGGGCGAGTCCAGCAGGACGTTATCTCCTGGGTTGACCAGCATCTCGAACACCTGCCAAACGGAACAGAAGCTGAAATGGTGCCAAGAAAGGAAAACACAAAAACGGGCGGTACTTTGCAGAGTCCCTCCTGGCTCCCGGTGGTCACACACATGTCCATCTGGCCCTTCTCAGGACTGTAGGCAGCAGTCGGTGGGTTGTGGAGGTTCTTCTGCAGGTTCTTCAGCCACGTTAGCAGCTCAGGGATTCTGTGTGGAGGTTCCATGCTTCTATTAGGTGTCATATACAGTGCCAGTCAAAAGTGCGGTAACATCTTCAAATGGTCTCAAAACATTTGAGATCATTTCAACATGTGTAAGTTATTAACTTTTGGAAATATCCAACTATGAAATGGAAGCCATTCCAGGTGATAAAGCATCTTTCAAATCATTACTGTAAAGAAAATGTGGGAGTTGACTTTCTTCCTTTAAGTATACATCAATAATCCTCCTCTTTTTTGTTTTTACACAACTTTAAACATTCAAATAAAAGGTGTAAATTATTGTGGAAGGTTTCCTTTTTTTTTTTTTTTGAGTGAGTCTAGTTTAGTTTCAAGGCCAAAACTGCGAGGCCGGCAAACAGCTTCTGACCCACAAGCCATCAGGATTCTGAACAAATCTCTCACGCACTAATCTGCCTCGTCACCACTCACTTTACTGCACGCACACACGAACCTTACAAACCGTGCAGGAAAGCTGCTAACTACATCATATTTTGCGCTGTCATCCTCATATCTATTAATTTTCTTCCACTCCATTTACACCATAATCTGTTCAGAATGTGAGCCTACTCCTTTATTAGTTTCCTTTTTTTGTGAGTGTGATTGTTGTTATTGTGTGAGCATGGTTGATTTGGTGTGTCTTTTTCTAAGAGTTTCTTGGATGAGGGATTTTTTTGGGAGTGTGTGGTCTATGGGGTGGTGTATAAGATTTTTTTGGAGGGGATAAATGATAGTTTTTAGTGGGGTTGAGCAAGGTTAACTTGTTTTGGATCTTTGGTCTTTAAATGGTAATGGGGGGGTGTTAGTTATGTGACTTGTGTAAAAAAAATTGTGTGAATTTCTTTAGTGTGTCAGAGATTTTTTTCTGTTTCCTGAAAGAGATTTTTTGGGTAAAATTGCGTGTTTTTATTTTTCACCAATGCAACTCCAAATGTTTAAATCTACACACACCTTTAAAATTGCTTGGGTTAGTTCATATAAAGGTAATGTGTTTTGAAAAAATGAGTAAGAGATTGGTGAATAGAAAAGCAAAAGCATAAACAATACTACCTCAGTTTTAAGGGAGTCACAAGTCTCTTACCCATTGGAGGCGGAGTACTGAAGGGCCCTTTTCATGGCCACCTCATCAAATGAGACTGCCGGGCCATTCTTGACCTTGATGAAGGCTGACTCGAAGGGGAACGTGTTGGGGTTGGGCGCCCCTGCGGCTAGTGAAATCAGCGACGGCGGTGAGCGCTGCTGCAGCTCGGCTTCAGACAAGGAGCGCGCCGTTGCAAATACAAATATGTTGTTAGAGATGTGGGAGGGGTCTAAACGTTTTCTAATTTTATGCCTATCAAGCACATAAAGCTGTCTCGTGAACATGCCTTATAATGTACGAATGGCGACGGACATGCCCCTAAAAATTTGGGTTGTCAATGCGGTCTGTGGATGTGCAGTGGATGCCCGGTCAGGTGGACTCGCCACCTTTTGGCACTAGCTTCTGTATGCCCCTGGTTTGAAACCTCAAATCGAAAGTTTAACTCTGGTTTAAAATCCCACTTTAAAAACATAATGCCCAATAAAAACCCTTCATTCAAATTCCAACCTTCATTTAAAACCCTACTTTGGATCCCTAAGCCTAGTTTGAAACACTATCTCTACTTTGAAAAGCGACAATACTTTACTTATGAAACTCTAAGCCGAGTTCAAAACCAGAGCTGGGAAAACCAGGTCCAGAAAGCAAACGCCCTGCCACGTTTTGGTTTTGGCCATAAGCACTTTTATTCAACATAAAGTCAAATGAGGTCGCGAGTTTGCCAGTTCAGGAAGCACATGTGGCTAAAGCCAAACTGTGGCCCGGATTTTCCCGTCTCTGTTCAAAACTCTATTTTGAAACCCTATGGGAACAACGACACTGACCCCATAATCCTAAAATGTTTATTACTAAGATTGATACCTTTCTCTTGCTAGACTTGCTAGATTTGGCTGTAACTGCAACCAAATGTGCATCAAGAACAACAAATATTTGAATGTGTATAATGCGCTCTCCAATACTTTCCAAGTATAGTACATGAAAAAAAGTGATTTTTCTCGGACACTCACTCAGCATCCTGATTGGCGACGGTTTCCTGGCTGCACTGACAGCCGTGAGGAATCGAGCGTAATTCATGTTCCCGTTTACAGACTTCCTTCGCAAATCATTGACATGGACTCTACTCACGCGTTCCTAATAAATTGATAAGCTTTTTTTTTAAATCGCTGAAACCTTACAAACTCCTCTGATGAACAGCGACAACCATCCTAATAAATAACAAGCAGTGTTTTGACACTCAGGTCAATTTGGCCCATAGTTATGACGTCACGGACTTGTCCAGCGAGGGCTTCCAGTTCGACAGTTATATTTAATACATTTTACCTAAATCAACAGTACTTAAATAAAGCAAACCTGTTGAGTCGCGCTCGGAGCAAAGTAAACAAAGCGTGTGTAACAAATGGAAAATAATTACAAAACGAAACGCTGTATTACCACCTGCTTCCAGTAAAAGGCAGTATGAGTCTATGACAGGAGAGAAATGGCCGGAAGTAGCCCAAATTAGATGTTGTTAGCATTAGCTTATACCTAACAATATAACTTCCGCGTTTATCGCACATTTTCACGGCAGGTCAGACGATTAGTGAACGCGTGTCGCTGTCAAATCCTAATTTCACGGTTACTAAAATACCACATCGGTACTTTGTGGTGGAAGTCTAAATGTTGGGACTTACTTTGCGTGGGTTTGTTGCCATGTACTGAACTGCTTTTGCTACTGTGGTGATTTTAATGGGGAAAAGAAAAGACGTGGTTCATTCCAGGTTTCTCTGTAAGTATCTGCACCTTTGATGAGAATACTCTTTATATCTAACAAATTGAAAGTCTGCAATGCTCATGTGTAACGTTTTGAAACCCTACAATTTTCATGTGAAACACTTTGAGATAGATGGATTTTTCTCAAACCTATCTGTTTTCTCGTGCAGGCGAGGGCAGCGTGGGTCCGCACGGCATGCACAAGCACAAGCATAAAAAACATAAGAGGCACAAGAGGAAGCATCACGGCCTGCCTGAGGTCCCGGAACCCGTCGTCGCCCCTCGCCCGCCCCCGCAACTGCGACTCAAAATCAAGCTGGGAGGACAAACGCTGGGGACAAAGAGGTGAGACGGCCACACGTGACCCTCGGTTGCACAGTCGTGTTAATTGCTGTTTTGATACTTTAGTGTTCCTACTTTCACCGTGCACCCTGGTGTGGCTTGTCCTCCATCACCACTGATGATTGTGGATGATGATGACGACGACGATGATGACGACGAAGATGATGATGATGACGAGCCTTCTGTCCCTCTGGAGCAGTATCGGGCCTGGCTGGGTGAGAATACGTATAGTGAACCTTACTCTGTGATTATGTTGATAGTTTATGAATCGCATCAGCAAGCACTGGATTATATGTGAAGATTCAAAGTGATGCGGATGGAAGGGGAATGCAAT
This sequence comes from Hippichthys cyanospilos, assembly GCF_059441005.1. NCBI lineage: Eukaryota > Metazoa > Chordata > Actinopteri > Syngnathiformes > Syngnathidae > Hippichthys > Hippichthys cyanospilos. The sequence goes on from NC_142369.1 coordinate 9,152,785, forward strand.
TTACGTTGCACACGGAGCTGTGTTTGCAAAGCAAACGAACAAACAAAAAAACCCTTAGAAAAACTGCAAATTGCCCAAGGATAAATATTACTTTTGTTTATAATGAATTACATTTGCTTACTTATATTAATGTTCTGTGATAATAGCTGAGTAAATACAGTACAAGGAGTAGGACTAGCTAAGTTTTATTTTTCCTACTTCCTTTTGAACATATACAGCAAATCTCATTGAACTGAACACACAGACAATTTATTTTGCTACTTTTTTTCACTTTTTAGAAAATCAATTACTTAAAAAATAATATCTGTCGATACTTGTGCACAGAGACATTTTGTGGTGTTCTATGCTGCTTAAAAAAAAAGCTGTTTTTATGGTAAAATACTGGTTATTTGGTTGCCAGACAAGTACTGTTAAATTACATTAACACATTTCATGCTTATGATAATGTTTACAGTTACAAAATGCTCTTTGTAAACTCAACAGTTTTCATACTATTGTTTCACCATAAATGTAGAATATTACCATACGTTAACGGTACTTTTCCTTCGATCAAGTTTCTGGTATATTACCGTAAACCCCCCCCCCCCCCCCCCCTTTTTTTTTTTTTAAAGTAGCACAGTCTCCTTTGCCTGGAACCTTTTCTTTTCCTCCTTCATATTAATATTTAAACCATGAACAAATATTTTATCACTTCTTTTAAAACTGTTTTGTTCTCAGGATTTTGCCCATTTTGTTTGAACAGGGGTGTGTAGACTTTTCATCTGCCTTAGATTTTCACTTCAAACACTTTGTAAATCTGTTGATTGAACGTGTGAACATATTAAATGAACACAAACGGTGTGAACAATTTTGTAAACAGATGTCCTTTTTGTGACTGTTTACATGTACCTGCTTCTACGAATTGTCCATCTGTCACAGATGAAGACAGCAACATGGCCACGTCTCCTCTTCCTGACATGGACTCAGACTCCATGTTAGGAGTGCCCGTGGATGAAGAGGAGAGGTGGCTGGACGCTCTGGAGAAAGGTGAGCTAGATGATAACGGTGAGCTGAAGAAGGAAATTGACGAATCTCTGCTTACGGCCCGGCAGGTGAGGAGGACTTTTTTTTGTGTGTGCTTTTTTTGGAGGGGTGGGGAGTCCGCATTTATGCTCACTTTTTTTTTTTTTTTTGCTTTTCAGAAAGCGCTACTCCACAAGCAGCAGATTCAGCCCCTCCTGGAGTTGCCCATGGGCTACAAGGAGAAGGAGATGACCGCAGAGATGATGCAGAAACGGGAAGAGCGCGCTCGGAAGCGGCGCTTGCAGGCGGCCAAGAAGGCGGAGGAGAACAAGAACCAGACCATCGAGAGACTCACCAAGACCAGCAAGGCCAAGATCAAAAGCACGCGAGAAAAAAAGTCCAAGCAGAACCAGTGCCCCATCGTCCGCTACAACGACTCGGCCCGAGGCGTGACCATCTCCTTCCCTGCGGGGGTCCCCGCTCCCGAGGCCGCGCCGCCCCGTCAGCCGCCTTTGGGCCCCGTGAACTGCGGGGTGAGCGGCTGCTCCAATCTGAAGAAATACAGCTGCTCCAAAACGGGCGTCCCCCTGTGCAGCCTGGAGTGCTACAAGAGGAACTTGCAGTTAGCTGACAGGACTTACATGGACAACCGTATAACAGCACCGTGAGGAAAAGAAGTCGCACGCACAGTTCTCCAAATGGAAGGCAAGATGTGCTTGCTTCAAGCTGTTTATTCGTCAGTACTATATTAAGTTTTCTGTAAATTAACACAAAGATTATTAAACATTGTACAGAGACCAAAATCCTTCCTATGATCCCCTCTTCTTGGCTGGTTACTTTTTCCATTTTTTCCCAATGCCCATAGCACTAGCCTCAAAAGGATAGTTTACATTCAGTGAATTTCAGCCGTAAAAAAAAAAAAAGTTTTCTGAGGTTGGTCTTGCGACATTCACAAGCTGACCCATGAGTTACCATTTTATTCATAATTAATAAAATTACAAAATAATTTTTCATATACAAGTAATGCCTGATGTCATTTTTAGTTGAAAGCAAGTGGCAAAATGCTTTTCTAAAAGATATTAAAACTGCAATAAAATAAGGAAGTTAACAAATTAATATCAAAATATTGAGTTTTCATTGCTGAAAATGGATAAATAATGGAACGGCCCGTTTGAAAGTTATCGTTTTCATCATCAAAGGTTGATATAGTAGGCAAAAAACCTCAACTTGAAAAATATATTTGCATTAAAGAAACAAAATGGCAACTTAAATGATAAAACTACAAATATAGTGAAAAATCTTTGGCATGAACATACAGGAGATTTGAGACAGACCTTCAAAACCAAATTAAAACGACTAAATTTCATTAACATAAAAGTCAAATACAATACAAATTAACTATAATATAAAATATAACACTAGAATAAATCTGGTGTCATTTCAACATCCCGTTCAAGCGACAAAAGCACCAAACCGATGCTGCTTTCAACTTGCAGAGATGTGAAATCCAGGTCCAGAAAGTAAAAATCCTGCCACAGTTTGGCTTTTACCACAGGTGCTTCTAAGCTACTTGCATCAAATGAGCTCATTACCTGTTGAGTGAAAGCACATGTGACTAAAACCAAACTGTGGTAGGGTTTCTAATTTTTGGACCTGATTTTCCCATCTCTGCTTTCAAGTGGACAAACCAAAAGAGAGTCTGAAGGCCGTCTCCACAGGAATCACTGGTACCGAGTCGTGAAAACAAACGTAGACCTCTTGGGGTGCGGGCTTCTGCAACAATCGCCTGCAAGACAGGAATAAAACAGCACAAGTTTCAAACATTCAACCTTTACTTTGGGACAGTGTGGACAAATCATTGTCTTCCGGTCCTCGGGTGGACGTACCCAACGACCCAGTACGTCATGGTGGGAGCTGCTTTTCTCTGGTCTGTCCAGTTTTCAGGTATACACTGGAACCGGATTCCATGCTCTTTGACTGGGCCTAAACCCTGAAGCCTCTCTGCCGCCCCCTGGCCCTGAAACGGGAAAGTTCATGAGAGATAAGATTCAAAGGGATAGTACACTTTTTAGCCATTTTGACAGTAAAAAATAATTTTGTCAAATTAATTTGATAAGTCAATCAACATCTTTAAAACACGTTTTGTCCACCGTTGTCGACTGAAAATGCGCTCAAGAAACAGGTAACTATTTGTGGCTTAGCGTGTCAACGTCACATAACCAAACCCAGAAAACAGGTGGGCTGTGATTACTTGAACCTTGAGCATGTGTGATGTCATTTTTAAAGTCGACAAAAAGTAGCAAAATGGGGTTTTAACCGTGTTGATCATACGCGGAAATGAATTTAGGCATCAAATTAACTATTGACAAAATAACTTTTTATAAGTGTACAATTTCTTTAAAAAAGGTCAAATGTAAAAATGCAAAAAAAACATTTACAAATTGAAATAAATTACAATTTTCAAATGAGTGTTTGAACTTCCTCCAGTACAAACATAAATCAATTACAGCAATAAAAATACATTTAAAAAGAAACCCAAAAAGCTCATGTATGATGATGCTAACCTGACAGGAAAACAGCAAACTCACTCACCATAGTTTCATAAAGGTAAGGTTAAATTTCAGTTTTTGTTTTGTGAACTAAAATATTTTTCAATTTCCGTTTTTTGTTATTTTTTTGTTCACAATAACAACCTTGGTGTCCATGTAGCAGTTATTTGAGGTTTAACAATTATGTATCATTGATGCTAACTCCTGTTAGCTCTGACAGCGTTTTCTGGTTTTGCTAAACATTTGCATTTCAATATAAAACTTTTAATTCTTTCTTATTATATACATACTCTGTATGTATTGCTGTTCACATGCAGTAGAAGTTCTTTAAGGGTTTATAATTATTTAGCATATATGCTAAGCCATTAACTAGGACTCAAAGGAAATTTTGTTGTTTTATGCTAATGCTACACCCACACTAAGGTAGTTATAACAAATAACATTTCTGGGTTTGGCTGGATATTTTGGCGTTTAACTTTTTGAAATTTAACGATTCAATGTTAAGTCAACTTTTGTTTGATATGTCATCATCTAACTTATTTATGCTTACTTGAAGGGGCATGTTTTCTTTGAACACGGCCCGTATTGAGAGACAGCAGCGGTAGAAGTTGCGAATGAACAACGGGTGAATGTCTCCAGCAAGCTGAGCCTCCTCCGTTTGCGTGGGTGCGATAAAGATTCCCTGGACTGTTTCCATGTGCACGTAGTGGAACAAGACGCTGCTGTCACCGGAGCTAAGTCTGTCGCACAAAGAGAAAGACGGGAATGTTCAGCTCAGTGAGTGAACATCCACAAGAAAACGTGAGGGCGCACAAACTTGGTGGCGTTGAGCATCTCATCCGTGTCCCTTCTATTCAAAGATTTCATGAGTGTGCCCAGGTGGAACGGGTTCGAATGCTTCATCCACTGGCCCTAATAGAAAAAAATGAACAAGCAAAACCTTAGTAGACTGTGTTGTCATTATACTGAATTTTCCACACTATAAGGCGCATGTTCAAAGAATGGCCTATTTTAAAACTGTTTTCATATATGGGGCGCATTGCATTATAAGGCACATAGAATAGAAGCTACAGTAGCGGCTGGGGTTGCATTATGCATCCACTAGATGGAGCGAATTTAAAAAAAAACAATCAGATACATAAAATCTTTTTATCAGAAATTAAGAATAAAGATGATTTGGGGAAAGTACTACCTGAAGAATGGGGAAAAAAATACCTCTTGTTTACATGAAATGACTGTTTGGATCAGTGGTTCTCAATCTTTTTTCAATGACAAAAAAAATGCGTTTGAAAAGAGAAATCCATCAGGCAATGAAACCAGTCAGGCCCGAGTTCCAACAGACTTTGATGCTAATGTTTACCTTGAAGATGCTTCCACTCATATCAGGCCAGTCCTGACGCCCACCCGGGATCTTCACTGGTGAAACCGAGCCGGAGTCCGTTTGGCCCTCACCCACCCAGTCTCGGGCCTTCTCCCCAAACAGGCCATCTAGGCGACCCTGGGCGGCGCCGGCTTGCAGGAACCAGTCGGCACAGAAAAGGCGCGGCGCGGCAGGGGCGCTTAGACGATCTTCCATGGCCATCTCCAGGGTCTCCAAACGTAACAGCGTGGCCTTCACCTGAGGGCGCGGCGTGATTAAGAGTTCTGCCGCAAATCCACAAACCTCCTTTTTGCTGCGAGTGCTGCACCTGATCCACGTAGACGCAGTCGGGGCCCAGAGGTGCATCAGACTGCGCCGCGCGGCCTCCGGCCTCCAGCAGCACACACTGCATCCAGCACCGCTGACAGGACACACATACACAGACTTTACACACCGTTCAGGTCGAAATTGAAATTTGATGTCATTCCCTGGTCACCTTAAATATACTAACATTATTAGTAATCAAACAAGTCTTTCTTTGGTACAGCTTCGACAAAGTATTGACACTGAGGATTTTCTGAGCATATGTATTATTGTATATTATTGTACTGAAAGCTTTGATGGAGCAGTTTTTTTATAATAACTTCTTGGTAGATGATTAATTGCTTGTTTGATTGAATTTTACCATGTTCAGTAAGATAACATAAAAAAAATAAATACATGGCTTCTTTCTATTTCTATGTATGTGGCCCTCAAAAGAAAGATTGGACCTCTGATTTAAGCTATGTGCTTTCTTTAATAACAATGAAGTTAACTACTGGAGTTAGCTAGCTAGTTAAAACAAAGCTAACTAAATATGCTGGATGTTTTATTTGTTCAGCTATTGATTGCATTTTTGTATAGGAAATGCTGTATAGATCAAATTTGATTGATAGTTACTATCAAACTAGAGATGCTAAACTAGTGACAAGCTAGCTAGTTAAAACAAAAGCTAACTAATTACTAACTAGGTATTAGCTATGTACGTATCATAAACGCATCCATTTAGAATGATTTTTGGTCTGAATTTTAAGAATGGCTTAGGGCTTCTTATTCTGCAATTAGTTTTTTTGTTTTGATTTTGTGTTTTAAATTCAGTTACTGCCATTTAGCTTTTAGAGATGCCTTGATAGTTTGTATTAGCCTTTATTGTTTAAAAAAGGCTATATGAAATTAGTTTTAGTATTTTTTTTTATTAAAGAGTATTTTATGGAGTATTTGTTAAAGACAAGATAAAAATGGTCACTAAGTACAGTGAAATAAAGTCAATTAGACTAGAATTCTTAAACAACTGTCTTTTTTTTAAGCAGTTCTGTTTTAATTTTATTTTGTGACCAAAAACGTTTTTTCCCAAATGTACTTTTGATCATTTTCTTAATAGGTTTTCAGGCAACTTCAGTTAGTCGTATTTTATTTAAAGGTTTCACAAAATAGTTTTATCAATTGTACTTATTTTGTTCATTTTCGTCAACTTCCTCAACTCTATTCATCCCATAGGTGGTGAAATAGTAATTAAAGGTAAATAATATTACGAATAGCTTTGATTCCGACTTCTAACATACGCATGGCTGGCTCATGTCATGACGCCAACCCATTCTGCATGCACACTTAACTCGGGTGTGGAGAGAGAACAATAATACGTTTTATTAGTCAATGAGGCCCACGGATAGTTTAACTTTTTACTTACCAGGCCCACAATGAGGAGGAAGTGGCGTCCTGGAAGGTGACGCTGGGGAAAGACCTCCCGCCAGATGACAAGGTGGCCCACCCGCTGCCGAGACGCCACGCGCGGCAGGCAGTGGTGCCGCATGTACAGACACGCATCCAGCAGGTCCTCTTTGGGAAGATGGTTGGCGATCAGGTAGGACTACAAAAAATAAGCCTGCGTGTTTAAACCTTTTTGACCGCTTTGAAGTCAAGTACTTAGCGACCCATGATTCTACTCACCTCGTAGAAGAGACACGAGCCAAGGATTCCGTAGAGACGCCTCAGGCCAAACAAGTTTTCTGACTGACAGGTGGAAAAAATAATAAGAACAAGTTCAAGTTGAGACCCGGGAAGGAAAACCTGCAAATGAAACCCGGCTCACCATTTCACCAAAATCAGAGGCCTCAAAGTCAGTGAGAATAGAGTCCACTTCCGTCTGTGAAGATACCACATTCCAATGTACTGATCATAACACAGTGCCAAAATTCTGATTCGCATGAAGATCCTAATACCAAAACTTAAGCACAAACATGACAGAAAACAACAAACACAGCGTCAGTAAAAGTAGTAGAATAAAGACAAAACATGCCACTTCGAATTCTTTGTATTTTCATTGTATTTTCTAAGCTTTCATGGGATTAAAGGTGCCGGTGTGAAACTTGGCTACGTGAGATTTTTTCCCCCCTTTTTTATGTACAATTTATGTAATTGTATTTTGTTCTGCATGCAGTTTATTTCGGGTGGAATTCAATTTACAGTCACTAGACGGCAACATACTATATTGTTTCAAACTACATTAGAAAGAAGAATGAAAACAGGAAATAGTTCAATTCAGCCTAGTTTTTGCTGAAAATTGTTGAATGTGAAACCCTCTTTAATCAAGTTTTTTACACGTTCAAATATCTTTAGATTAAATTTATAATGTATATCTTTACCCATAAATTATTGCACATTGTGGGATGATGTTTCTCTACGGCACAATGCTATTTTTCTTTATTAAAGGGACAATGTGTAAGATTTAGTCCGTTTTTCATTAAAAACGAATAAATTACATCGTTATACGTTTCAAAAACTTGCAAATAAATGTGTTCTTAACAACCAACAGTATGTTTTAAATATACTGTAATCGTAGGTCTAGTTATCATTGAATGATATTTAATGATATTACATGGCTATTGACAGACGGAGAAGGAGTGTGTATTAATAATTACACACACTCCCTTTAAAACCATATACTAAAAAGATTATGGTGTTTTTTTTGGGAGGGGCTACAATGGTGGAGGGATATTTCAATTCACTACAATGAAATAAAAAAAGGACCATATCACTCACTTTGATTTCTATAGGCAACGTGAGCCACTGCGCAGCAGGAAGCCCGTCGAGGAAGATGCTCCCAGAGTTGTCATTGGGCAGTGCCAAGGGGGAATCCTGGATGAGCCGCAGGAAGAACAAGCGGAAAAACTGGTCCAGCTGTGGCACATGCTCCAGCCTACGGAAGGCCCTGTGGAGAGACATCCATCAAACACTTGCTTGAAACATAAGATGTGTCAACCATTTGTCATTTTGCACAAGGAACTGACCTGTCCAAGGATCCGTACATGACTCGTAACGTCCTTACGGTATCCCCAACCAGCGACTGCAGGCACAGCAAAGGAACCCTGCAAGGAAATTCGATCATCTTTAAAGCCAACCAGAAACTTGAACTAACGTTTGCATTATTCCCCCGCTTAATATTGCGATACATTTTTGACAAAAACAAGCAATAAATAAACCCGCTGATTGAGCAGAATGAATTTGTTTAATTGTTCATTCCAACCAGGAAGTCTACGGCAGCAGATGTGTACCTCTCAGCAGGAAGTCCAACCACCAGCAGTGCTTCACCTTCCTTCCAGTAGCCCACGTGCACCAGATGCTTGTCCAACAGCAGCGTTGAACTAAAGGAACAGTCAAGCATGCGGGACAAGATGATTGTGAGAGAACCATCACAAGTTCCCAGTCAACTATAGAATATATTTAAAAATCCTGCTGCTACTCAAACCACTGGTTTAGGTCCTGAATATACTAAAATGACACTAACCTCATTTAGCCAAATTAATCAGTCACAAAAAACGAAATTATTAGTTTCTAATTATTTTATTAAGTAAATGATTATTTAGGTGCACCGAACATCATCAAAAAGAGGGTTTTCCACTTGCCACTGCATAATCTGGCTCCCGTCTGCTTTTTATCCTGTATGGTTGACCGTCTCAAGATACCTGTGATGTCAGCTTCTACTGTGCGTGCCACTTAACGGCAACACCCCATTCCATCGCAGGGTAGCGCTAATATCTAAAATATCGTCAAGACCATCTGCTTGGGAACATTAACCCACTGGGGTTTTTGAGGCCAACAGACGTGAAGCCCAGAGTTCAAAACAAACACGGAGAATCAGCATGGAGCCGTTCTGCTGCATGGAAATAGAATAAGCAAAGAAAAAAAAGTCCGCCTCAGTTGCCTTTGGTACCTGACCACATGTCCTCCTGTGACACTGTCCAGCATGTCACAAAGAGTCAAAAATATTCCTCTCGCGCTCTTGAGCCGAGAAGCCGCTTCTGACTTCGGGTACCGGTACAAGATTTCTTCCTGCATACAACAGAGCGGAGACTGATTTTTTTTTTTTTAATCAAAATTTCAGCATGATATACGACACTGGATGGATCTCAAGACGGACCTCGTCCTGCAGAGAGTTGTCGTCCATTTTAAGTGACAGGTACATGAGCACGTGTGGGACGTGGCTGAGGGTCATCTGCGGTTCGGATGCGTTCTCCCCGAGTAGCAGCGGCACCGGTGGGCAGAGGGGCACGTAGGCCTTGGCCACGGGGGCATTGTGTTTATGCGTAGTTGTCGCCAAGGTCAGCCTCACCTGAAGGAGAAGGTCAATTTCAGCAAACTGTATGGAAAGAGTTTTCATTGTAAAATGAAACTTGAAAAAAGTACATTATCAATAAAACATATATCTTCTTAAGATGGATCTAGTACCTGGAGAATTCAACCTCCCCGCCGCCGCCAAATGAATTCATTTGGAAAATGATTAGAAATAATTGGGAGACTTAGTTGCTGATGATCTTGGTATCACACCTGAGTGGGTCCTGCAATGCACGCCAGAACTTGCTCGATGTTCTTAGTGTTCACGTCCACGTCGTCCACGGCAACAAGAACATCGCCTACAAGATCAGCAGGTTAGGGTAAATGAATCATTATAAGCTTGGGAACCATTGGTTGTCATGGCAACAGCCCACATATTCAGTTCACCAATTAAGATGCAGCCGGACTTGCTGGCTGGACTCCCGGGAATCAGACCGTCCACCCTCAGTATTTCCTCCCCTCCGACCTTGGCCTCATCCGGCTGATGTTGCCGACGCACCACTCCCACCAATGCCTCAAGCAGAGGGAGCGAACCCGAGCCTCCAAGATGTTTTGGGTTGAGGTAGACGCACGCGGTTTTGAGCTGCGTCTTTGAGATGGACATCAAGTCCTCCCTCGCATCCTCTTGATTCCGGGAGCCACGCTGTTTTACCCCTGAGGTTTGAGATGGTGTGTTTAGGGCAGCCACCGCCTCCTCTTCTGCTTCGCTCAGCTCTAAATAGAAGAGCTCGCCATTTTTCTGAACACGGTCCAGCCATGTGGGTTCTGGGTCACTGAAACAAAACGAATTAAGACTTTGGAACATTGAGTGTGATCAAATACATGAGTCATATCTACATTTGAAATTATATATGGGATTCTGTTACTAGGTAAATATATATCATACGTATTCATTGTGCCGAACGGACTAAGCTCTTAGTGAAGATAAAATGGTTTTACTTTTGCCTTAAACATTTGGGGGTAAAAAGCTAAAATAAACCAATATTTGCTTTGTTTTTTTATTTCCTTTCTTGTGTACATTTTAATTGCAACTCATGTGAAACTGTGATATTGTAATATAGTTTTTCCAATTATTATTTTTTTTTACAGCAAGAATCTCTGTTATGCTTAGCATACAAAACAATCTGTTTCTTACTCGCTCGATGACGTATTCGGCATGTTGTCCCCGCGACGTCCGAAGAGAAGGCAACACAAAAGGAGACGGGTTCACAACATGTCGGAAGAGCTTCCACCAAAAGTGGCATTCGAGGTGCAGAGACTTCTAAAGTCCCTCCATTGGTGAAGAAAATTTGTTTGTCAGGAACTCTTACTCCATTTAAATTCTGCGGTCTCGCGTCGAATTTAGCAATATTGTCGCATTTTGTGACGTCACATTTCAGAATCACTACAATACCAAAGAACAAAATATATTATTGATGAAAAAATATTAATCAACAAAAAAAAAAAACCGAAATGTCCTATGATTCGCCTTTTAGTGGCGTGTATGTGAAATGTCGGAGGTAATCGTAGTCGAAATTTCCATTAAGTGTTGACACTAAAGTTGTTGTACTTCCTGTACACTGGCTTTAGCTTCCGGCTCGGAACATTATTCGACAGTTGTGTCGACCGGAAGTAGTCTTTTTAACCACTAAAAATATTACTATTATGTGTGAAAGGAAAATGCAGCAGTAAAAAAATACCATCGTGAAGGTGCATATAAAATTATTGATTCAGAGCTTCTAAAAAAGTACCCAAAATTACATGAATTAGGCTGTTACCCAATTGGCCGAGCCTGCGCTAACGTCACATACGTGCGACAATCACATGGTTTGAAGCAAGCAAGCATTTGTATTGGTTCTTGGTGTTATTCTTTGGCTCATTTTCCTTAAATTTTACTCTATTTTTAACTGTCAAGATGGACATACTGTCATATTAAGATTCATATTTCAAATCGATGTTTTATTATCAGTGTGATACGTGAAAATGACAGAAATTGTAGAAGCGAGTGAAGAGAAGACAAATGGAGTTTGGGAGATGATGCATCTGCTTCACATCGATTTGCTGGAGGAGGAGGAGGAGGAAAACAATGAGGTAGAAGATGCGCTGCGGGGCTCACCTGAGAGAGAACAGCCCCCCCTCTCAGTAAGTTTAAGGGCAGTCTAGTGCTTCTAAAACCCGTAGTCTGTCTGCGGAATCGCTTCTGCTTCAACCTACAAGTGAATGCAATAGTTTTAATGTATCGCTGCAATTTGACGCTCCAACATAACATTTAATCGTACTTTACAATGCAACAAATCGGAATATAATTAACCATCAATGTTTCATTTCGTGTACCTGGAAGCATATCGATTGCTCAATAGAAGGTTGTGTGTTGCCATTTCTCAGAAGAACGTGTTGAGGAAGCAGCGGAACTGGGAGAGGAAGCTGGCTGCCAGGAAAAGCAAAAGAAAGGAGGAGAAACTGAGGAAGAAGCTTAACCGGCTCCCTGGTAAGACCGCACGAAAGTAAATTGCTCATTTTCTTCCTTAACACCTTTGTGTGTATGAAAAGATGAAGATACGGAGCACCCTCAGCTCACCAAGCGGGTTATGAAGGCCCTCACCCAAGAGCGTTTGGCTGAGGCTCGTTTCAGCGGCATCAAAATGTGCATTGACCTCAGTATGAGCCATCGCATGTCTGACAAGGTGCGTGCAACTATTTAAGGTGGAGGTTGGCCAACATTCTTGATCTAGGGACAAACATTTGTGCAACAACTGCCACGTACGTCTGGTGCCAATATGGAAGCAAATCGTTTAGCTCTGGGTCCCTGGATGGCAATTTGAGAACCCCTGTTTTAAATTGCATGTTCAAGACATTTTATTTAATGTTTTTGCGTGTGTTGGTTTGCAGGAGACGAGCCGGCTGGCCGCTCAGCTGCGGCGGCTTTATGGAGCCAATAAACGGGCGCGCAAGCCTTTCCATTTGTTTCTGACAAGTTTTCAAGAGGACAGTCGCCTGCTGGCGGAGTGTGTACGCATCAATGCAGGCTTTCTCAGCTACACGGTAAGTGTAGAAATGAAGAAAAAAAACCAACACGCAAACACAAGTCATTTGGAAACAGGCTTTGCTTTTACTTTGTGGAGTGTAATACATATTTACGACACCAGGTGGTACAGTGGCGCTCTCATAGTTAAACAGAGATTGACTTCTATCTGACAGTCTGCCTTTTTCTTCTTCCAGATGGAAAGAAGAGAGCAAAGCTGTCTGGATATTTTCCCTGCAGAAAGTGTCATCTACCTCTCACCTGATGCCCAAGAAGGTTTTTGAGTCGGAAAGTCACCCGGTGAGAATGAGACCCCCACGCTCAAGACTTCCAATGTGTCCTTTCAGCTTTGGAGAGAGTGGACCAGGACAAGGTGTACGTCCTCGGAGGACTTGTTGACGAAAGCATTCAAAAGGTCGGCAGGTTTTTTTTTTCTTCTTCATCTCCATTTTATTTATATAATGTAGCCCTTTGAAACAAAAATATAGTTTATAATAGTTTGGGATTTTATTTTTGTTTTAGTTGAATTCATAGCATTTGGTTTTATTTCATTTTGACTTTTAGTGTTCATATTCAAAAAGGGTTATTTAGTTTGTACAGTTTGAAACTGCTTAGTTTTAATGTTCCATATTCATGGATTTCTTCAGTTTGAGTGCATATAAAAAGTCTACACACCCCAGTTTAAATGCCAGTTTTTGGAGAGATTATTAAAATGAGACCAAGGTGAATAATTTAATACATTTTCTACTAGGGGTCTCCCTCACATTTTTAATTTGCATGATTTCAGACATTTTCTTGACCTCTAATAACTTGGGCCTAGACGCTGAGCCTCTCCAGGGCCAAAGAACTGGGCGTCAGCGTGGCGAGGCTCCCTATAGACGAATACATGCAGAAGAACCCCAACAGCAAGAACTTCCACTCCAAGATCTTAGCCATCAATCAAGTTTTTGACATCATGCTGGCTGTGTGCGAAACGGGCAACTGGACGTACGCTCTGGACAAGTATTTCCCCAGGGGGAAGGGTTATGTGGTCGCACATGGCATTGACGACGGCGCAGGTGCGACGCAAAGTTAAACACAATGAAAAAAATGTTTTTCAGTTTCAACGCTTTCAATTTGTCTATTTTAATTTATGCAGAAATGTTGTGGAATAAAAAAAACACTATGATCAGAATATTTAGCTCATTTCATTGGGGTTGATTGCAAATCACATCACACTTGCTCATTAATAAGCATTAAGTCCGCATTTTTGGACAAAAGTTTAAGATATGACACATGGTAAGCCCCTACCTACTACAGCTCAAATTGTCCTCATCTGTCTTTTGGGAGATGTGTCGCGAGACAAAATTGTCATAAATTGACAAATTACTCACCAAAAATCAATGAAGACCTCTTCTGATTGCAGGAATAGCAGGCAAAGGTCACAACTTAATAAAAGATCAAATTATAATCAGATCTGCTTTTTCGACGAGAGACATTTAAAGGGCAAAGTTTTCATAACTGGGAAAAAATATCAAATTTTTACACATGAAGGCAATTTAAGCAGTAAGTAGAGGCCTATGACTACGGCAATCAAAATGAGGAAAAAGTGTTTTTGTTGACATTTTTTTAAATGGATTTTTTTGAGTGAATATTTTTCAGAGTATTTATGACTGTGTCCCTTAAATGTCTTTTTCAAAAGGACCTATAGTGCTGGCATGTATGTGTTTAGCTCGTTTGCATTTTTGATTGTGCCAGGTATTTCCCTCGAAATGAATACCTTTTGTAATCCAGTTTTATGATTGAATTAATGTAATTTGCATACATTTTTGTACATTTTTAGCCCTTTTGCGTGATTGCGTTAACCCTATTATGGCTAGCAAAAATGTGAATGGTGGTGCTTTTGGGTGATATTTCAAGAATTTCCAACGAGAGTTTAATGAACTTACGTTTTTATGAGCACAGTAATGTACATGCCCCCCCCCACAAAAAAAGAAAAAATAGTGCAATCATGTCAGTCTCCGGTAATGTGTTCCGGCCCGTGAAAGGAGCTGCTTCTCCAGGACAAAGTGGACCAGCTTCTTCACCCACAACGACTGATAGTCCAGGCAGACCCGGTCGCCACTCACCAGGATGGCGCTAATAAGAAAAGTGGACAACAGAGCATTCAACATTTATTAAGGATTCGGCAAAATGTCAATATGGCAGCATCAGTCAATATTGCTCCAATATTAATCCCCACCCTTAAATTTTTATATACAACTACGTTTTTAAATGTGAAGGAGCCCCAGATAAGAGCCTTGTGGAGAGGTGTTTTTGCAGCAGCTGCCAAATAAGGTTTTGGAAATTGGATGTGGAAACAATTACTCACATGATCTCAGTCTGCGTGCAGTGTGGCCCCTCGGGTACCAACTTGATGCTGCGCAAGTTGTCTGGTGGGATGATCCTTGTCTCTAACCGAAGGCAGCGGCAGTGTGTGTTGTAGTCCCGGCTGATGGGAGGCATGCCTGCCGTCAACAAGGACAGTAGTTATAAAAAAACACTTGAGTGCTGTGCTATCGGTGTTTGGTTTATTAGGAGGCAAATTTTATAAATTAACTGCAGAAGATCATGTACGATCATCTGTTTTATTTCTGCCGAAAAATTGTGTTAACGATGCACATCCATATAAAAATTCACAACTAAAGGCAAACAATGTTGTGGAACGTAGTCATCATAACACAATTTAACAACAAAACATGACAAATAATACAGTATAAATTTTACTTGTGGTGACTGGTAATTATATTTTTAATTGACAATAAATAAGATGCACTAGTGTCCACAAGTTGTTTCATGTTCCAATTAATTTGCTCTTAACTCATTCGGTGCCAAATATATATTTTTACAAAGCTTTAGCTAAAGCGAGATATCAAGATACATTAAATATTAAATGAAAACAGGTCTCGATTTACTCATTTTGTACCACCCTCCTTTATTCTAACGCCTAAAAACAGTGCCTGGGATAGGTCTAGAAAAAAAACAAAACGTAAAAATACATCTTTGGCATTGAATGAGTTAATATAAAAAGTCCACATGAACAAATGTTTTTTCCGCTTTTCAAGTATTGGAAAAAAAATGATCTTACCTCCAACGAAGACAAGAAGGCTCCCAAAGCTGAACAGGGCATAGAACTTCATGATGTCGACTCTGAGATGTATTGGACGTGCGCCTTCTCAACTTGATATTTTAAGTACCAAAAAAGTCATGTGACTTCTGATGAATTCCAGAAAATGGGGCAATTTCTTCACGTGCGCCAAGTAGTCATGGGACAACTTCAGGGTCGAAGAAGGCAGCGTTTGAAGATGACCATCAGAGCACCTCAGGAATGAGTTTCACTTCCACCTCCTCCTCCTCCCAGCAAAAATATCCCCGAGTACAAACCCCTGACTATACCCGAGGAAAACAGTCATCAGACGAAGCAAACTAACAACAACATAGAGGGGGTTTCCTGTGTTTAACAGCAGCTGCAGATATTAATGAAGTAAATATATTTTGTTTTTGTTACTGTTTCCTACACTAAACTTTGCCAAAATTGTTAGGCTTGTTGCAGTTTTTTTTTTTTTTTACCTTTGTGGAAGACAACATGCCAAAAATCATGTAGTTAGAGCATTAACCCCTAAAGGAAATTTTGACCCAATTCGGGGCGTTTTGATGTTTTTAGTATGTGATATCAAAGGAAAAGCATACAAAAAAACACTAGGCTAAAATATTGCATGGAGTGTCAAAACAACTTTCAATCTGCCATCCCTTCTAAATTCCTGCAAATGGGAGGTCGAGAGGTTCACCCTATAGGTGTCAAATTTAGCCTATGTCGGGATCATTTACTGCCATTCAAAATGGGAAATATTGTCAATTTTGGACATATTGATAACCTGATGTTTTATCATGCATTTCACCCGATTTTTGTAGGAATGCATTCAATGGCATCTCGCAAACTCAAGAAATTTTTGTACTGACACCCCAAAACCATCAGGTGGCGCTAGCGGCCAACTTATGACATTGGTAAACCTTTCAACGACTTCCATGATTGGCTTATCCTGGACTTCCATAATGCAAAAGTCATCAAAAGTCATAAAACTGGTTGACAGATCAATCATCCTCGAATGGTGTCGAATAAAAAAAAAAAAAAATCCAATCTTTAAATTACCATTTATAAGACACACCTGTACTTTTGACCTTCATTTTGAGAAAAAAAGTGTGTCTTATATTTGCGAAATTATGGTATTTGTGCCGTATGATACTACAATGGCGTAATTAACTTTTTTTTCCCCCGTCGGCCCATTTAAAGCACTGAGTAGAGCATATTCTTTTAGTTTTTATCAATAACGTAGTTAGGAATTTCTGCTATCTTGGTTTGTGTTGCTAATGCAGAATCATGTCAGGTTCTACACGTATCCCGTCAGAATTTTAGGATTTGTTTTTTCCCCACACTTTTACCTTTAAAGTAATATTAGCCATTTTTATAAGTCTAAATTTGTAAAAAATATATTTATGACTTGACAATATTACATGATACAGTATATGAAATAAAAAATCTCTGGCATTTGTGTGTCTTAAATTGAGATATGAGGAAGAAACCATGTTGCGAAAAATATCAACTACTGTGTTATATTAAAACTCCATTATAAATAAACTGCTTGTCTGGGGCAACAAGAAAACAGATGAACATGAAGCCCAGATCACATTTACAACTTACAACATGTTTAGTAATGTAAACAATATCTCGAGTGTGACTAAAGGGATTTCATTATTCAATTGCAATAAGTTGCAACACTTGTACTTCAGCAGTGTGAGTATTTTTTCTTCTCTGTTTATTATTGGACATATCAGCATAACTTTCACATCCTTATTCTTGTCAGTCCTGGTTTTGAGGGCTCATGACAAGTGGTGATGAGCAGGTCATCGTGGCTTGATCATGCAAAGCCTCAAGAAAAATGAACCGTATGACTATAAAACAAAGACGTTCAGATAACTCACAAAACACCGATTATCAAATTTGAAGACGTCACGTGTGGCGGAAGGGACAATAACGCACTTGTAGACACGGGAGGCTGCCGGTTATTTATTGGGTCAACTCATAACGACAACACGTCGTGAAGAAAGCGAGGCATTTGGTCAGGCCTCGATAGTGACCGAGGCTTCGCCGTGTACCTGCCTGAGAGCGGGACAGTCCAGGGTGGCGATCAGTTTACTTGTACCAGCCCTCTGCGGAGTGAAGAACTCACTCCAGGTGAGAGACGCACCTCCGGTGATAAGCCTGACAGCGAGATAACAGAGATGGGAGGATGTTAGCAGAGGTGGAACATACACGTACGGAAAGTAAAAACCCTGACACAGTTTCGTAGGCATCAAATTCTATTAATGCAATTAACTTCTCATTTTTTAAAGCGTAGGTTTGAAAATGAGCTAAATCGTGAAATTGAGATTTTATAAAAGTGGCAGAATGCTGGATGGGTGGTTAACAAGACATGTTTTCAGAAGGTATTAACGACTTAATTTGTGGCATTTATAAGGCTAGTCCACTTACAGTACTTAGCCATTTTTTAGCAGTAAACCGTTAATTTGATCTACAATCGAGTGTTTTTCTACCAGCAATTTTTAGATACTCCTTTAGCCAACATTTGAAAATATATACAGCTGCGGCGCTATTCTCCTCTCTTTCTTGGCTCCTAGCAGCGTGTGTGAGTTTCATGAGGGAAATGGGCACTCCTACAACACGTGATTGGCTTCCGGAGCGACCGTCGGCCAATGAGGGCACGAGTTGTGATCTACTCCCGCCCCAACTCCTGCATTGGTCGTTAGTCGCGCCGGAAGCCAATCACGTGTCTTGTAGGAGTGCCCATGAAACTCACAAGGGGCAGAGGAGCATTGTAAATATCCTACCTAGATTACTTTTGTAAAAAATTGGAATTTCAAGTTTGAATTCAGATTGTTATCGTGTTTGGTCAGCTACAAGCTTCATTCTAATTCAACTTCTGGACGCCGCTAATATAACCACAGCTCTCCGTGAGACTACAGTCAAAGACTACAACGACACAAGTCCCATCATTCACAGGGACACACTGACCTGTAGTATTTGTACTTGGGAAGCATGAGCCCAGCTCCTTCCATGCGAATGTAGACGTCCTCCAGGCTGGTGCTTAAAGGATTTGTAAACTCCACCGTGGCCATCATCTCCTCGCTCACTCTGCCGGGGCCGCTCACCTGAAGCGAGACAGACGCACCGTCGGCGCACGGGCGACAAGAACGAGTTTGTCGACGACGCTTCAATTGGCACCTTGACAGCGAGCCGTGGATTGTGCAGGCGAATGACTTTCATGGCGCTGACGATCTGGCCCGTCTCCGTCACCTTCCCCGTGACGATGAAATGCAGGTTCGACTGCTCTACCAGCGACTTCATGTATTGCTTGGACTCAACTCTCACAGACTCCTTTGCGTCTGAAGAACACGACGGCGATAGCGGGAATTAACTCATTTGATACCAAAGACATTTTTATCTATTTTTTTTTCATTCTGTATTGTTGACAATTTTTTTTCAAGTGTTTGACTAAAGAAGGGTCTAATAACGGCTCGTACTAAATGAATTTAGTACTAAAGTAATAATTAAAACTTTTAAAACTTTTGGTACTATGTAAAGAAATTGATTACTTCAGTACTTAAAGTAATCAATTATATTGGCACTCATTACCTAAAGCGATAATCTAACTGATTACTTTATTTTATTACTTTATTTGACTTTAGATTACTTTATAAAGTACCAATATTAGATTACTTTATAAAGTATCAAAAGTAATTGATTACCTTTGTACCTACTTAAAATGTAATCAATCACTTTAGATAATAACTACAACTATTTATTATTATTCCAATGATAATATAATATAATATAATATAATATAATATAATATAATATAATATAATATAATATAATATAATATAATATAATATAATATAATATAATATAATATAATATAATATAATATAATAATTACTAAAATAACTTTAGGTACTGAAGTAATCAGTACCAAAAGTGATTGATTTGTAATTGAATGTACTAAGCAATTGAGTAATACATTTCTTTTACACTTAATTTCCTGCTAGTAATTGATTACTTTACCACACTTCATTTATTACCAGCAATTTTTCAATACTGTACTTCTTTAGCCAAAGACTTGAAAAGAGAAAAAGATATGAAGTACCTAAAATTGGTCTGGATTCTTGAAAACAAAAAAAAAACAAACAAAACAAAAAAAAATCAAACAAACAAACAAACAAAAAACGTAAACGAATGTTTCGAAAGGGTTAAATAGAAAGTTTCACTTTGTCCCATCGCCGGCCCCCCTCAAGACCTACATCCATCTGGGGCAATCTTGACCGAGGGCGTAGTGAAGAGGAACTCGGAGCTGACCAGGCCGGTGTAGTAGACCACGCTGCCGCTGACGTACGCTTCCACCGTACGCCGACTCCCGCTTCGATTGAGGAATTTCAGATTCAAGTCGAAGTCATCGCCGACGCTGACTTCCACGTTGGAGAGATCCAAGTCCACATCCCCCGGAGGAAGCTGGGACTTCTCTCTTTTACAGCTGTACGCCTCTGCTTTCTCCAGGACTGTGCGCTCCTCCGTGCTGCCTTAATATCGTTACAGAATCGTATCACGGCATCACTTTTATCTCATTCGATCCCAAAGACGTGTTTTTAGACTTTTTTAAAGTCCAGACATCCAATCCCAGAAAAGAGCAGGTGAATTAAGGAGAAGTCATTAATGAATAAAGTACTATAATCGATTCATGAAATACTGAACTAATTGATTACTATTACTAAAGTACTGTACTTGATTACTCTAGGCCCTAAAGTACTAATCAATTACTTTAGGCGAAATAATAAAGAGCTATCGTCATATTTTACTTTCTATAGTTAATCCAGTACTTCATTACCCAAAGTGATTAGTACTTTAGTGCCATTAGTCATCAAGTACCTTAGTACTCTTAGTCGCCAAAGTAATCAATTAGTTTAGTAATTCATTCTTTAAAGTAAATCGATTACTATAGTACTTCATTCCATAATTAATTCGTCTGCCATTTCTCTATTAAAAAGTATTAAAGTAATTGATTATTGTAGCACGAATTTGATTACTTTAGTTCTTAAGTGCTTCCATACCTAAAGTAATTAAATTAGTAATTTGGTGCCTAAAGTAATCAAGTAATTGATTACTGTAGAAAGTAATTGGTTACTTTTGTACACAATTATCTAAAGGAACTGTTACCTTTAGTACTCAATTCATTTACTTCTACTACAATTTTTAGATACAACAATAACCTCACACTTAAATTAGTGCCTAAATAATCAAGTACTGAAATACTCAAAGTAATTGTTTAGTACTCAATTATCTAAAGGAACCGATTACTTTAGTTCTTAATTATTTAATTCTTAATTCACCTGCCATTTTTCTAAAGTATTGAAGCAATCGATTACTGTAGAAAGTAATTGATTACTTAAGTTATTCAGTACTTCATTACCTAAAAGTAATTGATTAGTGTGTTAGTACCTAATGTAATCAAGTACTTTAATACTGTACTGTTGAAGGTCATGATTACTTTAGTACACAATTATCTCAAGGAAATGATTACTCTAGTACTCAATTCATCTACTACTACAATTTTTCGGTACGCCGACAACCACGCACTTACTTTTTTTTGTGTATTTGGGTTTGAATGTCTGTATTCTTTGAAAATGTAAAATTATGTTTTTGGGATGAGTTAAAAATAAACATTATGTTTGATTAAAAAACACACACAAAACACATGACAAAGACAATAAGGACGATGGCGGCGGCTCCCCACCAACCTTCAGGGAACTTGTACTGATGAGTGATGTCACGGCTGCTCATGTCGCCGGGAGCTTTGGTCAAAACCATGCGGCCGATGTGTGTGCGATTCACCTTGACCGGCTCCATGCTGCCATCTCTCCTCCGGGAATAAAACACCATATCGCTGTTCACCTGCAGGCATGCGGACATGGCAACACATTAACCCTTGTGCAGTACAGTATTTTGACCATTTTGGGTCATTTTCCTCCAATAAATATATATGTAATAGGTAAATACTGTACACTACACTACATCATTTTGTAAATATTCCCCACATTTTCAAATCTTCGAATATTTTCCCAGCCGTAGACTGAATTGGAATGTTTTCATTCAGGAGCTATAGTCACTTTTGTATATGAAGTTTTTTTTTTGGACAAAAACTGAACCAGACCCACCTCAGCGAATACAAAGGCGGCATCAAAAGGGAAGCAGATTTCCCCATGTTTAATGGCATGGATGGATGCGGGCCCGCATCTGTACAAGCCTTCAAGAAAAAGACGCCACTTTGTATTATGAGGCGTCAAGAGCGAGGCAGCATTTCACAAGGTCCACATTTACCATCGCTGGTCTCCTGCGGCGTGGCATCCACAACCTGCCAGCCTCCGAATCCGGGCGGGAGGTCCGGTCTGGACATGTTGCACTCATTCCAGCAGTGATAGTTCCTGGTGCGCCAAGCGCAGAGTAAGCTCAAACTTGATGCTGCATTTACCATTGACCGTAGTTATAAATAACATGGCCGCCTCTGAAGAAGTGCCACCCCTCTTGTAATATAATTTAACGATAACTAGACCTATGGTTATATTTAAAACATACTGTTGGTCATTAAGAACACATTCCTTTGCAAGTTTTTCAAATTTACAATAATTAAATGTATACCTTTTGAATGAAAAATGGTCTAAATCTTACACACTGTCCCTTTAAACAGGCTGCTCACAATGATTCTGGTCAAAAAGTTACCAGATGGAATCCCTGGTTCGGCTGCGATCTATCCGTCCGTTTTCATCCAGGATGATGTCAGATCTCAGGTTTCCGTCATTGTCGTGGGCCGAATAGTAGTTGGTGACCACTCGTGACGGGATGCCCAGGCAGCGCAGGACTGACAAAACAATACCAAAAACGTCCTTTTTTGAGTCAACATCAGTTTTGTAAACTTCTTGTTTATTTGGGCTGCTTTACTTAAGTAGGCAATTTCACATCACTTTAGAAAAACTTTTGAAAATAAATGAATATTTGAATAGTTAAATAAACAAATAGATAAATAAACAAAAAGTAAATAAGTGCCTGAATGAATATGTGGGGAAAAAAATGATTAAATGAGTTAATCAATCTGATTGGCTGTTAGCTAGCAAATCAGAAATCAAAACTTCATTCTACTTTGAACAGACTTACTGAGTTTGATTTGAACTCTCAAATTTGTCTCACTCACAGGTGTTGAAAACTGCGGCGTAGACCCAGCACTGCGCATAGCACACAGGCATCTTGCTGCTAGCATAGGTGAGGAGAATTTCCGTGCTGCCGGTCCAGGCCGTGGGCGCCACTCCGTAGGTGTAGTCCCCGCTCCAGTTCCCCACCAGCACGCCGTCGTCATCGCGAGAGTCCAGCTGCGTTTGAGGACCCCCCCCAAAGAAAAAAAAATCAGCCACGAAGCGGCCTCACAACTAGCTACCATCGGTTCATGCTGTACAGGGCAGTTCATTTGAAATCAATCAAGGTAGCACCAGCTGAAATCAAACTCGGGTTAGGTTTTTACTCACCATGGCAGAGGCCCTCCGAGCCACCTTGATGGGGTCTCCTCTGTTGATGATGGGCATCTCAGACCTGTCCATGATGTACAGGCACGCATCTAGGACGCCATAGTTGAACTAGACACACACACACACACACACACACACACAAATCATTAAGAAAAGAATCAAAGAACTGGGCAAACCGCTTTTTTTTTTTTTTTTTTTTTGCTCAAAGGCTACATTTTTAAAATGAGCAGATGGGTCGGATAAGAAAAAAATGGAAGTTACAAGTTAAAGGGTGATTACTATGGATTTTGATTATTCCAATATTCGGCAAAAAATAAGTCTGATAACTGATTAACTGGCTGGTTGTTTTCGAAAATATAGAACACCAATAAAAGTTATTGTTTTGGAGGGTACTGTAACTACATGAAGTAATTTAAAGCAGAATATTTGTCGAAGATTGTTTTGAAATACTTGGAAATACTTTGTGCTTTACTATTTGTTTGCTTTTACATAAGAGTACTCATCAAATAGAAAAAACACTGAAAAAAAGAGTGCAACCAAATTTACTCAATCATCTTAGTTTAAAAAGAAATTCAAATAAAAATACCTATTTATTTATCTGACTTACTTTTATTTATTATCCAATAACATAATTTTCAATATTATCAATATCAATATCAATATTTAAACGTTATTTAATATGTATTCTTTAAAAATGATTACATTTATATATATATATATATATATATATATATATATATATATATATATATATATATATATATATATATATATATATATATATATTACAAGGTGTATATAAAACAACCCATTTTTTTATTTTTTATATATATTTTTTTTAAATTACTGTATTATTGAAATGATGATTGATAAGACATTGTTACATAAAATACAATTTAATGTACAGATGACCCACATTTTACGAAACTATCATTTGTGTTTAAAAAAAAGGCGATTAATGGTTACCTGGCCGTAGTTCCAGAATCTCTCGGCGATGTCGTCGTGGGAACCATGGTAGATGATTCCCGTTTCCGCCATCACACACTCCTCCCTCTCCACGTCATCATTAAGATAAACTGCGTCGGCTAAGAGGAGAAAACATGCTCACATGATACCACTCACAACAAGCACTTCTGAATTACTTCTTTGCTCGCATAAACTACTGAAATGCTCTCTGACACACTACTGCAACAAGCTCACACACAACTATTTTTTTTCCCACTCAAATACTATGTAAACTGTCACACATATTACTTGAAACACTCACATAACAAATAAAAACACTCATTCACACACTAAAAACTTTCATACGAATAACTTAAACATTCCCACGTGTACTTGAAATGCTCTCACTGGCTACTGAAATGGTCTCATGCATAGTAAAGCACTCCTGAATCACTCTCACACAAACTACTAAAAATCTTTCCTCCCTAATTTCCCACACAAACACGTGTATACACACAAATGAAATCTTCTTACACATAATACTTGAAACATTCTCACATGTACTATCAAAACACTCCTGCATGATAGTGAAACACTCTCATACATACAAATGAAATGTTCTCATTCACATTCTGTATTTTTTTCCTCATATTAACTCCTGAAACTGTCAAACTACAGAACCTCTTATCATTGACGTTCCCCATTGAAACGCTTTCATGTGTACAACTGAAAAGCTTATTTTAACTCACGTTCACTACTGATGCTCTCATGCACACAACTGAAAAACTCTCATTAACACTACTGAACTCTATCTCGGTCACGAATGAGAATGTTTACACAAACTACTGAGATTTTTTGCTCACGTACAGTACTAAAACTCTTATGTGTAGAATTGAAACGCTTTCATGCACTTTGAACTGTTTTGCATTCGTAAAACACTCAAACTACAGAATTTTTATTTAAAACTCACATTCCCCACTGATACTCGTGCATGTCAGAATGTTAAATATTATGTGCATATTGTGAGCATCCCGCAGTACGTGTGGGAGCTTTTCAGTGGCAGTTGTGCTAGGTAAAGATTCAGGCCAATGAACTGAAGCAGACTAAACTCACCCGATACCCACGGGTTGAAGAGAATATAGACGTAACGTTTCTTGTCCCGCTTGGTCCTGCGGATGCCGTATGGGGTTGCCACGGCGACATACATCTGGTACTTGCCCACGATGCAGTTAGCGGCGGGCGTGACGCCCATGGTGAGCACGTTCTCAGAGGTCTTGATGACACGGCCCTGCCAGGAGCTCTGGTTGTCCTCGGTGGGGAAGACGGGAATGTAGGTATTTTTGCTGTACTGAGGACTTGAACCTGAGGGACAATTTTATAGCCAAATCCCCTGTTATAAGAGGGTGTGCACACTTATGCAACGACGTTATTAAAATACTTACTTTAAAAAAATATGCTTTTTTTTTTTTCTTTTTTGCAAAATTTAATTTGACTTTCAAATAACGTCTTGAGCTCACTCTTTTTACATCACAAATCTCATTTGAAAGGGGTGTGTAGACTTTTTTTATTTACTGTATGAAACCTTTGACGTCTGTGTGTATTTTTTAGCTCACCGATGACAAACTCCACAGCAAACTTGTCTTTGTTTGGCTTGTAGGGGCGGTTGAAGGTGATGTTGACCTGGAACTCTTGTCCTCGACGGACGATCAGATAATCGGAATTGTACGGCGCCGTGTGGTGGAGAATCTTGTTGGTCTCGTCTCGATTCTTTATCATGTCCACATCCCAGATGTCCAGAAACTCTGGACACACACATTTTCATTCTGGCGCCCCAATTTCTTTATAACTGCATCATATAAAATGTTTATTTCTCTTTTGAGAGAAAAGGAAGTAATTCTTAAGTACAGCT
Organism: Hippichthys cyanospilos; assembly: GCF_059441005.1. Lineage (NCBI taxonomy): Eukaryota > Metazoa > Chordata > Actinopteri > Syngnathiformes > Syngnathidae > Hippichthys > Hippichthys cyanospilos. Next base: position 9,178,842 of record NC_142369.1, read on the forward strand.
CAGTTGTATTTAACTTAGAAGTACAAAACATGTTCATCAAATTCTTTAGGGTTGTTTTCAAACATTTATATAGGTACACTTTGCATTTCAATTTTATTTGTTATTAGTTCTTATTTTATATTTCAATTTAAGAATATTTTAGATTCTGTTATGAAGTATTTGAGTTAAATTACATGCTTGGACTAAGATTAGCAATGTGAATTATCAGTTGTCCTGCCAGTGTATGTGTCTGTCCGGCAGATTGGGATGGCTTGACAGGCTGCCGGAACTCCCCACATTTTATCCTGTGTGACTGTCAATCATGGTGCCAGTCAACTTTCAATCATATGCACAAACTCCAACGTGTTTGCGGTATGGTAAGAAGTTGTTCAGCTGAGATGGTAAAAAATAGTCTCTGTATTTAAGTAGAAATTGAAAAAAAGATCCAGATAAAAACAGGAGCACTAAGTGAAGGCTTTCACGTCATTTTTTGTTGCCATTACAAATACCTAATGTGACAGTGTTGTACTTCTTTAAATATGGGATTTTTGTATAGCCCAGTGATTCTAAGTGACAGTTTCTACGTATCCCCTGCCATGTGCTCACTTACCCCTAAGTTTGGACACACTGCATTGAAGGAACTCATCGCACTGTAAGAGCTGGCCCCCCTGCGTTTAGCGAAATCATGTTCCAAAGTCTTTTCTTTAAGTTATATAAAATAATTGACCTATTTCTTGTGACAGTAAAATATTCTCGAGTCACTGTCAATCTTTACATCATAGGAAATTACGATACAAAAATGGAAATGACTATACATTATGAAATACGGTTAAGAAAGCGTGCGACCAAATCCTGTGCGGTGCGACCGATTGAAATATTGATAGCGACAGTGCTACCAATACAAAGGTTCATCCTTGTACAGTAACAAGATTTTCACACTACACGGTTTCCGACCAAAGCAAAAATCCCCCTCACCAGTCAAAGGCGGAAGTCCTCTTGGGCCGACAGCACCGAAGAGTTCAAACTCTGGGATGTCCGATTCGTCCGAGTTGGAGTTGGCGGCGGGACCGGCGGTGCGGCCACGGCTGCTCACCTTGGGACGGACTCCAGCAGTAGCGGGAACGTCAGGCGAGGGGTTGGTAGCGGCGGTGTCGGATTGACCAGACGTGTCGGCCATGCTTCACTCTGTGACGACTGCAAAAGATGAGAGTGATGTCAATGCTCTAAACATTCAACCAATGGTAGGAGAAGTATGACAAAGGATTTGGAGAATATATAGTGTGGGTTTGGATTGGTTATGGGTGAAGTTAGGGTTAGATGATTTAGGTGGTCTGAAAATTTGAAAGCGGTCATCATTTTGAAGAGTCTGGGAAATTCCATGACAGGGCCATCCATCCAATTCGGTTTACTTTTGACCCAGCTTTTTTAAGAGTTTAGGTTATCAACCATCTGAATTCAATTAATGTTTCTCCCTCAAAAGAAACAGACACATACATACACAAGTAAAAATGTCTCTGCTATAAGGGGTCCGTTGAACTGAAACATTTGAGAACTTCTGCAAAATCGCTAAGCCAAGTTAGGGAGGGGGTTGCTGTTGGGTTTCTGCGGCCTGCACGGTCAACGTTTGGCTTCCACTTCAGTAACGCACATGCTCGCAATTATCCTCACTGACTCACTCCCTCATACCCAACTCTCCAGAGCTGACTACATACTCACAAAACTACAAAGATGTGTCATCTGTGCTTTGACATTGGACTTGAGTAACGGCAAAGTTCCGATACAAGCCTTATTTTAAGATATCGAGACTCACGAGGCTTTCAATACCAATTATATTTAACTCTTTCGCAGTTTTTTGTCCAGCCCTTTGATCTTTGCATCAAAAGGAAAGCATTGAAAGAAGACACTAGGGAGCTGAAATTTCACCCAGATGGTGACAGCATATCAAATTTCAACACAGCACAACCATTTAGTTAGTTATCACACTTCCAGAAGTGTGCCATCTCTTGGCTAGTGTAACATGTGGAAGAAAATGACTCAAAAATAGCCCACATATTGCACAAGTGTTACAGAAAAAAAATAAAAGAAAGAAAACGACAATCTGACATCAAGCAAGTTTTCCTCGGGCAAATAAAATAAATTGAAGTCTTAAAGTTATCTGTACATGGTATTGGTGAGTGTTCAAAAGCGTGACTCCTCATATTGATATCGGTCGGAAAAATAATAGTATCGTAAATCCCTACTGGGCTTGATTAGATCACTCAATAAATAAAAAAAACAAATCTTGGCTTGGTGAAGCAGTGGTTAGCACGTTCGCTTCACAGTTCAGGGACCCCAGTTCAAATCCACCTCGCTCATTCCTGTGTGGTGTCTGCATGTTTCTCTCATGTGGGTTTTCTCCGGAAATTTATGTTCAAGTTGTAAGTCCCACATCTTATGTTCGGCAAAATTGAGCCCCCACTAGATTTCAGCTGAGTCAAATCACCTATTTCAGCCAATCCGTTTTGTTTCAGTAATTCTACTAATACACTCTGCTTTTGCAACTGTGCAATTTTCAGAATTTTGTGACCGATTGCGCAATCAGAGGTGAGGCTGGCTGTTTGTGTTTTGTGAACTGATGTTCAGTTCTATAAATTGGTCTGTAGGGTTGCGAGGGTGTATAAGCTGAATGCTGATCTGTGATTGGATGAAAAAGCAGGACGCATGAGATAAGGCAACAAGCAAATGCAAATTTTCAACTGGGAAAAGAAAACACTTTTGAAATGCTTCCAGTCGAATCTCATCAACAGCAAAGTCAAATCCTCATAAATTTTAGCCTAGGCTTGTCTCTTGTCACGTGACTCGAGTCCCTCATTTCTGTCAAAGGCTGTTTACGCAAAGATGGTTGTGACACATCCTCACTGGCACAACAATCTAATGCAATCAACATGAAATGTCCTTAAAAAGCAGTATAACACATGCAGACATTTTTAGAATGAACCACCAAGTTGAATGAGTTAAAAAATGTTTCTCACCAGGAAGTGTGCAAAGAGTCTTCAAATGTAGGCGCACTTTGGTGAAAGACTGAAAGCTTCCGCCTGCCTCCTCACACTCTTCTGCTTAAATAGTCCAAGTAGCTTTCCATGTGCGTATCAGTGGGAGTTATTACACTGGTGGGCAGGATTTTGTAGGGGGGGAGGGACCCCATTGTGTGAAGTCAGTCAGTCAGTCCAACTTTTGAGAAGGGCATGAGGAATCTAAGGTCTTGGTACTGTTTCTCCACAGCTGGAAAAAATGAAAGTCAAAATCGACACTTGTTTGACTAACGTACCTTTACGTGCAAGGAAACTGATGCCAAAGTGAAAGACCAACATTGTATTCGCTTTTCTTCAATGTGATTTTCTTCTATGGCCAAGTGACAAAATATGTCCTCATCTCTTCTTAGTTTGGCGTTCACAGGAAGCGGTTTACTTGTTGACAGGGCATCCATCACGCTAATATTCCCCAGACCACAATATGAGTTCTGTTTATTTTAGAATGTCCAGCGGCAACATAATAGCAGTTTAAATCAAATTGTGAATCACAAGTTTTCAAATTGTAATAGCAAGTCGAAAAAGGCAAATTCATGTCCAGGAAATACAAATTTGCAGCCAGGAATAAGATAAAAGCTGCATACAAAATACATAACAATAATATAAGCATAGAGTTCTCCTCATATTCATGACCTACTTGATATATTAAATATAATAGATAAGTTAGCAATTCAGAGGAAATATTTTGAACATACAGTATTTGGAAGCATATATTTTCAAATACGTACAAATGTACTTGTATGCTAAATGCCAAAAATATATAATTTGTTCCCATAAAGCCACAGGATATTGGAATATGGGGAATAAAATGCTATGTTTTCTGAATTTAGTTTACAAGTATGTCCCAATATACAGTATTTGCAAGTACATGCATTTTTTTATTTTTTTTTGCAAGTATGTTATCATAATGCCACGGAATGCTGATGAGCATACCCTGTAACATTATGGGAAAAATGCTCTGGTCTCAGAGTTTAGTGTACAAGTAAATTTGAACATATAATATTCACAAGTACATTCAAACATATTTGCAAGTATGTTCCAACACGCTTGTAAATATGTTCGAACATTCTTGTGAGTAGGTTTATATATATATATATATATATATATATATATATATATATATATATATATATATATATATATATATATATATATATATATATATATATATATATATATTACGCTATGAAGTTATATCTATGAACATACATACAACCCTGTTACTTAAACCGTTTGTGTCATTTAGTTAAAACGAAAAGATGTGAGGTACATGACTCAGCAGAAATGCAACTATCAAGCTAGTGCGTACTTTACACATAGTCTCCTATGTTGCCAAAATGTGGCCTTGGCTTTTATAGGACTTGCTAAAACAACTCATCACAGACGTACATTGTCTTTATAGGTCCCCCTCCAACACACCGAACAAAAATTTAGCACTTCCAGAGAAGCACATATGAGCGCAAACTAGCTCGCTAACGTAGTGAAGGCCCAGGTCCAAAATGCATTACCTACCATGGTACATGGTATTTTAAAAACACACACACACACACACACAAATGATCAACTGAACAGTTCAAATGTAGTTCTAAATACATGTGAGTTTGGCAGTTAAAAGGTTTACTCCACAATGGCAGCTGCATGTTTCGGTAAGAATCACATAAGGTTTTTTGGTGCAATTTTGTCAATATGATTTCCTTGCAATTGTTATACATTTTCAATTCTAGTGTTTGAGAGTGAACGTTTGAAAACATGTGGGATACCGGTCCTTGAGGGCCGAGGTTTGACACACGTGACCTAAACAGTCAATTCTCAGTAATGTTGGTCAATAGCCAAATTGCCCGATTCTGAAATGACCCATGCTAGTTAGTCTTTTATGGCAACAAACTGCACCACAAGGCTGTAGATGACCAAAAATGTACTAATTTAAGGCCAATAATTAGGTGTAATTTTAGAATATTATGAAAACAAATACAAATTAATAATACATTATCATCAACAAGCAGGTAATAAACCGACTGAACCTTAGCTGACCTGTCAGGAATCAGGTTCTGCTTCTGCCCACTAGATGGAAATATTGCAACATGAGCCACCTGACTACATTTCGAAGGGGAAGTGGAATATATATATATTTTTTTTTTCGTGTCCGTGCGTGCGTGTGTGTATGTGTGTAACGTGTGTATTTATAAAAGGGGGGAAAAACATCTTGCCATTACCACGGCGGGGTGCCTCATCCCCGCTTGGAGCACCAGTGCTCTGACAAGTAAATTATGACTCTGGATAAAAGCGACACATCTTCCAGCAAAGTGGGTACATGATGCCGCCTGATGCAACATTCTAAATCACTTGTGTGCAATCATTCAACAGATAATTAGGGAGTGCTGCAAACATGGAGGCTTTGATTTTTTTTTAAAGGCACGATTGGCATGCCTTCTACTTCAAATGTAAAAGAAGGAATCTTCACTGAAAAAAAGATCCCTGTTTATGTATTTTAATGTCATGTTGAAAAGAACAACAAAAAGCAATCAGAAGTCACGCTGTCATATGATTTGGTCGAGACGACAGATTGCAAGGAGCACGCTTGACATTGTGTCAAAAGTAACCCTGAGTGGGTGAAATATCTAACCCGACCGATGCTGTGTTATTTACACCAAAGCCTTGGGATGGAGGATTTGTCTCAGAACGTTTGGCCAAGATTTTGATCCAACAAGGGGTAAAGACTACCCACAATGACTTAAAGTTCCCAAGGAATAGGTTACCATCTTACCAGTAAAGTTCTGGTTAAAAATAATATACCCTATACGGTTGGAATCAAAATCACCCAATAATACATAAAGAAGGGACTGATCCCAACCTCTCAATTTGATCCAATTTATATTTACATGATACCAATGCTGGGTTACATATACAGAGTGCATTTTGTTTGAATTTTTTTTACAATGTACCAATGCTGGCTTACTTACACCAAAGCACATTGTGTTGTGGGTATAACCTTGGATTTGGGAGAAGATTTTTTGCCAAAAAAGGGCAACTATGCAGATTTTAAGCAAACTTACTTGTGTCAAATTTGATTCATTTTTTTGGTACTATTTCTGTGTTATTTATACCCAGTGCAATGGGTTGAGAATTTGACCCAGAACATTTTTGGGAATCTGAGCTTTAGGGTGAAATTTCAAGTTGAGGCTAAATTGTGCTTTATTTTTAAAGTTACGGGGTCCAAGTAAACCAAATTAGGTGGAATTGTTAACTCAATGGTGAGCCCAAAAGGAACCAAACATTGCTGGGTTAGTGGATAGGGTTGGTGATTTGGAACAGCAGTTTAGGCTAAAATTATAAACCATCAAATGGTTAAAACTATCCATATAGATGAATTAAAGCTGCAAGAAAAGGGTTACCAGGTTATCAGTAAAGCTCTGATTAAATATAGTACACCTTAACAGTTGAGTCAGAGACGATTGCGCCATTTTGACCTATGTATTTATTTATTGATACAAAGCATTAAATTGCTGTGGTTGATTTGTACAGAACAATACTAACATATATATATATATATATATATATATATATATATATATATATATATATATATATATATATATATATATATATATATATATATATATATATATATATATATATATATTTTTTTTTTTTTTTTTAAAGGTAACCCAAGAAAGGTACAAAAACAAAACACAAGAATAAATGGGTTATTTTGACCCAACAGTTTTTAGACCTATACTAATAACCTGGTAATCAATTTCTTGGCAGGTATTACTCCATTAAACTATATAACTCCAAAACAATGAACAGCTTCAGCTGCTCAAATCTACTCTCCAATCGAATCTGCTGGGTCCAAATAACAAACCCAGTAACAAGAGTAAAAGAAATCCAACCTGCCCAAAATCCAGCCAAGTTTGGTGAACAACCCAAATTTCTTTTGTTGTGTGCATCATCATTAGTTTTGACCTTGACGATTCGCGCGCAAATATTACCGAGTAGAGGAAATGAGGACAAAAGACGGTCATGAACATCTTGTTCTACAATAGGCATGTTTGCTATTCTGGGTCCTGGCGGCATTAGTTCAAAGTAATGCAACATGGCTGCCCTGATTTACACTCATTTGGAGCCTTTTAAGGTTTAGCGAGATGCTTTTTGGGTAAAGTATAGATGTGGGCTGCATTTTCATGTCTACAAATGAGCAGCATGCTAAAACAGAAGATAATGGTCTGGCTGATTCTATTATGGTCTGTGTCTTCTCTCATTTGAATAATGGTCTTTCCAGCCATGCTCAGTCCTTCCAGCACTTGACCTGGGAAGGACATGAAATGTGATTTGGCTTTAACACTTCCATTAATATTTGAGTGGCTTTAAGGTTTATTTTTGACTTGCTAATTAGCATGCGGGCGAGAGCCTTTTTTCTTTTAAATTGGGATTTTAAGTGTTGCGTGAGGGGAAAAAAAAAGAAGTCTAATTTAGAAAGAAATTATCCATTGTGCAACCAAAGAAAAACACACTTATTTATCGGTGGTTTGGTGTTTCTCTCACTCTATTGATAACAGACAACAGTGTTTATCCAACTTTTTACAATAAGTCAAAACATTCTTAGTGATCCATTTGCTTTAATCAGGACCAACTTTAAATAATAGTGTAGTACGTCTAAAGATTTATCACAAAGGTATGCTATATAATTTTGCATTGTGCAATATTTTGTCCAATCCTTTGATCTCTACATAAAAGGCATTTCATATCAAAGGGAAAGCATTGAACTAAGACACTTGGGAGCTGAAATTTCACCCAGATGGTTACAACATGTCAAAGTTCAACATGGCATGACCACTCAGTTATCACACGATCAGGAGTGAGCCATCCCTTGGCTAAACTTCTGGGAGAATTATGTGGAAGAAAATGACCCAAAAATGATCAAAATATTGCACAAGAGATTAAAATGAAAACGTGAATGTAAAGGCATTATAATGGTACTTTAATTAAAACCAACAACAACAACATAACTAAACAAATGTTTAAAGAAATAACATTCTTAAAGATTGCCATAAACATTAATTTTGTACTAAAAATTTAATAAAACCAAACTACTAAAATTGTTTGTTCATTTATCCCAATTATTTATATAATTAATAATGACAATGATTTCTTATAAAAATGCATATCAATATGCTGCATATTTTTTAATCAATTATATATTATATATAATATAAATATTATTAATAATAAATCTATAAGTAATGAATAAAACTTAAAATAATTAATCTAATTTTAAAAATGACCCATCGGGCAACCAAATAAAAACTATTTAGTTTGCTTTTCCCCCACGACTGACAGCAGATTATTCTAAAAAAAATGTATTATTGTGAAAAATTGTATTATTGTGCAAATGTATTATAAATAAGTAAGTGTAAAACTTTTAAAAACTGAATTTACTGACTAAAAAAAACAATAAAGAGAACATTCATTCATTCTAATGTTTGATATACCGTACTTATTCAATTGGTCTAAAATATATGTATAAAATTCTGTGATTCTTTTGTATGCCACTAGAGGGGGCGTGAGTACTACTATTACTACATAGGCTCCCTTCACACTTAAAAACTACAGTAAAGGTCAGCATTAGTCCCTGAAGTGGGGGTGGGTGTGCGAGGGAATTCTATCAAACTCGATGGGCCGTGAGAAGCTCCGCATCTTCTTCAACCGCCACCCAGAGGCAACATTTAGGTCGCATTAGCCTGCCTAACCTGCTTGCGGCACTGACATGAACCCACTCAAGCGCCTTTGGACTTCAGTGTCCCCTGGATGCCAGAAAACGCACATACCTACAAGTTATTCTTCTTTTTATTTATTTTTTCAAACTAAAATTAACCATGTTGGTTGTTCCAGTCATCCTTGAGACCGCAGGTGGCTAACTCAAGGCTAGCGGGCCAGCACAACCCTTCAGTCATTTTGTATTGCTCATAAAACCCCAATTACCCCTTGGATTCTGTTCTAAACTTAATTAAAAATATTTGGGGTACCCACACAGAACATATTAGGTAAGGAACAAGAGACGTGATTTCCAAGTGCACATGCTTCACAATAATACACTGTTAGCTTTTTGCTCGTGGATGTCAAAGCTAACTACATGGCAGAATATAAAAGTAATCATCATTCAAACTTGACTTACACCGAACCGAACCAGCTTGGCTTACTCAAATGAAACAAGTGTTTTTTGGTTTTATTGTATAATAATTCAAAGTGTTGAAACTTTTCAACATCATTCATTTGCTTAAAAGTTAAAATTATAGTACATTCATGATGTTAACTTCCTGTTGATTTTGTGATTTCTTAAAAAAAAAAAAAATAATACTGATGTGCCACTTTCTTATAAAGAAGACAAACTGGTTATGTATTTAGCTTTTCTGAAAAGATTTAAGCTTTACATAAAATACTAGGTTTATTTTGCCATTTTCAGCAGTAAAAATGTTTTATTTTGTCTACAGTATTTGATTACTGAGTCATTTTTATTTTACTTTTAATTGCATAATGTCACATGAAAATACCAACAAAAAAATCCGGTGCGCCATGATTGGTCGTTACCTGAGCCTTGAGCACATTTTCAGTCAACAGCGGTGGCATGGCTAGAATTTTTTGATGGGGTGGCCAGGGTGACAACACACAATAGTGAAGAGGGGGCCATGCATGCATGTGTCGTTCGATTAAACATCTCATGAAGTCCTGAAATGAAAGAATTATATTGTTATTATGAATAACTTGTGGCATGTAACAAGGTGCCTTAGAAAATTGCATGCATGTAAAATTGGCAGAATAATCAGATGTGAGAATTTTTGTGAGTGGCCAAAAGGGTGGCCAGCCCTGATCTCCATTTAGCTCCATCCCATTGCCAAATGAAAAAATATGTGTTTTAAAAGGTATTGATTGTACTTGAAACATTTTTGAGTAATCAAATTATAGACCATGAACCGTTTATTGCTGAAAATACCTCGTGTTTGGCACCCCTTATAGGTTTCATTTGGAATGTCATTACTCATCTTTCAGAAAAAAAAAACCATAACGCCTAGTATTGATACTGAATTGCAATTTGTTTTTGAGCATAGCGTTAAACAAACAAATATTAGAATTGGCTGTAAATGTAGGTCAGTGCTTGTGATTATGTTTAGGCGAGCAGAAAAGACCAGGAAAAAAAAAAGTCCTGTTTTACCCAGCTTTGACTAAACTATGCAAATTGGTGTTGTGGACAGAGATTAAAGAGGCCATTGTTGAGGACAAAATGTACTATTATTTTTTTTAAACATTTGGCCATTTGTTTTTTGTTAGGGTTAGACTGTCAGTCAGAGCCATTACATAATACCAAATCATCAGATAGGTTTTCCAAATCCTGTCAGCTTTATGCTTGAGCATTCACTCGCCTTGGCTGTTCCTGAAAAGGCAGAGAAACTGGAGAGAGGAGACGATGCTGCAGATGATGAATCCCCCTCTGGACGTCATCCTTTCCGGCTGAGTGCGTCCAGTGGGCCAGAGCCAGGTCCTGGAATCTAGCTAATGAGACACACACCCCGAGGACTCCGAGCAGCCCATTGGTGGAGCGTCTGGCAGCGACTGAGATGATTGGCTGACCGAGCAGCTGTCGGAGAGAGTTGCAAATCAAGCTCAAAGCTTTTCATCACTGAGAATAGCAACTATTTTACTGCAGAAAATTTTAAGAAGACCATACAGTACAAAAAAAAACACACCACCTCCAAAACATGACATTACAGTATATATATATATATATATATATATATATATATATATATATATATATATATATATATATATATATATATATATATATATATACTCCCAACACTGCATCACTCTACTTTATTTGCCACCAAAGACACCAACGCCGATGACGTTAAGAGTCGAAAGTTCTTTCTCATTCTTCAGAATCTATTTACTGCCACCTAGTGGCTTGGCATGCTTTTAAATTGATAACTGCACTATGCAGAGTCGTGTAGCAGCATTTTTTAAAAATTAAGCTATGTGGAAGGAATTTTCTTTTTACACATGAAGAGGGGAATTATACGGATTAATATACCCAGATACATGTGGACAAGGCCTTAGTTTTCTCCTAATAGCAATGTTTCCTATAAGCAGTAAACCGTAGACTGTATAAACGTATACAGTAAATCTACATAAACTGTCATCTTTATGCCTGTCCTCTGTTTTGTTGTAAAGTTAGCATAATTCTATTGTTGTGTGTGTGTATATATATATATATATATATATATATATATATATATATATATATATATATATATATATATATATATATATATATATATATAAAAAAACATGTTTTGATTAAACCAGGCGTATATTGGTTATAGTAGTTACAGTATTAGTTTTGATTTCTCAGACATTTCTACTTTTGGATGAATACAAAAACAACCTCCTTAAGGCTTCGACTTTCGTTTCCTAGCAGCTCCAAAACATTGTAAGCAAAGTACTGGAAAATAAGAGATTAGTGGGCACTGTTGCTAAGGAGTTTTTTAATCCAACAAGCTAGCTAGCATGTCCCTGTGAATCCTTTATCTCGGACGTCATTCCACAAACGGGTCACAAAAATGACAAAGGGACCAATAACATTTGAAAACAGCAATCATGTGACCCTTTGGCATGCCATCAAACAGATGCAAGAAGGACGTTAAAACACCATGCCAACATGGCTGTGCGCTACGCATACTGTACTGTACAAACATGCTGTTTCCCATTCACCTCCCGGCAGGCAGATCACAAAGTCATCCCCTTATCTGACGACTAATCCTAATGCAATTCATTGTCAGTTCCGGGTCGTGAGCTTTGACCCGTTTCACGAAGCCTGGTTCGTTGCTCGAAGCTTCAATGACACAGAGCTTAAGGAGAACATCTAGTGGCCATTAAATGAAGTGCAACAGAGATGTGTCGAGTTAAATTACTTTCCATTTTGCACAAATTAATCGCAACTTTATTTCTCTAATTTGTAATTTCTATTTACTGTGATTTCCCTGACATCCTGACCCCTCCCTTTGTGATCTTTTGTGTGGTTGAATGAGTAATAACATCTCCTCCGAGAAAAGCTCTTTTCTCCCTCGCTTTGATCCCTTACTTTGCTGCGAAATAAATAATAAAGACATATCTATAGATGTGATTTATTCAGTGAGATATCAATGAGAGCAACATGCTGGCATGAATAAAACAGCATTTGTTACGATGTGCTAAAGTCGCGACCTCTCATCCGGAACGTCCTGCGCATATTTCAAGCATGACTGCTTCGAACTGCAAGTGTGAAGAACTCCTTTGCAATTTCCCAGATTGTCGCGATTATTCAGATGGCCACGAAGACCTCTGCATTGGGCAGGAACCATGAAAACGACCCCCACTGACCTGGCAGCGGAGCAAACAGAAGGCACGTGTTGAAGGCTTCTGACAAGTGATGGAGGTTGTGAGCCTGAGCAACATTGAGCTTTTCCATCTCCGTGGGCTGCTTGGAAGCATGATGGGAGGGGGCCGGGGTTCAGCTGGAGGTCAGGTTATACGATGAGCATTTGATGTCCTAGGCGAGCGTCCTCTGATCAGCTCATGGTGGCAGATGCCTGCGGGGGCTGCAGAAGAGCGAGCGTGGGCAGAGGCTACAACCAACTTGGAGCAGGGGGTCGCAGAGTCAGTGTGCATCATCATGTTATGCCTAAATAATCAAAGTGCCCCAGTTGGTCCAAATGCAAATGGGCCAGGAGTTCAATATTCTGCACCTTGTGAAAAATAATATCTCACTTTGGCTCAGTTACCAGTTATCATGAAAATTGGATGGGCAGAGATGAGAAGATTAAACGTTAAATATTAGGAATCTAAGTTCCTACCCTCACCTAAGGTGACGAGCAGTGGGTTGTGACTGAAAAAAGAGGGGCCGGGATACAAACGGACGCAATCAATTTCCTCTGCAGAGTCTTCGAGCTGCACTTTAGAAATGGGGTGAAAAGCTTGGTCATTCGGGAGGGACTAAGAGTTGAGCTGCCCCTACTCCTGAATGCCTGCGAAGGGTTCAAGACATGTCCCACCTGGAGGAGGCCCTAGGAATGACCCAGGACACGATAAAAAACAAAAAAAAAACAACAACAAAACAATGTCTTTCGGCTGGCCGGGGAATTCTGTAAGAGCAGCTGGACGAAGTGGCTGGGGAGAGGGAAGTCTGGGCTTGGCTGCTAAAGCTGCTGCCCCCTTCCAGAGTCACTTCTTCCAATGTTACGGGGGGAATCTAAAGATCAACAAGGCCAGCTGTGAGACATAGTCTCTCGAGGGCTCTGGGTTATACCCGGGGCTTGTTTCCAGTATGATAAGCCCATAACACCTCACCAGAGTGGTTATACCCAGGGCCCGGTTGCAGTAAGACAACCCCCAGGACACCAGAGTGGTGTCCCGGAGGCCTTCAGACCTGATGCCCGAGTTGAAAATCGCGGCTTGATGAAATAGCAGCAAAAAGCAAACGTCAAATGCTGATGTCACCGCGCAGGATGTTCTCAATGCCTGCGTCTATAAAATCTGCCCAGAAACATTTTAAACAGAATAAAAGGGTAGCCTCGGTGGAGTTCAAACCTCACTGGAAACAAATCAGGCTTATCGCGAGTAATGTGGACCAAATTCTGACACTGGTCATACGGGGATTAAACAGCCCATATTAGGGCATTTGGTACCAATATTCCAGGAGTAACTCCCAAAAGTTACCCTGGGTCACAATCAGCATTGCTAGAGATGGGAAATCAGATTCAGAACATAAGAAACATGCCACTGGTGCTTCTCCACATCCGGTAGGACAGGGGTACGACTCCAGTCCTCCAAAGCCGCTATCCTGCACGTATTCGATGGATCCCTTCTAGAACACACCTGATTCAAATGATCAGGATCAATATCGGGCTTTTGCAGAGCTTGCTGATGCACTGATTATTTGAATCAAGTGCGTTGTAGGAGAGATACATCAAAAACATGGATGGGAGCAGCTCTCCAGAACCGGAATTGCCTCCCCCAGTGGTAAGATGACAAGCTCATTTGACTGAGTAGAAGCTCACGTGGCTAAAGCCAAACTGTGGCAAGATGTTTTAATTTCTGGACCTGGATTTTGCATTTCTGGCCTTCACCAAGTCCTCAAAACATTGAAGACTGTTTGGGCAAACTCCCATGCACCCTTGAGGGCCCTGCCAAGGGACACAAATCCTCCTGAATCTCAGATTCAACTTCCCGACAGACTTTTTTTCCTCTCCAGCACCGGGACAGACTTTACCGGGAAAGTTGAAGAATGTGATTCCTATGAAGTTACACATTCTCTTCTTCAAAAGAGGGACCAAGACTCTGCTCTTCCAAACCAGAAGCACCGTTACTTATGTCTGTGTGATGTTGCAAAGGCGTGACAGCCAGGACAGCCCCACAAAATCCAGTCTTTAGGAACGCAGGATGGATCTCAACCACCATCATGGCCCTGCCACCAAGAAGCTTTTTAACAACCTCAGTGACCTCACCCTCTGCAATCTCGCCCCAGGGATTCAGGACTTCTTCATCGGAAGCTGTGTCAGTAGGAATTGATGAGATCTTTAAAGTATCCTCCCCAGCGATTCAAAAGGTTCCAATCGAGTTCAGCAGCCTATACCCCCACCATACAGTGTTGATCAGTGCTTCTCCTTGAACGGCACTGAAGAAGTGTAGTCAGCCTACATGATAATGGCACTTGACTGTACGTGTGCTCTTTGCCTGTAAGCAGCCGCGCCAAATCAGCTCTCTCCTGCGAGCATGACATCCTAAATAATGCACACGGTGGCATATGGCGTGCCGAGCTGCGTTAACGACAGTATAGATGTACAACAATCGCCGATGCAGATCCATTACTGCCGGTACAGAGGTCAAGAGTTCACGCCCCAGTACTCACATCTGCCCTTGTCGTCATGGCAACCGCACGCTGGCACCTAAAAGAAGAGGGGGACAGGAGCGCAACAACCTTTCTGTGTGTCACTTCTCAATACGCTCACATACAGCGGCCATTTAACACAGGGGTGTTCAAAGCTCGCTATGGGGGGCAGTTACGGTTGCCTGCACATAATTAATTCAAAACATGGCCCTTGTGAAAAATGCAAGGTATCAAAATATTTTTATTTAATTTATAATAAAGATTTTTAGATTAAGAAGATTTAGTGACGAGACACCAAGTGTTTCGTTTTGCTTTTTTGTTGACGAAAATGAAATAAAAAATTGGTCACGACTTTTTCCATTGACTATTTTTAGAATGTAATATTTAATCTTTGTTTTGAAAAATACCAATTTAGTTGAAAACAGCAAGAGATTTTCAACTAGTTTTATACAAATTGTTAGGATTTTTCAAATGCACATGTAATTTTTTGAACAGAATATCCATATTGTAAAAGAAAAAAAAAATCTGTTAAGAACTAGCGTAAGCAGAAAAGAAAAAACGGGCAAATTTGAATTATTTTTCATTCACATAATTTAACATAGAATAAAAAATGTTTGAATCCTAAAAAAAAGAATTAAAAAAAATCCTATTAAAAGTGTATGTTTTGATTTTTAAATTTATTTTTTAAAGTGATAATTACCCATTACATTTCAAAATATAATTTTAAAATGTTTAAGAACATTTAGTAAGTGTTTTTTATTCTAAATTCAAAACATGAAATGAAAATTACTCATGCATCGTTTTAGACAATTAAAAGGCAACAAAAAATGCTACATGATAAACTATGCTTGATTGAAAATATGTTTAAAGTGGGTTACAACATACTAGTTATCTATGCAAATATTAAAATAAATATAGATTAAGATTACGGGATATCCCACTAACAGTGATAACACAGCTCCGATATTTTCAAACCAGTCTTGAGACTGTGACTCTGCTGGGCCTTTGATAGTAAGAAAAAAAAGGCTTTCACAAATAAATAAAATATTTGACTAGCAAGTGACCTTTAAGCTTGTTTTCATGCCATGTGTGTGGTACCTCTAACCCTTTAGCAGGACCTGGTAAGTGTAGATGTTCCATCAATTTTAAATGTGATTCTACTTTTTTATTTTATAGAAACAACCTTTCCCAGCGTCTTAGACATCTCAGAGAAGCAAACATTGGGGCAAATATGACCCCATTACGTTGACCTCCGTTAATGATGCTGTGTGTGCTCCTCCCGCCGACTGTTTATGTGCACACTTCAACAGGATTCAATTAAGGGTGACAAATTCCGTTGAAGTTGCTGCTGATGTCTTTAGATGCAGAAAAAAAACACACCTTTTTTCCCCTCGAAAAGGTCAACGTCGGCTTTCAGTACTGAACTGTGTGCTCATATTCTACTTACAGAATAATTCAAACTGCTTTGTAATAAGCCACTTGTACATTAAAAAATAAAATCTGTCATTTAGGGAGCATTACAGTCATTTAATTCCGACGGGAATGCGGTAATTGTGATGATAATTATAATTATGACCGCAATTAGTGTGCTTATGAATAATGGAACTAATTATTCATCGTATGGAAGATATAGAAGGCCAGGTTAGGGACCGCAGATGTCAGATATATTTAAAACAACAGGAAAGACAGGTCAATTATGTTTTCAGGAACAAGCAGCAGCTCAGGGACAAAATATGAAAGACGTGGGAGGAAATAAAGCTGAAAAATGAGCCGGAACGAGATTCCTCCTGAAATCGAAGGACTGCAGGACCCGGAGGCCGCAGGGCAGCCGGGTCCCCGTGCGCAGTGCATTCACAGTTCAGCAGCATCTCGACCTAAATGCGATGTGACGGGAGAACCTTTACTGATGCAAGCGGCAGTGTAGTATCAGGGAGGGCTGACCGAGCTGTGAACCGCCCAGCGAACACGGAGCAAATTAACATCAGCAGAAATAGCTTCGCCGCGGAGCTCCGTCACGGCCCGCGCAACAGCGTGAGGTGGGGCGGGCTCGCCGGCCAATCGGCACGTTTGACCTCGGACCCCTTGAACGGAAGCTTTGGTTGCCAAGCTCTATCCGTCAGCTGACATCATGTTGTAAACTATACGGGATGGGATTATTTTACCCGAATCGTATTTCAGATTTGCCTCACAGGCAACTCCCACATCAAAGTCAGTACTGTATCGGCATCTGCATTCCTTTTTTATGTCCGTCATGTTATTAAAGACTGATTCCAAACCGTTCCCGATGATGTGCGCATTTATGATGCATTTTGTGTGGTACTGATGGTTTCTACAATTCAGTGCTTCTTAACTACATTTTGAAAAGCCCCACCTCGGAAAGAGAAAATCTTTTGCACCCCCCAAATAACTTGCACAGACTCTATCATCTATAAAAATTCTGTAAATAAACCTAAAACTGTAAAAAAAAAAAAAACAACAATCAAAATCAACTTTCAACAATTGTACCCTATTTACAGTATTAATACAGGTTACATGTTAGTCTAAAACGGAAAAAAAAACATTATTAATTTATTAGTCCAGATTAGACTTTAACTTGACATTTCTATGACTCTACCTATTATAATCAGGTATGGACCGATATTCTGTAGGTGAGATAACTGTGATAATAAATATGACCGTGTAATTGTATCACGTCATTTACATTTTTAGTTTAGAGTACATAATCATTTTACGCTTTGTACATGACATATGACTTACTTTGCAACCAAATGAATGTTGTTCAAACACAGATGTGCAAAGAAATTTGGTTGGTTTTGAGTTATAAATCGAGAAAATGGATGGATGTTGAATACAAGTTAAGAAATGCATGGCATGTTTGGTATAAATGAATGAATGAATATGACAGACGTTGCTCTTATTGCAGGCGGCTCGGTGGCGGGGCTAGCACGCCCGCCTCACAGTTTAGAGTTATGAGCTCAATTCCAGCTCACTTTGGCCTCGCTGTGTGGAGTTTGCATCTTCTCCCCGTGCCCGTGTGGGTTTTCTCCGGGCACTGCCGCTTAATCCCACATTCCAAAAACAAGCAATGCAGTTGTATTTGATACTCTAAATTGACCTTAGGTGTGATTGGGTGTGTGAAAGGTTGTTCGTCTCTGTGCGCCGCGCAATTGGTTGTCAACCAGTTCAGGGTGTCACCCGCCTACTGCTGGAAGCCAGCTGGGGTAGTCACCTGCAAGTCTGCAACCCTAGTGTGGATATGCGAAAATGGATGGACGGATGCTCTTGTTGCAATTTCTTTGCAACATGAGCAGAGCGCATGTCTGGTGACATTTAGGCGACCTCTGGCGACTTTGAATGAATCAAAAGAGTTCTTTATGGTGGAATAGGCACTTAAGGAATGTGAATTTTCCTGCCAACTCAGTCCAGTGATTCCAGAATGTATTTTGGCATTGACATAGTGTAGCTATGGATATGAACACAGCATCACGTTTGGAGTATTTTTAGGCTGTGTAACTGCTGCATTGGTGCTACGGATCATGACGTCACGTCATCACTAGCGGCACCCTGCTGAGCGTGTCATCTGCATACGTGTCATGAGACAATGGGCTTTTTGCCGAGCGCTGCCCTGCTGTTGAACCGGAGTTGGCTCGATGCGCTGTGACCTGGATACTAAAAGAAGGCTCTGCCACGTAATGCCGCTTGTAGCGAGCGCACGCGCGCCAACGATGTGGCGTGTCAGTAGGGATCCATTTCCATGCATCCTCTTAAGTGTTCTGTTCATTTGCAAGTGGATAGTGTGGGGTATTTGGTGGGAAGTAAAGATGTGTCATCACTCCCATTTCAGTTGACAATAAAATTGATTTAGTATCATTTAACCACTTACTACACACACTGTACTAATCTGGTTCGACTTTATGCTAAAAGACAATTCTATATTCAGCAAAACTAAAGCAAGAGTGATGAAAATGTGACACCTCCATGAGGATCAATCCACAACCTTCTACGTCTTACCTTCACAGCACTGACCTTTCAACAGCCGTCATATTGTTTTCTCACCAGCTCTTGTGACCTCGCTCTACCCTCGTCCCTTGGGTGTATAAGGAGGAGCTCAAAATGGGGGCGCGATGGCAAGATGTCTATCAGGCCCAGTGACCCAGAGAGCATGGCCTACCACAGGGTCACAGTCTTTGGCCAGGCAGGCTTCTTCTTCATAAGCATCCTGTTAAGGTGTTCATATATGCCACTCACAAAAGTTGTTCCAGGCAGCGCTGCGGCTTAACAACTGTACTAGGCTTTCTACTGCAATTGTTGGTCCCAACTTTATTCTGAAATCACATTCCATTGCCAATTTAGGGTGGTAAAAAAAACGTAATTACGCTGACATTGGCATATGACCCTTGATGCCCGATTTACCGGTAGCTCGCTTTCTGTTTTAGCTGCATCTAGGATAAATCCGCCACTAGCTCATAACAGTCAAATGCTCCATATAGGTTAGATGTCAATGAATATTAGAACTGTAATGGTCACAGTTGCCGTTCCTACTGATCACATTTGAAAAAAACACAACGCTGACTCATATGTGCTGTTTCAAACTGAAAATTATGGGGTTTAGTCTAAAATATAATGTTTCTGGGGAGAAAGGTAATGTGCTGCTCAACACAGTTTAAAGCAAAAAACATTTTGAACATCAAAAATGAATAAATGTTGGTCATTCATTAAGTGGTAAGGTTTTCTTCCGTGCTAATTCTTTTCAAAATCTTTATTTTTATCCAAATTCTGGATATTTGATATGAATTTTTGGGAGGATATCCGAATGCCCAAAATACTAATTGAAATATCGCGTTTGTTTTGCGAAGCACCGCTAAGTTTGGTGCGTAAAGAAGTTTACGTCAATTTAAAGTAGCTATTGTAAACTTGTGTTGGTGGATGGATAATGGTGAGTGCTGACCCAAGATTTAAGATTCAAATCCCAGTTAAGAACAGCTATACTGCTAACCCAATTTCTTGCTAGCTTTACTTCATCAATATGAGTCACTATCTTAACCCGACATGCTGGGTCAAATCCACAACCCGAGTCGTTTTTGGGGTCACCACTGGGTTAGCCATTTCAGCTACTTTGGGAAAATCGGCTCCAGTCATTTTAAAAGCGAAGCACAATTTAGTTTGCACTTTAAATTCCACCCAAAGAACTGGGATCCCAAACTTTTCCTAAGTTTCGTGAGGAACATACCGACATTCAAATTCCTCACAGCTTCGCAGCCAGTTTGACACCTCGATGAAGGAGTCTCGAGGTGCCTCTCCTTCATTGCCAGTGCACAATCTCACTCTAGAAGGCCCTGGTAGCGATGCCGAGGGAGGTCGCCGTGCGGTCACCGTCCGGAGCATGAGTCGCGTTGTGACTTCAAGCTGCTGAGCTTGCCATAGTGCATTAGCGCACAGGCGAGGAGAGGAGAGAGAGCAGCGAGTTGGAGGAGCGAGCGGGAACAAGAGAAAGGGATGTTCAAAATGTCGAGAGATGAGGGAGGGATTTAGCGCACTTACACAACATAAGCGGAGTCCGGGATCTCCCTGAGGGCACATGGTCCTGGGCAAGGTTGCTCATAAAATATAAAAACACATCCTGGGCCGCATGCTCACTCTGCTTTTATCTCATTTCAGAACTCCTGGCTTTGGAGTTCACCCAACTCGTCAGCAGAGGGCAGCAGAGTCATAAAATCGCCCATATGCCGATCCTATGGAAACCCAATTCGAGGTGATTACATTGCTAATTGCTTTAAGTGGATTGGTACCAAGTCGTGCAACTAGCAGAACTTCTCAATTTTAGCCGTCAGCATAAAGAGACTTCAGGACAGTACAGAACAACTCTGTTGTTATATATACTCGCACGACTCCAAAAAAAAACTTAAGATAACGAAAAAAAAGGCCCAAGTTACTGATGCATTGTCAGTGGTTACTCAAAAGTTTTCAGTGTTGGGAGACTAGCTAGCCCAAAAAAACTCTGTGGTTATACAAAATACTCACACTACACCTTCAGTAGTTCAAATACCACACGTTAAAAAATGACGGATAATAACAAAAGAAAAAACTCGTGATAAAAAAAAAAAAACGAGTTACTGACAAATACAGTGGCTTACGCACACATTTTCAGAATGGCTAGCCATAAACCCGGAAACAATCTGTTGTTATACTGTATATATACTCACACGTAGTCCTTCAGTAAGTCGGGTGCAAAAAGAGGGATGGATAATTACATTAAAAAAAACTTAAAATGAAAAAAAAAAAAAGCTTGTTATGGCACACGTTCTCAGTGTTGAGGATATTCACTAACCCGAGTGCTAACTTCATGATAAACACAACTAGAGGTGCCTTCAAATACATTCAGAAATTTTAAAATCAGAGAGAAATTATTTAATTTACAGTATTTACTTCATGGTCTTCCGCTACCCACTGCCCATTTTTTTTCCTGACAACCATCGAAAAAGGAGAGTACCGGCACTTATTTTTTTTCCCCACTTAAATTACTAAGTGCACTGAGGACGTTTTGGACGTCTGTAGTCTGTTGACTGACGGTTTTATTATTCTGACTGGAGTATTCGACGAACAACAAAAACGAACAATTGCTTGTCGAGGTAAATGGCAACAAAAGAGTGAACTGAATAGAATTAAGTGCAGTGGATATTTCGAGAGCCTTTTGGCAATAATTGATCACAGGCTCAGATGTGATTATGTTTTAGTACATTATTTTTCATTCTTCTGAGAATGAAACGCCTCAAACTATTAATGTGTAATAGTAATGGGATTCTTATTTCATTGTTGCAAATCTGCAACGCCTGGCTGGAGGAGGGTTAAAGCTAACTATGCTGCTTTTATTATGTTAAAACGGCAGCGTTCGCCAGCTATATTAAAAATTTGAAAGGGAACAAAACTAGTATCTAACAGTTAGCTCCTCGTGAAAACGAGGTGGCAAACACCACAAATGTGTGCCGAAGTAAAAACGTTATTAAAGGCGCTTTGTGCTTCTACTACCACTCCATATTGTTAAACAGGTATTTCTGCCTAGACTTGGAAACGACAACCTATCAGTGATGAGCAAACAGTTGTGTTGCATCACCGGTTAAAATGAGATTGTCCTAAATGCCAAGGAGAATATGAGCTCATTTTCATTCTGGCCCTGAGCAG
Source organism: Hippichthys cyanospilos (assembly GCF_059441005.1). NCBI lineage: Eukaryota > Metazoa > Chordata > Actinopteri > Syngnathiformes > Syngnathidae > Hippichthys > Hippichthys cyanospilos. The sequence goes on from NC_142369.1 coordinate 9,200,988, forward strand.
TTTTGGACAGCTCACATCACTAATCTGCAACGCCTGGTGGAATTTCTGGAGCTAATGCGCAACACACATGCACGCAAATACAAGCGGACTGAGGATTTACTCAGGATGTTCAAATGGGTGAAGCTCTGGCAATGTTGGAGATTGACACACTGAAGGACATCCTGTCCTTAAACCAGGCTCTGAATAGGAAGGGGAATAGGTAAAGACATAAACGTAAAAGTATACAACAGCTGTGATCACAGGTACGAATGATGGCAAGCATCCAAAAATGATCATATGCAATAAGCAGAGGTGAGAGTATGACGAGTCATTAAGTCTCAAGAATTTACCTTTAACTTTCAAGTCAGGTCCCGTTTCAAATATGGCAACAAGTCAGGTCAAAACCTCAGTCAGTGCCAGATTAACAAATTATTCGTGATCACTAAAGCAGCCATGATTAAAGAGTTACTTTTTAAAATTGTGTTAAATGAATATTTAATATCTTACACTTGATTTTTTTTAGGGAGGTTAGAAAACAAAAGATCAAACACACCTTGAATTTGACACTGATTGACTCTCATTGCATTGGCCTAAAAGGCTCCTTTTGTTTGCTTACCACATAAATGCAAAGCATCCAGCAGCAACTGCAGTCACAGCTAATGATAGCAAAAAAGACGCTAATGTAGTGAGCTGTTGCAAAACTTTCTTCCAAACTAAACTTGAGACTCTCCCCACATTTGAGGAAGTTCACAGCGGGCAGTATGGACTCTGTTTTACTTTAATGTCCAGTTGTTTGTGGAGATTTTAACAAAGAAAACAAAAAACATTTACCTTTTGATGGTTGAATTTACAGTAAAGGTTGCAGCCAGGATTTGGGACTACAATAGTTTCAAATAGAAACAGAAACACAAGGTAAATACTTACAACTGCATTTTTTAAAGAAAATAAAATGACTGAAACCACATTTTTATTGTATGTAAGTCGTTTGATCTGCCACAGTAACACAAATCGTATATCGGAATTGGGTGTGATTAGGGGTTTTCTACAATTTCTTTGTTTAGGTGAGATCAAAATAGATCAATTGGAAATCTTTTTTTTTAATCTCAACAGAACTTAACAGAAAGTGTTTTTTTTTTTTTTTAATGGTTCTCAACCAGTCTCTTGAATACCAAGTCAAAGTCAAGTAGAGTCCTTCATAAATTATAGCAGTTAAGCCCCTTGTCCGGGCAACCAAAGTCTGACTTAAATCACGTGACTCAAGGCCTCTGCTTACTAGACATCATCCAAACATTCCAAATCGAAAAGGACCCAGACAAATAAACAACAGTAGTCAAGAACGATTTTACTCAAGTCAAAATGGCTTCCATTAGTTTGCCAATGCTTGAAACTCCCAAATCCAATACAAACTGCCTTTTGTATGCTATAGGGAACGCGATTGCAGCAGCTTTTCTCACAAAAGGTCCTCATTGACATTTTCAGGCTATGTGCGCATTTGCTGCTCAAATCAAGGTAGAAAAAATGTGCTCGTCCAAAACAGTCCAGCAGGTGTGAGGTCTGAACTTCGACGTGTTTCGATGGGCGCTTCTGAATCGCAGCCAGTTTAAAACATTACTAAATCAACTCCCAAGCTTTCATAAATAGCAGTCTTGCAACCTTTGTGTGCGGAACTTTTACTCGACTGACCCAGGCAACGAATGGCGAGATTTCTGGTTATGTCTCGCAAAAATCCGACATGCTTTTGAAGCACTTTACCAAGGCGGTCCAAGGATCTCTTCAAATCGTCATCTGGCATGGCAGGAGGTGCTGCTGCACACATCATTGGTCCCTCCTCTTGCGCCACAGTTACATCGGTATCCCAAACGCATACACATGATTCCCGCAGTGCAGCCCACCCGACCCCCTTGAGTCCAGTGCCTCAGTACATTTTCTGCCTGCTGGGCAGCACGGCCTCCTTGAGGAAGGAGAACACCAGGAGGATGCCAGAGCGCTTCCCTCGCTTGCCCTTGGTGAAATAATTGGACACCACATCATCTAAAGAAAAAAAGACGGATAGCAACAAATTAATTGAATATTCATAGTGTCCCGTCGCTTGTTGTTGCTCTGGAATGTTCACTTTATCATTCGTGACTTGTTCTGGGTCCTTAAGAGTCAAAAATGAAAATTGGGTCATTCATATTTTCTGATTCTAACTTCATTCCGTTTAAAATAATAACACATGGGGTGCGGGTGTGTGTTTGTAATGAAGGCATCGTCAACTAATTCTTTTGTTTCATACACCAACTAGAATTTGAATCTTTTGGCTGCAGGAAAACAAAACTCTAAACTTTAAAGAGGGATTTTTGGAGATATTGACCCGTATTTATCATTTAAGCAAAACACGCGGACCCTTTCGCCAGAGACGCTCACACTTTTATCTGGTCCTTTTGCCAATGCCACCAAGTTACTTACCGCCTTGCTGCACAGTGGATGGAAGCACATTTTCGCCCGCTGACAGTGACACAAAAAAGGCAAAGGGGATCACCCAGAGGCAGATCGTGAAATACGCCAGCACCTGAACAAATAAACGGAACAAATAACTGAGTAAATATTTGCTATTTAGACTCTAACAACCAAGGCACAAAAACATGTTGAAAAAAAATACAAAAATGTTTTCTTCTTCCTATTTTTTAAATCAGTGGTACCCAACCCCTGGTTTGCGGACCGGTACCGGTCTGTGGATCAACTGGTACCGGGCAGTGTGGGCTGCACCCAAAAAAATGTTTTGGAGATGATTTAGTTCACAGGTGTCAAACTCAAGGCCCGATCCGGCCCGCCACATCATTTCACGCGGCCCGCGAAACGCCCATTCCAATTCAAGTTTCCGGTCCAAAAATCACATTTGTAAGTCAATTTGAAATTGTTTGGGGGAAAAAGCAAGCACTTTTTGCCCTCACACTCTTTCTGATTTCAAAACTAGTTGGAAGTGTGACAAATACACCCAAAATGCCCCCCATGATCACTAATTGAAGAAAAATGAATAAATTAATTAATTTCAGAATTTTTTCTTGTAAACAAAGGACAGACAACCTTCCGAATTTCCACTTTATATACACAATATCTTAGAAAATACCAGAATTCAACTCTAAAATTAAGGATGTGTCCTATACACAGGTGCGTCCTGTATTTGGGTTATTATGGTAATATTGGTTTCTTGTAGGATTTTTTTGCCACCCCTAAAAAAGCAAATTCCACAAATTTGTTTCTATAACTTTGGATTACAAACCATCAATTTGGTCTGTATATATCTAATGACAAAATGAGGCTTTTAAGATCTATTTGGTTGCAACGTTACAATGGCCGAGAGGGAAGCCGTAACTACAAAGCAGCCGGTGACGAAAATGAGTCTGACACCCCTGCCCTACTGCATGTATGGAATCTGATGGGAGTCGAAGTTACCTCTGAGAAAGGATAATACTCCTGTGCAAAAAACTGGAAAGCCATGTAGTGGTTGACCACGACCAACACTGCAGTGGGAGAGAGAACGATTTACACATGGAAACCATCACATGGCAGCAGGCAAGATGAGGGCTGACGACGCGGACCACAGGAGAGGATGAAGTTGGGCGAGCTCAGTAGGATGTAAGGGAAGGTCTGAAGCAGGCCAAAGTAGACCAGGTTAGTGAAGAGTCCCACCGCCATCATTAATGTTGGGAAGCCTTCAAAAATGTAAAGCCCTGCCAGCACGCCTGTCGAAAACTGAAAAAAGGAACAGATGAGACGCCGGGCCACATGCGTTCAAGTATGTCTAGTGACTGGCTTACCAGGATCATGTACTTTATTATTCGACTGGTAGCAACTGTGTACTCTTCTATTAGTTCGGCCAAGTAGTATAGACCAGCAGCTGAAATTAAGTGGAGAAAAAAAATGCCACAGTTAACAGTCATTAGAGTTAGAATATATATATATATATATATATATATATATATATATATATATATATATATATATATATATATATATATATATGTGTGTGTGTGTGTGTGTGTGTGTGGTAAAGGAGGCAGATTACACATGATTGGAGACTATATTCATTTTCACTAAAAGTAAAATATTTGGATCAAAATTTACCTAAAAAAAATACAAACAAAAAATATATTTTAGACAACATACGCCTTTAATGAAAAATTCTAACATAAAGTTCAAGGCGCTCTCAAGGTCATCAGCATGTCTTAAATTTTTTTATGAAAATGTTGACAAGTAAATAACTCTTGATAGTTTTCTGTATAAAATCAAACTATCCAAAATTTCAAAATAAAATCTATAAATTTAACTTTTTTATTTTGAACAAAAACAAATGGTGCTGAGTAATCCCATAAACAGCACATCCATGACTTAAACAAATAGCTCCCTCAAATCGACACAGTTTTAAAGCATTACCAATACATATTATTTTTAGCTATTAATTGTCAACAGATGTTTAAAACAGGCTGATGCCAGTATTTGTCTAAATTCTAAATATCAGTGCCACTCAGGCTCTCACGTAAGAGAGTTGCACAACTGCACCACAGTAGGGGCAAGGCTGTATTGGAAATAGGCGGAGGTTTTCTGTCAAAGAGCTGTGAAAGGAATAGATCGGATTTCTGAGAAAAATGCAGTACATAAAGCTAACAAGTGATGTTAAAATCATTTTATTATAGCTTCCATTTCAACACTGAGTGCTTACAGAATGCTTTTATTCTATTTTTAAATGCAGAGGGTTGCAAAAAGGATTATTTGGGAGAGCTAATACATTGACGAATTACTTCATGCAAAAATTGTCCGAATCTTAGCCTTTGCACTTTTTTAAATACTTTATAACATAGACTAAAGATTATATATCTCCCCCACAAAAAGGGTGATTTCTGATAAAAGGTTATCACTGTTGTGCAGTTTAAAAAAACAAATAGCGGAAAAAGTGTTCTCAAGCAGTCAAATGTAGCTCATTTTGATGTAAGCGTTAACAGTCTAAATATAAATGTAATAAACTCATTATACGTAATCGACTGGTTAAATGGCCATCGGAACTTTGCTCAGTCAAATGTCAAAAACATTCTAAATCTTCCTCAGGGCATCCCCATTGCAAATTTGTTCAAAATAAAATTCCCACGTTCGTACATTTGACCTCTTGCTTTTAAATCTTATGACTGATTCAAACCATTCGGACTCCAAACAGGTCAGCACAATTAGGACGTTTACAAAACCATTTATCGTCTCACCAAATTTAATTACAATCAATTATTCTACAAAATGAGTTGCGTCTAGTTACTATTACGACATTGTGCTTCCTGTGTTGGATCTGTTTGAAGCTAAATTATTAAAACCATTCATATTAGCAGCGCACACACCCGTAATGTAAACTATGTCTTTAACATGCTCAAACTTCGCTTTGTAAACACGGCTAACGTTAGCATCAGTTTGCTAGCTCGGGCTGTATTAGCGCTTTCGAGCACGTACCAATCGCTAGAGTGACGAAGGACACCTGGATCAACAGCGACAGCCAGCTCAGCAAATAAATAAACCACATTATTCCGCATGAGAAAGGACACGTATAAAAAAAGAAGGAAGAGGGAAAAGACAATCCAGTTAGCTGCTAAGTTAGCAATGCTAACATATACCGCAGTTCCGGTCAAAGGTTCTCTCTATCTCTCATGAGCGCAGGCTAAAGAGAACGTTGGAGGAGGGCCCGCGGAGTCTTTTCTTTTGCCTGCAGCGCCACCTTCCGCTGGAGGACAACAGCGGTCTTACGTGGCATGTACAATCAATGCTTATGCACTACGAACCGATAACATTTGCTTACATAATCTCGAGTTTTGTCATTTTTGTTAAATTTTCATTATTATTATTGTCATTATCTATCTACCTATCTATCTATCTATCTATCTATCTATCTATCTATCTATCTATCTATCTATCTATCTATCTATCTATCTATCTATCTATCTATCTATCTATCTATCTATCTATCTATCTATCTATCTATCTATGTAGTTTTCACATTTTGCTCAGTTGTTATATATAATCTATGTTGGAAGTAATCAATCAAACTTTTTAACTGTGGCTTAAAAAAAATCATGTTCTCTTCAACAGCAATTATTTTCTTTGTTGAAATGATTAGCAAAAGAGTACATTAATTGGTTTCAGCCCCAACAAAGAATACCAACAGAATTTTATGTAACATTTTTTAGTACCAACATTTTTTTTTTATGTAACATGTTTTTAATGAAAATATCAGAACTCAACATTATTGGGCTTTGGAAGATAATGAACATAACGGGAAAAAAAACGAAATAGTAATTGCAACATGAGTTCATGCTTCAATGCATATTGACATAGTGCTGCTCCTTCTGGTGTGCACAGTTTGACCACCAGGAGGCAGTACAATATTTACATGGTAAAGGTTGTTAAACAATATATGCTTGTGAGTATAAATTAAACTTTTCACATGTATTGCTGCACCATGTGTTTTCAAATATTAGAAGAAGGTGTGCCTCCTCTCGTCTAAAAATCATTGCATTATTACATCAATCACTACATGTTTTTGGTCATCAGCAGTTACATTCGCCACCAAAGTAATTGGACGTTTACTGAACAAAGCCACCACAGTGACAGCATGATTATCTTTTGTGAAATGACTCAAAACACAGTGTTGCAAACTATTATAAGCAGCAGTTATGGAAGAAAGGTTGCCACAGCCGCCTGAAAACGAAGAGTATTGATTAATGAAATCATGTTGCTGTTTCTGACATGCTTACTACGTTTGTAGGTAGGAGTTATTCAACTGCAAAATGATTTTTGGAGTTGCGTAAACATGGTTTATAGAAAAAAAAAACGGAAAAAATATTGACTAACTTAGAATTATAGTATAATTCACAGATTCACAAAATTACAATATCAGAGGGTAGATCATTAATCTGTGAAGCCTCTTTTAGTTGCATTTTCATTCGGTAGGGTGCATTTATCTTTAGTAAATTAAAATATGTGCCTAGAGTCATAATTAGGCTTGGCTGGCATTGATAGAGCAAAAAAGCTTACCTATAAAAAGGTGAATTCAATTTAAGTTTTTAACATGACAGATTTTAAAAAGCCCACATTAAAGCGCTTTACACAGGACATTCTGAACATAAATTGAACAAAAGTGGAACTTTTATGTCAATGTTTGCTTGCCAACAATTTAAAATGCTTTTTTAAAATTAAAAATCGTTTGATGCGCTTGTTTAGAGGTCTCATGCTATGTTTTTAATGTCAGTTTGTTGAATAAGAGTGTTCAGAGCAGTATGTGAGTGCAGCTGTGTACTATATTAGAGTTTTTCTTTGACAAAATGTAACTAGCTATGGTAAAAATAACTTTTAACGAGTATTTTGATTTATCCATCATTTTCTGCATGCCTTATGCTAGCAGGTAGTACATGACTCAGAGGAAGTGACATCAAGCTAATACAATATCCTCTTTTGATTTTCAGCTGTATTGGATTGTGTCATTTAATCCAATTGATTTTTTTTTTCCGAGAATGCATATTATTGTCAAATTTTGCTACCAAAATATGTTTGTTCTTGACCAGTTAACAGAGCAAACTTGTACATTTAAGAAAAACAATTTAATGTTAGCATACATTTGCAATTATGTTACTCTAAGCCAGTGCTTCTCAATTATATTTTGCAAAGCTCCCCCTAGGAAAGAGAAACGTTTTTGTTCCACACCCATTCACTGCGCTGACTATAATTATGATAATTATCTATAAAAACTTGTATGAGTATACCTTAAACTGTATCCTTTTTAATATTAACCAAAGAAAAAAAGCAATATAAACAAACTTGCAATATGTTAGCTACTTTCAGGTTATGTTACAGGTTAGTCTAAATCAGAAAAAAATAACCAAGTTCAACAAAGCACCTGAAAAAAAAAGATGTCAATACTACTTATTTTATTGCAAATAGAGAAACTTAATTTCGTAAAGGAATTATTCAGCAACATTTTGAAATATATGACAGTACACATTAAACAACTTGTATAAATGTAGCAATGATGGCTAAGCCACATCAAATTGTAACCTTTTTTTTCTTAACAGCATGTATAAAAATGTATTAAAAAAAAAAGTTTAACGCTTAAATAGTCTTCCAACTCTGGAATAACCCACATATCCAAATTATTTGAAGGTTTTACTTCACTCAAAACGTGTACAATTTTGACTCTCGTGCGATTTGAGCTGCCATCTACCAGCAGAAGCGTTTCATCCTTCCCGGTGATGTCAGCATCCATGAATCAATTCTCTCTTCTGCGTGCGTCACACAAACACACACACGCACACACGCACACACACGCAAACACACACACACACACACACACACACACACACACACACACACACACACACACACACACACACTATATGCACAGACCCGACAGCACAGCAGCGCCATGACTCATTATTTCATTCCAAAAGCTGACACGTAGGTGGCGGAAAACAATAAAAAATGAATGCTAGAGAGTGGCAAGGCCGGGCTTCTCATAGATAGCGCTAAATAAAGTTAATACGTAATGTGAAATGGTGTGAAGATGCCAAAATGGCGCCTGAGTCAAAGGTGAGAGAACGGCCTTTATACGATGGCAGAACGGCAAAGCAGGATTTATTTATGCGCGCCTCAGCACACGTATACGGCATCTGTGTGGAAGTGTGAAAACAAAAGGCGACCTGCTGCATCTCTAAATACTTCCAGGATGAATTGTGTCAATCACATTCGGGGCCGCTTACCTCGGGTGAGAGCTTAAATGCGTCCTATGCCGGGCCGAGCTTTAACAGGCCGACACCTCGGGTGAGAAGAATGCTGTTTTTTTAATGGCGCCGTCTTTTAAGTCGCACTTGGATCTGCTTTAAAGGAGGATAGCGATAGTGGACATTAGCCACGTCCCGATGCCTTTCGCGTCCTACATGCAACAAGTTCCCTCTGAATGCAGCATGAATTTGCTTTAGGAAGCTTTAATGGGACACTTGCCACTAGGGCTGAACACCTAAATTCAAATAGGGTGGCAAATGAGAATTAGTTTAAAAATCGATTAAAAAAACAAGCTTTAATGTCCCACACTTTAAGCAAAAAATACATTATTTCAAATGGATAAGGCAATAGCAGTGAACTAAAATTCAGATACTGGTTTGGTTCATTGCATGTCAGAAAAAAAAGCAAAAATGATTTTTTCGTCCAGGTCAAAGCAAATGCTTCTTCAATGGAAGTATGTGCTTTTGAGAGGTTGAAATTCCAAGGATTTGGATATTAAACAAGCGATTAATCGATTAGCAAAAAGGGCTATCGATTAATTAGGTGATCAATCAGTTGTCGATTAATCGTTAAAGTATTACTTTGTAGTAGAATGCAATTTCCAAATTGCAAAGACTTCAATTTGGAATTAAAAAATGGCCTAACTTTGCTTTCTTGTTAGTTTAATGTTTTTATATAAATCATGTTTTTTTTTAGGGTCTAGATAAATAAATCAACTTAAATTATAATTGAAAAAAAATTAAGCCACAGGACTTTTTTTGCATTATCGTTATCTAAAATTTTTGATTTACTGATTTTGGTTTATGTCACACTTCTGTGGTAGGTAGAATTTTGGATTTTTTTAAATGTCGAAACCATTCAGCTGTACCTGTTTTTATTTTAGTCAAGATTAAAAACAGAAATGTTGCAAAAGTATTCACACTCTTTACTCACACTGAAGTACATATATTTATGTGCAAATGATTTGGATTAAATTGGCACAAGAAAAAAATATTTGTCAAAACTAGCAACGGCAACTGAATACACCTTACCTATTTGTGCCTTTTTGTTTTCAAATTAGACGTTTTAAACAAGACGTCTGGTGCAAAAAGACAACACCTAAACAATATGCAGAGTGAAATTTAAAGTCAAATTTACACTTGGAAGAAAGTGTAATCATCAGATTAAAATAAATCCAAGGGTAAATTCTACTCTTTTTACATTGGGTTCAAATATAGCCTTCTTAGAGTAAACCGTTCATAGTTACAAATTACTTGCACTGCGTTACTTCTTTGCCTTCAAAATTGAAGCCAATTTGAGAAAAATGTGGACCAAAACAAACATAAACGCCTTTACAAGCACTGAAGCGGGACACCTCACACCGGCCACAAATACGAAGCCACAAAAGGAGAAAACTGTGCAGGGCGCACAAAAAGGTTTCCCGTTGAAGGCGTGGCACCATCACGCCGCCATGAATGGCCGCTGTTTTCCAAACAGCGAAAACAGACAAATAGCAACGCACACAAGAGCCATTCAGCTCAGGGGAAGGCGGGGTCTCCGACAATGACCTGAGAGGAAAGGGCCCGAAATGCGAGGGAGAACCCTTTCACAGGTAGGGACCCCTGCGAGGAACCCTATTGTGCGCATTTGGGCCAAATGGAAGACGGCGAGCGCAAAGGCCACAATTGACACGCAAAGGTGTCAGGCAAAGACAGGTTGGCCATTCTCTTCAGCCGCACTGATGACCACTAATTACAGGGAAGAGGCGGACGTTTAGAAAGGGAGCGCCTTCATTAGAGCAGCAGCTGGGCCCCGTGACGCTCTGATCTGGCTACAAGTGTGCCGCTTTTGTCCCGCGTGTGTGAACACCGCGGACAAACGCTTCAGATGTGATGCGAAAGCAGTGGTGGACCGTCATATTGGATTTGTCCAATCGCGGTTCAGCTTCTATGCGTTACTGTGTCGATTTAAACCGCTCAGGACATTCAGAATCAAGGCAACGGTACCAGTTGGAAGTTTGGATATAGATATTCATGATTTAAACTCTTCCGAAATTGCGGATTCATAAGTAAATCATCAAGATTGTGAAGAAATTATTGAATATTTAAGTTTGATTTATTTTAAAATGTTGGTCAAAGCAGAATTTGTTTTATAATTCAAAATCTTCATGTCGTCTTATTCCCCCCAGATGACTTTGCACATCTTGGGATTTTCTGAGTCAGCTTTATGACATGGATTTAGCTGTATGAACTGGAAAGACTTAAGAGTTAAGAGCTGTGCATTTTAAAGAGTTACTATCTTGAATTTATTAACCTCTGAATATGTTTGAAAGTGCAGGAGTTTCCAAACTTTTGTGTGGTATCATACGTTATATCAGATTTTAAAAATGTTTCCTTGTTAGGGAAACAAATCATTTTAAAAGTCTTTTAAAAAATACTCAAATTGTAGTCTTTACACAAGTAAATTATCTAAAGAAGAATTGCTTCCTTCGTTTTTGTAATAATCAATAAACAAAAATATGACGAAAAAAAGAAGAAAAAAACACGAAGCGAGGAGTGAATAAAGAAACATTTGTATCTTACTAGGAGACCTAATAATAAAGAAACCTATTAACTCCAAAGAAAAAATCTTTAAGAGAATCTTTAAGAGAAGGTTTGATGATTTAAGTTCACTTCAAAGCAAATGTCTAAAACATAAAACTTCTACTGGTAATGTGTCAAAAGGTGGCCATTAAAGAGTACAAGTCTTTTGCTTGGTAAGTCAGAGAAAAATTTGTCACAGCCAAATTAACAACAAGCCCTTTTGGTGTTCATTACAAATATTGATTTAACGAACCTGTTTTGCAAATAGCTAAAGAGTGCAAGAACATTATGACTTCCTAAGAATATTACACACAATTATACATATATTACATATTACACTTGATTTAAATATTTACATACTTACCACAGTTTTTTTCTTAATTCATTCAATCCCAGTACTGTAGTAGTAGTAGTATTAGTAGTAGTAGTATATTGTAGTATATATATATATATATATACTACTACAATATACTACTACTACTAATGTGTGTGTGTGTGTGTGTGTGTGTGTGTGTGTGTGTCTGCCTAGTTATTTATTTATTTATTTATTTATTTGTATGAAAGACTATTTTGAGACATCCATGAACGCTTTGCGCTGGCTCGTGGGTACTTGGTTGGAAAAAAGGTTGAGAACTATTGATGTTCAGTGCATGGAACAGTTTAGGGCTGTTATATTGCCGTTTTGGATAAAAATTCACACACCGCCACTGTGCAGCGAGCGAAAACAGACAGGAGACCCTCTTTCTCCTGTCTCTCAGCATCATCTCCTCCTCCTCCTCCTCCACCTAGCGTTTGACTGCGGGCACCCCGAGGTCAGCTCACGATGGCGTCCGGTGGCACGCCCTGTCACGCCCGCTCGTGCAAAGGTGAAAACGTATGACAAAACACTAGGTGCCACACCATCACACCTGGGAAGCTAAGACGTCCGCCGACCTACATCCGTCTCCGCGCACTCACGCACACCCAGAACAGACCAAAATGTGGAAGTCAAATCTCGTTTTGCCCCAAGTCAGCAGACTCCAGAATACAATAACAAAAATGCTCCTCATGCATCAAAAAATGAAGTTTGAGATATTCATATATTCTAATTCTACATTTAACATGACATACAATACACAGAGGTATCTCAAAGAATAAAACTTCTCCCTTTGAGCAAAGCACAAAGCGCTTTTAAGCAGGTACGTCTTGAAAAGTTCCAAGATACTGACCTGAAGCTTTCATCCTGCAAATAAATCTTCCTTCATATCACTTGGTTTGACTACGCACAAACGCATAAATGGGTCCTTAAGGGCCTATACTGTATATTGGTATTTTAAACTTTCCATGCATAGAAATGACGGAATCTTTCCTTTGCTGGATTGGAAATTAAATTCCTTGTGATACTGAGTTAAAATCAAAATGAGAATTTACCACTAGAGGAGGAGTCTACCTTAAACTTGATTTTACAACCTCTTATGAAATGTGGTAAAATCTCCGTTATCTCAGAATCTGTTCTCGACCATAGCTCAAGCTCTGACAACAAATTCAATACATTCAAGGTTCTCGTTATTTGATTCGTAGCACAGTTGCCATTATATCTTGCAGCTATTTAGTCTACACTCAAGAATTTTCTGAATGTGCCGCTGACTGGTTTACTCAAGCAGATCATATATTAATCATGGGTGACATCAATATTCATAGGAATTCCCTGTTGGAAGCTCTTAGCACGGCGTTTCAGACAATATTTGATACTTTTGGTTTCACACAGCTAATACACACACCCGTCTATAATAATGTTGGTGTAAACTCCAGATTTGGTACTACCCTTGAATATAATGGTACTTCCGTATACCATTGTTATATTTGGCCTACTTCATAAAATGTGAAGTCTTAACGTCATAATTTCATTTTTCAACTATCGCCACACTGTCCTCAATTATTGTTAAACCTTAAAACCCATGCTAGAGATTTACGCCTTGTTTTACAAGCAAAAATCCGAGCACTGATAATATCATGTAGGGAGCTTGAGTACAAATTGTATGCGACTAAACTTGGGGTCTTCAATCAGACGCGGTTTGATAGTGGGCTGAAATGCACACAAGCTCTTATTGTAGCTACAACTAATTATTTGTTCAGACTAATCTGCCTTATTAAAGTAACCCGAAATGCTTATTTGATATTGTAGCAATGCTAACAAAACAAGAGCCTAGATCCCAACAGCTCTTCGTAATCGGCTAATGATTTCGTACTCAAATGTTTGCTTGATCACCTGACCTCCAGCCATTGAGAATTTAAGCTTTTTCTGTCCAGTTTCAGGGCAGATGGCCCTTTTGAGACAGCCCTTTGTATAAGTGACTAATAGGCTTTGACTAGCAGCGGATGTTTATTTAGTATAATTTTAATCAACCTCAGCATACAGTATAAAAGACGAGATCAATTCGAAATGTGTCTCATATCAGAGGCTCAGCATTTTCTTGCTTTAGAGCTTATCACTTAGCGAGGATGGGCTGTGTAATCCTTGACTGGGACCTCTGAGTAAGACAATGTCACCTGCCAAGTCCCGCACAGATCAGTACTTAGTCTTCCATGTATTTACAGGTAATGTAAGGAAATTGGCAAAAAAACAAAACAAAAACAACCTCTTTAGTATTCGGTTTGCTGAAAAGTGACCGTTTTGGACATGTGATAATTCCAAGAGACAGTACTAATGTACTGAATCATCCCCAGGAAAATTGAAGCACAAATATTTAAGATATGCCCTACAACAAAGGTATTATACTTTAGAATCCCGGTTCTCAAATGGAGAAGCACTTACTGGTGGGGGTAGGTGAAGGCACTTTAGGGGAAACAAAAGATTTCAACAGGGTTTTTGCAGGCATCAGTAAATCTCATTAATTGGCATTCAATACGTGACAGGAACAGTACATGTTTCTTTTCAAATTAAGAGGAAATGAATGGGAACTTGGAGCAAATTATTGCTGTTGAGCTATAGTGACTCGTTTGCAAAACATTATACGACTTTATTTTGTTATGTTTTATACCGCTGCACGATTTCATTTGGGACATAATTTTCTGGCAGATGAGCCAGGAAAAAAAGAAAACCTGAATATTTTACTTAATCTGTCTTGTGGAGTTGCCAAGCAAAGTGCGCTTAGCGATGTGATGAAAAATGTTGTTCCAAATTGTATTAAATCTAGGTGCATGAGATTAAGATTAATTGCAATCAATTAATCAATGAATTGTTGTCAGTAAAGCATTTTTTTAATCGCCTTGATCAAATACGCAGAGCCCTAATCTTTACTAGTACTTTTTATGCTTCTTGTATGCTTTTTAGATTAATTTTCATGCATAAGTGTTCTTGTGCTTGGTTTGCAGGGGTTTGGAAGACAAAGGTCAACTAGACCAGACACTGATTGACAGTCATTGTGTTTGACATAACTTGATAAACTCCTGTAAAAGACATAAAAATGGAAGCGCATGAGGGTTCCGATGAATAGTAAATTTCACTTCAAAAAACACCCTGATGGTGAGTGACGCGCATTCTTTCTTGCTTACCACAGAAGCAGCTCAGGTTTTGCTTTCCACATAAATCCAAAGCACCAAGCTGAAACAAAGACTCCAATATAGCGAGCCATAACAAAGCCAAACTAAATTCAAGAATACCCCATTTTTGAGCAAGGCTGCGACAAAAATATTTTATAATAGTTCCTTTCAAAATATTTGTCCATTGACAAACGAAAACGGCACCAATCCTCCTGATGGTTTCGAACTAAAGGTTGCAGCCAGCACTTGCGATGAAGGTAAATGTCTACAACTGAATCTGTTAAAGTCTCTTGAAGAAAATAAACGACAGAAGCCATTTTTTTGTTGTCGTACTGAATATCAATGTTTTTGAATGTCATGAATCGTTTCCTTCTATTGTATTCATTTGTCTGCCATGAAGGCTTAAAGGGAGCGACTTAGTATTTGTCTTTTGTTAGCTCCCAACACTGCATTCAGCTACGGTTAAGCTCCGCGAGGCACCGGTGTCTCCAGGCAGAGACGCACACACGTGGCCAGTCCCACAACTGACACCATGATGCCGTCTGGTGTTAAACCACGTGATCATGGAGATCTTTGAAGGCGTGAAAGAAACTCACCTGCTCCAGCTCAGCAACGGGGGCGTGATTGGATTATCGAGGCCTTAAACAGCTGACGGAAAGGCTACCCCGTCAAGGGTCAACGGGAGGCCACCGGGGTCGGGTGGATGCTAGACGTGGGTGGTGTCGTTTAGCAAGATGGTGGCGGACGGGATCCGGATTCCCAGGAAGTGGCGGAGGAGGATGCCAGAGAGAGACGAGAGATACTTTGTGACAGCGGCGCCTCGCAGACACGACTGGCCTCCTGGTGACTCCACTGTACCCGCCATTCATTCACACACTGGCACACTCTTATGGCCCCGCACCATTTATTACTTCATAAAATATTAAAAGAAATGGCCAGCGGTTTTTTTGTAGCTCTCTTGACCACTGATATAAATCTTTGACGGGTATGCTAACGAGAAACGGAATATTATTTCCTGGTTGATCCACATTATATAGGAATAACAACAGTAAACCGTTGCAATGGAGAGGAATGAAATCATGGAAGAAAAAAAAAAAAGGTCGCTCTGGCTCTCAAAAAGGGAAATGTTTGCAATAAGCTCAGAAGTGTATCAAACAGTTTTATTCAGTGATTAATTCTATGTTCCTTTACATGGTCTAGATCAGTGGTTCTCAACCCTTTTTCAGTGATGTCCCCCTTGTGAAATCTTTTTTCAGCCAAGTACAAGTACAAGCAGTGCAAAGAATTTCTGGGTAAAAAACACAAATAAACAAAAAAAAACATGCCGTCAGTGTCTTATTTATTAAACTTTAGACCCCTTCAAACTTCATTTATATTGGTCCACAAAAAAAAATCAACCTAAAGTGTCTTCTTTTCCTGTCTTCTTTTATCATAGAAGAAAACTATTATCAAAAAGTAAGTAATTTAACTTTAAATAAATATAAAGATAGTAAATAAAAAATATATAAATAAATATTTGTCTACACGAAAATATTAAACATAAAGTGTTCTGTTTTGGGGTTACAGTACAACAGAGATCTGTTCGCAAAAATGAATAATATATTTTTTTTATTAATAAATATTTGTGCTAAAAAAAAACATCAACATGAAGTGTCAGACCTGTTCTCAAAAAGAAATGATTATAAACAAACATTTGTTCGCAGAAAAATATTCAACATAAAGTATCCTGTTTTGGGATTACAGTAGAGCTCTCTTCTCAAAAATAAATCACCGACTTCATCATTAATAAACATTTGTCCACAAAAAATCATTAAAATTAAGTGTCGGATCGGTTCTCAAAAAGAAATAATTAAAAATAATTATTCGAGCACAGAAAAATATTTTACTTAAAGTGTCCTATTTCATAGTAGAGATGTTTTCACACAAATAAATCATTAACTTGACAGGTAACGAGAGGCGGCATGGGGGAGAATCTGGCTTTTCAAAAGAATGAAACTGAATAACCTACTGAATAGAAAATTAGTTTTACTAACTTATATTTTCCTGAAACATTTAATTAATTCAATAATTATTTTGAAGTGATTTTTGGTCGTTGGTTTTATTCAAAATCTTGAGTACCCCCTGGAGTTCCTTGAATTACCCCCAGGGGTACCTTTACCCCCATTTGAGAACCACTGGTCTAGATTACAGGTGTCAAACTCAATGACAGCTTTGTTTCTGTCATGTGAAGTGTAATTGCATAATTGCAAGAAATTATTAATTTTTATTTTTTTTTAGTTCCAGGCACTTTGATGCCCTTGGTTATTTTTTTCTGTTTTAGACTAAGCTGTAACCTGTATAAATGTAAAAAACAAAACAATTATCAGTTGCTGTAAGTATGCCTCTAAGCATACTAGGTCAAAAGATTTGGCTTTAAAATTTTCAACCAAATGTTTCCTATTTATGATGATATTCCTGACTGAAAAGACCCTGCAGAAGCAAAAATTGAGCTATTGGGACAAACCATAAATAAATAAACAAAAAACACTGTGTGATACATGATTTATATTATAAAACAACATCACTTACACTTCATAAGATGACAGAATACAATTGTTTGTAAATAACAGCAAAAATCACTTTGGCTATAGGTAAAATAAATATTTCACAATCAGCTATTTTTTAGAATGTACGATTAATTGTACGGTTAAGTAAAATAGCACTTTTTAATTCAAGTTGCCAGACAACCGCACATTCCACATGAAACACAACAGATGACATTTTTGATTTGCATTTTCGGGTTTGGTGTTTGATGTATTTTGAGCTCTATTAATGTCTTTACTTTCTCATTTGGACACCCAAATCTCGTTGGAGATATTTGAATCTAACATTCAGTACAACAATGAGCATAAGCATATATTCAAATACAATCTGCGCAAAAATCTAAGAAAGAAAATATTCAGATTGATGATCATTTTGGTACCTCCGTCAGCTCTGTAGGTGTCACTCTAACTCTGCCTTCTGACACCTGTTGCCACCATTCTGCAATGGCAAGAGAGAGACCCATATCTGAACAAATCATGTCCAAAAAAAACTTAAGCAAAACGTACTCGATGGATCTTGTCTTTGTCGTTTGGTCTCAGGGTAGAAACGGGACACACAAAGGTTATGAGCTTCCACTTACACGCACACACACAAACACGTGCACGCGCGCGCACACACACGCACATACAGTCACCACCTGACACACTAATGAAGGCCTTACTTTATTTCTTATCCCACTCCACATTTGTATATGACATGTCGGAAACCTAAACTGTAATATTTATTTCATGAAATTGTACGAATTTATCCGGAATGATTCAAAATCTTTTCGTCCAAGAATTTTTCTCAGCTACTATTTCATTAATGTGAATGTTACATTTTTCCATCTAATCAGATTTCATCTGAAATGTGTTGTCCAAATAATGTAAAATACATTCATACATACATTGCATACATACACAGTGTACTGTTATCTACAGAATGGAATTTTTATGTATATGTTCTTTTGACCATTTTGGATGATTATTCTTGCAATATTTTAGCTGAGGAATGACATGAATTTTTATACTTTATACTGGCATTCCTGGCTTGAATAGCACTTTGTTAAAACAGTATAAAATATAAATGTTTAAATATTGCGGACGGCTCAATTGAACAGAGTTCAGCACGTCCACCTCACAGTTCAGGGACCAACCGGCCGACCAGTGTTTTAGAATTATATATATATATATTTGTGTGTGTGTGTGTGTGTGTGTGTGTGTGTGTGTGTGTGTGTGTATGTTCTTTTGACCATTTTTGGATGATTATTCTTGCAATATTTTAGCTGAGGAATGCCAGACTCCTAGTAGTGTGATAACTAAGTGGTTGAGCAGAGTTGCATCTTAACATGTTACATGTTGTCACCATCTGTGTGAAATTTCAGCTCCCTGCTATCTACTTTGATGCTTTCCTTTCCATGTGAAACGCTTTGATGTAAAGTTCAAAAGACTGGACAAAATACCGCACGAGAGAAATGTATGTAACTAATAATACAATTAATAAAAAATGGACTAAATTAAAGCAATACAAATAAATAAAAAGTAAGAAACCTGCTGTCATTCAAACTCACTGCCCATTAATTAAAAACAAAAGTAAATACAAATGAACAATACCGACAAACTCGATAGGATTGTCATCACACAGATCAAGCTGGGAAACACTTTACTTTCAATCGGTTGCATCTCAGACTGCCTTTCCTTATATCTCACGCTTTGTGTTGATTTTGTGCACTCTTCCTCTCCCTCCTTCTCCTCCTCTCTGTGCAGCTGTTGGGGCCCCGCCATTAGCACTGACATGCAGAGGCGCTGATTCTGTAAAGGTGGTGACCCTCGCAGTGGGTTTCGCCAGGGTTTAGTCCCGCACACTCGCCCGCCCCAGTCCCCCCGAAGTGCGATGCCGAGCCGATGTAAATTCACGCTTCGCGATGGCAGCGCCTCCGTCATCGAAGTCGTGTGTGTGTCAGGCGTGCACGCTGAGAAATGTTGCTTAATTGGACTGCTGGGGGGCTTGGGAAAGACCCGCTGCCTGCACACCGATCTCGTTCCAGTCGCTTGTCAGGGCTTTGGGAACCGATCACAGGTACTTGCCTGCAGAAAACATTTGACTTGCAGTATGAAGTATAAGCAAGTCAGAGTAGCATGTAAGCTAATTTGAGTTTGCCCTGCCATTCCATGCTTTTTTATCTTAGAATTAAGCAAGATCTTAGTCAAAATCAGGTGGTTTGGTTGAGAATTTTGTTGCTGAAGTATACAATTATTTTCTAACAATGCTTTGGTTTTACAGTTGAGCGTGCATCACCACTGGCCACCCCTCACTGAGGTGTTATGGCACCCAGACCACCAATTTTATAGCTACGCCTCACACACACACACACACACACACACATGATTGTAGCCTAGCCTAGGCTAGACTATCTTAGCTTTCTTTGCATTTCTTGATTATCTCCAGATTTGTTTCCATATAAACCATCTTCTTACTTTTCTCTTTAAGATCACTAGCAATCTTGGGACCCATGGCTAACCAATTCAAGTTTGAATTAAGCACTAAAATGCTCTATAAATACAATATTGAAAGCACTCTCAAACGAGATCGAGACTTTAGGCAGCCATCTTTGTGACCCCGTGCACGACCAATAGCAGACCAGCATCGTAGTGACGTAAGTGGTGAGGCGTATATAGACGTATGAGCGCGGACACATCCAACATGGCGGTCACGCACGCACACTAACCACCATGTTGGATGTATTGCAAGGTTAAAGAAATGGCGTAAAGAGGGGACAAAAGAATGTCGTGGCCCTTAGCTGGCGAGCAGTAATAAGCATAGTTCTCAAAGTAGTCTGTTTCCGTTGATGTTATCGACTCTACGCTACTTTGTTGTTTATTGCTATTCATTGCTCAATTACGGAATGTAGTCTGCTGCTTGGGGACAGAATAAGAATTTCATTGTATGGTACAACTATATATATGACAATAAATCTCTTGAAAACATGAAATGTTGAAATCTCTGCTCTACTGTCCTCTACGCCACAGGTGTCAAAGTCAAGGCCCGGGGGAAATGTCCGGGCCACCGCCTCACTTTTTGTGGCCCTTGAAATGCTGATGTGACTTCAGGTTTCTGACTAAAATACCAACATTGCAAGTTGTCTTTAAAAATGTCTTTTAAAAATTTGGTGGAAGAAAAACAAACATTTTCTTATTCTCCAAATCTCTTTTGAACAGTTTTTGCCGGCTTCTGATATCAAATCTTGGTAAATGTGTGATCAACACACTTAAAATGTATTTGAATTCACAGTAATTCCGGCCCTTTGACAGAAAGTATCACTACAATGCGGCCCAAAATAAAAATTTCTTTGACACCACTGCTCTACGCTCTACTCTACTCTACTCTACTCTACTCTACTCTACTCTACTCTACTCACTTTTTTGGTACCTACTGCTTTGCGGTTCTCAAAAAAATGCAGTTCTTTTCCTTTGATTTTCTTGAGTATACGCTACTCGAATCAACAGGCCAGTTTCCACCAAGAAATCCACTCAGGCACTAATGTGGAGTCGCATTGACAAACTAGCTAGCAATCAACTTTGTCTGGGTAGCTAGTGTGGTTAAACACGTATGCTAGTGTGCGCAGCAATTCACGCAAACATCCATGGCAACAAATAAGACACACATTTGAGAAGTATCGTACTCATAAAAGGGTGATGAGAAGAAATTAACAGAATATGGAGAAACCATGCTAAAATAATCTCACATTGAGTTGTAATCATTCACAACAGAATTAGGTGCGTGTGTCGTGTCTGTCTGGATGAGTTGGGTTTTTTGTCGATGTGAGTTTTCGGGTTTCTGTTTTTGTGGGGTTTCTATTTATTTCTGTTTCGGTTCATGTTCTGCTTTCCTCGTTAGTCTATTTAGTATGATTTGTTCCACCTGTTATCCTCGTCTCCCCACCCCCATGTTTCATCCAATCAGCTTCCCCTGCCTCTTGTTCCCGTCCAGCTGTTGCGCGTTTCCCTAATTAGCGTGCTTCTATCTAAGCCCCAGTTTTGTCCAGGTTATTTGTCGGGTCTTTTATGCATTGCCCTCGCTGTCTTTTCTTGCTGTCCTCCTCAACCTGTCTCCGTCTCCCTGCTGTTTTCCCGTGAGTTGATTTTAGTTGCGAGTTATTTTTGTTGCTACTTTGTACAGCCTCTATTCTTGATTAAATCTTCATTTTTTTTTAGCTCAGTTCCTCTCAGTTTCCAGCATTTTTGGGTCCCCCTCCTTCCTCACCATGCCCCGTCGTGAAACACGTAACAACGTGATGGAAAAAAATGTGAAACCCATTGTGGGTCTGTAGCTGCCATCTTACCTTGGATTCTCTCTTTTTCAATTCTGATGGAATTTTTCGTCAGCGGGTGAGGAGAAACCACCCCCTTGCACGCCAATGCGCGTGACAGATTTACACAATGGATATTTATTGAATTTTATGACATTGCATTGAGCCGCTCTGCTAAGATTTTTTTTCAAATTCAAACAGCATACTCATCTCGCCCGAACAAGAAAGGAAAAGGAGGGCAAAGTCCAAAACAAGAGTCGGAGTCGGCCCGGGAACGTATGGCGGCGATAAACGGGGGCTCAATCTATTTGTAAACAGCCAGCCTTCATTTCTTTCTTTTCATTCTCTGTGCTGACTTCCTCGCCTGTGCCCCCCTCCCACACACACACAACCTCGCTCCCCCGCCTCCCGTTCGCTGTAGTTGGCAACTTTGCAGGGTTGGCCTTTGTTGCTCGGACAAAGGAGGCCGCTGCCCTCTCACAGGCTATGTTACAGGCTGTCACATGAGGCGGACACTCTGGGACAGCCCTGCGTTATCTACTGTGACAACTCCGATTACTTCCACAGCCTCCCATCTGATCAGCACATCCAATTCAATTAGTGCCAATTAGTCCTGGTCTCCCCCCCCTCCGCCCCATCGCCAGCCCCGCCTCCCTCCGCGCCCGCTGCGACTCCCCTGAAAAGAGTTTTGAAGCAACTCGCTCAACCTGCCAAGCCCTCCTAGTGCCCCTCCCGTCTCCCCCCTCCAATTACCCTCACACACACACACACACACACTCACACACACACACAATGAGTCATTCACACATTCTCTGGGACCGGATTCAATGTGACACATCACACAGAATTCACAGTTTCTTGCACAAGAGCCTTCCCAGATCCGATCCGGCAACGACACACGGGCACACAATATCCTCCTGGGGAAACACGCAAAAATGACAGCAATCAATAGGCTGCCGCAGTGCTTCTCAAAACTTGTTTTCAACGCTGAAACCAATGTGTAATATTTTTTTCAGCTAAGACCTCCTCGAGGGCAAACCGTTTTGGGGATGAAAAAAATAACTAGAAATAGTGCTATGCCATCGTTTTTCTGGTTTATGAGTTAAGAACTGCATCTGTAGTGTTATCTACGATACTTGAGGTTTCTGGTATCGATTGATACCAAGTAAATGCTTTGTTTCGCTTCAGAAAATATTGTGGTATTTAAAATCTTTTGTTCTATTCATGGAAAAGTGTTTTTTTTTTTTCAAATTCAAGTTTTTTGTTGAGTTCTTCACCTTTCTTACTCATTCATTGCCGATGACGGATAAAGACGTCAAAGTTCCATTTTTGCTGGGTTTGGAATGGAGTTAATTCTACTTTTCACTATAAGTCACTGAATATATATTGAAGAAGAATAAATGCGTTACTTGCAGAATGATAACTGATAAGCTGCCATTTTGCGGAAGCGCATTGAACTCATTCACTGCCAATGACAGATATTGACCTCAAGGATATATTTTTGCTGGATTGGCAATCAATGACTTAAAGTTCTACAAATACCAGAAAAATACTGAAATAAAGGAACACTCGCAGGCAGACTTGGAGATTGGATTCAAAGCGGGGCTACGCAGGCAAACCTGAAACTGGAATTAAAATCACTGCACTTAAAACCTCCCTTCAAAATAGTATTATTAGAAATAATTGTAGATATACTGTCGTATGATAAGCCGGCAAATTTGTTCCACACACATGCACTAAAACAAGATTGCTTGAGGGACCCATGATAACGCCCCCCGATAAATAAATAAATAAATGTAAAAGATCAGTATTAACTGTTCGATGTCAATATTGTGCCAATATCGACTTATGAATCTATCCTATGAATGCTTCACTCAATCTGCACAGTCCTATCATTTTACCTTTTCAGAATTACATGCCGTTCCAATCAATTTGCTCCTAATTTGAAAAGAAAAATGTACTGTTCCTGTCACGGCTTTCAACAGTTACATTTACTGATACCTGCAGAAACCCTGTTGAAATCTCACGCACCCCCTGAAGTGGCTGGAGAACCACTGGTCTACCAAAACTATTATTGAGCAAAGGCCTACTCCACGTAACAAAAATCCCACACGAAGCACATACTGTAAAGCAGTTGTAGTTAATAAGTTGAAACGACCATCAGCTAGTCCCGCCCTCGCCCCCATGCGACACGCCAGTGGCCTCGGCGTTATTCTCTCAGGTTGATTGCGCCGAGGCTGCCGAATGCCAACGGAGCGTCCCGACGCAAACCGCGCGCCGTGTCTTTGTCTCATCCGCGGACCTTTCATTTGCTCAATGGCCAATCAGGAGTTGAGTTGACAAACAACCGAATAAAAACCTTGAGAAACAGACCAGTGAATAGTGTGCACTGATGCCCGCCCTCCGGCATTCACCCTCCCTCTTGTTGTGGGTCTGCACACCTGGCCTTGGCAAATGAGGACGAGGCGAAAGAAAAGGGGGGCCAGGGGAGGCGAGGGGACGGGGGAGGGTTGTTCGCCGCGGTGTTTCAGCATTCCGACGGAGCAAAAAGTTAATGATGGCGCTTTTGTGCCCTGAGAACGGCGGTGGCAGCACAAGTGTTACAGGGAATCAACGCCTGTGCCACTGAGCAGCAACAAAAGGGGGCCGGCCATGAGCTGCGTCCACTTTCGGGCATATTGATATCGCTTACATCTGGGGTGTTGAATTTGTTTTCGTTTCGGAGCTTATGGTGCCCTTTTTGGAAAATTGGGAGAAAACTCTGCCGGGCACACGTGGGAGCGCTTGAGTGATATTCCGGGGCTTCTTTGTCATTTTAGGACCTGGACGACTTGCTGTGACTGATGGCGAGACGGGGCTTTCAAACTTGTTTTCAATGTCATTAAAATGGTGCCCGTTTCAGAAAAAAAAAATCATACCATCCATCTATTTCCTCTATCCGCTTCACAAGGGATGATGGTGCCTTGTCCCAGCTGACTTCAGGGGGTACGCAGGGGAAACCCTGAAATGGTTGCCAGCCAATCGCAGGGCACACAGGGACGAACTAACATTCACACATCCTGTCACACCTACGGACAATTTTGAGTGTCCTATACACCTGCCGTGCATGTTTTTGGAATGTGGGAGGAAGCCGGAGAGAACCCATGTGGGCATGGGGACAACATGCAAACTCCACACAGCAAGGCCGGATCAAGCTGGAATTGAACTCGGGTCTCTTAACTGTGAGGCAGACGTGATAACAACTGTCCCCCTCTGCTGTCTTAATTAAAAATAAAAATAAAAACAATGGTCAAAAATGGTGGTGGTTAATGTGATAAATTTGTTACTTCAGGCAACATGCTGTGATTGATGTAACTGAAAATCCACTCATTACCAAAAAGTCCTGACATTTTTGCAACTCACAATTTTTTTTAA
The DNA here is from genome assembly GCF_059441005.1 of Hippichthys cyanospilos. Lineage (NCBI taxonomy): Eukaryota > Metazoa > Chordata > Actinopteri > Syngnathiformes > Syngnathidae > Hippichthys > Hippichthys cyanospilos. Next base: position 9,226,125 of record NC_142369.1, read on the forward strand.
AAAAACTGTTTAATCCATCCACTACTCTGTTATTTATCTATTGATGAATTAGATTAAAAAAAAAAGAATGTTTATGATTTCATCCTTAAAGGGACACTGTGTAAGATTTGACAGTTTATCATTATCAACAGCAGTAAGTGCTGCATTTACCAATGTCCGTAGCTTATATAACTTATATACCTACAATTATATTTGAAACATACTGTTGGTCATTAAGAACACATTCATTTGGGAGTTTTTGAAATTCATAATCATTTAATTTATTCCTTTTTAATGAAAAATTATTTAAATATTACATAGTATCCCTATAAAAAAACAGGACATTATGTCAATTTTTTAGTGCAGAAAATATGCAAACATGAATAAGCATATTTATACATTTTCCAGACATACTTGTTTATATATATATATATATATATATTTTTTTTTTTTTTTTTTAATAATTTATATACTCATTTTCTTCCGCAAGAATACTTACTGCCAAAAAGCATTTGAATAATTTAATTTGAAACAGGTATCAAAACAATTATCAAAAACAATTATCAATGCACCTGTAGTCCGGATAACGACTCAACTGGCACGGTCTTGATGACAGCACTACGGCAGCAATAACCTTTTTGCACATGGCCAGGTAAGCTTTCAATAGTTTTGGCCCAGTCAAGACAAAAAACTGTCTTTTTTTGTTTTTTTCCCCATCAAATGGCTTCCCCATCCCCCCCGCCTCCCCGAACACGCCCGCCTTCCCCGCAGGCCTTAATGCATGCTGACAGCTTCCCTCCGTAATTGCTGATCACACCCAGATGGACGCTTCCTTCATTCGAGGCTTCCAATGAAGCCGGCCAGCTCACAGGAAAAAGGGGGCAGCGGGGGGAGTGTGGCTGTGAATGTGTGTGTGCGCTTTGGGGTGCCACGGCTGATTTGTTGGTTATAGATACAAGCGCGGTAAACACCCCGGGCCGCGCTCCACCAGTTGGGCCGAGCTTTTGTTCACACGTCGGTTGAAAAACAGAGAGGCCTCCCCCTCACGCCTCCCCCTCCCCGAAACCACCCCGGTTTGGCTCGGCCCTCTCTAGCGCCCTCTGTGTGCATGTGTGCGTCTGCGTGTGTGCCAAGCGTCGGACCAGGAAGTGATTGCGCGTTGTGCCATTTTTGTTTCTTTTTAAGGCAAAGAACAGCAGGAAAATCCTGAGGTTAGAGGTTACCGTCCAGTTTGTGTTGTGTGCGGTCGTGGATTTTTTTTTTTTTTTTCAAGGGGCGGGGGCAAGCAGGGTGACAGACTGACCCCCTGGTACTAATGAGGGCAACCTGCTGTGACCCCTACGAACGAGAAGCCTGAATGGAGGTTAAATAGAAAGCCTAGAAGTGCGGCAAGCTTTTTTTCTTGGAGTTTTGTGTGGCGTCATTAGTCGCACCTGTTTGTCTTTCAACTGCTTTTTCGGTGCTCCCGGATTTGACTTGAGTGAGTGATACGTTACAAACGCACTCATTAAATGGAGGAATCAGAAATACAGAGAGCCCATTGACAAAGACAAACGTTTTTCAGAGCCCCGTTTTTCGGGGCTGTTAGCTCGTCTGTCGCATTTCTCATTTTATGCTAGCATCGAGCTAGCGCGCTCACAGTATTAGTCCGACAACTAAGGATTATTTTAATAACCAGTTGATTGAATAAAAATAGATTTAGTTTCGATCAATTTTTTTATATAACCGTTTTGATAAAAAAATATATATATAATTTTCATCCATTTATTGACAAATGATGATTTTAATCACCGGTTAATTGATGAATTGGATGGAAATACAAGATTTGATTTTTAATAAGTTCACTTGCATGTAGGACTACAAAAAGATGAGAATATTTACCAGTAAGAAGCTGATATTCAACTGGTTTGGACAATTTTAAATTGAACCAGGACTCAAAACGATATAATGCTTTTCAAACATGGTTGTTGATAACGCGATTAATTTTATGCTAATTGCAACTGCAGGGATGCAGTGTTGAAAATATAGTCAACTCCTGCCTATTAGATATTCATCTATTAGATATTCTTATAATTGTCATCTTTTGTGTGTGTATTTCTTTAACACTGGGGATTTTTCCCACAGGTTCCTCCTGCTATTTCTGAGTTTGTTTAAAAAAAATAAATAAATAAATAACCAATACATCTCAACGGGCAACGGGCGTAAATTGTCACTATTTAGGCCTGGTCAATGTTTTCCAGTAAATAACGGGATGTCAACTGTAAATTACAACATACATACATATTTAAATCACTATTTTGTAATAAAGTTGCCACAAAAGGCAAAATACACAAAACACAGAAAATAAAGCTCAATATGTGATTTCTATGTCTTTCAGGCACAGATACACAGAAAAAAATTATACCCTAATATATATATATATATATATACATATATATACTGCAGTTAAAGTGACAGAGAAAAACAGCGGGCTGTATAGCATCTTCTAACCTCATTCATGACTGACGAGTGCCTTTATTGACGGATTCCAGTGGAAGAAAAGGACACAAGGACATAATTGTTGTTGGTATACAATAGTTAAAGTAGGCGCTATTTTACATTGCCCTCGCTGGGAGTCCTTGGCGGGAGCAGTAAAAGCTGGGAATCGAATGAAATGTCCTAGTTTTTAGGAACACGCCAGGGCCCCAAAAAGTTTGAGAAAGGCCTCGCTAAGTTGTATTGTAGTTACCAAAAGTCATTGCGGCATTGCTAAAACAGCAAATGGAGACTTTTGTCAACGGGTGTATAATATCAAGGCGGATGTGTGATGAGCTACTATGCGAACGTGTGTCGGGACACGAGGCCGGGCAGCCTTGAATCGGGTAAATTGGCAGCTTGGGCCGCTGAAAAGCGAGAGACGAGGCCTCGCCTTCTCTTCCACCAGTTGCATTGTGCGGAAGGGCAAAAACACAATGTGCAATATTGTACGCAGACTGAACATTCATTCGCCGCTTTGAAAGCTCAACAAATTGGAAAGTGCCACAAAACGCGGCCGCCGCGGGTCAGGCTGCAATTCTCGTTCTAAATGCCTGTTTGTGTGGACCCGCGTCGGGCCTTGACAAACAGGATTCTGGTGTGCGAACGTTGGCCTGAAAGTGCGCCTTTTCAAATATTTTCATCAGCGAGGAAAATGCAAGGTTGCCGTGGCGGCACCACATCACAAACCCTACAAAGGCCAACTGTTCAATGACATGATGAAAGCTGCATTAGTAAATATTTTAATGGAAATGGTTTCTATTCAACAAGCCTGCTTCCCTCAAGCTGGAAGGCGCTTTGGGTCAGAGGAATGCAGCCGGGAGTCTTTTTTTCTTTTTTTTTTTTGGCCAACTGATTTGTGTGAATGCTGTCAAAACAAGCCGACATCACCGTAAGGGGCGGGGACGGCTCGAGGCCAACGCTGAGATGGCCACACCCACTGAGGTCACCTGGCAATTAACCTTTGACCTGGCCGCTTGAAATCCACTGCGAATGGTCTTGTTCATCTGCTCTTTACGGATTCACACACATGTATATACACACACATGTATATACACATATATATATATATATATATATATATATATATATATATATATATATATATATATATATATAGGGTGTTCCAAAATGTTTGACTCCATTTCCTAGGCCAATAATTTTGATAATTTTCATTGGAATGACCTCAAATTTTCACAACTTGTGTAGAAACGTTTCATGTTTTTGTGTGTAATGTTTGGCAGTTCTATCTTTCAGGTTAAGAAATGCCGTTCACGTCAAAAGAAAAGGCATTTTCGCCTGTTAGAGTATGCTATGCTATTGCTATGCAAATTTTGCAAACAAGGCACCAAATACAAAAGAAATTAGGACCATACATTTCAAGAAAAAGGCTGCTTATGCATACTGAAATCGCCAGGACAGCCATCAATGTGTGCAGAGTCACAGACGGCGCTCATATTGAACATTTATGAAAATCTGTCATAGAACCAACAAATATTACTTAGTACTTTTCTTTGTAAATTTAACCAATAAAACTTATGACCTTCAACATAAAATGTATTTAGTTTCATTAAGATTCATTACAAGTAGTTTCCGAGATATGGGCATTTAGAATGGGGTTAACCATTTTGGAACACCCTGTGTTAGAAGAATAGAAAATTACTTTTAAATTCATGGAAAAAAAAAATATATATATATTTATAAAAACAAGGCTTGTACGTAAAAACTCAATCCTTAATTCTGTATTTCCTGCCCTTTTCTCCGCCTCCCCAATCCAACTAATCCAAACCCTTGACCCTTGCGCACCTCTTTGAATGTCACATGACCATGCAGGTGTGGAGGGGTCTGTGCCCCAGCCGACCCCCAATTAGTGACCCTAATTAGTGGAGGCCCTCACCACCCACCCGCTGGGAGGCTGAGCTGCTTTGGAGAAAGGGAGAGGACGGAGGGATGAGAGAAGGAGGTGGGGGGGTGTGGGGGGGGGGGGGGGGGGGGGGGGGACATTCCTGAAAGGTTGCCGGAACTTTAAGCAGACCTAAACGTTCTTCTTTAAAGCAGTTTAGACATGTACTGATTCATTTTCCCTATTGTTGGAATAAAATGAAGATAACCAATCAACCACTTGAGTCATTTACCAATATACGTATTTATAGTGAAAAATAAACTTTTTTTTTCGTATTATAAACCACACCAGCATATAAATTGCACCAGCAAAAAAAAAAAAGAGCAATAAAACCATTTTGTCACAGTCGCATCAGACTATAAACCGCGTGTGTGGTTGTATATATATATATATATATATATATATATATATATATATATATATATATATATATATATATACATATACACAATGTCATTTATAGCAAACCTATGCATCACCAACTTCTAACCCAGGTCTTATTAATTTTATACATAATTTTTATATCTTTAATACTATGTTTTTAAAACTTTTTTGAATACAGTTTTACAGCTAGTGGTTCCATAAATTGACACCATGAATAAATACAAGCATTTGCTTTACTGGTGGATTGTCACTGGATGACATAACAACAAAAAAACGGCTGTTAAGCGATAATGGGCTATAAGCCGTTACGGTTTATAGTCCGAAAAATGTTATATAATGAACAAAAAATATTCTTTTTTTGCAGCATCTCTAACTTAAAGAACACAAACAACAGTACATTATGAAAACATGCAGTAAAATGAACTTTTTACCTGAAGCGTGAGACATCCTGGGATGATGTTAATTTGTCGATGCTTTATTCTTCCTTCCAAGCATTCACATTTTCATAATGTGGTCGAATCATTTGTCCGTACCTAGCTGTCAACAATGGAGGAAGCAAAGATAAACATTACGACACTATCGAGTTTGCGATGGAAAGCTCTGATGATGGGACAAAATCTTGGGATTAGATCGCCACAAGATTGCACAGCAGGAGATTTTTTTTCCTTTGGCTATTTCTTTAGCAACTTGACAGTAAAACACACAGCCAAAAGTGGATGAGACGTCAACAAAACAAACGTTACCATACCAAATAATGAATGGATACTAATGCTTGCACTTTAACAGCAAGATTTTATTTTGAAGTTGTACCCGGAAGCATGTCAAGATGATAGCTAGCTGTGCGACTCAATGCAAACACCACAAACTTTGTTCTGAAATCACATTCAATCGCCAATTCAGGCGGCTAAAATTCGACGTATTTACGCTGGTGTTTTATCCTTTCCATTACCAGCGTTATGTGCAGCCTCTAGCATAAATTAGCTGCTAGCTAGCAGCACTCTATATCATGGTTATATTGTGTTACTGTGTATATATATATATATATATATATACACGACAAAAGCTAATTGTAAACACTAAAAATAAATTAAATGAATAAAAGTTCATTTAATATAGGCCATGAACCGCAGCTAACAGGAGCTGTATGTGTTTTGTTAAAACTATGACGAAAGAAAACATTCCGAAAACTGGAACATGTAGGGGTTTTTTTTGTTTTTTGTTTTAATCTTGTGAGACATCTCATCTTGTAAGATTTGGGTCTCGTCCCATTTCTAGGAATAATGAAGCTCTCATTTTAAGCTAACTCTGGCAACACTTTGTAACAAGCTTAACATTTACGATTGTCGCCAGCGGCAGTTTTTCAAGCAGAAGGAAATATCACTTCACAAAACACAGGATCATGAGCATAGGCCATCGGAAAATGTGTCTTTTGCTGGCTATGCTCAGAAATTTGGCCGAATGATCTCTGTGCGTATACACAAATGCAACACCAAGTGCTAAAGGAAAAAAAAATCTAATAAGTGTGCGTGTTTTCACGAAGGTACCTTTTCCTGAAACCGCCAGTCTAGGCGCACCTGATGGGACTTCCAATTGTGTGATGACAATGTTGTGATCTGTTTGACTGAGGCCGAGGCTGCAGAAAAGGCCACCCATCTGGTCCCTTTTCTGCAGGCCCGTCCTCGCTCAAATAGAGGTGCCAATCACCATAATTGGCACCCTGCAGCTCAATTGTCCCACTGTGTGCAAGTGCCTCATGCTGACGTCTGGGCCTGGGATGTGCACGTTGGTGGAGATGATTGTGTGTGTATGTGCGTCTTTGTGTTTATTCCGCAACAAATCTTTTATATCGGCTGAAATTCAGAGAAATTGTTTGGCGATTTGGCCTCAAGGCAGAAAAATGTGATTCGCTTAATACGTCAGGGCTCTTAGCAATTTGGTCCAAAGACTAAAAGTTTTCTCTGCTAAACCATCTGTGAAATGTTGCTATTTTTCTGCCAGTTAAACTCCCAAGGACATGTCGCTTTATGCTTTGTAAATAAAAAAAAAAATATCTGAGTTAAAAAAAAAAAACACAGGTATTTGAAAGGACTGCAATGGTGAAAATGGTCAGGAATGTTTCTTGTGTGTTCTGTATGTGTGTACAGAAATATAAGGTAGGTATATATATATATATATATATATATATATATATATATATATATATATATATATATATATATATATATCAGCCTTTTTCTTGAAATTTATGGTCCTAATTTCTTTTGTATTTGGTGTCTTGTTTTCAAAATTTGCATAGCAATAGCATAGCATACTCTAACAGGCGAAAATGCCTTTTCTTTTGACGTGGTCGGCATTTCTTAACCTGAAAGATAGAACTGCCAAACATTACACACAAAAACATGAAACGTTTCTACACAAGTTGTGAAAATTTGAGGTAATTCCAATGAAAATTATCAAAATTATTGGCCTAGGAAATGGAGTCAAACATTTTGGAACACCCTATATATATATATATATATATATATATATATATATATATATATATATATATATATATATATATATTATATATATATATATATATATATTATATATATATATATATATATATAAGTGAATGTGTTTTTTTTCCATATGTATTTTGATGAAACAACATATCAATACATACGTATTTTGATTAAACTAATGTCACATGCCACTTGCCAGTTATATATGCACACACACACACACACCACACCAGAACAAATATGGAATGTGTCACTGTTGAATTGTAAAAGATATTCACGTTGTAAGTCGGATGAAAGGGACAGAAACCACCGAAGACAGGAGTCAAATGACATAAACATATATTTATATGAATAAAAGTACATACACTGTACATTATTGTACAACATCATGGCTGATTGTGAATAGAAAGGTCAGCCCAGAAAACAGAAGAAATCCTCTTTAAATAAGTGCAAAATGTTAGAGACAAAGAACTGTAAAGCATATTTATAAAGGATTTTTATAATCCTCTTCCAACCACACAGAAAGATTCACTTATATATATAACGATATATACATTTAGAGCTATGTACACACAAAAAAAAACGTGTTAGTGACAAGTACTGCTCAAACAAAAGATGTGATGACCGTGCAGCCCAGAGGGGAAGTCAACCAAGCAGAATGAATCCAAAGCACAAATGCGACCACTTCAACAAGTGTCCGACTGCAACCGTGAGTGGACGTCTTTCAAGATTACCGCAGACGCACACTACTGAAATGCTGTCATTCACAACCCTGAAATCCATTCACACGTTTTACCAGAATAAGGCCATACAATATATTGACATTTACGTTTCAGCAGTGAGCATTTTACTAGTGTTTCCAAGCAAAATAAATACAAATCTGTAGTGTGTGTGTGACAGCATTTGAGGAGTGTGTGGGAATTTTTCAGGAGCGCACGTGTGTTGTAGTGTGTGAAAATTCCAGTTTTGCATATGAGAGAAAAATATGGGGAAAAATTTCTGTGAAAAAAAAAATAATGTTTTGATAGCGGGAGTATCATCAGCAACAACAACAAAAAAATCAATAGCAGATGAAAGCAAAAAAAAAAAAAAAGTTTTTCTGTGGTGCACATAAGCGAAATAAATGTAAATGTGATTGTGTGCGCATTTTAGTATCATGCAGTGTGTTTTAGACATGCCTGTGAATAAAAATACACAGTGTGTGAGCATTTAATGTTTTGAGATCATTTAGAGTCTTATATGTCAGAAAAATGTTTTAGTAGTGTATGAGTGGTTCATTAGTGTGTGAGAGTTGTTTGTATGAGAGGGAATGGGCACTGTGAAAAATAATGATGGAAATATGTAGTTGAGATGCGTATGTGAGAGTGTTTCAGTAGAACATTAAAATAATGTGTGCAATCAAGGGTATGTGAACATTTCTGTAGTGTCTGAGTGAAATTAAGTCAGTCGGTATGTGATAATTTTGTTAATAATCGTGAAATTTCAATTGTGTGCATGAGCAACATATTTCGGTAGTGAGATCATTTCAGAAGTTATGCATGGGTCTTTTAACAGCATGTGAGAGTTGCAGTTGTGTATATGAGCAAAAGAGCAAAATAATGATTAGTGTGTGAGATCAAATAAATAGTGTTTGAGAGAATTTGGGGGTAAGATGTCGTCACTTTAATCAGTAGTCTTTCAAATGTGTCTATGGGTGTAAATTATTTCAGTAGCAAGAGAACTTTTCAAAAGTTGTGTGTGAGCATTTTTTTTTTTAGTTTTTTTTAAAGAGCATCAGGTGTATAAATGAGCAAGAGCAAAATAGCAGAATGTGAGTGTTTCAGTGGTGGGTGTGAGAGCAATTGAGTGTCAGTAGTGTGCATGAGATTGCAGAATAAAAGTCTGTGTGGATGTGTGTGTGTGAGAGAGAGAGAGAGAGAGAGAGAGAGAAAGAGAGCAAGAAAGTGAATTTTAGAGTGAGTATATTGGTTTGTTCAGTTGTGTATGCATGCAAAATATTTCAGTAGCCAGTTTCAGTAATTGCGTGTGAAAGTTTCAGTAGTGTGTGAGAATTTCTGTTGTGTATATGATCAGAAGAGCAAAATAGTCCTAAGTGTGTGAGACCATGCAGTAATGTGTTGCAGTACTTGTGTTTGAGCTTTTTAGCTTTCTGTTGTGTTTATGAACAGAAGAGTAAAATAATCGAGAGCAATCCAGTCGTGTTTTGAAGTAGTTGTGAGTTTTTCAGTAGTGTATGAGTATGTGAGCAAAATAATCATTAGTGTGTGAGGGAGTTTCTGTTGTGTGAGAGCATTTCAGAGTAATCTGGGTGTTTTATGTGTTTGTGTGTGAGAAATAATCCTGAATGATGTCCCTGAAGCCCCTTACATGCAACACCTACTTTTAGCAGTCGTGTGTGAGTTTTTCAGTAGTGTGTGAGTATGTGAGCAAAATAATCATTAGTGTGTGAGAGAATTTCAGTTGTGTGTGAGTATGTGAGCAAAATAATCATTAGTGTGTGAGAGAATTTCAGTTGTGTGAGAGCATTTCAGAGTAATCTGAGTGTTTTATGTGTTTGTGAGCGAGAAATAAACCTGAATAATGTCCCTGACGCCCCCTCACATGCCATTTTCCTCCCAAGTGGAAAGTGCGCGTGAACATCCAAAAGTAATGTCGGCGCAGACGCCCATACGTGAGCTTTGTGTGGCTTCGCGGCGAGCCTCCGAGCTCCATCACCACGCTCAATATTTGATGGCTCCACATGTGAATAATGGATGGTGCTTACGGACAATAATACCGTGTTGAACAACAGCAGCAGGCTGCGTCATCGCAGCGGCCCGATGAATTGATTAAAAAAAAAAAAAAAAAGACAGATTTTCACTTCTAGTACCAGCCAAAAGTTTGGAAACACCTTACTGACGTCAATGAAGAAATACTGATGGAAGTATTTGGAATTGGAAGGTGTTTCCAAACTTATGACTGGTACTGGCCATTTTCTTGCAGCCTTGCAGATGCCGCTTTGAAAAAGTGCATGTTAGGGAAGAAATGTACGGGGGTCAAAAATCTCAGAGAAAATCTACGGAATAGTGGATGTTGGGTGGATTTTTAAAAAAATAAAGAACTGAATGGAGGCCAAACGGATATTTTTTTGAATGTGAGGCGGTGACTGAAGGCTTTCCCGCTGAAGTCAGTCGAGCGAGTCGACGTGAAAAGAAACTGCATTTGATTGGAGACAACAAGGCTGTTGTACACAAGCCTGTCACTCCGACGGAGGTTAATCAAGTTGCTTCCCAAAGCGGAGAGGCGGCTTAAAAGGACAGACAAACATAAAGTGCTTTTGAACATGGGGATGAAGTTCGAGATGGTCTGAGGGTCGTTTCAACAGGAAATCACAAGAACAAAAACAACCACCGTTTTTTTGCATTTTTTTCTTTTTCCTTTTTCACTCGTGTTCCTTGTTAGCTTTAAATGTTAGTGGGGCATCTGCAAATCTGTTCGTTCAATTTTGAGCAGAGCGAAATTTGCACTTTTTGTGAATGACACTAATAGGATTCAATATTGCTTAAAAAACAAGATATCTCAAATTCAATATTCAGTGAGCCTAGTTAGTCTCTGGAAAGCGTATCTAGTTACAAAATCGTTTTCTATTTTTGGATTTGTTTGAAAATTGTAACGCCCTGAGATGTAGCTGGTACCAAAGCCCCGCACCAGGTAAGGAGGAGAATAATACAGTGGACCCCTGCTTATATGGAGATGGTCAATACAAAAACGTGCTCATTGAATTTCGGGCACTGGATTATTAGACACTTTCTCTATGTGAAGCATTAGATGGAAAATCATTTATTTGAATTGTACTGTTTGCTAGGGTCGGACCGGAGACGAAAAAAAATGCCAAAGCATTCACAACTCTCAAATTGTTCTGCTCGGACACGGGCTGCCATTTACCTCGTGCTGGTCCCCGTTTTGTAAATATTACATATATGAAAATTTAGCTTGCATTAAGTCTGTAGGATTACATTTCCCATGATTCTTTAACATGGGAGCAGGAAGTAGTTACCGGTGCCTGCTGCGTCCAAAAATAACATCTATCTATCTATCTATCTATCTATCTATCTATCTATCTATCTATCTATCTATCTATCTATCTATCTAGCTAGCTAGCTAGCTAGCTAGCTAGCTAGCTATGATAGCTAGCCAGATTTTTTTCTCCACAAAAATCTGTGGATCTCACAGGGGTCCACTGTAATGGGTATTTAGGAATTAAGTCGAAATGATGTATCTTGACCGTTCTAAGGTTCTTTGCAAATCGAGAAGGAGCTTAATTTAGCTCACGCCGTTAAGCTTCTTGTGTCTTGTTAACGAAACTACCAGAACTAAAGCTACCACAGTATATTTCACGCACAAACACAAGCAAATCAATAACCACAAACATATTTAAATAACATATTTAAATGCTACACTTCATTTTTTTTTTTAACTAACATAGGCTGTGTTCGGAACCATGAACGCATTCCCTAATCACTATTTAGGAATTTTTCTGAACATGATTACACATTTCAATCGTCCGTGAAATGAAAAATTGTTTTGAACACTGTTTGGGTGTCGTTAACTGCGTCATCGCTGTTGTAAAAATTTCTGCTGGAGGAAGCACTTTAATAAATATTGAACGAACAAATCCAATATAATAACTCAAAGAAACACGTCTTTGTCGTGATTCGGCTCCCTCTATTGGTATGTGAAAGCATCACTCCATTTATTAAATACAGTTCAGTTGTATTTAATTTTAAAATAACTCACATTAAGAATTAAAATTTCAAATACTTTTTCAAGTACAACTTTATGTGCTATACATTTAATTCCATCTTTAAGGACGTTTTTCTCTCCATATTTTTTAAATTTGGCGTAACATCAACGTTTTATAACAGTACCAAGTAAGCTTTTAAGGATTTAAAACGTTTGTTTCAGTTGGCAAAATTCGATGAACGTCATTTTGTTTTTCCGGGCTGAAACCTACCACTGATGTTTTTTTTTTTTTCTCCACTGGACTTGCGAAACATTTTTCAGATGTCAGCTGGGAAACGTTTGATGCAAGGCTGGGGATGGCCACCTTCAGGTGGATCTAGGGGGCCGCTGCCCCGTTGGCCCCCACCCCTTTGCACACCACTGCGCTCACTACACATTTAAACACTCCAAAACGGCGAACTAACCATAGTGACTAAGGGGGGTGATTTCGAACACAGCCATAGCGTTTCTTCCAGATTTTCAAAGCACAAAAACCACTTGATGCTGTTCCGATTCTCATTCGGACACTCGCCTCGGACACATACACGCACACACACGCGCATAAGCGCACGGGACGAAAGCATATAAAAACACCTGGAAGAGTCTATCACATTAGTCACTCGCTACCCCTCGCGTTGGGCAAGCGGTTCTAGGAAACTGTCTTCTTCCCGCCGAGATCCGCCTCTTTCCGGTCCATCCTCATATACGGCTCGAAGGCCGAGGAGCCGCAACCGTAAGCCGAGGTCAGCTCGTGATGCACGCCGCCCAGCAGAGGCACGGAGAAGCAGAGGGAGTGCGGCGGAGGCGGGACGGCCAGCCGAGGGGACGCCGGGGTGCCGGCCAACGTGTGCAGGGGCAACCCGAACGTGGCCCCGGGAAGGGAGCTGGGGGGGCTGCTGCTGCTGCTGATCCCGGGCGAGTTGGAGGAGCCGCCCCCGGGGCTGCTCAGCAGAGAACCGTTAGCGGTTAGGGCGCTTTGGTGCGGCGGAGGAGCCAGGAGGGGGGTCGGGGTGGGCGGCGCCGGGCCTGACAAGAGACGCCCCTGCTCCAACAGGCGCAGGATGTTGCAGGTGGCCAAAGACTCGGAAGAAGAAGATGTGCGCTTGTCCGAATCCTTGCTGGTGTCCTTCTTCTGTTTGGTCCGACGGTTTTGGAACCACACCTTCACCTGCAAACAGACAACAACGATTATGATGTATCAATTAATATAATAAAAATGAAGAAAATGTGTTTTCCAGGTCCTGTTTTCTTGAAAAATTTAGTCTGTATCACAGCTGGAGCAGAGAAAAATATTATTATTCATATTACATATGAATATTAACCCTTGTGGCATTATGTTACCAATTATGGAAATTCCTTTGATTTTTTTTACAATATCATAAAAGAATTAATGGGGAAAAAACACTCGGGAGCTGAAATTTCCAGCAAATAATTAAAACATGTAAAACTTCAAGATGGATCCTGACATTTCTCCGTGATAGCAGCTGGACTTGTGAGATTTTGTGTACAAACATAATCATTGTCCAAATTTTGGACCATATAAAACCATTATATTTAATAGGTTTGATGACATTGATTTTCCTGCAACTTTTGCAACATTCCGTTGAGCAAAGGTCAAACTATGTCTGCATAGAGAAAATTTGTTATTGACTTGTGTTTCACCCCGAGACAGTAGGTGGCGGTAGAGACTAGGTAATGGCTATGTCTTAAAGTGTCATCATCACTTCACAGGCTACAAAGACAGACCATACCATTCTTCTTCTTTTTTGTGGGTGTTAAATAAATATAAATAAATAAATCATAAAAACTTAATTATTTCACCTTTAAAAGCATTTACAAAATTAGGAAAAAAATGAAATGTGTATTGTTTGCAAAGTGTGTGCACATGGGGTAAATATTATTACTCTGCTTAAAAAAATACCTGTGTATTATAGAACAATGGTTCTCAAATAGGGATACGTGAAGCCACTTCACAGGGTACATGAGATTGTATCAGGGGTCTGCTTCTACAGCTATCAGCATTATTTCTGTTTAATGTCTTATTGGAAACAAAACAGTTTATTTTTTCCAATTAAGAACAAATTAATTGGAACATGAAGCAACCATTGTTAAACTGTGTTATAGGGGACTTCTTTACAAAAGGTTGTCTGCCTTTATTTGTTTTAGATGTAATGCATAAGCACACTGATGCGCAGGAATAAAACCAATGAAATAAAACCAATGTTTAGTAAATCAGACAAAGAAAGTGCAACGTTTCACGTATTTTTTTAATCACTCAAATACTGCAAATATTAAAACACTAAATACTACGCTGGTTAAGGAGTGTTCGGCTGAAAAAAACATTTCACAGGGGGGATTTAATTGAACAGAGATTAATAATGACTACTATAGAAGCTGAGACAAATTTGAATTCACTCTATATGAATGTAACTCTTTGGAAAAATGGCTGAAAACAAAAGCATATGGCAAATGATTTGGAACACAATGTCGGTGCTTGTGACCCTCACATCGAACGCGAGCTCCTGTACAACCTCTTGATGAACCGTACTTGGCGCACGCAACACCTTGGCAGTAAACACGCATGCACGCATGTACTACGCATGCAAACTGAATACAAGATGTCCTTGGACATTTTTAATACATTAACACTTGCTGTTAATTTCGCCCCGCTGCTCCTCGTTAAAGAAGAGCAAAAGTACTGAAACAACTAAAAGTTGGACTTTGAAAAGAAAGAAGGGATGATAATAAAGTGTGGCGTTTTCTCTTTTACTGAATTTTTTTTCCTCTTCCATTATTTTTTTTGGTACCGTTATGTACGTGTGGGTGAGTCATTTTATGATACATACATTAAAATAAAATGAGAAATTGATGTGCTTTAGGAGATTCTCAGGTGTTCTGCGGGCAATTATCCGATGTCGATTATTGCAGGAAAAAGTATTTAGTTTGAGAACAACGTGAATACTGTATAGCTTTGACATCAGCATACTGTATCTGGCCGAATAATAAATTTTCAGTGACACAGACTCATCTTTTAAAATAATATTAAAATGTTTGCTAAATACGATTTTTTTTTATGGAAGGTAGTCATCGCCCTTGACTAATGCTTACCTAATATAAGCCAATTGAGCACTGTAGTGACAACTATGACCATTGGATGGCAGTGTTTCCACACTTACAACATAACTATTACCTACATGCAATTCTAAGTAAGGAATGGAAATCAATCTTTCAGATGAAGCCCATATTTACATAGACATAGCACACAATATTCTTTCGACCTTGAAAGATAGAGAAAATGCAAAATATATTGGCCCTCCCGAAGGTTCCTTTTCCGATAACACTTAGCACTGAAAGAGTTAAAAGCTCGTCCACGACATAACAGATGGTACAAAATTCCGTAAAATTCTTCACTTAATTTTATTTTTAGAATGTATTAATATAACGGAGGCCCGATGCTAAAACATTAGCACTTTTTAAAATTGTGAATGCACATGTCTATACTATGCGGCATTACGGGAAACAATTCTACGTTTTTAGCATTGAGCCTGCGAGTATATTTGAACGTATTTGTAAATAAATTCGAGCCGGTTTGCCGGTCCAAAATGTTGGCAGCTCCGCATTTTGGCATGTTTAAAAGCACGGTCTTCTTAAACATAAAAAGTGTTGAATTTAAAACCTAAATACAACGGAATCAAACTCAAGCGGTGATTCTTCTGCGTACCACAAGGGGGAGCACACTTTGAAGCTCGCTGGGACAGATGGACGGCAGGAGGAAGGAGGAAAGCCCTGCAAACTCTTTGCGCCCTTGTCGGCCATGTTTAATTTATTGTGCAGCGTGTTGTGCGTGGGGCGGAGGGCCCATGCGAAAAGCATATCCCGAGCGACTGGCACGCCGATCCCTGCCCCCGAGCAGATGAAACGTTTACGTGAGACGGTATCAGTGCGCGGAGAGGGCGGAGCCGTCGGGAGGCTCGGCCGAGCGAGCTCATGAATCAGCTGGCGGCCACGACACGTATAATGAGATCGCCGGGTGGGTCGGAGAGCCGAAGCAAAGCCAGGGAAAAGTCGCTAACGCCCGACCTTCCATGAAAAGCTCTTACTACGCGTCCAGAAGGGGCGGGGCCTACGCTACTATCCATGGCGAGGGATTTGATTGGAGGGAAATTGATGAGAGAAGAAGAAAGCAAAGCTGCCTTTGGTACATCTACACTATTGCACGTAAATCCTTTTTAATGGGATCCGGGGTTCAACGCTGGGGCACAGATTACCGAGGGGGATCTGGATCTGGCGTGACCTGTATTTTGCCCGTTACACTCCGCCCGACGCAACGCCAAGTGTGATTCTACAGCTGCGCGTAATCTGCGTAGAAACCGGTGGTGGGAAGTAATCGAGTACTACTTTCTTACTCTATTTGAGTAGATTTTTTTAGGTCACTTTTATTCGAGAACAGCATTAAATAAAATATGTTTAATATATACATATGTAATAAAGAAAAACAACTAAAACACTAATGTGTAAATGTGTAATGTAAATGGATCACATTTTTCTGTTTTATATATATATATATATATATATATATATATATATATATATATATATATATATATATGATCCATGTTATTGCATATTTTGAATTCGTTTTTTCTTTTTATATATTTATATGCGTGTGTGTAAACCTCAAAGGGGAAGTCTAGTCATAAAATAATTTACAATAAACAAGGCATTGTGATTAATATTGTTTTATGTTATATGAATTAAGCAGCAAAATCAGAGGTGGCCATTTTGCCACTTGTTGTCAACTGAAAATGACATCATAGTAGCAACCAATCACAGCTCTGCTGTCTTCTGAGTTAGGTCATGTGATGTCTCCAAGTTGAGCTGTGATGGATGGATGGATTTTGCTGCTGAATTCATATTTGAAAAGCACAACATTAATTAGAATGCCGTGTTTAGACCAGTGGGCCACATCGTAAATATTATAGCAAAAAAAAAAAAAAAATTCACATCCCCTTTAAGGTTTGCGTTACACTACCACTAATCCTGAATTTGACACTTCAGGCAAGTGGGACTAAATGAAAAAAGAATTCAAGGGCAAGGGTGCATGAGCAGGTCAGTGGGGCAGAGGTCAGCCAATCAGGTGCCGCGGGTACACACAGCCTCAAAAAAAAAAAAAAAAAAAAAGTGTAAGCCAGATCAAGACAGCGAAGCTCAGATAAGCGGAATCCATGACACGGTTGAATGATGTCGACATTTAGAAAGCCTAATGTGAGATGAAGACTCTCTTTGCAACTTTCCCGCCCAGAAACGTTGAGCCCGCTCGACTGTGAACCATCTCTTTAGCACCTTTTAGACAAAAGATGGATTTGTGGATAAGTTGTTGACAAAAAAATAGTTATGAAGGAACAGTAGCGGACAGAAAATGGAATTTTCCCACGCACTTTAGGTGCTTCATTTCTTACACGGTCCAGTTTTTACTTCAACAAAGCTTTTTATATTTCATATAAATATGTTTTCAGAAAACAAGAAAAAAGATGCACAATTTTACGACCACGCCGGTATTTTTACATTGGGTTCTTTCCCCTTTGCTTACTTATTCAGGCATTGGATTTTTTATCATTTTTTTAGTCAAAAAATGTAATTGATTGATAATTCATCAAAATAATCAAAAGATTAATTGATGATTAAATAATCATTAATTGCAGCTCTTACATACACACAAACACACACACACACATATATATATATATATATATATATATATATATATATATATATATATATATATATATATTCCATCTGGTGACATTTTTGTTACAATGTTAGAATAACAATAAAAACATAGGCATGTTTTTAGTTGGTATGGTCTGGCATCTTTCAACAATCAAAGAAATGCTAGAAAGTAGTGTTTTTGAAATTCACTGTTTGAAATCGTATTTTCCAAAAATATCACAAATCACAGTATTTATTTTTGTTAGATGATGACAAAATAGGTCTTTGTAATTGTAACAATTTCAAATGAATTTAGTATTATGCCAGTTTTGAAGTTTTTCAAAAATTGGGTCATTTATTAATTTCTGTGGCATTTAGTGGCACTCGTGCTTGTAATATTTAAATGGGTGCTAGGATTATAATTCTATCAAATTCTCCGCTGGAGCCAAAAGGCTTGAGAACACCTGATCAACTTGGGCCTGTTTTTGTGCAGAAGCTTTCATTCGCTCTTGAGATTTTCACACACAGCCATAATAATATGCCAACACGTGTTAATTACCTTACACATATTCCTAAATGTCTCACTGAAATAACCGGGTGATAAACTGAAGGCCTGGAAATTGAGAAAAAAAAGAGGTTTGAATACTAGTTTGATGACATTGAATATATTTTGATTGTTCAGCAGTGGTATTGGCTCTTTGAGCAAAATTCGGCGAGTCTGACGCTCCCGAGCTAGAAGGAGAAGCGCTGTCCCCGTCTGCGGGCGAACTAGCAACCTTTCAAGATTTCACCGGGACCGGTCGCCATCAGAGCGGCCAGGTTCAGCCGGGGGTTAACCCCGTCTTATAGAACGGCTGATAGATATGGCTGCCCTAATCCCTCCTTAGCACAAAAGCACTTGGGACGGTTATGAGGCCCACCGCCCTTCCCCCTCGCAGTCTGACAGCCTGCCAATAGGGGGCGCTCACGTGATGTCAGACGCTCAGGTGACCCTCAGTTTATGAACCGCTCGTACTTGTGGGACCTCGCTGAGCTGGTGCCAAGGTGAAGGGAAGGCCCAAGCCAACACATTTTTGTTACACCATATATTAGGAGCGTACATCCGTCCACAAAACGATTCGATATTGTTTCCGATGCCAAACGGATGTTTCGATTTAAAAGTGGGGCCTTTCGATTTGCTTGGACTCTGTGGGATCCCGATTCGATTCGATGCGGTACGGCTCAAATCATCAAAATCATTTTGTCATTGAAGCTCCCCATCTTACGGACATATCTCTCTCTAATAAAAGACGATTCCGGGCACAGAGTATTTCCAAGTGGAATGATTCAATTTGCTTCAATTCAATCATCTTTTCAATCAACAAAAATGTTGTGCAGTTCAAACTGGTTTAAAACAACCTACATGTACATATGATTATATATACACACCACACACACACACACACACTCACACACAAACAGGTATATATTAATATAAGTATATATTAGGGATGTTCAATAGCCTCAATACGAGTTCATATTAGACTTTATACATAGTATATATAATTACATATATGTGATGCTTTTTCACAGTTATTGAAGAATCCCCATATTGGGATTTGTATAAAAACAACCTCCTTGGTATCACTAAAAATTGGTATCACTATAGTAGATGACACACACTGTTGAAAAATAAATGTCTCTACCTTTAACCACATTTTCCTCAAATTGAGGGTTTTAAATTTGGCAACATTCAAATTGCTGTAACGTCGTCAATTCTTCAGCTACCTTCATGTATTAGATATCATTTTAAGGGACATCAAGTGTGGGATTTGGATAAATCACTATGTTGATTTATTGTCAGAGACAAGATTTGGTGAAAAAGCATCACACACATAAACACACACACTCGCCAATCAGTGAGTTTAAAAATAATCAATCCCATCACAAGTTGTGGGAATACGTCTATTTTTTTAATAACTTGTTTCTTTAGTGTATGGACTTGCATACTGTTTACAGAGTATGAACAAAAAAAATACACATTATTTCTAATTGTAATTCCTAATAAAGTATTTTGGCTATGGTTTACTATGAACAGTCAGACACACACGCACACGCACACACACACACACACACACACACACACACACACACACACACACACACACACACGCACAAGTATATATGGATATATACAGTGTAAGGGATGCTCAATATCACTTTTTTGAGATCCATAATGCTTTATATATTCATTTCAATATATTAAAATTCTATAATATTCTTCTAAATCAACGCTTTTTCATTTTTAGAAGACAGTCCGTCTTAAAACTTGAATTTGTCTGCAGTTTTCAACATAAAGTGAATTGAAATTCTGCACTGGCCGCCTATCTGACTTCCTGTGGCCGACGTTGAGACAATCGCGCCACTGTACGTCATGGCGGCTGCCCCTCCTTGCCAGACACCGTCTGCTTGGGCAGCGGCAAGGACAATACGCGCATGGTCGGCGTCGAGACACACCACTCTCGTCATGTCTCGTCGAGGATGGGACACAACGCCACCGTTTCACTGTGATGCTCCGATACTATGTGATGTCACTGACAGCCCTCTCATTCACGCACGCTCGTGACTGGCCGCTGACAAATGAAATGCCAGGATTTATCTTGGATATAAAAAGTTTACACACCCCCGTTAAAATGTGTGGAAAGGTATGGTACAGGGGTGTCCAAAAATTCTCTTTTGAGGGCTGCATATGAAAAAATAGGGCCAGGTTTTTTTTTTTTTAAATTGATCTTATTAAACATGGTAAAAAAAAAAAAAATCAATAAAGCGAGAAATTACACAGTCTATACAATGTAGTTATTGAAAAAAAGTTAATGACAACTTTCTGTTGAAAATGAAGAGGTAAATTAGGATTTTACACCACACAACTAACTCATTCATCTCAAAGGCGTGTTTTTATGGGGGGTTTTTAAGCGTGCAGACATTCAATTCCAGGTACTTATGTTTTTCACGATTATTTTGCTGATGGAGGGTCAAAAAAAAAAGCTGATAGTAGGTAATAAATTTCTTTGGAAACTTAAATACTTATGTCATCAACTATTTAGGGATTGATTGATTGATTGATTGATTGATTGATTGATTGATTGACAGTTCGAACGATGTTTAGGTTTTAGGGAATCAAGTACTAAAATAAGAATTACTTTAGGTCCTAAAGTAGAAAAGTAATAATTACTTTAGGCAAAATACACATCAGTTACTGAAGTAATTCATTAATTGATTGATTAAGACCAGCCATTTTTAGACACTCCTTTAGTCATACTTAAAAAAAAATTAAATTAAAATTCAAAAAAAGTATAAAAAGTAGCTGGATACATGAACTCTTAAAAACAAAAACAAAAACGTAAAATAATGTCTTTGGGATTGAATAAGTTAACACTGACTACAATCAAACCTTTTTATGACTTTTTTAAATAACGTTGCTGGCCTTGTCAAAATGTATTTTTAGCATATATTGCTGGCCGAAAAAATGTGAACGCCGGGCCGCAAATGGTCCCCAAGCCGTAGTTTGTACATCAATGATCTAGTAGAAGTTCTGTGGCTTGCACGATCGGTTTAGTGAAGACTCAATGGATTTTGACCTGTTTTGACTAAAACTATAAAAATAAAATATATGAAGGCTGTTGAGGATGTTTGTGAGATTTCAACTGGTATTTGCAGGTATCAGCAAATATAATGTAATCCTTTTCTTTTGCCATGAAAGTAAAAGTAAATTTTTCCTTTTGAAATAAGAGAAAATCCATTGTAATTTGAAGACATTTTTTCTGACATAGTGTTATCGTTTGCGAAACATTTTGTGACTTTATTTTAAGTTTTATACATATGTGCATTGATATTAATGTCACAATTCACCTGCAGAGGGCTCTGAAATAAAACAGATGATTTTATTCAATCTTTCTTCTTGGGTTGCTGAAAAAAATACACCCTAAGATACCACTACAAAAGTCTTTTTTTTTCCCCAAGAATGCTTTGTGCTGGTTCGGGGGTACTTGGATAAAAGAAAATTTCACAGAGGGTACATTACTGAAAAAAACTTTGATGACCACTGATTTAATTCAATCAACCATAAAAATTCATGGAGCACCAATCCCATTAAAATGGGCTAATATGTCTCACTGTATAAAAAAAAAAAAAAAAAAAACCTCTATGAACTTAAAAAAAGAAAAAAAAGAAAAATACCTTTAAAAGATTTTCCACATATTTGCGTTCTTCAACCATTAAGCATTTTACCGGTTTCACATACTATAATTGGAGTTGTACCTTTATGGTTATAGCTCACAATCACGGTAGATGTTTTTTTTTATTTTTTTAATCTCGGTCATTTAAGAGGTTCTCAAACTTTTAGGTGCAGGGGAATTTTTTTTCAGCAGCCCTCCTCATAGTTCTAAATGTTGTGCGTACCCCTAAATGCTATAAATGTATTAAAAGTAATTTATTTCGTCTAAAAGAAGATTTTGCAATGTTACAATATGAAAATGTACTAATGATACGCGTTTTATTCCACAAATGGAATAAATGGAATGGAAAAAAAAAAAAAAACAATGACTATGAATATGGTTGATTTTTTTTTTAATTCAATGATAAATCTTATACTGTAAAAACAATATGTTGGAAAAACTTTTGCGGATTTGAAGTTGGGAAAGTCAAACAAATATTTTAATCTTTGCTAATGTCGAAATCCAAATTTAAAGATTTAAAAAAAAAACTCATCAAATTGTTTTGCGCAAACACTGTTGCCATAAAATGTCAATTGTACTTATTTTAAAGTAAATGACTGCTTTAGGCCTCAATATAAAGCCGAATGAAACAGTCATTTATTTTACGGCCAGTTTGCTAAATTTAGATTATGGAATAAGGATTTATATTGCGTTTAGGAGTAGATTTTTATGACTTTTTTTAAACATAATGTCTCATTTGTACAAACCAACAAGAAAAAAATCATGGTAACAATCCAGTATTTTAATTAAAGTTAGCCTGCACACGCTCATTGTTTTGTTTGAAAGTCGAGCCCTCTGATAGGTGCAAGTACAGAGCTCAAACAAGCCAATCAGGAACGGGGTGGCTCTGTATAGTGGGCGTGCCCGGTTCCCGTCTCACCTGGGTCTCGGACAGGTTAAGTTGGCGGGCGAGCTCGGTGCGCTCCCGGCCAACGACGTACTGGCACCGCTGGAACTCCACTTCCAGCCGGTACAGCTGTTCTGCCGTGAAGGAGGTCCGGGTGCGCTTGGGCCGGTCCAGGTCCAGCCCCTTAGGCAGCACGATCTCCCGGATAGTGCCTTTGGCGTCTAAGGCGCCAGTTAGGGAAAAGAAGGTGCTCACGTCATCGTCATTATTTAATCATCATCGTCGTCATCATCATATATTGTTAGCAACAGTAGAAACAAAGAAATGGCTTATAACTCAAGGTTGGCCACTTCCGGTCCTCGAAGGCCGCCATCCTGCACGTTTTAGATGTTTCCGATCTGCAACACACCTGATTCAAATCATCAACTCATAAGCAAGCACTTCAGCAGCCACGACAACGATCCTGATTATTTGAATCAGGTGTGTTGCAAGTCGGAAACATCTAAAACATGCAGGATAGCGGCCCCCGAAAATCGGAGTTTGCACCCCAGTACTACTTTATAAATTTATAAATATCGTCATCACACGAATAAACTACAATTATAATGTAGTATTATCATCAATACAAACAAAATCTAATGATCAACATTAGCAGTGGTATATACTACTACAACTTGCTGTTATAATTTTGATTTTATGATATTGTTTTAGTATGTTTACACTAGCACGCTTCTAACAATTTTTTAACCCTTTTTATTTACATTTCATAATGACAATTATTGCTAATAATAATACTTTTTACTGATAATGACAAAATTAAAACATAATTACTACTACAAAATATTAAAATAAAACATATTACACATCAAATACCATCGTATATGTAATTACATTATTACTATTCCGCATTGAATTTAAATATGTAATACTGTGATACCGTTACTTGATTCTAAGTTTATTGTGGGCAGCAGCAGCAGCAGCATAAAATATTTGAATGTTAACATAAAGCAGTTAACATAAAATATTTGAATGTTAATAATCATGTCCTTCATTCAGTATATAAATATATATATATATATATATATATATATATATATATATATATATATATATATATATATATATATATATATATATATATATATATATATATATATATAATCACAAATAATGATTAAGCAATATATTTGTAATTTAACTAGAAAGCTAAAATAAAAATATTGTTAAGACTAATACTATCATTAATAAACATTATCATCATCATAATACTACAATCATAACAATATTACATATCTTAATAACCTTTTAATGAACACACGGAAATAATATAACGTATACCTCTGAGGTGATTTTGTTAACGATTTCATTATTCAACATTCGCAGCATACAAACCAGTACAATAAGACGACTGTTTGATTATGTAAAAAAACAAAAAAAGAGACATCATCAGTTTTTTTTTCCCAGCCAAAAACGTTTTCTGCCATGCATTTATTTTTGTAGCAGGAATACATTTGTGTGGCTATTTGTTGATATTGGTCAGACATAGAGCTGCTCTTTGTCCACAGGTTTGAACTCATGAAATATGTAACCCGTGCACTAAAAAAATGAAGAGACGCCCTTGAATTAAATATGATTGAAGCAAATAGCTGAAATGAGGCAATGGCACGTGCAGTATGGAAAGAAAAAAAATGCGAACAGGCTTGCTTATAAGAAGTCCCTTGTTTTGTTTTTTGCTTTTTAACGTAAAATGTGAGGCAGAGAAAGTGTTCTGCTTTTGCGCACGTCGTAGCCCGCAGCAAAAAAAAAAAAAAAAAACAACTGCGAAAGCGAACGTGCTGAACTCTGCGTGACCCCTCTGCCTTAAGAAAAAAAAAGATAACTAAACAAGAACAAAATACCAGTTTCTGAAAAATAATTTCGCAGTTTATTAATGTTTATTAATTTCAACAATCAGAAATAACATTCTCTTGAAGACTCGTTTATGATCATTTAATTTATTTAGAACAGACTATAAAATACACTGCACTGCATCATTTCTATTGGAATATTTTGTGTGACGTATTGCGGATTGTATTATATATATATATATATATATATATATATATATATATATATATATATATATATACATATATATATATATATATATATATACGTTACATCTGGTGGTTATAACGATGTCATGTTTTAAGCCTGGAACGTAAACGAAAATGAATTTCAAAATAGAATAGAATCGCTATTTGGGTCAATTTCAACCAATTTTTGGCTGATTTGCTATCAAAAACAGCACAAAATTATTTTTTTTGTAGAACAAAAATTTATTGACAAAACAACCAAGAAAGTTAGGTCAAACCAACGCAAATTTGAACCAAAATTGGTTTATTTTTGACCCAGCCGCGTTTCAAGAGTGTCCTTTTTGTAATTATTTTTACTTTGCTCTCTGGAAGGCGTGGATAAATTAGTATTGAATTAAAGATGTACCCTTATAAAAAAATAACTCATTATGGATTTGAAAAATCACCCAATATAAGTCATAAATAACCCAATTTTGAAATAATTGTGCTAATGGATGATTTAAAATCCAGTGTTTACATTTAGCTTTCACACAAAATAGACCTCCAGCCATGTACCTTTTTTTGTCATTCGTAAAAATAAACCGATCCAATTTATTTGCACAAAATTAATTTCAAGGGACAGAGTTAACCTTTTTATTAAGTTGAGCTGAAAATCTCGTACTCACCCCTCACCAGGATCCTCCGGCAATACTCGGGGTCCACTCCCAAAAGTTTCTCGTGGCCGTCCTCGCTGGAGGACGTCGGAGTGGACGATGAAGTCCCCGGGGTGTCGGACGAGCCGTGAACCGGCGAGCGGCACTTGGCGTCCAGCCGCTCGGTTCCGCAGCGGTGGTGGCTCCCATCGCCCATTGCGGCCTGATCGAACATCACGTATACGGCTCCTTCCCCCTTCCTTTCTCCCGTCCTTTCTTCCTTCTTCTACTTCTCCTCTAGAAGGAGCGCGGGGGGCATGCCCTCCACTCCTCTACCCCCCCACAAAAAAAAAAAAAAAATCACTCAGAGTGGAAGCACCTGCCGAGTAAACGGAGCGGAGCTCAGGTGTGTGGCCGGCATGACGCGGGAAGTCCAGTTAGGGGAGCCCAGCCCGGTGAGACTATACGGAAGCCGAGAGGTGGCGAAGGAAGTCAGGCAAGGTGCTAAGAAGGGGTGAGGGGGGGTCAGGGAGGTTTTTGGCGGGAGGGGAAGAAGCCCCCCTCCCCCTCACACACAACACAGCAAGGATTGAGTGAGTGAGTCCAAGAGGCAACTTTCGAACTCCAAACGCTTGAATGGAAGCCGAAACGCACTCCTCTAGGAATTTGTCATGTTCGGGCGTCTTCCGTTTCTGTTCGTAAAGGCCACTTCGCCGACTGGGTGACGTCACGTCCGGCTGGTCCCTGATTGGCTCTCATTTCGAGGCGAGCGGATATAGGCGTGAAGACTTGACACCTTGGTGGCCCCGCAGCGGGAATCCCCCTCCCCTACACCCACCCCTCCCTCCTACCAAACCCAACCCCGCCCCACGCCAATCAAAATAAACGTATGTCGAGACAGTCGTATCAGTCGTAATTCGGGGAAACCTTTTGCTGGCGGATTTGCCACACAGTTATTGGAGTTAAAAATATGAAACAGTTATTTGATTCCAGTTTTAAATACAAAATGATCAGTTTTAATAAATAATTTCAAGTGATAACTTTATTGAATAGAGGCCCATAATTAAATAAAACTAAGTGATGTAGGATAAAATCATAGTTTTGATATTGAATGGAATGTAAAGGTAATATATATATATTTTTTGATAAATACGCCTTATGAGTTTATACATTGCTTCCTAAATAAAATGTCATATTTAATGAAATGTTTGTGATTTCACTTCACAACAATATTACGATTTATGACAGTAATCTTACTTTATCTTACTAGTCAAAAGCTTGGAAACACTGACACTGCTATTGAATGAGAAATTCTCTCTAAATACCTGTAGTGTCTGTATAGAAGTCCTGTAGCTAATTTAATATAAATTCATATTGTATAATTTTGTATTTTCATATTTTACATCACTACATATTTGTGTATGTGAATATGTTGGAAGAACATTTTAACTCTGGTAAAATTCCAAACTGTCCAAATAATATATTGCAAAGTATTTTCCGGTTTTTTGGTTTTCTACACTGTCCTAGCTACGTTTTTTTTTTTTTTAACCTTTTAGAAGTGCCATCTAGAATCAATACTGAATATTGAATGATGAATGATATATATCACCCTGTGTGTGTGTGTGTGTGTATATATATATATATATATATATATATATATATATATATATATATATATATTAATAAACATTACACACAAAGTGGAACATGGCATTTAATTCCGGGCTCCAAAATGCAGTTTCAAATCACAAAATCCCAAAACATCTGAAAGAAGAACAAAAAAAAAGGATCCCGTTTGAAAGATTGTAGTGATTGCAGTCACTATTGGGCTTGTTATTTTTGTGATGCGTTGTGTTGATGGTGCACCTGCGGCGCGCTGTTGTGACACTTTCCAGCAAACAAGCCTTATTTTTTTTATGCGGGATTATATAATTATAGTTTTGCCGCGCGCGTGTGTGTTCCTTTTCTCTTCCAAGGTCGTAATTACGGAACACTGCGGCAGTTAGTTGCGCCTTTCGCCAGGCCTAATCTCACCCGTCATCAATAGGAGCTGTCAATCACACGCGGCACTCAGCGGAGACAAGAGGAGGCTGATTGCCGCACATACACACACAAACACACATGCACGTACACGCCAATTCGCTGTTTTCACCACGTTTGACTTTTCTGAAGATGCAGCGCGTTTTCATGTATTTTGGCCAGTGTGTGTGTCTGCGTGAGTGTGTGTGTATTCACGATGCGTCACTGTTTTCGTGCCATAAATTGTTTCTTTGTCGATGGTTTGCAGGCCCCCATGTTGCCAAATTATTATGCATCAACTGCTGAAAATAAAAACTTACTCACCATTTTGGCCTCCACTTTTTAATAAACAGTGCTTTTGAGAATTTTGTTGTTGGGCAAGTTCGCGTGTCAATGCACGCTAAGGAAAATGCAATTAAAATTTATTGTCATGAATACGAAATGACGAGCAATCACACGGCAATTTTAAACTGTTTACTAATCGTATTATAAAAACTTAATTTAACCAATTGCTAGTATTTGTACAATTAGTATATTTCATAATAAGAATTATAGTTATTATGTGACGTATTCAAACAAAATTAACAGTATATCCGCTTTCACACATACGCAAGTTGGAATTTTGCACGTTTGATAATACTCATTTGAATCCAGTATTCGCAACGTCTTTAAATCAGCTTTTCGGTGCTAAACGACAAAGAAAAAAAGGGGAAAAAACACGTTTTACTGTTCCTGCAATGGTTCACTAAAAATACTACCTACAATTAATATTATCCTAGCTGAGCTCCTATTTACATTTTTGCGGGAATAAATAATAATAATCTTCATCATAAACATTTACTCTTACAGTTGAACGAGAATGTTTAAATACACTTTTCATTTGTTTTGTCGTTTTTAGGACACAAGAAACATTTTTGTTAAATTTCTGTCTGCTAGTGGGATAAAAGAAAATCATCTGTAATTGATATAATTATTAAAAATAACAATCCGTTATTGGAGCATTATGCAGCCACCAAAACCATCACAAGTAATTATTTTGTGGCACATCAATGGGCTCCAGTTATGAGAGGAAATACTTTCAGCGGCCTACACTGTCACCTAGCGTGCATCCGAAGAACTGCACCAAGTCACGTGGAAACCGTTGTATTTATTGGAAACAGTAGAAATTACAACCGCAAAATATGAGTTTGAGAGTCATAAAAGAACTCTTCGTTTAAGGCTGAACACAGCAACACAACAAAGAGGAATTTTGAGGATTTGACGATGATAACGGCCCCCTAGGGTTAGTTCTCCCACTACTCGTCTGGACAGTGTGACTGGCAGGCATGAAGACAAAACAGGAAAGAGAAAGGCACTTGATGGATACAAACATGGAAGTAGCTGCACGTAGTCCTCCTAGAACAGTGTGTGCTTTCGCAATTTTAAAGGAGATATACTGGGCCTCCTGGGTGCCCACATAAACAAGAATTCAGCCTTTTTGACACTAGTCAAACAACCAAAGCTATTATCGAGCTATCTGATGACAGTTCAGCAGGCTAGGATCCTGAGAACTTTTTTAAAAATGTAAAAAAAAAAAAGGCGTAATACATCTCCTTTAAACTATAGAGCTTGATTAACAGTGTTTTACAATAAATTCCCCAAAGGGGAAAAAAAGAGAAAAAACAGTAAAAAGTGGGTGAAAATCACATTAGCGCATCCCTCAAATTATTCCAAGCTGATGGGCCACTGCTGCCCCCATGTGGCCAAATGGTGCAAACGCAAGGGCAAGTTGGACAAAGGCAAGATGAAGCTGGTCACTTTTGACGTGTGTGCCAGTGCAAGGAGATTCAGTCGAACCCCTGCCAGTCGCTCTGCTCTGAATCATACTCCAGCTCCACGCCGATACAGCGAACTCCCTCCAGCAGCATCGGCGTGCCGTGATGGCGGTCTGCATAAGTAGCATGGCAAGAAGCAAGGAGTATGTGATGGTTATACAGCGTGAAATAGGGATCCAGTTTTGCTATATTTATTATTTCTGTACGAAAAGTTTAAAAAAAAACAACAACAACTATGTCTTATGTTTACGTAAACAACTATAATTATATTTTTTAAAATGATAAATGACTGCTGTACGTCTAAGACAAGGTCAAACATTTGTTGTTTACTTTATCACTCAGTAATATTGCACTTGACAATTACTTCAAGTATATATATTTTTTTAATTTAGATTTTTTTAAATGATTGTTTTGAAAATAAACTCATAAAATCCAGATTCTGCCCAAGGAGCACAATGTTGTTAGGTTGTTTACCACACGTTTACAATAGTGACTAACTATTTAACTCATTCAATACCAAAAATGTATTTGAACGTCTTTACAGTCCAGACAATAAATGCCAGGTACTAATTTTCAGTGTTTCTTTTTCCAATTTTAAGGTAAAAAAGGTCTCAATGAATTAATAAATAAATATAAATAAATAAAGTACCTAGGTTTGAATATCTAAGACTTTTGAAAAATACCTAAAAAGTTAAAATTGACATATATATATATATATATATATATAAATAATGATATGAAAAGTGGTTGTGCTACCAGATATTTTCAATTTAATATTATTATTGTATTATGGGCCTGTTGTAGTTTATGAATGGTGAAAGATGGTAGCTGGAGAGGTGAGCTCAGACTCGTACCCATGACTCTGGCGTGAACTTTGACTGTGACACACACGTCGTCATTGGCCTCGCTTAGCAGCTGCAGCTGCTCACACAGCACCCCCTCCTGCTGAGCCATGTACTCGCAAGTCACCTTCAGACCTCCTGGGACACACACACACACACACACACAAACCATTACCTCTCCTATTCACAATTCACCAACTAATCACAGAATGGAGGATGCAGGACTGCAATTCTGACACGGTTCCCTGTAGCACTGGGGCACCTCAGGGAACCATCCCGGCACCCTTCATGTTCACCCTGTACACAGCAGAGTCTTCCTACTTGTAACCTGCATATGTCTCAGACGACTGCCCTCCACTGCAGAGGCATTACAGAGGAATAACACATGGTTATAATTATTGCATTGTTACTTTGTGAATGAGTTTCCAAACAAAAAGCAAAGTTTTGATACTACCGTATGATAATTACACACGGCTCCGGGTCAAATGTACCCTGAGACATTATTGTTGTTCCTGAAAAATGAACATAAGACCGGTTTAAAACTAAATATTGGCTCGAGATCAGACACATTTTGGTGACTAAAAATGCGCAATGTCAAAGTGACCCGGGGACAGCTTTGCTGTTTCTTGCAAGGCAATAAAACAGGAGGATTAATAATCAACTTTTTTTTTTTTACTTTATAGAAACTTTGCTTAGTAGCACAGTACTTTTTATTTTCTCCTCCTACTCGTCTTCCTCTTCCTCCTGCTCCTCCTCCTTACTTGCCCTAAATTTTGGTCTATGAGAGGAATTTGCTGGCTGGAACAGTGCATTTGACTCAGCCTGGCTTGTTAAAAAGTCAGTAGTAGGAACTGTCAACATCAAAGTGTGCAGTCATTTACATTTATCCCGCCAGCCTATATGGAGCAGTCGGGCGCTGCTACCTAGAAGCTAATTTATGCTGGACGCCGCTATAATGGAGCCTAGGCCTCCAGTAAACAATAACAACGTCTGTGTAATGAAGTCGCTTGTTAACGCCTTGAATTGGCAACCGAAAGTGATTTCAGAAAAAAACATTGAGTTGGGAGCAAAAGTTGCAGCACAGAGACGAGTGATGCCGTTGCATCGCAACACGATGCCAGGAACAATTTCAAAACAAATGTGTAATAAGGTATTTGTGTCCATATATTGTTTGGTAAGTAAGGTTTAGTTTGAAGCTGGCCTCACTTTGCTTCTGCTGTGTTTCACCATAACCTTTCCTATAATTACAAATACAAAACCATTATAATCAAGAAGCAGAGCTGGTCCCTCTCTTTCATACCTTCTATTCAACACACAAACATCTTGGAAAATGTGTGTGTCTACACAAAAACGATGAAATACATATGCCCTGCCTGACGTTCAAAATAAATCGTTTTCAGGTCAACGTGGACTAACCAAGAATCGGTAAAAAAACGAAATAGATTCTGTGTCAACGGAGCGTTTTGTTCTCACCTTCAGGGGCAGGCGAAACATCGATGACTCGAAGGTGGGGGCTCGGCACTGGTGCCAGACACACGCCTTTCCCCAGAGCCGGGACCTCGGGCAGGGTGAAGGCGATTTCGTAGCGATGCTGCGCCTTCAGAAAGCCCAACTGGACCGAAAAGGGAGGAAAATCAAATGAAAGGGGCGTCCCCATTTCAAACATAACAGAAAACTTGTGCGCTGATGAAATGATTGTCCTGAGCTTTCCTATCCGACACGGGAGATTAACGACAACTTTAATCTTCCCCGTCGTGCAAACTGTCCCGACAGATGCTGCGGCAAAGTTAGTGTCACCTTCACCAGAAAGCTGCCATCGTCCTGCGGCGTGACCATGACGACCGAGTCGTGCAGTTTGTCGTCGAAGTGGACATGAGACGGGGCGCTGGTCGCTGGGGGGTTCTCAGAGAAGCGAACGCCACCCATCTTGGCAGAACCTCGGAAAAGCAAGGAGAGGGAAATTTAAAACGTTTACAATAAAAGGAAAGACATTGCGTATTCTAACAAACACAAGTGTCTTTTAAAAGTCTGCTATATTATTGCTAACACATCATAAAAAATGCTATCGAGGGGCTAACAAAGATAGCATCATGGACCATGGCAAATGTGTAAACAGTGAACAGTCAATAAGCAACGGCTTAATATTTATTTTGGCTGCTCAATAGTGATTCAATAAAATATGAAACACACACACACATATATATATTTAAAAACAGCAATGATCTGTCGCAGCTAATCCCACGCAAAAGGAGCCCCACCCCCTATCTCACACACACACACACACACACACACACACACACACACACGCACGCACGCACGCGCACACACGGCCTACGGAACTGGTTTATTTCAAATGAATCTCTCTCGACATCTGCCCCTAATCCAGGGGTTCTCTTAACAGCAGACACCAGAGCTAGCAAGATTATATTTTATTCAATACCAATGCAATAATGTTTTACAGAAACAAATTCTAGCTAAAAATACCACAAACAACAGTCAAAAAGTTGTCTGTTGTCCTAAACCAGGGGCATGTGTGTGTGTGGGGGGGATATATGTGGCAAAATGTGCAAAGCTGTTATCTAAAAGTAGAAAGGAGCCTAGTTTTGATTAAGAAATGATTACCAAATACTCCATTAATACTTAATCATAATGCTGATGACTGAGGTATAATTTTCCAACTCATGATTTATTTAATGAATGAAAATGGAATACCCACAGAATTTGAAGCTATTTCCAAACAGGCATTACTGCCATGTTTACGCTAAATTAACAAGTATCTTATGTTTTAAAATGATCTCTAGATTATTTTTAAATCAACTACTTATTAGCAAAGCTACTTTCTGTCAGGCAGCCTATGATGTTTTCCATTGTATCGTGACTATCATATTTGTTAGGCTAATGAAAATGGCAGTGATGCTGTGTTGAAAGATGACAAGACAAAAAACAACCTAAAGCAAGGAGAATGAATTCTGCTGTTAGCTTTTAGCTAGCATTTAGCATCCATTACCAATCCATCCATCCATCCATCCATCTATGCTTGCTGTGAACGATGCAAATTTGCCATTCAGCTTATGTTAGAGAACAGCATGTTTTGAAATTAAAATACACTGGACATATGGATGGAAAAGACCAGTATGGGTCATGTGAAGAGATTGAACTAAGGTTACAGCAAATTTGTCATTCATAAATTTCAATTGAGAAACTATACTAAACTTGGAAAAACATGATCAAGGACCTGTTTTAATCCGTGTTGCCACAATGCTGTCACACTGACGTGACATGGCGTCAATTCCGAGCGGTTCGAGAAGGAAAATCGTCACCAAATGACAGGCGATGCCATCAACACTCACTCTTCTTCTTTACAGCGGCGGCTGCAGAATCAGCCATGATCCCGGGTGCGACGTGGACACTCCGTATCACAGCCTGGCCATTGCCGCTACGTCTCGCCCGGATAACTCACTGGAGGAGGGTTTGTGAAAAAAGAAATGAAAAAAGAAAAGATGAAGTCGTGGAATGAGAAGCTAGTGTGCCGGGAGCGTACATGTGCTGCCGGCGGAGCAAAACAAGTCAGTAAGAGGATTAGCAGCATGGTGGCTACATCTCATATCGTCATCACAGCTATTACATTGGCAATGCCTCTCATTATGTCATCATCAGTCATTCACCACCACTGTAGAAATTATCACTTAACTGTTCCAAAAATAATGTGCTTATAACAAATAATCTTTGGCACCACTTTAAATTGGTTAATATTGCATAAATATGAAACAAGCAGTTCTGACTAAATTACAAAAGGGGTCACCAACTCACTATTAAATCATTGACATGATCAGGGTCTTCACATAAAAGGATATCAGATTAATTAACCTATAACGATAACATTACGTCAGATACTTTGAGCAAATTCGTAATTTCATAAATGTGTCAAACTGGTAGGCCACTGTATTACTCAGCAACAAAGAAGTAGCTGTCAATTTAAAAAATGTTGGTGATCCTTGCATCACAACGTGTTTTATGTTGACTGGTAATCCATGCAGTTAAATGGTGCCAGTGAAATCTCAAAGCAAAAATCATTTTGTTTGTGACTTTTGTGAGGTCTTATAGAATCAAATGGACGGGTGCAAGGATGATATTGAATGGCACTTTGTGATAGTCTTGCATTTATGTAGTGTGTACACATCTTTAAGAAAAACATTTTGAGTAAAAAAATGTATAAATAAATCATGACAAAATGGAAGCCAAATCATTGCTAGCTTACTTTTGTTTGAATTGTTTTTATGACCAAAACACTTCACAGGATGGAAGTCTTTTAACAAGTCTGCACTTCTACTTTAACTCCAAAATAAGTCTTTACAATATGTTCAATGCAACCCTAATAGTCTAAATAGGGCATTCTGATTGTGTTTGTAGAATATTGATTTGTAGAGTATGAATTAATTAGCAAAATGTCCTCATTTTTATTCATCTCGGGGGTGGCCATTTTGGGTGCTATTGGTTGGCTGTACTCGAGAAGGGGATGTTGAACTTTTTTGACCCCCGACTAGGCAATGTGCACTCAAGACGCTCCTTGGAAGTTGGAAGTCCTTGTTGCGGACTGAAAAAAAGGACCCCGATTTCACTGACAGGGTTCAAGCCGTCACTCAGCAATGGCGATCCCAATGGACACACGTGACACTCTGAATGTTAAGACACAATTTCCCAGCACTTAAAACAACACAGCTTAATCTGTTTATTATGAAATCAAACATTCAACATATTTTCTTGTAACTCAAATTGATTTGCATTGAATCAGTATGGCACCATCTATTTGCATGAAATCATTAATGTATAAAATGCCTCAATTTGATGTATTTGATGAAGAAAGGTTTGCTGGACTTTAAATTGTGCTGTGAGGACCAAAACAAAAACAAAAAAATAACTAAGTGCTACCAGCCATCTTTGAACTATGCATTGGCCTCAAAAGCCTTGAGGTCGAAACTGAGACGATCTGAGTGGGATAAATCCGACTTCCCTGATTCCTCAAATAACTGTTGTAATTTTCAGTTGACATCCGGTGTCAAAATGGCCACCCCAGGTTGATTTTACAGTTTAATTCATATTCCACAAACGCAATATTAATCACAATGTCTGTTTAGTCTAATGGGGCGCAATGAATTTATTATCGCCCAAAGATTTTTTTTTTAACTTTGTTTTTAATTACTAGTGATGGACGGATCAATCCAACGATTTTCAGTTGATAAACGTTGAAGGAAAAAAAAAAAAAACAATTGCTCTACAGTTTTGTGTTTGGTAATTAAAAGAGGAAAGTTACAACATTGTTAAAAGTAATGAACATTTTGACTTTTTTTTCTAATAGGCCCAATTTTAATTATTCAAATGATTCTATAGGCAATACTAACCTTGTAATTACTCGATGACAGATCCTGCAGGTTTGCACACAACTACAACGCACAAAAATAAATGTAAAAATCTCTAGCGTGAAAGAAACACATTTACTTACTGTATACTGTAGAGGCTAAAAAAAAAGGGCTACGCAGTTAACCTACGCAGTTCACCTTAACACACAAACACTATTATCTATAGAAGTCTGCTTACAAACACACATAGGGTGTGTTGTTTAATACGCACCTGCTCTTGTAAGCAGGGATTTCCTCGTGTTTTTCAGCACCGCAGCTTCTCTCCTCACGCCCCTTGCCATTCCATTTCCGCGTTGGGTCACGTGGTTTGTGGTTAACTAGTTTTGTGACGCCACCTGCTGGCGAATATTGTCATTAACACGAGAATGGAGTTTTCGGACAATATGCCATACAAACTGAAATGGCTTAAAAACCGTATTTACAACGATGTCAAGCATTAATACATGTATTGTGTTAAAAAAACAGTATTTTTTTAAATTAGTCTAATTGCGTTTTCTTTTTCCCAGTAGCCTACTATGAATGTGATTTAATATGTCATTAATTTTTCAAATCGTCTCTTCCAATGTATTATTATTCCTTATATTACACTTGTTAATATTTTATAAAATTGTTGTACATGAATGGCATGTTCTTATCGTTTGGGCTTATGTTAAAGGCACGTACAGTATTTGTAAGTACGTTTGAACGTACTTGCAAACACGTCCATACACACTTGAAGGCTAAACGCTACAAACCGCATTTTTTACTTTTAATGCTACGCGGTATTAACTTTTGAATAAAAGTTGTTTTTTGCATTTGACCTACATCAGTTGCACGGTAAATATATGACACAACATAACTACACACATATGCACACCAATTTTTTATTGTAATTATTGCAAATTATCTGACACGTTTACAGTGAAAGGAATAGTGAGCTCACACAGTAAACACATGCACACGTCACTTTCGCATAGCCTTTAAGTAAAATATATATTTTTTTTAAAAAAGCATGCAGTTATATTCAAAACACATCATCATCGCCACTTGCTGGTTAAAGCCTGCACAGTGCTGCACACATCCACCCTGCAAGCTGAACATTCAAAGGTAGCTTTTAAACACAAGACGTGGAGGTGAACAGTCATCGGGAGTTCATTCTGGTCACATTAGTCCAGTCGCCGTTAAGAAATATTTCTAGTAGTCCGACTGGCTTGTTGTCTTCAAAGGTGATATGCTTGGTGGCCAGTTTGGTACAGTGGACACCCATCAATTCGCGATTTCTCAAACTACTCTGGATTTTTTTTTGAATTTATTTTTGAGAACATAACATTTATTAGCTGAAAAACTCACCTGTACACGCCTATCCACATAGGAATGACAAGCCTCCTGCCGAGTGCCCTCTGATAGTATTACATACAGAACATTCCAGTAACTCTTTGTGAGGTTGACACAGGAGAAAGCAGGGTGGTAAACCTCTCAAGTTGATGCAAAGAAAGATCCACAGCTGGTGTTTGTTGTTTTTTTTTCACTCTATTATGTGTTTTAAATGTGTGTTTGTGAGAGAGGTTATGTAAAGTCCAATTTATGAGAGGAATACGTTTTTCCCATTACGACAGGGGTAAGAGCTGGCCTGGTCTGCAAAAAAGCAAAAATCTGTGAATGATCAACACCCATGAAAGCAAAAATGATCATTAGAACCTCATTCACACTGCGTCATGCTAAGAGACACCTTATAAAGAAAAGATAAATGAGACACATTTCCTACAGAGGGCGAAATACCAGCACGAGGAAAATGATCAAGCCACTCTGGTAGAACAAAGTGATGGGTTCTCATGGAGACTACCGATACCAGAATCAATACTGTAGTTCAAATGAAAAATGGTGTCTACTTTTTTAAAACGTGAAAGGAAAGCCAAGACTTCACCATAGTGGTTTTACATATTGGCCAATCATTATATGTATAAGAGAGAGCGAGTGAGTGAGAGAAAGAGAGAGAGAGAGAGAGAGAGAGAGAGAGAGAGAAGGAAAAAATGAGAGAAAGAGAAAGAAAGAATAGTTAAGAAAGAATAAGGAAGCAAGAAAGAAAATAAAAGAGTAAAAGAAAGAAATTGTAATGAAGAAAGTAAACAGAGGAAAGAAAGAAAGAAAGAAAAAAGAAAGAATAGTTAAGAAAGAAAGAACTAGAAAGCAAGAAAGAAAATAGAAGAGTAAAAGAAAGAAATTGTAATGAAGAAACAAAATAGAAGAAAGAAAGAAAGAAAGAAAGAAAGAAAGAAAGAAAGAAAGAAAGAAAGAAAGAAAGAAAGAAAGAAAGAAAGAAAGAAAGAAAGAAAGAAAGAAAGAAAGAAAGAAAGAAAGAAAGAACTGGAAGGAAAAAAATAGAAGAGTAAAAGAAAGAAATTGAAAGGAAGAAAGAAAATGGAGGAGTTAAAATAAAGTAAGAAAAACAGTTAAGAAAGACAGAAATAGGAAAGAAAAAAGAGTAGGAAAGAACAAAATAGGACAGTAAAAGATGTATCAGCGTTTTTATGAATGGGACCCTGCGAACCAATTTCAAACATTTCATAGACCATAGTTATTGTTTTTTAGCCCCTCCCCCCAAAATAATTTTACCACTTTGTGATGTAAGAATTGAGGGACCAAATTAAAAATTGTAATAATTATATATATTTTTAATCAGTCAAATATTTATTGTTGAGAATTGCATGACTGAATTGAGCGATTATGGTGGCCGTAGGGGTGAAAAAAAAATCTTACTGTTCATCTACTAGTGTGCTGAATTGTCTTATGTAATAGTAGTGCCTATTCAACCAGGTAATATAATTGGCAGCTGGACTGAGGTTTTGCCTGTCGTCTGCGCAGGCTTCTGGTGGTAATCGGAAGCTGTATATCAAATAGCTTTTCGTCGACTTCCTGCTTCTCCTTCTTAACCCCTGTGCTGTATTTTGATCATTGGGTCATTTTCTTCCACATCACTCTGGCAGTATTTTAGCCAAGGGACTAAGTGGTGGTGCCATGTTGAACTTTGGCATTCTGTCACCATATGGGTGAAATTTCAGCTCCCGAGTGTCTCGTTTCAAAGTTTTCCCTTTGATGTGATGTTCCTTTGATGTAAAGATCAAAGGATTGGACAAAATACAACACAAGGGTTAAACGCTGGAAACTTTGGCATCAAGGTCTTCGAGCGGCGGGCCGTATTCGTGACGTCATCCCTCCATGATAGAAACGGAATCCTCCTCCGCACCAGGCGCAGCGCCGCTCCCGCTCGGTTCGGCGCCAAGTTCCGACCCACGTCCCCTTTCCTTCCTGCCCCCCGCCCTCCCATTCACTCCTCGCACACCGACTCACTCAGGTCCACGGCGCCACCTCTGGTGAGCCGCCGCATCTTGCTGAAGTCGTGGTCGGTCCTCAGGTAGGAGAGGGAGGGGCCTCCCTCACTGTGGCCCGCCAGGTCCTGAGGCTGGGCCTGAGGCGGCAGGGCGCGCATCTCGCCGCCGCTGCGCCAGTACAGCGTGTACTGCTGCGGGTCGGACACGCCGAAGGTGGCGGCGCACAGCTGCGCCAGCGCCTGGCTGCTCTCTCCCACTCGCCACTGCAAGGTCCGCACGGCGCTCCGTTCCCCGTCCTGGAACAATATTCGAACGCACCTCTGGAGGGGAGGAGCAGAAACAATACTTCATTCAATCCCAAAGACATATTTGACATGTTTTGATTCATTCACTGCCAATGACGGATATGGACGTCAAGATTGCTGGAGCGGCAACGAATGAGTTAATTCTACTTTTCCCTATACGTCACAACCATAGATTAGAATTGAAATGCATTACTTGCAGAGTACTAACTGAGAAGCTGCCATTTTGAGGAAGTACGTTTAACTCATTTACTGCCAATGACGGCGTTAGACGTCAAGGAACCATTTTTGCTGGGTTGGCAATGCATGAGTAAAGATTTCAGACACACAACCCTTGGCACTTTTTTTTTTTTTTAAATGCTTGGCTAAAGGAGCTTCTATAAACGGCTGACACTAAATTGATCAAGCATTGAAGTATTCAATTCATTTATGTAATTAAAACATATGCAGTACTTTGAACATGTTCTTCCACATCATTCTCACAGTATTTCGGCCAAGGGATGGCAAAAACCTGTTCGGGTGATAATAAGTGGTAGTGCCGTGTTGAACTTTGGCATGTTGTCACCATCTGGGTGAAATTTCAGCTTCCTGATCTCGACTTTCAATACTTTCCCTTTGATTTGAAACGTATTTGTAGAACAAAGGATAGGACAAAATACTGCACAAAGGTTGAGAATGAAAATATTCAATTGCTTTAAGAAATTAAGTACTAGATTAATCGATTACTCAGGTAAGTAAGTAATTAAGTTTCAATATACTAAAGTAATCGAGTACATTAGGTTTTAAACTAATCAAATACTAAATTACAGCAGGTACCAAATCACTGATGTAATCTGAGTTGGTGCTGAGTATTGAGTACTAAAGGAAATAATTACTTTAGTACTTAAAGCGCGAGTATTACTTTAGTACTTAAAGCGCGAGTATTATCAATTACTTAAGGTACTCGATTACTTTAGGTTGAATGTCATTTCAAATAAATAAAATTGGTATTTTTCACCTAGTCTGACTTCAAAGGAAGAAAAATTGCAAAAAAAAAAAAAAATATATATATATATATATATATATATATATATATATATATATATATATATATATATATAATGACATAAACCTGCAACAGAAAAAGTTAGTCATGGATGAAAATCCGCAAGCGTCAAACCGCGATGTAGAAAGAGAAAACTGTAATAGCATAGAGAAAAGCGTAAGTAATTGTTTACTTAGGAACTTTTTACGTAACTTTAGTTCTTGACCCATTTAGTATCAAGTGTTTTCAGATCCTTCTTTAGCGGAACTCTAAAAAAATATTGAAAAAAAAAAACCATATATAAATAAGTACTTAGGATCAAACATTAGGACTAAAAAGAACATAAAAATATTGTCTTTGTGGTTGAATCAGATAACATTAATTAGTCCAAATCTGCAGTCTGGACATCGACTTCCACAAGTAAGTTTAACCATTCCAGGTTAAAAGTTGCAAATCACAGGGATAAACAGTGCCAGTCAAAAGTTCGAAAACACTGAAAGCTGTCATGTAACATTTTTTCAGAAAACAAATACAGAAAATATACACAACATACCATTTGTTGTTAATGTGATTTCAGTGTGTTGAGTGAATTACCGTCCAAAAATTTCAAAGTAGCCGATGCATCTTTCCAATTTTTTTAAGCGTCCTTCAGAGGATGAGGTTTGAAACCCCCTCCATCAAGAAGCCAAACAATAAAACTGTTCACTCGTCACAATTCACAAGTATATCTTGAAAGTCATTCCAGCTCATAAAGCATCACCCACATCATAAAGCTGACCGAGAAAATACCAAACTGTGCAAATCTGTTACTTAGACAAAATGTGCCTACCTCAAAAAAATAAAAAATATAATTCATAATTCATCATATAATTCATCAAAACATTGCAATTCAGGATTTTTTTTTTTTAATAATGAAAAAAGAAAAAAATTAGAGGGTGTTCCCAAGTGTTTGACTGGGGAAGTCAAGTCAAAAAGCGCCGTTCCCTTAACATGTTCTGTTGCACCATTTTATATATATATATATATATATATATATATATATATATATATATATATATATATATATATATATATATATATATAAATAAAATAAAATTAAGTAGTTAAATACACCTGTTTTTAACCATCTGAGGGGGCGGCCATTTTGCCACTTGTTGTGGACTGAAAATGACATCAGAGTTGCTCAGGGGTTTTGTATTCACAGCTCACCTGATTTCTGCATTTTGTCTTGTGAGATTTCCAAACCTGAACCATCATGATCGTCGTCACCTGAGCCCCGAGCAGCCAAGATGTCACACTCGACAAGTGGCAAAATGGCCGCCGCTATCAGAGATAGCTAAAAACGTGTGTATTTTGCTGTTCAATTCATATTTGAGAAATGCACTATCAACCAAAAAATGCCTTATTTCAACGAGGGGGCGCAATAACATATTTTTGTGAAGAAAACTTTTTACTTGGCTTTGTCTTTAAATGATTCTACCCCTCCTACAAACTTTAAATACATATTTAACTTCCCTAACCTCCTTGGTACCAATTCGCACAAAGCAGTTGCCTACAACTCTACGATATTTCCGACGCGCAAAAGATAAAGTGAGGGTTGACGGATTAGCAGTGTACTCAGCCATACTCACTTATCCTTTTTGGAGCCTGAGCACCCCCCCCCACACACACACACACACACACACACACTCAAACACACACACATCAACATGATACAATTGTCAACAGGTCCAACTTACAGAGTCACCAAGCTCCTCGCTGTCCGTGTGCATATTGTGTTTGCCTGCTTGGATGCGTAGATGCAGCTCAATAAATTTCATGTTATCTGACCGCCCACTTCCTCATCGCACTCGCCTCACGGATCGCCCGCCTGTGTCGGAGCAGAATCTGGCTGCCGGCTCACTTGGATGGGCTATTTGAAGACCGGAGAGGCACCACGTGACCGCACGCAAACGTTGTGCTTGACAATGCCTCACTTTTTTTTTTTTCTCTCTCTCAGACCAATCTGAATCCAGCGGTATGATAACAGGTGAAAGTGTGTGTGTCTGTGTATGTGTGTGTCAGTTCATGCATGGCCCACATCGAAGGATTACCTTTCAAAACTAATCCCTGCAAATTAATTTCAAGCATGTTTATGAAAAATGGAGGGTGACTACCCAGACATCTGTATGATGCAAATTATTTTGCAGACCCCCACAAAAAACCTCTTGGGTTGGGTTGGGTCAGAAACAACCCGAATGGGGTCAAAAGGGTCCGCCTCAACTTCTGGGTTGTATACTCAAACCAAAAAGTTGGGTCGATTAAATTAATTTCCCTAAGGGGACCAATAAATTAATCCGAATAAAAATATGAATCGAAGAACCCAAATATAAACAGCAGTTGGGTAAAAACAACAACAAAAAACTAATTAGCATCATAAAGGGACCAATGCAAAACCTTTGGTTGTGAATTCAATTTGAAAGGTTATGTGATATGACAAACCCACACTTAAAAAACAGTTTGCTTAAAATAACCAAATTGGATTAAAAAAAAAAAGTAAAAGGACAGACCTGTTACATGGGTAAAAATGACCCCACAATCTAAAGACAATTGGATTAAAAAAAAAACAAAAAAAAAACAATCCAAATTAGAAATGAACCAATCCGCATTATGGATAATAAAATTTGGGTAAAAAAAAAAAAAGAAGCAAAAGATGCACTCCAAAAACAGTCTGGCCGAAAATAACCCAATTATGTGTCAATAAATTGGCATTTTGTTCCAAAAAATACAAAGCCTGCTACTTGGGTCAATATAACCCAGCTATCTAAAAACAAAAACAACTCAATTGGGCTAAAAAATGGACAAATCTACTACATGCATCAATTTGACTCTGTATATGCTATTGCTCAAAATAACCCTCTAAAAATAGTCATTTTTGCACAAACTAAATAAAGGAGGGGTAGTTCTGTACAAAACAACCCCTAAAATTGGGTTATCTATGAATTATACCCATAATGTTGGGTCAAATTGCCCCAAGTAATGATCGGTTCCTTTTTTTTCTAATCTAAATTCAAGTAAACAAAAAAATCAAAATCTAAGACGCAACTATTTTTTTCTCTTTCTTGTTGAGTGGTCCCAAAGCTACAGCTAAGCTTGTAAACACATTGGGTTAACAATGATTCAAAAAGGGTTCAAAAGTGGGTCCATAAGAGACTGAATTAATGTTGCATTATTTTTCCAGTGCATTGGGTTGAAGATTTGACCCAATCTTCAACCCAATCTTCTGGGTGGAAATAATCAACCATGTATTGTGTAAGAGCAGCCCAAGATTCTTAAAATCAACTGTTCCTCAAGATTTTTTCAACGTGTAATGAGTTTAGATTCTGATTCAAGTGTTCCCACGACAACCAACTCCATGGAATCCTGCAGCCACCATTACCTGGCTCTGCTGGTTCTCATTTTGCTTCTGAGCCTCGTGACTTCGCCGGCAGCGCCACTGCTTCAACGCCTCCTGGGCCTCGGACGTAAGGCAACCGGAGATCGTCTGGTCCCGGTCCAGGCTCTGGATCAGGTGCAGGCTGGCGAACACACTGGTCAAGTAGGAGCCACCTGGAAGCACGCAAACGCCAAAGTGGACTCCGGGTTCAGCGAGCCGACGTTCCAGCGAGAACTAACCTTCACCACCGAGCCAGGACGGCTCCAGGAGCTCCATCATGTACTCCACCTCGATCAGGATGTGAGGCCTGTTGGACTCAATGATCACATAGGATAGTGACGGCAGGAAGTCCTCCCAGCTCACTTCCTGTCCTGCTGAGAAGCAAACACTCCAGATATCAAGGGGTCCAACTTAAGATCGTTAAAAAGCTGCCGTCTCACCCTGCGCGGCGCCAAGAGCCTTCTGAACACATTTGCAGATCTGCAGCAGCAGCAGAACTTTGTCCACGGGCGAGTGCATGCGCCGCATCAGCGCCAACTTCTGCTTCACCTTGTCCACCTGCCGACCGTCGGGCACGCCCGTGCGCACGCCGAGGCGTTCTGCCGCACCTTCGCCTTTCACACGCGAGAGGTTCCGGCTAAAGCGTTGGCTGGATGCGTCCTGCTGGTGGAGCGCCACGAGGGCTTTGTCCAGGTGGGACCTCAGTGGACGGAGCACGCAGGAGAACATGGCACGCTCCAGGGCAAGATCTGCCAAACCAGGAGAACAATTGGAATTCCAACTGTTGATTCCATGGAGCTACAGCATTTGTACAGTGTATGACACACCCTCAAATTCAAGCGCTCTCATAGATATTAAATGTTCAAAAAAATTGATCAAAAATTAGTTGGGTCCAGAAAGGATCCGAGTGCTACTTAGGTGAATTTGGACACATTTTTTTCTACAAAAGCAGAAATTACTTGTAAATTTGGTACAATATAAAAAATAAAGAAAGTATGGAAGAATGGGAGTAAATAAGCATTTTATAGGTTTCCCTTGAAGATGAAATTAAAAAAATTAAATGACTTAAATGGCAAGAATTTAGGACAATGACGACTGTTTGAAAAATGCTGGGTCAAAAAGCAATTGACCAGCTTTTGAGGTTATACATTTAAACCAAAATGTTTGGTCAAAATGAACCCCTCCACCCTGGACCGACTGGTTTTAGAGAGATGAAATCGCACAGTTGAAAACTGGGTCATTCCGGGTCCTAAAGCAGCATCCACATCATAAAACTCACTGAG
This sequence comes from Hippichthys cyanospilos, assembly GCF_059441005.1. Taxonomy (NCBI): domain Eukaryota; kingdom Metazoa; phylum Chordata; class Actinopteri; order Syngnathiformes; family Syngnathidae; genus Hippichthys; species Hippichthys cyanospilos. The sequence goes on from NC_142369.1 coordinate 9,271,113, forward strand.
AAATACCACAGCCTAAAAATTGAGTCATTTGGGCTCAAACAAACTTGAAAGCTGAGTCAAATTGACCCAAATAATGGCTTTTTTTTTTGTTTTTTTTTTTGTACAAAGCAACCTCAAAAAGTGTTTATTATATTTTATTATTTTTTTAAATATAATATCTTTTATTTTTTATATAATTCCTTTTAACATATTATAATATAATATATATTATTTTTTTATATTTTTTTTTAATATTTAAAAAAACTCAAAGTTGGATCATATTGACTCAAATATAATGTTTTTTTGTTTTGTTTTACCCACAGTTGCATTATTTTTATCTAACTGTTTCTGAAATGTAGCAAGTAAAAGTGAAAAGTGATCAAAAATCTAATACTCAAAGATACAAAAAAAATACTAAGTACTGTAGCCTTGTACTTGTAGTTACTTTCCACCACAGCCACTCTTGGCATGCTTCCCTCGCACTCTCACCTGTGATGAAGAAAATGTTATGATGATATTATTAAGTGACTCCATGTTTGCACTGCAAAACTGCCTCCCCTTACCCCCCCCCCCCCCCCCCCCCCCTTTGAATCGTGCGCTCTCCAAGCGTGCGTGGGCCTGTGAGATCTTTTTATGATAAACGAGAGTGAGGGAAAAAAAATGCAAATGGCTCCCACCAACGCAAAGGCAGATAAATCAGAGTGCGGGAAGGAAGGAAGGCGAGCGGCCCAGCAATCCCCCCAGAAGTCCGCGAACTGCCTGGCAACACACGTGCACGCACATACACAGAAGCCTACGCACGGGTCTGTGAGAGTTTTATCTAATTTATTTATGCACGCGCAACAAAACAATGTGTCTTTTTGGTTTGGAGTCTGCTTGGGTGGGTTTACCTTTCTCATTCTCTGGCACCAAAGTTTCAATGGGAGGTTCTAGCTCGCCGCTTTCCAGTAAGCAACACTTGGCCTGGGACAGGAAGAGGCGCACGCCCTGCAGGAGTTGCACAGACGTCACGCGCGGTGCAGACGATGAGGCGGTGGCGAGCGATTTTAGCAACCCCGTATGAGCCAGGAGGAAATCCTGGACCATCCCGCCAAAAATAGAACGCCTGTCCCGGGACAGCTCCAGGACCAGTCGTGCCAAACGCTTGTCAGGAGCGAAGAAACACACAAATGCCTCGCTCATGCGGTGCAGCCCGCCGCGGCCTCGAGATCGCACCAGCGGCGGCCGCCGGAGGCTCTGAGCGTGCGTTTGGAGCCCGCTCTCGGAATCCGAATCCGAATCGTTTTCCTCGTCTAAACTGCTGAAGGAGCTGTTGCTGTCCAGTTCGGCCAGGGATGGAGCCGGCCGCCGCTCCAAGGCCAGGAGAGCCACTTCAATGGCAGGAACCTCCGCTGGGACGGACTGCTGGATATCAGGAGGCTGGTCCACCTTAATCAGAGTACACACATATTGATAATGGAGCTGACAATGAGAATTTCTCTTGAGTCAATAAAGGCCAGTTTAAAAAAAGATTACCAAGCGCAATTTTTCTGTGACCGAAAGCAGTGATTCTCAAATGGAGGCACGTGTAACCCTAAAGGTACATTAAGGCACGTCGGGGAGTGTGAGGGATTTTACCTGCGTTTCAGCAAACTTAGTTTAGTATATTTTTCTTTTCAAATTAAGAGCAAAGTAAATCAAACATGTCACGACTTATTGTGAAGTTGCAGATCTGGGTTATCTGTCACCAGCGCCCGCCTTGGATGTATGCATCCGCATTTTCTGCGTGTACTTTATGACGAGAAGCCTTGAAAAAAATGCAAAGACGGATTACAAATAAAAGGGGTTTACGTCTGCCAATCGGGGTGAGTACAAATGGTCCTTCTCACGAAGTTCCACCTGCTGAAAGTTCGGAAGCGCTCGCCAAATGTGGATGTTCCATTAGGCACTTGTTGCTTAGGCAACGGATTGCCCAGTTCTTCGAAAATGTGTCACAGTGAATACTTCTGTAATGCCTTTAATTTGTTAATCACTATACAGAAGCTCATTGTCATTGATGATACATTTTTTTGGCAGACCGACATTTTACTTTAGTTGTTGAATAAAATAGGCTTTGAGATACCACTACAAATGTAGTACCAAAGTATAAAATCACATTTTTCACCATAAAAAAACACAACGAAAGAAGTAATTCCCCACAATGTAGACAACTAACATGTTTGTCTAGCTACCTTGAGTTCTTCTTCCATAAATATGCTTTCTTTGTCTTTGGCCTATGCCACCATGCTGCCTGGAACAGGTCAGTTTTGAGACTACCAGAGACTAGTGTTGTGCTGAAGACCACGCTACCCAAAACTCTAGAACAAATTGAAATCAAGACTGAGACAAGTTCAAGCCTCTTGGGGGTCAAGACTGAGTCAAGATCAAGACTGAGACAAGTTGAGGCTGAGAGAAGACTGTTGGTAGTCCAAGACCAGATCTTTAAGATGTGGTCTCCAGATCAGTCTTAAGAGTTGCAGGATTTTTTTTTAAGAGAATCTTACATGAGGTGCCCGTGTGGTCATCATGTCCTCTTCCTCTGACCCTGCCGACCCTGGCGACACGGCGGGAGTTCTCCTCAGGACCCCCGCTCCGGCATGAACCCTCCTCTGTGAAGTGGAGTCACGCAGCCTCTCGGACTCAACGGGCGTCTCCATTGATGGGGATGGAGAGAAGGAGCCCACTCCCTCGAGGGACAGATTCATGGAGGACTCAGAGAGCCGAAGCCGCATGCTACGCTTGAAGCGGTGTCGCTTATTGGAGGCACTGTGGTTCTGGATTTCTGATTGCTATGGGAATGGAAAAAAATGGCTGCTTCACCACAAATTTCTCAGTTCACATTCACAGCGTTGCTGGGTTTTATCGATCTAAAATGAACTAGACTGAGAGCGCCAGTGACTGAGGACCAGTCTAGGGTGAACCCACCTTACAGACTTCCATCTGCAGGAAGAGCGGGTTTATAAAGCACAGTTTGCTTTGACTGCCCTGGCCCTGAACACGCCATCGTTCCGAGCCCGACGCCACCTGGATTAAGCTGCTGCTCAAAGAGGCCAGAGGTCCATTTTGAAGTTCCGATGCGGTCGGAGAGTTCCAGAAGTCTGTGCGGAGACCAGGAGAGTCAGAAAGAAGCTAGGCTTTCAGATTCAGTAGTAAGAACGCCGTCTCCTAATTGAGAAGCGACGACGACGTGATTGAGTGCACCTTGGCCCATGTGCGAGATGGCCTCAAGCTGCCTGTGCGTTGTGGCCTTGGCGATGGCGTCCGGAAGCTGAAGAGGAAAAGGCAAGATGTCCCTACAGGCAAAATAACAGGAAATATTCAAATGAGGAAGACTTTAAACCAGGGTCTGGACCAATAGAATTGGACCGCTTGGTGAAAATTTCAGTTTTCAATTTGTATGCTTTTTTTTTTTTTTTTTTTCAGTGTACCTGGAGAAATAATGTGCGGAAAACTTGAGGTCAGAATCTTGTTTTATATTCCTTCTACGGGTTTTTGAACTGCGTAGCCCCGGGAACCCCCATCCAAAGAAAAACGCAAAACCAATTCGCACAGTGTAGTATTTAGTTTTGTTCAATGTTTCATGCTTCAAAAATTCTGTGAATTTCATAGAAAATACTGTGAAAAACTAACTGACACCACTTCACTGTCTTTGACAGTGATTTTGACTTCCCTCCCTTTTCTCTCTTGTAAAACTGTTTTTTTTTTCACCAATTCGTGCCCTCCTACTGGCCCGTACCCATATTGTTGTGAAAGAGAAATTATAAGGTTCTCAACAGGTGGAAGATGTGGGCAAATTTCAGGAAATGTTTTGATAAATTCTCAAAATTCTAACAGGAAATTAAACTGGGGAATTTTAGCAATCATATAGGAGAGTATGGAGTATGATCAAAAATACAAAGTCTGCTCAGTCCAAAACCAAAAACCGACTGAGTAAATTGGCATTTGATTCTGAAGAGACTTAGACCCCTTGAAAAGTGATATCATGAGATCAAGACCTCAAGAAATACATTACGATCACAACCATAAATATAAACAGTGTTGTTTAGATTTCCACAAATTTTCATTGAAAAATACCAACTTTGAAAATTAACCTAAATACGGTACTAATACACCGTTTCAAAGAAAGCTCAAAATCTCAGTGAGTGGAGTGTTATGTGATGCTGCTGATCCATTATTGTTATTCAGAAGTACCACAGTTAACCGGACCTGCTGACGCAGTAGAAGGCCACCAGGCGACACAAGTCCGGAAAGCTGAGTGCCGAGCTCTCCAACGCAAACGCTGGCAGAGGAGGAAGCAGAGTGTGAGTGACAGCCTTCCCCCAGCGTCATCCACATTCCTGATGAAGCTGCACTCACTGTAGTCTTCCTCACAGATAAGACACTCCTTGACAGAGGATGAGCTCCTCTCAGCCGTGACCCTCACACATAGAACTTTCCTCTGGCTCACGCTGCACTTTCGCACCAAGAATGTCTGCAAGAAGACCAACGTCATCAATAGATTAGCACGTGGCTAGCTAGTCAAGCTAGCATAGATCTTAATGACTCTTAAAGTGAATTCAGAAATGTGTTTCTACATACATTTAACAAGCTTGAAGATAATTGCTAAAAACATGGGCTAAAAGTGAAAACTCTAGGTGGCTTGAATTTTTTTTCTCCTTTTCAGTTTTGAGCCTTTAGCTAATGCTAAATGCTAACACGCCTGGCAGTTCAGTAGAAAAATATGTCAATGCTCTCACCGTGATCCAACATACAGTATTTTGCTCGACCCGTTGTTCTGAATTTGACTTGTCAAATAAATAAACAAAATGTTTTCTGTGTGAGTGGTCATTGCACACACCTCTAATATTTATTTATTTTTTTTTTGCTTCTTCACATAATTATCAATCGTTGAATGCAAGCACTTGTTTTTTTTTTCTCTAATCATTGTCTTTATATCTGAAAATCATTTGGACAACAGATCTCATTGTCCCATACTGGGAACACACCGCCAGAAGTCTCAACTCACTATGGTGTGACATAATTTCCCATGATTCTTCGACACGAAAGCAGGAGGTGAAAGTAAACTGTTTTAATTCCTTTTAAATTGATTTCTCATATGAATCTCTATGGCGGCTGTGTTATTGACATACACATGGTCCAAAACAGTCGGTTTGTTGGATTAAAAAAATAAATAAAATAGAAAATCCAGGCGTGGGCCAGAAAATGGGCAAGAAAATGAGGCTGGCAAAATCCGTTGGGGTTTATGACACTGGGCGGAAAATAGAAACTATCCCCGAGGTGACCCTAAGTTAGCTAGCTATGCTTATACTCCTAAAATCCATCCTCTCTTATAGCCACAATATAAAGAACTGCTCTGTCATGAATAATTTAACAAGTGCTATTTAGTTTATTTAAACTATCGTTATATGTTTGAACACAGGACACTATGGGAATAAAGTATAACTAGCAAGGACAGGTTAGCGCACAAGCTAGCTGGTGACTAGCACCTCTTGCTGGTGAATGGAAAGCGCCACAAAAACTTTGTGGGCTACATCGTCACCACCGGGGGCTTTAAAAGGATATAATTGCTGTTGCTTAATCAAGTAAGCGTAAGAAAGGTTTTGAAAGTATTTGTCTTTAATTGACAAATGACCATAAACAGGGCAGGGTTGTAGTACATTAAGTGGACAGAGTGGATAATGAACTGATGTTTTGAAGTTCACTTTTTGGATGAATTCAAATTTATCTGGGTTGTTGATTAGTTTTACATGACATTACATGACGTGACATAATTAAGTTAAATGGTGCCCGTGTGCTCCCCGTGCTCGTGTGCTCACCCCAACAGGCTCTCTGAGCAGAATGTAGAGGGCAGAGTCTTGCTTGAGTGACAGCTGAAGCCACACCGGATGTGTTAACAGGAGACGATCCAAGACGCTGAAGGCCCTCTGGGGACCTGGCTGAGAAGCGCCCGCCGCCTGCATCTGAAACAAGTAACGGAACACATACAGTATAACTAAGTGGGCTCAATCACATGAGTCGTCTTCAGTTGTGGGAATCAACAAAGTCCAAATACTCTATACGTTTTACATGTTTTAAGATCATACTTTATGATTACTTTTTGACTCAACACATTTGAAAGCAACTTATGTACTCTGGTCTAAACAATATTGTAATTACCAATAATCGTGTTTATGGAATTTGTCAAGCAGCAAAATTCAACCATTTTTATCAATCTCAGGGACCATTTTTGAGTCCTTCCATATCATTCTCACAGTATGTTAACCAAGGGATGGCCCATTCCTGATAATTAAGTGGTCATGCCATGTTGCACTTTAACACATCATCACTATCTGGGTAAAATTTCAGCTCCCTAGTTTCTTCTTTCAATCCTTTGATGTAAAGATCAAAGGATTGGACAAAATACTGCACAAAGCTTAAGCATGGACTACCAATTAGCTCTCAAAAGTGAAGGGAAGGAATCGCCATCTTGTGTTACTTTTTTCTGAAACGTCAGTGCAATTTTTATGCAAGTATTTGTTTTTGAAGAGAATGCAAACTTTACTCACTGCATCAACCATTTGGAGTGTATTATCTCAATAGGGTATTGTCAGACAGACAGGTCAGGTCGGACAGATTTCGGCTGCAATCCCAAAGCAGGACGCTTTGTGTTGAATATTTTTATGTGGATGAAGATTTATTTATAAATATTTCTTTTTCAGAACAGGTCTGACACTTTATGGTGCTTATTTTTTGTGGATATATATATATATATATATATATATATATATATATATATATATATATATATATATATATATATATATATATATATATATATATATATATATATATATATATATATATATATATATATATATATATATATTAGAACAGGTCTGACACTTTATATTGATTATTTTTTGTGTAAAAACATTTATTTATAATGAAGTTATTTCTTTTCGATAACAGATTTCTTCAGTGATCCAAAAGAGGACACTTTAGGGTATTGTAATTTTTTAGTGGACCAATACATATGACGTTTGAAAGGTTCTATAGTTTAATAAATCAGACATTGATGGCATGTTTTAAGGTTGTTGTTTTTTTAACCCCAATATGCTTTGCACTGGTTAAGCAATTCTTGGCTGAAAAGACATTTCACCGAGGGTGCATCACTGAAAAAAGGTTTAGAACCACTGGTCCAGGAAAAGAAAACATGAAAACATGCAAAAAAAAAAAAAAAAAACTGCCCCAAGACTGAATTTGGACACTCCTGGGCTACACATCTCTTCCGCATCCATGTGCTTGACAAGATTCCAGTTCTGTTAGTTCATTCAGTCATTCATAGCGAGCATTGAAGACAAACAAAACTTAACATGCACGGTTTTACTCTGGTTACACAAGCTGGAAGACCGACGCTAACGCTAGCTTGACGGTAGCGGTTCATTTTCAGCGTCTCGTGATAGTTGGCCCCTGGAATCGTGGCTCTCGCTCGGCTTGGCGTGCAGTTGGATGTCACTGTGTGGGCTGCCGGCGAGCATTCGCCAGCGTAGCAGCAGATGATTGCCATGGCAACCCTGGCCTACACATTCTACCAGGCATTCCCACTCAGTGAAACACCTTTTCCCTGATAAGTCGAAGCTGCGCGCACACACACACACACACACACCAACGCGGTTGTTAAAGTGGCAAGCAGGCTACGGGTTTATTTCTACAAAAAAAAAAAAAAAAAGAAATAAAAGTGACACCTTGTGTACACCACGTGTTCCTCTATTTTTTGCATCCTCCTTTGCGTCCAGTGAAATTTTTTAGAGGAACCATCTGCTTGAGCAAACGTTCAAGGAATATACTTGTTGCCATTCATTAGCACATCAACACTCACCTCCTGACACCTGTTACATAACTCCTCCCCCTCCTGGCGCGTGTGCGCGCCGCTTCGCAATGGGCATGACAACTACAAGTTGGCAAAAAATAGCCCGAAAGAGCTCATTTGTCATGTCCAGAATTGTTGTTTTCATCATTTGATTCGTCTCCTCTACAGCATCATCGTTGGCGAAGACCCCAGCGCGCATTTGAGACGTTCTGGGAGCGCGACCTCAACAGTGTTTTCTTACGTAAACTGCAACTGCGCCCACACAAAAACGCGCCAGAGGTGGCAAGTACAAATACTTTGTTACTGGACTGATGTCGATTTTTCAAGCAATTGTCAGCAGTTGTCAGTTTTTCTGAACACATTATACTCGGACTTCATACATTGGAAAATTAAAGGGATTATTCACACTGCAGTAAAACTCCTCTACGACGAAACCAAAAAAATCCCCCATTGTGAAACAAGGACAAAAAAGGGGCGTGGTTGCCAAACTAATGTCATTTGATGGGCGCATCAAACTTAAACCAAGCTTAACACTTGAAGACAGGATAAAAATAGTAAACATGAAAGATAGATGAAGCAAAGTGAAGGACATTATGCAAGCAATTGATGTAAGTATGAAAATGAATGCTTATTGTAGATTTCTCAATTACTTTTTTTTCCCTTCACACTAAATGACATAAACCATATTGTACTCTTAATTACGCATAATAGTTGTATGATCGATTTGAAACACAGTACAGTACTTAGATTTACTCAACAGTAGGTCATTTCAAATCAGTAATTTTTCAGAAATATTGTGCATTTATATTTAGATTTTAAATATTATTTTCTTATTTATTTTACCATTGTGCATGGTAAATATAACAAATGCCTTATTTTATATATATATATATATATATATATATATATATTTATTTATTTATAAACTAAAGATGATCTAGAAAAAAGGATAGTTACCCTCCCCAAAAAAGCTTTCAAAATGTATATATCTTAGAGATATATTTTCAATAGCATGATAGCTGTTATCATACCATCAGATTCTGATATGGACCGGTGCCTAGACGGTCACAGATGCCCGTTTAGGAAGCTGTAGTTGGCATTGGCATTGTCAAGCACAGGTCAGATGCTTGTGGAAGAAGATATGGTACCGCGGAGGCACAAAAAGCAAAACACCAGATTCTGTGATTGTATCTCCGTGGGGGGACAACGGTCGCACTGCACTTCTTGCCAATCAGTAGGCGATCAAGAGCTATTGCTATGTTTTAAAGAAGAACAAGGTTTCATTTAATATATCACATATTTACTGCTCTTTTTTATGTTCTTTTTCCCTTTCTGTGAAGCACCAGGAAGCATATCGGTAAAGTGCTGTATAAATGGATGACAACAAAGGTTGACAGTTTTTCTTGCCATTAGACAGTTTATGCTTAATATTATTTCATTTCTTACTTTAATTAACACCAATTCATTTCTCAAATAGATGAGCATATTCTCTATGCACTTTCTAAAGTAAAAATTGCCTTCTCTTATTATTTTCTGCAAAAATACCAACATAAGGTCTAACCTGCCTCCATGTAGGTTTCAAGCGCACATCATACGAAAAAAATAAGTCACATGTGCCTGACATGGTCAACAGCAAAATCAGATTGCAAAGTCACGTTTTGGGATAGAAACAAGAGAGCTTGTACTTAAATGCACAAAAAAATAAATGACCTTGGATATCATTTTCATTTATTTACTTTTTGGCTCTAAAAGAAAGCAATAAATTGATTTAATTTTCAGATGAGTCAACTGTTTAAATCTGGACTGGAACACGAGTTCAGAGCGACTTTGACTACGCTGCCATCTCCTGGTATATCATCCTTGGACATAATTTAAAGAACAAAACTAAAGACGGGCTCAAAACAATCTAGGGCTGTCCTACAATTCAAGCTAGTACACATATGAAGTCTGAGCATCTGAAAAAAATCTGAAATAATTGATAATAGAGACATAATCTCAAGCAATATACCAAAAATAGTTGCTAAAATATAATTCTTTTGTACGTAAGGCTTACCAGATATGATATGATATGATATGATATGATATGATATGATATTTGTTGAAAAATGTGCAATATGTTGCTGTAATATGTGGATTATATAGAACAATACTGAAAGATATAGAAGGATTTGAAATTATATTGAATGACGTGGAAGGAAATTAGTGAAAATGTGCACTATGTTGGTGAAAAATTCTAAACGAAATGATGGCGATTGAAAATGTGATGTGAATATAGTGGTAAATGTGAAATATATCTATTATAATTGAATATTGAAAGATGTTTAAAAAAATGTGAAATACAGTATGTTAGTGAAACATGGAATATATTGACTGATGTGGAAAGATATTGAAAGATGTGGAATGATTTGGAATGTGTGGATGATATTGGCGGGAAATATAAAAGTGACGTGAGAATTTTCTGAATATTGAAAATCACACCAGAAGTAAATTGAATGAGCTGAACATTGTAATCTTGAACGAAAAATGATGAACATGTCATTCGGGAATGAATTAGGATACTGGTTGTTTTGGTTTAAGAAATAAATGGTGAAATTTGAAACAAGCCTTTTGTTGTGATTGCAATGGAAGTCATCACGCCTGCGCAACTCAAACATGGAAGTTTTGTGTGCACGCGGCCCACAAATCAAACGCACAACTGACAAGTTGACAAGAATCTGAGTCACGTCAACTCGGTAGCTAACCGAGCTGCGTCTGTGGGTTTCATAGTAACGGATGAAGTTAGCTGCAGTTGCTTCACAATGTGACGCAAAACCAGAGAGAAAAAAAAAACAGTTTGACAACCGCCCGCATTGCATCTGCGTGAACATGATGGCGGCTAATTTTAGCCTCGTGAGTAATAGGACAGCTATAAGTGTCCTGTATAGAGGGTTTTGGGGGAGGGGGGGGGGGGGGTCCTGCATGGGGGGGGGGGGGGGGGTGAAGCCTAGTGTCCATTTTCGTGTGTGTGTGAGAGTGACAAAGCCGTTTGTGAGTCAGTTGTAACACAACACTTGGACTGTACGAGAGGAGGACCGTTAGCATAACTGTGAATATTCATTATTTTACCATCTTAGCACTTGGAGGAGGTGTATGCATGTATGTGTGTGCGTATGCGTTTTTTGTATCTACAACACGAATGGTCAAGTATTTACGTGTGTTAGTGTTCTTGTGTGTCTGCGTGTGCGTCTATTCTATGAGAGTGAGTCTGTTTGGTTGACAATATCATGCAGTGAACCTGTACGAGTTTTGATGTGTAGGGACAAAGCACTCGAACGAAAAGCAAAATTTGAACAATAATTGTAATTGAGTGCCTGTAAAAAGGGTTTGTAATTGCATATGCGTGCCACAAGATGGAGGCAAAGCACTTCAAAGAGAGGGTTAAAGACGCACGTAAACAATCAAGAACCCGTGTTACAAAGACATTGTATTCAATGAAATTATTTAACAAACACATCCACATTCAATTGTGACTTAAAACTAGTATTGGTTAGCATAGGGGCCAATATAACACGGATTGCTCAGCAAATTAAAAAAAACAGTATTGTCAGTAAACACACTATTTGGAATACACAAACAATATTAACGTTACTTTACAATATTAACTTTAACATTGATAGAAAAGTGAGCTATTCTAGCTGTTGGTAAATGCTTGGAAACAAATTTCACTTCCACTTGTTGACTGCATTTCAACTAACCAAACAGGACGTCATCGGAGCATCAAACATAACTTCAAGATTCCACCAGATGGCGATGAAGTTCAACTTGGAAAAGTAAATCACCCAAATTTGGTGAAACAAGAAACCCAGCGGTGAGTCACAATGTTTCAAGTTATGTTGGGTAATTTATACCCAGCATTGACCCGAATTGGGTCAATATTTTGATGCAACAAGGCATCAAGAACTGCTCATACTTGATGAATCAAATATTCCATAAAATGGCTTCTGGGTATAGCCATGGTTAAAAGTAGAGCTAAATATATCAACAACATTTTGTAAACTGTGACGTACACTCTTCAGCCCACCCGCATGCAGTGATTAACCCAGTGTTTCTCCACTATATTTTGCCAGGCCCCCCCTAGAAAAGAGAAAACTTTTTGCGCCCCCCCCCCTCAGTCGATGCACTGAATATAAATAAGATTATTATTTAAGTATTACTACACATGTACCTCTTTTAACATTAACGACAGAAAAACGCAAAATATATCAATTTCAACAAATGTTAATTATTTTTATCGTGTTTATACGGGTTATTGCTTAGTCTAAAATGGAAAAAAAAGAAGCAAGTGCACCAAAGGGACTGAAACTAAAAGAAAATGAAAATTATTACCTTACTGCAATTATATTTCACATGACAAAACATGGCCCCAAAAAAACCTTTGCGTTTGCTGCGTTTTGGGGAATTATTTTCAGGAGTTTTTTGATGTCATTGCACTTCGATGCATGAATTTAGATTATTTGTAAACTAGTCTCCCAAATTGGAGGCTCGACTCGCTAGAAACTCAACAAGTTGCTTAAATAACTTGGATAATATGGGCCATCTTGCTGATCGGATGCGTTCAATTAAATTTGCTAACCCAGGGATCGGGCTCTAAACTGCACATGCACGCTGCAGGAACGGCAAACTGCTCAGGTGGGTGGACATAATTGGTAGAGGTGCTTAATTGGCTGATAGTTTCCGTTGAACCTCTCTGCCGCATGTCACGCACACGCGCGTGCGACGGTTCGGACTCGACAAGAAGCAGCGAGGAAAGCGCGAAACATCTCGTCCACTCCCACGCCGACAGGATGGCGCTTTTCACTCTTGACGATTATATAACCTCCCAAGTGCGAGCTGCCGCCCACTCGGGGTTGCTTTCACCTGATCTCATTGCACGACCTCTCCCCATCGAGACGTTCGAACTCACCCGGACCGACTTTGCAACTCTTCGTCCGAATGACGTCATGGCTTAAGTTGACGCCTTTCGGGAAAAGTTGACCACGTTGCAGGAGGTCACGCGAGAGCCAGGTGACTTACCTTGTGCATCCCAAGGCTCGCGACGCGTCCTGACGGTGGCTGCAAGGGCGTGTGCGCGGCGGGAGGAGCGCGAGCTCGTCAGCGTGGAGGAGAGCGCATCGACCGCGACAAGGCGGAGGAGGAGACTGAGCGCATCTCCAGCGGTCCCGTCACAGCGCGCGCAACTTGCAGCAAGTCCAGGCGACTCTTGACAGCCCAAATAGAGCTCAGGCGTGGCCATGGGAACGCCGATCGGCGCGTCATTCCACCGGAAGTGGACTTTGTCGCACGTCAGAGCGCTATTTGTGTCCCTAACTGTGCAGGTTAAGAGGGGGTTGTGATACCCCGATTTGTCCACGGGGGCGCGCCGCCCACCAAATTTGACTGGTCAAGTAGTTCAGTTTGCGTGTGAAACTTTGACGCGAAATCAACAGATAAATGTGAGTCACTCAAATATATGACATTTTGAAGATGAAAGGTTTTGAAAAATAATGGATTGATAATGTTTTCCGGAGACAATAATTAAACATTTTTTGCTATTTTTTTTCGCGCCGCCTTCCTAATGTATTTTTTTTTTTGTAATAAACACAAGCAATTAATTAACATCTGCGTATACATAATGTTTTGGTCTTATAGGTTAGGCTCTGTGAAGTAAGGCGTTTACAGAATATCTGTCATCGCAGTTCTAAATTGATTGTGTCAATCCGCGTAATCTAGCTCGTTACCAAGGTTCTCTTTCAAATATTGAATCCAAGCTGTGATGAAATTTTATTTCAAGCGTCACTGTGCCATACACGCAAACACGCACGCACTGTTCTTCTTGAAGCTCGACTAAACTGAGAAGGAAAACAGTCATTAATTAGTGTTTGACTTGACACCCCATTTGTCATCCATTCAGTAAAAAAAAAATACAACTTCAAAACACTTTTTGTCTGCTTTCACCATAAAAATGGACAGTTTTATGAATGTAGAGAATCATACATGCATCTGGCTTTTTGTGCTTGACTTGTTGGAAGTTGGAAAACAAAGTTCAATCACACCCTGAAGTGGACACTAATTGGCTGTCATTATTTGTGGCATTACCTGATTGACTCCTGTTGTGGATAGGAGGCCAAGTTCAGCTAAACGAAGACGTGAGAAAGGAGGAGCGCGTGAGAGTTATCAGTCCAATAAACCTCCCAGACAGCAACTTTGATAAAGAGAAAGTGATTCTTTACGAGGAGCTTGCTTACCACAGACGCAGCTCAAGTTTAGCCTAGCACATCAATGGAAAGCACCCAGCTGCGACTGCAGCTACAGCTACCATAATGTAGTAATAGCAAAGTTCTTTTCCAAACTAAACTCAAGAACACCCAACATTTGAGCAAGTCTGCGATGGATAGGAAGGACAATGTTTTATTTCAATTATTTGGCAACTGACAAATCATTCCTCCTGGTAATTGTTACGAAAGGTTGCAGCCAACATATGGGATCAGTCTCAAATACAACAAAAGTTAAATGCTTCTAACTTCATCTGTTAAAGAAAATAAAATGACTGAAGCCATTTTCTTGTCATGTTTGTGTTGTGGGTTCGGGTTGAGGTTTCTGTTTTGGGGGATTTTGGTGTTCTCAAGTCGTGGATTTCTTTTTAGTTCTTGTGTCTTGCTCTCATACGGTCTACCTCGCGTCGATCCTCGTTAGCGTGATTTGGTTCCACCTGGTCGTGTACCTGCCCTCCTTAATATCCAATCAACTTCCTCCCCAGCCTTTTCGTGTTTCCTTGTTGAGTCTCCGGTCTGAGACAGAGTTTGCATTCAGTTCGCGTCAGGTCATTGTCAGGCATTGTTTTGCTCTTTGTCCGAGTCCATGCCCAAGTTGCCTCTCATCGCTAAGTTAAGTATTTTCGTCTGTTTCAGTTCTGTTTTTTCCCCCTTTGATCCTGCCCCTACCTGCCGCGTTTGCTATTAATGTCCTTTAGGTTACTTTTCTGTTTGCTACCCTGATTTTTGGTCCTCATTTTTTGAGTTCAACTCCCTTCCCACTTCCCTGCCTTTGGGTCCACCTAGCTCACCATCATGCCGAATCGTTACAGTTGTTGTATATCAATCTTTTGGCACAATAACAACTTTTTAATGTTTCTCAATTTTTTTATATGTATTTACATACATATAAACGCTGCGCTTTTTCTATCCACAGTTGTCATGGAAACTGCACAGTAGGCAGATACTTGGGTCTTCCTTCACTGGCGGTTTGATAGTCTTGGGTCCCTTGCAATAAAATGCAATTACTGTAACTCATTATTTGACTTCTAAAGCCCTGAATGGAGGATCTGACATCAAAAGTTGGGAATGGTAATGAGATGATTATCACGTGACATTTTTTATTTTAATTGGGTGTCAGGAATAGGACGACGTTTATGGAAAACCTCACCTATAATGGGTACTTGGACCCCAAAAGTTTGAGAATCGAACCCTAACCCTGCAAGGCTTGGTTGTAAAGTGATTCTAGCGCAGATGTGAGAGTCCGGCCTGGCGCAGCAGCGGGAATGGCTGCTTTGGGTCATTACTCAATCAATCAATCAAATTTTATTTATATAGCCCTAAATCACCGAAGTCTCAAAGGGCTTCACAGAATGAAAAGAGGTCGTACAGAGACATCTTTTCAGTATAGGGTACACAACAGCATCCCCTGTCAAAGCTCCCTCATTACTCTGTTTATGTAAGTATAGACTGGGAGCGCAACAGTCTCTCTGTATATCGGATTTCAGGCATGATGAGCTTCAGACAAAGTTCTTGCACTGAGCTAGAGAAATTGCCACTCAAGTTGGCGGGGAGGTCGTAGCCCAAAATAATGATACTGCTGTCAGGCAGCGCTGGACGCATCTCGTTTTGGATCTTCTTTGCCGAGCGAAGAAGAGGCCTCTGTTTACCAAAGCAGTTGAGCATCAGCCTCTCTTTGGCGGCATGAAGAAGGCCCACCTCCTGACGGATTCTAGCCAAACCCAGAGCTGACAGCTGGCGCCACAGCGAGGCATTGAAATGATCGTATAAGTGCGCGTCTATCCAATTCCACGCGCGTATTTTGCTCGCGAGGCTCGGGGTCAGCCGACGCTTGGAGCTGGGCTTGCGCATGTTGAGCTTCATATAGGCTAAGTCCTCCGGGTCCCAGGAGAGGAGGTGACGCAGGAGAACCAGGGACTCGTCAAAATACTCGGTTATCATCACCAAGGAGAAGACGCGCTCCACTTCAGCTGCAAAAGAACTCGCGTAGCCCACATCCGTAGGAGGGTGGTCCTTGTCGCCACCGAGGTCATGAGTGAGTGTGTTGCGGGCGTAGCAAGAGTTGAGGTCTTGCGGGTGGTAGTAGCGCAGAGGCTGCTCCAAGAAGGCATCCAGCGAGCCGTTGAGTTTCATGAAGGTCCCACAGTGCTGGTTGTAGTAGCTGAACAAGGACTCAAACATAGCGGCGGGCTCCCTCAGGATGGTGATGTAGAGCGTGTCGGCGGGCATCACGTTGCGTACCTCGGCGGCGTTGAAGCGCATGTGGTTGGCGATGATGTTGGCCGGCAGCATGTGCGGGTGTACAAAGGAAGCTCTGAAGGGTTTCGGGTAGCAGAATTCATGGTTGCATTTGCGGATGGGCAGCGCCACCGTCAGACCGTGGCGCTCGGCAAAGCGGAGCAAAATGTTCTGCATGGTGCTGCTGGCTGTCTTGTGGGTCTTCAAGAAGGCCACGTTGGTGTGCTTCTTCCGGTCAGTGGCTTGAAAGGGCCACACGTCTTTGATCCTAGTCGCAAAAAAGCAGGGGATGATATAAACAGATGGTGAGGTCATCCATTAGCAAGGTTGAGTTACTGCAGTGCTTCTCAAATAGTGGGGCGGGCCCTCCTGGGGGGGGGGGGGGGGGGGGGGGGGGGTGAGGTGATGCCAGGGGGGCCGCGGATGACCCCAGGGAAAAGGCTTTGCTTTTGTCATGTGAAGTGTCATTGCAATGAAATAAGAGTTTTCATCTTTTTTTTTCAGGCACTTTGATGCACACATATTATTTTTCAGTTTTAGATTAAGCTGTAACCCGTATAAACGTTGTAAAAAGTATTTTTTTTTTCAAATGCTTTTTTCTTTTGTTAATTTTAAAAAGCATACAGGTTTAGATATAATAACATTTTTGTAGATAATATTCTTATTTGTAGTCAGCGCATTGAATGGGGGGAGCATGAAAATTAAGAATGATCTTTTTTTCAGGCACTTTGATGCACACATTATTTTTCAGTTTTAGATTAAGCTGTAACCCGTATAAACGTTGTAAAAAGTAGTTAATTTTTTTTTCAAATGCTTTTTTCTTTTGCTAATGTTAAAAAGCATACAGATTTAGGTATAATAACATTTTCGTAGATAATATTCTTATTTGTAGTCAGCGCATTCTCTTTCCCGGGGGGGGGGTCTTGGCAAAATATAATTGAGAAGCACTCAAACTCATTTGAACGTATTTGGAAATACATTTACCCGTACTTATTGTCTAAATACTAATCACAAATCTTTTTTTTTTTCGTAATGGCTTGAGGTATTGATACGTGCATTCTCCTTTTTGTGGAGAGATGCACGTCCCTCACAGAAACACAAAATGAAAACATGCTGTGTGACTCCACGTGCTTCAGACCCGGTTGTTTCCTCACCTGCTCAAATAGATGCCGCAGTCTATCAGCAGGGTCAGCATAGTGACAGCAATGAAGGCCAGAAAGATCTTCTGTGACATGCACATCTTCTGCCGCGCCATCTCTGAAAAGATTAGGACACAAGTGATTTATGATTCGGGTCTTATTAGCGTTGCTAATTTTTGTTTAGCATTGGAATAATTTTAGTGGTAGGCTGGAATTGAAACAACTGAATTTTAGGTGCATTAATATTGTTATGCAGGACCACGGAACCAGAGCAGATTCAGGACCCCGGCCAATTACACTATTAATAATAGTTCATTAACTGAAAGCGCACGCCAGGTGCGGTAACAAAAACAGTCCCAAAAGGTAAAGTATCAAATCAATGTCACAATGTTGCTTGGAGCGTGGCGAAACAATAACCCGGCAAACTGCTCTCCTGCGCCGGCCGGTTATAAAGCCTTTGTGGTGGACTGTGAAGTCAGCCTAAAAGGCATCCTTTATGACAAGGGGACTGTAAACTCAGCCTAAACAAAAAGCACAACTTAAAAAGCAGAAAACACAACAGGCACAACTTAAAAGCAGAAAACACAACAACTAGATTATTTGTAGGGTTAGGGTTATGGATGGACATGCTCATCTAAAACATTGGGGTCCAAATTACATGTTGTTTAGTGTCTCCCATCCATTTTTAGTGGCCTGCGGCATACACAAGTAACTTTTGACGTGGCTCAACATGACTTAATGAGGACCACCACTTTGTACTACTAATGAACGTGTTTAAATAGAAAAGGATAAATACACAGTAAAATAGCAACCAGCGGTTTTCTTCATAATACTATGAAGAAGAAAATATTTCAGCTCCAGAAACAGAAATCGTTTCCTCCACTTTGTGCTGAGTGTCAAGTTTCAATTATTGAACATATACAATTACTGGTCTCTATTGTCATCTTAGGTGGAATTCGGATTCTGCCTGGTGTGTGTATCTACATTTCACTGTAATGTTTATGTATTGTATTTTATATTATTTTATTGTTTTATTACTCTTATTCTTTTATGATACTTCCTCTACTATTGTGGTGCTGTGTTGTACTGGAAGCCCACGTTTCCTGAGGGAACCCTCCCAAGGGATTAATGAAGAATTGAAATGAAATGAAATGAATTGAATTGAATTGAATTGAATTGAATTGAATTGAAAAGCAAATGGTTGCACAGCCTTAATCTAACAAATCTAAGTAGCAGAATAAAATGAAGTTGAGGCTACAGCAGAAAATATGTAATGCATTAGGCTAAATTTGATAGTTTTTTTTTTTTTAAATATAAAACTATATATGCTGAATGCACCCTACGTTCGGATGTGTGTTTTTCTTTTTTAAAGGGGTACAAGGAGACCAACATTCGTCATTGCACTTTTCAGTGCTGTATAAAAAGTCTGTAAAAGCAAGAGGCTAACACATAAACAGAAAATAAAAACACTCACAAGAAATCGGACGTCAAGATTTCATTTCGCAGGCATTGGTGACACTCCAGGCCAGCAAAAGTTATGTTGAGTGCTTTACCGAAAGAAAGAAAAAAACACGTTAATGGGGAAGCACGCTGTCCTGAACCAGGATTTATTATCTTCTACATGATGGACCTTTTTAATCTGCCGGACATGACATGTAGTCTGGATGAAAGCCCTTGGAATTTAGCCCGATTTATCTAAAACCATCGTCCACCTGGACTCATCGGAACCCGAGGTGCGTGGAGAAATAGCACGTGATCTAAAAGCGATATATGAAGACTGCTCCGGGATACATCTGGCACGCATCACGCAACAAATACCCGTGGAAATACCCGTCAAGGACCACCACAGCCGTGCCGACTCGTCATTGCCGCGATTGCCGTGCCGCTTGTCCGCCCACCCCCCCTTTTTTTTTTAAAAACAATCATCCGGAAAATAAGCGACCTGAACTAGCATTTGATCAATGCAAGCGATAGCGATACTTCTGCCTCCTGAATTCAAAACAAGTAAGTTCAACACTACGAAATTAGATCAACACCTATAAAGTATAGTTTTTTAAATAAACAAATAAATAAATAAATACATACATACATACATACATACATACATACATACATACATACATACATACATACATACATACATACATACATACATACATACATACATACATACATAAATACATAAACGGTTGCAGTGTCGCATTATTGACACCAGATGGCCATAATGACTTCTTTACCGTGCCCTCACCAACATGGCGACGGTAATTTGGCGGAAATGCTTATCAAGCCCCCACCGACATGGCGGCGTACGGTTCATTGACAACTTCCTCTTGAGAAAAACCGAGAGATAAGTTTGTTTTTTAGCTTATCTCGATGACGAAATGCTTTTTTAGCGGCCTACAGCCAGACGGCATGGATACGGATAAGGCAGCAAAGGTTTGACAAGCACACATTTTATTGTCAGAAAGCATTATGATAAATAGGTTTGACGGCTAGCCAAGCAGCTAAAAAAACGGCTTGTCAATGTTTTGTTTTGTTTTGTTTCGTTGACGCATGTTTGACGTACATGTCCTCAGTTGGAGTTCGCGGTGCAGATGACGTGTGAGGGCTGTCAAGATCAAATCAAAGCTGCTCTTGAACACAAAGCAGGTTAAAGCATGACTTTTCTCTTTTTCCATGTCATTTTATAATGTTATCCCAGCGGTTCTCAAACTGAGGTGCCCGAACCTCCGTGGTTCGTGGGCTGCAAAAGGGGGTCTGTAAAATACACCTTGACTCTAGCTCAAAGTCTGTTGTGTCAGAATCTGAAGCGTGACGTATTTAAATTAGTTATTTTTCCCTTTTCAAATCGTCTGTTTTTCATCACTTCATGTTAATCACTGAGTGGATCCCTGACTGCTCCCCTAATTTTAGGCTCAAATTCTGATATTTTTATGTTACCACGTATAGGACCCACCAAACGTTTGGTAATAACAGTGATAAAATATAGACAATACGAATTGGAATACATTGAAATGCACACTCAAATTGCACACTGTTCACTACAGCACCTCTAAGAGTTGAATGACATTGACGAACATATGGTCTTCCAGATTAAATGTGGACATTTCAGATATAATTCAACATTACAAACTGAAGCTCTTGAAGAATCTAATTTCTTCGTATTTTTTTGTTTTTACATCCATGAGTTATATACTTATGTTAATTTTCATAAATCAGTATTTAGCTAACATCTGTCTTACACCAGTCTGTTCAGTTTCTGAATATTCACATAAAATTTTCCGGCAGCCTCAGGGTTTCCATCCCACTCTGCACAAGAATCACTTTCTCTAAGATTCATGTGTGAACAAGGATGGACTGGGACCTTGGTTCAGTCTGCTTGTTTCTTTTATTGAAAATAATACCATTATCAGCTAGCACAAGATGCTGTTAGAAAGCGATGCATGAGTTGCAGCTAACAGCCAACTGATGTCTGCCCTGTAGCTCATCCCATTACAGTTATTACTGTAAAAATACATCTGATATAGAAAGGCACATCTGTGCAACAGAACTCACTTTATGTGGCTGATGGATGCAATCTGCCTCGAATGTTGTTGAATTAAAAAAAAAACATAAACAACTAGAAAAAAACAAACAGAGATGTTCATGGTTCTATTTTCCTATTTGTTATTTTGAGCAAAGGTCCTCTTCTCATCTATTTTTAGCAAACACAACGTCAGTTCAGGATGATGCATAAATATTCATTTGAATACAATTGAATTTAGTTCACTTCTTTATTTTCTAAAACTAACTCATTCCCATTCAGGAGATTATTTGAGCGCTCTTGAAAAAAAAATCTGACCTGTATCCTTTTGCTGGACCCAAAAAAGTCTGAGAACCCAGCTTTAAACTGATTTTGGCAGTCATTATTATGCAGGTATATTATTCCAAGTTTTGCCCTTTTCAGGTATACATTCTGTCAGCGTGGACATCACTGAAGGACGCGTCCTGGTGGAGACATCCCTAAGCAGTGCCGAGGTGCAGGCCCTGATTGAAAGCACCCACCGTCAGGCTGTCCTTAAGGGCATGGGGAGCTTAGAGACACCAGGTGAAACAAAATGTACCTGCAGAATTTTATGCCAGTAGCTGTAACAGCAAACCGCAATAGCCAAATCCCATAAAAAAGTGAAAACTTTACAGTAGAATAGTCATTGTATAAGTGGTATAATTGGTGTATAAATATGCCCAAGGAGAGTTAAACGTGTCATGAATTTGACAGATCTGGGCGCGGCCGTGGCAATGTTAGCCGGCAAGGAGCAGCAAATCCAGGGGGTGGTGCGTTTCCTACAGCTGTCCAATGAGCGCTGCTTGATCGACGGGACCATCGACGGCTTGGAACCCGGCGCTCATGGCCTGCACGTTCACGCGCTTGGTGACCTCACGGCAGATTGTCTCAGGTAGCCTGAGGCCTTGTGTCCACATAACCAGTTATTTAACCCCCCTTGTGTGTAAAAAAAAAAAAAAAAATCTGTCCAGATGTGTTTGTTCACTGAAAAAAAAATGTTGACAATCATCTGTGTGCAGCTGTGGTGAGCACTACAACCCGTTTGGAAGACACCATGGCGCCCCAGAAGACGCTGAACGGGTATGACATTGTGTGTGTGTGTTTATGGGGGTCAAATGAGCGAGATTAAGGGAGTGTGAGAGAATATTTGTAGGTGTGAGTATTTAAAGTACCAGTCAAACATTTTGAAACACTTACAAAGTCAGTGTTTTTATTTTTTATTTTTTCCTACATAGTCATTTAGTACCAAAGTAATTCAGGCTACGCAGCAACATGTTAGCCACAACGCATAATTGGCTAAATTATGTTTCACTAAAAAAATTTAAAAAAAAACAACAACCAAGGATAACACAGTTTTTTTTTATATTTCAACCAAAATACAAAAGGGAAGTCAACCTCAAAATGTTCTTTAGAACAATACGTTCTATGACCCCCTACTAATGTCACTGTGATTAATCTTGCATTAGTGGCATATATATTTCACAGTTTTTTTTGTTTTTTTAATCCATATCAGAAATCTGAAAATGACATCGCAGTTGCTCAGGGCTTAGATATTGATGATCCCATCCTTAATTTCCATAAAACTTCTGATAATTTATAGATTGTGATCATAGAACTGCTCAACGAAAATGGCCTCTATTTTTTTCGATAGATTTGAACAATTTTGATTAATTTTGATTTCTTCTGTTCATCTTTTTAATTTCTCTCAAAAATCTGTAAGTACCCTCAACCATCTTTGTAAATACAGTACATTGTGTTCCTGCGGCACATCAAAAGATTGATATACAACAACAAAAAAAGTGTCTTAAGTCATTTATTCTATTTTAGATACTTCAACAGATGCAGTTGGAAGCAATTGTCTTCTGCTGTTTTTGAGACTATTCTCATCTGTTGATGCCACCATTATTTTCGACCATCAGGAGGGATAGTGCTGTTTTCTTTTGTCAGTCCCCACAAAAAGAATTAACATTGAAATAAGACATCATCCATCATGTCCGTCGCAGACTTGCTCCAAACGTCTGTTCCCGAGTTTAGTTTGGCAAAGAGCTTTTGCTGTGTGAAAGCGGCTTCACGAGAGTTTCTTGCTGTCATGCAGCATGTTGGAGATCTGGGAAATATTATCGCTGGACCTGATGGCAGAGCGTCGTTCAGACTGGAGGACAGCCAGCTTAAAGTAACACACAAACACACACGCGTACTGCACGCGTGCGCAAACTTAGAATCTCTCTTTAAAAGTGTTTGTTGGTGACCTGCCGCAGGTTTGGGATGTGATCGGACGGTCCCTGGTGGTGGATGCCGGGCCGGACGACCTGGGCCGCGGTGGTCATCCGCTCTCCAAACTGACAGGAAACTCCGGCAACAGGTAAGTTCAGCCATTCGCCATTGCAGCAAGGATTCAAACTCAAGCCTGGCTCTCTCATGTTCTTAGGCTAGCGTGTGGGATCATTGCCAGGTCGGCGGGACTCTTCCAGAACCCCAAGCAAGTGTGTGCCTGCGATGGGCTCACCCTGTGGGAGGAGCGAAATCGACCAATTGCTGGCAAAGGGCGGAGCAACCTCTAACTAAAGAATACCAAACTTGTCAAGATATATAAAAAAGCCAATAGAAAACCGTCTAAATGTAAGAAAGTGTTATTTTTAACTTCCGTAAAACATTAAAAGTGGTAAAGACCTGTTGAAACCTATATAGGACAAAGGGTGTCCACAAACTGTTGTGTTCTGGGGTGAGCTTCGTGTACCCGTTTCCCATCTCCGGCCTCTTTGTTGTATTTGCGGTGCCATAATCTTCAAGCAATACTTCAACAATACTTCAATGAACACTGTAAAATTTCACCAAGACTGAACTGTTCATGAAAGTGTGTGTGTGTGTCTGTCTGTCTGTCTGTCGGGGGGGGGGGGGGGGGGGGGGGGGGGGGGCTTTAAACCCTGGGTGTCTATGGTCATACAGTCAAACTTTGCCGTCAAATAAATTCCATGTAGGAGTTTAAGCATGCATTTAGGAATGAACACATGGTGCTGTTTTCAAGAACTCTCTGTTTTGATCAATTTTTAGCCTCTTTGTGTTTTGTTAATACTTTTTGTTAGCTGTTTCTAGATCAATGGCCCAAATTGGGTCGGAATTTACACCGAGGAATTCATGGTGAATTGGTATCAGCACTTGACCAGAAATCCTTCTTTTCAAACATTATTAGAAACTCTGACCCATGTTGAAAACATAAGTGATTATATGTGTTTAGTTAAATTGCATTGATTTGTTTCTCTTGGCTATGCGAGTTTTAGTACATAAATCATTCACTACCAGCCCCTTTTATTCATCATCAGTTTTCCACTTGCTGTCACTCAAATTTCGATCGCAGTTGCCAATGGCTCAGTAACGACCAATCACGGCTCAGGTTGCAAATTTCACATGGGCCACATTTTGATTACGAAAGGCGCATGATATTGTAAAGGATATTTAAAATTTCTGTGCTGGCTTCCCGTTTGAGGCTAGAAATATTTTACTTTGTGTGCGGTTAACTAATAAAACGTACAAATTTCAGATGATCCTTCGGTCGTCTTTTATTTTGCACTGTTGAGTGTTTTGTTTTATTATTGGTTTCGAATTAACATACTGGAAATAAACCGTATGTTCGCTAGAATTGTGCCATACGTATTAAAAGAATGAGCGAAATAAACTTGTTGGTTTATGAGAGTCGAGACGGGGGTTTACATTGACGCCCCCCCCCCCTTTTTTTTTAAATCTATCGCTCAAACATACACGCACACACAAGTACATACGGACACCCCTCCCCCTTCAATGCCGGGCAGTCAGGCGGAAGCAGCCGCGACCATTTTGAAAAACAGGAGCAGCAGCAGAGCGGAGGTAAGATGGTCGATTTGAATTTTTATTCTCTCGACCACACGACGCTTTCCTCAGTTATGGATCGGAACCGATATCTCAAAATAGACTAATATTGGACCAGGTTGCCGTTTTGTTTCGAATTATCCGGTATGCGTGCTCGATGTGTTTGTATCACAGACATTAGCAGTCTCATTGTGTGACTTGCGTGTTGCTTTCCGCTGGATTTTTCGACGGCGTGTTTTGTTTGGTGGTTTTTTTTTTCGCCCTTCGTACAATGTTTTGTTGAGTGTTGTTGTGTAGCCACTGTGTTCGTGCACAGATGCTGGGTATTTCTTTGTTTCCCGTTATTTGCCGTTTTTTTTTTTTTTTTGCTAACTGAAGTGTGTCGCAGTGAATGTGATGAGTCAGCGTCCGTTTACGTCATCAACACGCCGCTCTCTGGGCCTCTGAACAAACTGATGGAGAGCCTGTTCGATTCGCTGGTGGATGTCAAGTTAAAGAAAATCTATTTAACGTGCCATACGCCCCCACGTCACCCCAAAACCCGCATTCGAGTTAATTATGTGTTTGTGAACCAAATTTTGAAGCAAAAGCCTAGCCTCACGTGGCAGCCATTTTGCTACCTCGTGTCGACTATAAATGACATCACGCTTGCTCAAGGAAAACCAATCACGACTCACCTGTTTACGGATTTTGATCACGTGACGCTCGCTATCTGAGCGCTGAATATCGTGTTAAGATTGAAGTTTTATTTTTGTTTCTTTTTTCGGAAGTAGTCATTAAAATTACTTCTATAATGGGAAGTCCCATCAGTCATTTGGAAGAATGAGCAACTCTGGTCTCAAAATTACATTACTACCGCCAAATTTTGGCACTCAAGTGGCCCAAACAATCCAAGAGAATCTAGTCGTTTTTCATAATAAAATATCTTCTTGTTGGAGAATACACAAAACGGAAATAATTCACTATATATTGTCCGGCCGGGTATCAATTGATCCACAGACCGGTGGTTGGGGACCCCTGGGATAAGGTAGTATTGGATTTGTGATTTTCACTTAATATAGTGTGGAAAACACGTATGGTGGCCTTATTGGACAGGCGACTGTTGTGACAGTTAGAAAGGTATCACAGAATCATAAATTGTTACCCCATTAAATGGCCTACATGCTGGAATTCTTTGACGATAGCACCCATGCCAAACTAGGCTCCATGGTGTAATTATTAGCAGCAAATACCCAAAGACCTTGTCTCATTTTCTGTCTTGTACTTAAAAGCTATCATATCTTGTCATTAAAAAAGGTGTACTACTTGTTTTTCTAATAAAAGTATTTTAATGGTGAGTTCCCTGACAAACTCCAACCCTTAATGGTGGAAATGTCTTCAAACCTGTTTTGAACAATTTTTAGATTTATATCATTTTTTTTAGATACATTTTAAGCAGCATAGTTTTTCTATTAAATGCAAAGTTCCAGTGTCATTCATGTTTTTAAAAACGTAAATGAAAACTAAATAAAGTTCTCCAAGATTTATAATGAACAGAAATCTTTGTTTTACATTTATACAAAAGGCGTATGTTCGTTGCAGGGTCCCCAGAATGTATTATAAAGTTAACTGAAAAATTAAATATGTCCAAAAAGTTATGTTAGCAGTCCTCAGATTTCCAGTAAATGGAATATAGTCGTCAAAATCCCCGAAAATTGGCACAGATTATCAACTAATTTGATTATCGGGTTAGACTCCAACGTTACATTTAATGTTTTTTAAATTGTATTGTTTCGTTATTGGTAGCACGGTACGTTAGTTTATGCTGTACAGGTAACGCATCAAAGTCAGCACTTTGGTATTGTGGCGACTACAGCCTGCCTGGTCCACCTGTTGTAAATATAGGTGGCAAACATCGGGAGAACTGTCTGTGCTATGCGCTTGTATTATTTGTAAAAGCAGCTGATGCGAGGCCAGTTGCCTTGACCACAAAATAGAAATCCGCCCCGAGGTGTCGAGTTCCACTCTGGGTTGATTGACACTCACAAGCTGATCAGTACTGAAGCTAAGCTAACGAGCCCTTCTTTTCTCCCTCGCCGCAGCACCATGGACAAGGGCCAGACGGTGAAGCTCTTTGTGGGCAACCTATCGCTGGACGCCACCCAGGAGGAACTGTCGTCCATCTTTGAGCCGTACGGTCATGTGGTGAGCTGCAGCGTGCTACGACAGTTCGCCTTTGTGCACCTGCAGGGCGATGGCGCCGCCGACCGCGCCATCCGTGAACTCAATGGGCGCGAGTTCCGCGGACGCAACCTTGTTGTGGAGGAGTCTCGGGGGCGGCCGCTGCACTCTACCAAAGTGTTTGTGGGCAACCTGAGCGGCATGTGCACCACAGAGGATCTCCAGCAGCTCTTTCAGACTTTTGGGAAAGTTCTGGAATGCGATAAAGTCAAAGGTGAGCCAAGTTTTCCACTACGGGCCATGTAACAAAAATAAACCCTAAAAAGTTGTTTGTGGTCACATTCTTTGAAGAAAAATATGTATTTGACAGATGGAATGACGGCAATCAGCATGGGCTGATTTTTGGTTTTGTTGTTTATTTATGGATTGAAATGATACCGCTTCAAAACTCACAAATGCTGTCAGTCGCCGGTAACAAACACTTATAAATAGGGAACCGTATGATTGTCTGTTTGCAGAGGTTATTAAACTAGCTGCCTTTTTGAAAAACGACAGTTAGGTAAAGGGGAAATGGTACATCATGTATTTCATATTTTGTGTAAAAGTCCCAACAGGTTTCAATCGAAACAATACTGTTTTTATTTACCCAGATATTTCTGGGGGGGAAAGGACATTTTAGAGCCGTCGTTTGAATTTTGTAATTTTGTGATGATTTGAGCACAGTTATATGGTCAGAACCTAATACAGGGGTGGGCAAACTTTGTGACTCAAGGGCTGGACCAGGAGGAGTAGGATTGAGTGTTTCAATAACCCACTTCATAACAGAAAAATTGTGGGCATTTTTCAAGAGAATTATCTTCATTAAATGAGTTTTTTTGTTTGTTTTTAAGTGCTGCCAATTACTACTTTAAGCACTGATAGTTCTGCTATCCTTCAGGATTTTAACAATATCATTCTCCTCCTGACTGATAATTTCTTCAAGTTTGGCGTGCCAGATTAAAAAGCTTAACGGGCCTCATATGGCCCCATAGTTTTCCCATGACTGATCTAATATCTACCCTAATTTACTTATCAAATTGATGAGGTGCTGTCGAGTAAAGTTGTGGCTGGCGTTTTTCAGTTTTTGAAAGCGGTAGATAGATTTGTAGTCATCTAAGAGCTATAATCTAGGGTTGTGAAATGTTGTTGGCGTTTTAAAATGTGGACAAAATTCTTGAGTTTTGATATTGAATTTGGTCTTATTGAAGACCACTTCAGAATAGTCTAGCGCATCTTTTTTTTTCCTAAGTTATTTTTCAGTGTTTTTAGTTGTGTGTTCTGCGTCATTACTCTGTTGGAAGACCCATTGCAACTTCTCACTTGTGGTTTTGTTATTTGTGACCATAACATTTTCTATAGCAGTTTTGCCTTGATGTTTTTCTTGCTATAATGTCCCTTTTTGGATTTGACGATTTTCATGCAGAATTACTCTTTGCGTTTCGTTTTTCTTCCATGTTGGCATTAAAAAAGCCTTCTATCTCTTTTTTATTGGTGTTAAAACACATAATACCTTTAGTCACTTTTATGCTAAAATATCCTTCCACATACAATATGTAGCAAGAGCCAACCTTGAAATTAAGTACATTTCTGGTTTATTCCAATGGAAAGTTGCCAACTCTAAAATGTCAGTGAATTTTACAACCATTGTGGTGGTCCAGATCATGCTTCAGTCTTGGTGGTTTGGTGTAAGCCATGATGCGAATTGGTGTCTTTGCATTCAATGACAGCCAGGCGTTCCTCTTCCGTAGGTTATGCCTTTGTGCACATGGAGAATAAGGAAGATGCCCTCCAGGCCATCGAGGCGCTTCACGGCACCTCCTTCAAGGGCCGTCCGCTTTCCGTGGAGCTCTCCAAAGTTCAGCCCAGCAAACAGACGCCCACCGGGAAGATTCCGTGCGTCAACTGCGGAAAGCAGGGCCACTACGCAGGCGAGTGTCCCGTGGGAAAGCCCACTCTAGAGCAGTATCAGAGCCAAGCGGCTGTCCTGGCCGCGGCGGCCGCCGCGGCCGCGGGCCTGCCCCTACAAGTGCAGCAGAGCGTACACAACTCTGTGTATAACACATCCACGTTTGACCCCACATACGCCGCCCTCACCGGGATCACCACGGGGACGCGCACCGACGGTAACCCAGTGAACCCGGCTGTCTACGGCGCCCTCGCCAGTCAGGTCTACGGAGCCAACGTGGCCAATCAGCTGTACGGATCGGTGGCCAACCAGGCGGCGCTAACGTCGGGGGCCGCTCAAGTGTACGGCTCGGTTGCCCCCAACATCTATGGCCAGGTGGCGGCCAATCCCGCCGCGGCATCCGCTTACACGACGCCCGTTTATTCTCCGTCGATGGCCAACCCAATCTACCTAACAGCCACGCCTGGTTTAGAAATGCAGTCAGCGGCAGTCAACCCCGCCTACACCGTCGCACCGGCGATATCTCCCGCCTATGCTCACATCACCGCCATGGGCGCCGCAGATCCCACTACGGCCATCTTTGAAGCGGCCAGACAGGCCCATTATTTTGCCCAAGGTCAACAGGTCATGGCCGAGCAGCAGTCGGCGGTGGCCAAGTCTGCCGAACGGGACCGCAGCCCGCTCCGACGGACTGCCCCTCTCCTGCCGGACCCCATCATGAAGCCTTTCATTTACCACCGGGCCAAACCGCGGCGCTCCCTGCTCCCGACGCCGGCCGGCCGCGCCGCCGAGGAAGCGGCGTCAGAGGCGACTGAGGACCACGTGGCAAGGTAGGACGTCGTCTGCCCCGCCGACCACGAAGTCTTGGTTTGCCTGCGTGTTGCGAATGAACCTTTGTATCATTTCTTCTTTACGTTTTCAATTGGTGTTTGAAAATCAAAAACAAAATGAAAAGGTGACTGATTATTTTGTTATTTGTTCTTTTAGCCCCCCCAAAAAATATTTTCCTTTTATTCAGTCCCCGATTAAAAATACAACATTGATAAACAGGCCAAAGGACTTGGGAGTTTTCTTTGAACATTAAAATAAGTCGAATCTACCTGAAAGTTTGGTAAGGAGCTTCAGACCTCGATGACCATCAACTATATTATTAACAATGACAGACGTGTTATAGTAATCTGCTTTATGCATTACATCTGCATTACATTAACTGCAGTCAGCGCCAGTTTTGCACCATACTGTACTGAGTCTCAAAGGTCCTAAATGATAATACCTTATGGAACGTCGTAATCTAAAAATTAGCATGTTTACAATGTAGGACATCATTATTTCATGCAGGACTATTTGTTTATTTTGGGCCTTGTATACCAGCCAAAACACTCAAGACTGTAAAGTAGGTCATTGTATTATATATTATATTGTTCTACATTTGTTGTACTGTTGAGTAAAAAAAAAAACAATGTTTTGATATTTTTCTATGTTAATCTTTTTCATTTTGTTTCCAAAAAATTACTTCATATGTTTAATAAAATGTTGAACTACTCTCTAGTTTGTGTAGTTTTCAGTACAGATGCTTTAAAATTGGCCATTTGAAAACAAAAATGTGAGATTGGATAATATGGAAAAAAAAAGTTTTATTTGGGTTTTTTTTGGTCACAAGTTCATAGATATAGTTCATTGTCTTGGCCAGATGTGTCTGCGTCTGTCCTTTGTTACTTCTTGGGAGACTCTTGGTCTTCTCTCTGGCTTGTTTCATGCACACAAGCAATTGCTGGCTTGTCTTCAATTCTGGCTCGAGGATATACATATATATATTTTTTTAAACCGTCTTCACTCCCTGGGTGTTACGCTAAAATCATTCCTGTGAATTGGAGTGATCTGTCGATGTCAAAACTTAATTGCTGCAAAAGTTAAAAAAAAAAAAAAGGACAGTTGACAATGCCACTCAGCAATGTTTGATAGTAGTATCTTGTTAGGTGAAGGTTGAATTGTTTTTTTTTTTTCTTTTTCCTTGGATAACAGTATTGACCAGATGAAAGCATTTCCAAAAAAACGAAAACGAATGCTGAAGACATGGCCAAAAGTAGTACGCAGTACGTAGTGCTGAACTACGAAGCTTAAATTCACGTCACTAGGTCGCGATTTCAAATCCGTGTCAAGAATATGCTGCGTCACTCACAACGTCTGACAACTACTGCAGAGAATCACTGGTCATGAGAACCGGGAACCTTTGATAAGTGCTGCTACCGTTATTGGGACCGCACGGGAAAAAAAACTGGACTGGAGAATGGTGAGCGAGGATATTGCCCTGTCTGGTAAGTACTATTTGTTTCCACCTCTCGCTTGTACTCCTAAACCAAGGTCGCAAGAACATCAGCTAAATAAAGGTACACACTCTTTGTTAAAAAGTACACATTTGCTTTGTGTAGATTTTTACAAAGTTGTCAATGCTTAACTGCCATTGACTGCTATATAATTTCATAATCCATTTCACTTGGCCTCGTGGTGAATTAATTTTTACTCACCTTTTATAGAGCAATTTTTGTGTGTGCACCAACGATAGTAGTTCATAGAAGTCGTTCATTTTAAAGCTAAACACCATCAAAGCTACATTTAAAGCCCAGAAACTTGTCTGAAAAAAGTTATTATAGTGGACTCTACAAGGGCCACTGGGACCAAACACCATAACCTCTGTTTTCATTTCCATTGCGTCCAGGCTTTCATTTTCTCCAGACCGGATGAAAGTGATTCTTCATGAGAAAACGGCCTATTTGCTCAGCGGGCTATAGATTGGACAGGCAACCGCAGAGCAGTGGAAGAAAATACCGATTTCTTCAGATGGACACCAAATAAAATTCAAACTGCTGGGGTCCCAAACTTGATCTCTGTGGAGCACCACGACCACTTTTTTTTTTTTTTAATCACAATGTTGAAGGGAAAAAAAATAAATGAGTTTTTTTAAAGTCCCTCAGCCCCACAAATAACAAAACAATCAGTCACTTTTTATTTTTCTATATAAATAGCGAATACCCCACCGATAGTAACGCTCTCCTGTTCCTGCCTAACGCAGATATTATGCTGACTACTACCAGCAGCTGCAGCAGTATCCTCACTTCCAGTACGCCTACCCCACCCCCGGTGCCATGACTGCCATCTCGGGCGTGCAGGCGGTGTCCGCCATGTCGGCCCAGCCCATTGCCACGCTGGACGCCCTCAGGCCAGTGGTCCCCGCCGCCGCGGCTGTGGCCGCAGCCATAGCTGCGCCCAGGGTGTATGAGCCGCCGTTGCCGCCGACCACACGCAAGGAGTCCATCCTCCGCCGACCCGAACTCTCCCTTCACACGCCTGAGCCCCCCTTCCGATAGTCCGCCCCCTCCTCTCCCCACCCCTCCTGCGCTCCTTTCCTCCGCAAACGGGCTGTTTTGTGTGCGTTTGTTGGGGGGGGAGGGGTGCTATTAACCTGCTTGAGAAGCTGTTCTGTTCGTCATACAGTGCAGCCCCTCACCTGTTGGCCATCTTTGACCTCTACTTTTGTTGTGCCAGTGATGAGGACATACACTGCTCTCATAAAGTTAGGGAAGTTGAGCTCTAATCTTTACAGGTGAACCTATTTTGACCTCTATAAAGTTTTGATATGTCAGCGTCTTTGGACAACGTTGAAAGATCATTTTAATGATTGATTAAACAGTCCATAATTGCCTATTGATTTTTTTTTTTCCTGAAAAGTAATTTTTTTTTTCCCCTACAAAAAAAAGGCATTATTTTGAATTGACTGTATGAAAAATGTCCATACTTATGAAGGTTAAGTTCAGCGCCAGAAAATCGTCAAAATTGTTTATTATTGCGTTCCAAAGTACATGTTAAAAAATATCTCATTTTGGAAAAAATATAATTGGATTTCCATATAAGAATTCGGACACTTTCAAAATAAAGGAACTTGATTAACTTATAATCAGTTAATGTGCTAAGCAGTTACTTACCTATTAAACGCCGCACCGCTTTAACATTCACAAGTATGTCCACTGAATTTTAGACAACAGAACGTAAGCATTGGAGTTGCAGCTAATCTTTTTTTTTTTCCTGTATTTTCTTGATGAATCGGATTAAAAGAATACATTTACATCCCTTTATTAAAAAAAACACATTTAATAGAGCGATAATGTAGGTACAGTTCAGTTGCTAGTTTAGTTGATAACATAAAACAAATGGCAAACCGAAGTTGATTTATTTCAAAGTAAATGCAAAAGTTCAGAAATATTTTGATTCCACACAGTCTTGGACTACAGAAGGAGAGTATTGACAGGTGATAGACTGAAATACAGAGGATTTATACACAAACTAGCGCTCAAAACTCAATTATTAGTGATGTTCTAGCTTAATTTGATATTCGATTACTTGTCGATTAATCTTTGCAGCTTGGTGTCATCAGTCGATGGCAAAAAAAACAAAACTGGAATCATCACAGGAAAGTTGACACCCTTTAAAGTTTTTTGGTGGAGAGGTCAAATTAAGTTCAGCTTTAAAGATCAAAGTGCTTTTTCGGGTTCTGAAATTTCACCCAAAAGCGTAACATCCCAAACTTTGTAAGTAGTGCACTTTGACCTTTTTCTGTTGTGCCAGTAGCGAGCCGCGTCCGCGACTCGCCTTCGCCTTCGTTGTTGAGTTCCTCGCACCTGCGACAGGAAATCAGCTTCTGTGCCACTCGTCACCCTCCCACGTGTGTTCAATTGGTGTGGGTGGGGCGGCGGATATTTACAAAAACAATGTATTGCCTTATTATTATTTGATTGGTTGAGTGAAGAGGTCAGACAAGCACACGCCACGCGGCGGCTGCATTGTGACGGACAGAACCTTGTGTCCGTAAGGTGTGCGCGTGGGGGGTCAATATAAAAGCACACAAGAGCCGTACTTTAACTTTTGTTTCCCCCCACCCCACCGGGCCCTGTTGTTGTCACGGCAACGCAGGAAGACACTGCCTCGCCTCTCCTTGTTTTTATGAAGCGGCCTACCTCTTGTCCCTCATTTCACATCCCGCCCTCGTCTAGTATTTTACAGGCCTTTTTATTTTTTGGGAACATATTTTTGGTTATTTCTGCCATGCATGTTTACTAGTGAATGAGAAACTGGACTCGGTGCCTACGCAACAAGTGCTTTTGACATTTTTCGTCGGAGGCGAAATGGTTGGGGCCGGCGTGTTCCTTTCTTTTCTCGTGGACGGCGCAGTGGCGAGCACAATAGAGTTCCTTTTTTCATGTCTTGCAATGAAATTGACATTATTTTTGCAAAATTAATGATCTGAGTGCTGCACATAGACACGACACACAACACACACACACACACACACAATCACCCGACTGCCTTGCTGCTCCCCCATGCCCCTCCCTCCCCTTGGTGGTCACAGCGTAATCTGGCGGGTGCATCTTTTGTAGAACTTTGTGTCAACTTTTTTGTGTCTTGTTTTATTGCGGGCATGCTCTGATACATGTATCCAAACTTGAATAAACGTTCTATGGATGTTTAGTGCTGACTAAAGGAACACATAGCTTGGGCCATGTACGCTTCTTCTTCTACTTCTTCAAGCGGGGCGTGTCGCCACGATCTTGCTGCGTGTGTTTGTGTGTTCATTGTGCATGATGCCACCGGTTCGCCACGGCCCGCCCCCCCCCCAACCACCCACTAACTATGTCAACTGAATTAGGTCACCTGGATGGCTGCGTGGGCACAGACGGACTTTTTAGCGTGACGTCAGTCGCCACTGAGGTAAACGTACCAAGCTTTTGCCTCCCCCTCTCCCTTTCCCTTGTCCCCAAGATCCCGCCTTCACACGCACACATTTTCCCTCACCCACTTATATGGCACCGGGAACCCGCCTCAAGTCCAAGCTCGCAGCAAGCGCTCGTATATGTTCGTGGCTGCGGGGGTGTGGTAATACCCGCGACGCGGACCCATTGTGCCCCTGCCCAAAAGTCGATCTCGTTCCGCCGCATTCGCCGCCCTCACACCTCCCCCGCCCCCCTCCCGCCCGCCGTTTACACACCCGTGCTTTTGCCCGCCGCCACTGCCGCCGTCACCGGATGGGAGCTCTGACTCCGACCTCCCGGATCCTCCCACCGCCTTGACATCTTGCTACCAGGGCGATGAGGGAATGCAGATGAAAGGTGTGCGTGCGTGTGTATAGTGAACCCCTGTTTATCATGAGCGATACATTCCAAAATGTGATAATGAAACCGTAATAATAAGGTTCATACAAACATTTTTAACTCTCCACAAACTAAACACCATTTAAATGATTTCGAATAATCCTTAGTACCTGTTCTCGCTGTAACTGTCCAGATAAAGTCTAGCACATAACATCAACTCGAGAGCAAAAAAAGACACTTGCTCACAGTTCTCCAAATGAGACAATGGTCGGAGACAGTAAGGATTTTGGCCAGGATACGACAAGGGATCCAGGTAGATAAAGTAAGTTATTCTCAATTTAACAGATGAAGGCTTCAGTAGGTGTTCGTGGCTGGGTCATCTTGCTGGTACGCGATACAGAAATGTTTTCCAATAATTGAGCAAAAGTTTGTAAAATGCTCTGATTTAAGTGTTGACCATTGACTTTTTTTAATCAAATTTGAGTTTTTTTCCTCCCCAAGACCAATACAGATTAGTCAAGTAGGACAACAACCGACGCTTGAGGCAGATATTCATTTTCAACGAAAGAGAAACCTCAAGCCTCCAACTATTACGTTGACAGCAGAATTGCTTGTAAAGTTGTTAAACTGAAAATGCTAAAAACTAAAATAGTTCCCTGAAGTAAAAAAGTTTTCAATATATTTCTTATTGTCCATCAGCTTTTGAACAAATTCCCTGCAAGCGCAAGCAAAATAGATTTGCATTTTATGAATGACAATAGCAGTAAATAAGTTAACGTATTCCCTGCCAGTCCAGTAAATTTGGATCTTTGACATCTACAGCCGCCAATAGCACTGAGAGTTACACATACAAACAACACACAACCTTGCTCATACTGTATTACCCTTCTGTGGGAAAATAACAATCTGAAATAGACACCAGGTGCGTGAAAGCTGAAATGAAGTATAGCGGGGGTTCACTGTACAGTGAAAATTGAGTCGCAACGATGGTGCGTGCGTGTGTGTGTGTGTGGGGGGGGGGGGGGCATTTTAAGGCGGTGGATGCCCTTAAAGATTTGACTGCTGCCACCTGCAGATTATCATCAATCTCAAGAGTTCTTATAGATCCTTGTGGACCTTTGCAAGATAGAGAGGCTGCTACCCTTTAGAAGGTGAGTGTTTGCGACTTTTTTTTGTGGGGGGGGGGGGGGGGTCATATTTTCGACTTTTAAAAATGTACATTTCATTTCCCCTTTGAGCGATACAAATTTTTTTGCCACCTAAATACATGTATTTTGGTTCAAACTTCCCATTCAATGGACTCGTGCTCCCACACATACACACATGAATTGTGTGTGGCGATTTTTTTTTTTTTTTTTTTTTTTTTGGACCCTGACAAAGGGTTTTTGTGGGTTTCGTGGAAGCTGGTTGTGTTGTACTTTTTAAATGATGTTACAGATGGAGGAACGTGTAACATTCTACATTTAAGGAAATAAAAGGTCAAATGAAAAGTAGTACTTGAGTTTTGTCGTTTTTGCTCCGCCTCTCAGTCAAGGATAGTTAGATGTTTCACTGCAGTCCCTCTATTGGGATTCTTTTTCATTTGGAAACATTGAACAAGGTTCGTTCGGAGGTGAGAAAGAGGATAGCGAAAACATGCGCTGATTCACTGCCAGCTCGGTTAAAACTGATCTTTCACATCTATGTCACTCAAGGGGCAAATACTAGAAAATGTTAAACATAGTCCATCCTGTCCGTCTCTTTACTCGCGGAAAAATGGGTGTTTTAGAGTTCAGTTTGTCAAAGACCGTTGCTATAGCTATAGCTGTGGCTGCAGTCACAAAAGGATGCTTTGCACTTATGTGGTAAGCGAAACATTTTATTATTGAACATAAAGACAATGAAAGAAAATTGAAAAAAAAACAATGGCTACAGCGGTTCACTAGTTTACATTTTCAAAAGAAGCTGGAAGAAGAGTCCTTCCCTTTTGTTTTCACTAAATTATTACATGATATTCAAATACTACTACTGAAAAAAATGTGAGTTATTCTGTCAAAAGCACAAACCTTAAGAAAAAGCTACCTTAGTGGTACCATCTGGGTGTTGTTTTGTTTTTTTTCCATGTTAAATTTACCATCCATTGGACGGACAACTTACACATGTTCTTCCATTTTCATGTCTTCTGCTCCTGGACTTGCCCTCCCACTCACAAGAGGAGCCTCTGAAGTTTTGCTAAACACTATGGCAGCCAATCAGTGTCCCCTTCAGGGTGTGACCTTTGTTTTCCAGGTCCCATCAGCTCAAGAAACCTGACGCGTACAAACAGATCTAATCGGCATACAAGATGCATAGTCAGGACCAGTTAAATTACATAAATTTTACACACACACACACACATATATATATATATATATATATATATATATATATATATATATATATATATATTTTTTTTTTTTAACCAATCAGGTGAACTTCTATTAGCTGCCACCCGGAAGAACGCGTGACCTTTCCCTACCCTGACACATGCCTAATTTCCTGTCCACCGATGACCACTTCCACTCCTTTACCGCGGCTTCACTAGCAGCAACAGGTGCACAGGCCAGAGCAGGGGAGAGCAAGGGGCGTGTCCTTGAAGGGGGGTGCACAGCTCACCCAACCCCCCCTCGCCCCCCCCGCACCCTTTTTGGGCCACAACCCTGACACTCACCCCCCGCTTCACGGCCGAGCGGCAGTCAGTCCGTCAGAGCGGAGCACGGCGTGACCGCCACAGGACGAGAGCTCGTGTCCCCCTCTTGTTGATCTCTTTTCAGCGGCCACCATGACGACTCTCGAGAGCCACATGACGTACACCATCCACCACGAGCAGACCTACATGACCCAGGAGGATGACTGGGACCGCGATCTGCTGCTTGACCCCGCCTGGGAGAAGCAGCAGAGGAAGGTACACGCCTCCACCTTGTGCCCGTGTGTGTTTACGTATGTATGCTCGTGTGTGATGGAAAGAGTGTTTTAAAATCACTTTTCATTTTCTAAAAACACCAATGAAGTCTTTTTCTCGGTACTCCTGGCGCCGAGCCTTGGCCGTGGGGATATTTTAGGCATCGGAACTTTCTCAGTGTTGTCTTTCACTTGGCCCCTCCTTCTCCTTCCACCCAAATCCATGACACCCCCCCGACTTACCAGGAGCGTCTAAATATAATCACGCCTTCAATCTCTGTCGACTTTAAACTTGACTCAACTCTGTTTTGGGTTTTTTATTTTGTTTTGTTTTGTTTTTCTCAAAAGTTGACCAGACTCATTTCTCGCACCTTCACCTCATTGGTGAACTGTGACTCGTTCATGACATCACAAATACTAGTCTCATGCACCGTACTCAGAGTAGTGCACCTGCTCCTTATTAGTGACCAGTGATGCCACCTGCAACCTCCCCCTAACTAATGAGGTGTTGGTGACGTCATACCTCGAGCTATTAAGTATCCAAGGCCAGTAGGGGTGGTTCGTATGTTGTGCTTCCTATTGCAGACCAGATTAGCCAAAGTGGCTAAGGGACACCAGCAGATGGTTTCACTTCCTCCTAAAAATACATCCAGCCCCGGCCTCCTCGCGCTCCGAAATGTCCAAATCCACCCGCCGCCAACTCTACACCGCCCTCCGTCCTCCATCTTGGTGCATCTATACGTTGTGAAGGAACGGACAGGAAGTGAAGCCGCCTGCCGTGTTTGTTTGCTTTTGAGACATCGGTTGTCTATCAGGGCTCCAGAAACCCCCCTGGACCTCATTCGTGTGACGTAAACATTATTCAGAGGCGTGTCAGCCGGGTGAAGGGTGACCTCATAACAAGACTTGAGAATCAACAGGTGTGACCGGCTTAGGGCGGGGGCGTCGGCGCGAGGGGTGACTTCATACGGGTTTTAGCCATTAGCTTGCTAGCACGAGTGTTTGCGCGAGCTCGTCATGGTCCCCGATCCATTCCTTCCTCTTCGAGCTTGCCTCAGGAATCTCGCCTTCTCAGCTGTCTGCCGGTGTCCCATAGCAACCCGATTTAGACTCCGCGCACCTTGTCCGCACACACAACTTGGCCTAGTGGCCTGACAGGGCTGCATTAAGAGTCTGTCTAAATTTGGTCATGCGTGGCAAAAGGAGCCCCGCACCTGCCAGGACCCCCGGCAGGCCCCTCTCAAGGGGCCGCACATCAAATGCAAGCCGGACTCTGCGGTTGACCTCAATTCGGTGTCGTGTGACACGCAGTAATTGAATCGGAGATTATACTGTAAATGTTTCGCTTCGTCCGACGCGCCTGTCATCGGTTGCGACATCGCGGACGAAAAAGTGCGCTTGACTTCATCACTTGTTTTATTGTGCGATGATTTTCAAGCGGTGGGTCGTGGGCATGGGGTAAAACCGTGATGGTGCCAAACTGACGTTTTGAGGTTTGCGACGAATCGCTTGGCGGCGTAAGAATATGTTGTCACGTGGCCAAGAAAAGGGAAATTTTGTAGAGCTGTCATCTGCCGCATAGCATATTTGCCCAAGTTTATGTTTCCATGTTTTTGGAAAAAAAGAACGCACACGGTTTTAAGAATGGTCACTGGTATCGTTTCATTGATTATTGTGACAAAAACTTCAACTAAAATGTCTGAATGAATAACCAAAAAAAAAATCTTATAAAAATACCAGCACGTTCAAAAGATTTTTTTTTCTTGTTTTCCTAATAGATTGAAATATTACTTCGGCCAACATAAAGCATTTTGGGGTTAACTTGTGCGCCAATGATTATACGGTCAAACCTTGCCGTCAAATAAATTACATTTGCAAGCATTTAGGAATGAAAGCATGATGCCGTTTTGAACCTCGGATTGTTTTTACTATCATAATTTTTAGCCTCCTAGTTTTGTTTTGTTTTTAACGCTTTTGATGTTTATAGATCAATGGCCCAAATTGAGTCAAAATTGACACTGAGGGGTTTAAAAAAAAAAAGACTTTTTAAACGTTTAATTTACATTTGCAGTGTTATCTCTAGGCATGTTTTATTGAGTCATTCCTGAAGATACTTCATGTAACATAATTTGTTTTGTTTTTCTGCCGGAAAACTGCATCACTAAAGTTCATTTATATGAAATAAAATAAGGTATAGAATATTTTGCAAAGGTGTCTCTCTATAGTAGAATTTGGCAATATGTTGCTTCATGTGACAATT
The DNA here is from genome assembly GCF_059441005.1 of Hippichthys cyanospilos. Classification (NCBI taxonomy): domain Eukaryota; kingdom Metazoa; phylum Chordata; class Actinopteri; order Syngnathiformes; family Syngnathidae; genus Hippichthys; species Hippichthys cyanospilos. The sequence goes on from NC_142369.1 coordinate 9,311,437, forward strand.
AATTTGCTCTTAATTAGAAAATAATCAGTTGCTCTCACGGCATTAAAATGTAACAAATTTTGTAATTTGTATAGATTTGCTGATACCTACAGAAACCCTTATCAACTCTACCATTCCCAATTTAAGAACCATTGACCTATGCTTTTACAAGTATTCTATGTGACCGAGAATTTAATCATGAGCATGCATGTTCTGTTCAGGACAGCCATTCTCAAACGGGTCTACATAAAGTCAGTTGCAGTTGAGCAGGGTTTCTTTAGGTTTCAACAAAGCTCATTTAATACTATGACAGGATCAATATAGTTTTTGAATTTTGAATTGAGAGCAAAATAATTGGAACATGAATTAACTTCTTGCTAAATTGTGTCTTTCTGGGAAATACTTGTATTTTGTTAGGTTTGCAGTATATGATTGACATTGTTTTGTATTTGTATTGTGTGTGTTAGACCTTCACAGCCTGGTGTAACTCCCACCTGAGAAAAGCCGGCACACAGATTGAGAACATTGAGGAGGATTTTAGGAATGGGCTCAAGTTGATGTTGCTTCTGGAGGTCATATCAGGTAGGCCTTCCTCCAGCCCGTGAAAAGCAGACCTCTCGGGTTTTCTCCCTCGCCGACGCTGACCGCCTGCGTGTCCGGGCAGGCGAGAGGCTCCCCAAACCAGACAAAGGAAAGATGCGCTTCCACAAGATCGCTAACGTGAACAAAGCTCTGGACTTCATCTGCAGCAAAGGCGTGAAGCTGGTGTCCATCGGCGCTGAGGGTGAGCGGGCCGACTCGCCGCCGTCACCGTGACCTTACGAAACTTCTGAATAAGAAACGGTCATCACGCTTGTGTGTGTTCACAGAAATCGTTGATGGCAATGTGAAAATGACCCTTGGAATGATCTGGACCATCATCTTGCGTTTTGCTATCCAGGATATCTCTGTTGAAGGTTTGTTTGCATGCTGACCTCTGACCCTTTGCTGCACCGCTTTTATGGTGTTTAAGTGCAACTCGGCTGCAAAGTACAATGAGTAGAAGTAGAAATGAAAGTCCTCAAGAGCCTTTATCCTGCATGTTTTTGATGTCTCTCTCCTACAACACACCTGATTCAAATCTCAAAGCTCTCCAGGAGCCTGATAATGATCCTAATCATATAAATCAGATGTGCGCTATGCTATCTGTTAGTTTGTCTGGTTACTACAGTAAACCTGCGAACGGGTCTTCCTGTACTGAAGGGCTTGAGAAAAATGAAATATTATGCTAGCTGTTAGCTTATCTAGAAACGACAGTGTGTTTGTAAACTCTTCCTCCTGTGGGGTGAAGGACTTGAAAAAAATTGAAGGCTGAAGCGTATTTGCTAACTACATTACGCTTGCAAACCTGTTCCTGTGGTGAAGGACCTGAGAGAGATTAAAGAGCGTATTCTTGTGTTAGTTATATAGTGATATCTGGTATATACAGTGCTATGCTAGCTTTTGGCTCATCTAGTATATTAAGCTTGCAAATTCTTCTTCCTGAAAGACCAGTTTTACACACCGCAGCGAAGTGGTAAAAAGTCTGCCAAATTTGGCTGAAAAAAGTCGTTGTTAATGATATACTGTAAAAACAGGCATTAAAACCACGAATAGCTAACAGGTAGTTTGCAAGCTAGCAGGCTTATGGCGGTTCATCTTGGACACCAAGTTTAGCCGGAACGTGCGTTTGGCGCAGTCATCCTTAAATGATGTGCATCATCTACTAATCCTTTGTTTTAATTCACTTCGATTACAAGTTGAACCCTTTGGTTGCTGGGAAATGAAAATCCGGACCTTAAAGAAGTTGTTTTTGTAGAAAAATATGCATTTTCGTCAATGACTCAAAACTAAACTGTGCGACATAAACAGATAGCTCCTCAAGTGAATACTACGCAGTTCTTAGCTTTTGCATGTGTTTGTAAACACAAGTAAATGCTTTTTACTTTTTAAAGAAACAAATCCCTGAATTCACTTTACAGGATATTTAAGCTTGTAAGTAGCGTGCAGTGACCGATACAGCACATGACATTTCCAGCAGGGTTTAACCTTTACCAGGTGCCAGTTTTCTAAGTATATTAGAAAAATCCTTCCTCTTATTTAGCATCACAGGGTAATTGCTCAAGATAACCCTTGACATTAGAGGGAATCAGGCCTTTGCGAATTTTGACCGTTTCTTGGTGAAATTGTTTTGCCCACTTAAAAGTGCATTTGTAAGGAGGCGCGCATATTTTCTTTGCCTTGATGCAGAGACGTCCGCCAAGGAGGGTCTGCTGCTGTGGTGCCAGAGGAAGACGGCTCCCTACAGGAACGTCAACGTGCAGAACTTCCACATCAGGTGAGCTCAGGTCCAGGCAGACAAATGCGCCACACTCCGCTCCGCCCTCTTCGGGTCCCATCCTTTACGCTTTCCTCCTCGTTTTCCGCCGTCTCAGTTGGAAGGACGGCCTGGCTCTGTGCGCCCTCATCCACAGACACAGACCTGACCTCATTGACTACTCCAAACTGAGAAAGGTGCTTCCTTCCTTACTTGCTTCCTCCTTCACTTCCTTCCTTCCTTCTCTTCTACTTTTTGCTCCTCCCTCCAGGACAATTGAAAATTCTCTACCCCTGTCAGGTAGCTGCTTGTTATAGTCCAGGTTTTTTACCCTTAGGACGATCCCATCGGCAATCTGAACACAGCCTTCGACGTGGCTGAGAAGTTCCTGGACATCCCAAAGATGTTGGATGCTGAAGGTGAGAAGTGATGTTCTCTTTGCGTTTCACAGTGACTTCACTTATTGTGTACTTTTGGGCTGGTGTGTCACTAGGTTATATAAAAAGTTCATAGATTTGGGGTCATAGTTGGGCCAATAGAATGGGACCATGATGACATTTTTGAAAGAATCATTTTGTGAAAATGTAAAACACACTTTTGCAGCATAATAATCTGTCTTATTCAATATATTTTGCAGATAATAGCGTGAAAAACAAACTTGCACCACTTCACTCTTCTTCGTTTATCATCTTATTCCTGCTTCGCTGTAAAATTTGCTTTTTCACCGAGTGGTTCCCTCCTATTGACCTGTACTCATTACAGAAAAAAATAATAATTGTGCGTATCATTACTCGAAACAATTTTTTGATCATTATATTAAACTCTTGGTTGAAACCATTTTGCTGGGTTTGGGAACTTTTTAGGGGGATAGGCCTAACGACACCACTGCTTCTGGGTAACAAACATGAACATTCATGAGGCTAACTGTCCATGTGGCATCAGATATCGTGAACACGCCCAAACCTGACGAGAAGGCCATCATGACCTATGTGTCCTGCTTTTACCACGCCTTCGCCGGTGCCGAGCAGGTACGCTTTACACGCGTGAAAATATTGCGCGCTCAAAGCCGCGACGTCTGACCGCGTGTCCCGTCTGATCTTCGACCGACAGGCTGAGACGGCCGCCAACCGTATCTGTAAAGTCCTGGCGGTCAACCAGGAGAACGAGAAGCTGATGGAGGAGTACGAGAAACTGGCCAGTGAGGTGAGAATCTCCCGGTGATGTCGTCGCGTGCTTTTTGTCCCGGGCTGTCCTCGGAAGCAAAGTGTCACTGTGGGCCAAGCGCAGCTTCTGGAGTGGATCCGCCGCACCATCCCCTGGCTGGAGAACCGCGTGGCGGAGAACACCATGCGCGCCATGCAGCAGAAGCTGGAGGACTTCCGCGATTACCGCCGCGTGCACAAACCCCCGCGCGTTCAGGAAAAGTGTCAGCTGGAGATCAACTTCAACACCCTGCAGACCAAACTGAGGCTCAGCAACAGACCCGCCTTCATGCCCTCCGAGGGCAAGATGGTGTCGGTGAGCACGCATCTTCGCACGCGCGCCAAACGGGAACAACGCACCAGTCACTGGTCGGCGGTTTCTCCGTCCCGCAGGACATTGCCAACGCCTGGAAGGGGCTAGAGCAGGTGGAGAAGGGCTACGAGGAGTGGCTGCTCACAGAGATCCGCCGCCTGGAGAGGCTGGATCATCTGGCCGAAAAGTTTAAGCAGAAGTGTAACATGCACGAGTCGTGGACCTCAGGTACATTTCTGTCAAATAACAAGCATGCATCGGCGATTGAAAGTATGGCCCCCTTAGGTTTTAAAAAATGTATTTATGTGCATAAAAATATCTCCCATATCTCCAAAGGAATCAACAAATTACAGTTGAGACATTCTTATATGCCCTAAAACACGGTTGGACAAATATTTTGACTTGGGGGCTGCAAAAGATTCTAAAATCTGACAAAGAGCCTGGACCAGGAGCTTTTCAAAGTTTAAATGATGGGAATAAAAGAATTTTGGGCGGCAAGAATGGACGGCACTGTGGCAGACCAGTTGGCACGTCCGCCTCACAGTTGAGGTCAGAGGTCCAGAGTTCAAGCACGTCTGCAGCCTTTCTGTGTGGAGTTTACATGTTCTCCCCGTGCCCATGTGGGTCCTCTCTGGGCACTCCAGCTTCTTCCATCATTCCAAAAACATGGATGGTGGGTGTACTGGACACTCTAAATAAGTTCTTAGAAGTGATTGGGAGCGTGAATGGTTGTTTGTCTTTTGGTGCCATGTGATTGGCTGGTGACCAGCTCAAGGTGTCCCCCCCCGTACTAACTAGATAGCAACACTAGTGAGAATAAGCGGCGAAAGAAAATGGATGGATGGATGGATGCATGGATGGTTGTTCTAAGAATGTCTCATTTGTAATGTGAAGCCTTTTTTCATTATCCATTGGTATCTTTTTGCTCATGAATAAAATTATTGGCCAAAGTTTCGATACCCTCTGCATTTTTTACTTTACTTTCCACTACTATTTTTTTCCATGAAGCAACCTTGGATAATACTTGTCCAATGCTGTTTCAGGTAAGGAGGACCTGCTCTCCAAGAAGGACTACGAGTCAGCCTCCCTGATGGAGATCCGGGCGTTGATGCGGAAACACGAAGCCTTCGAGAGTGACCTCGCCGCTCACCAGGATCGCGTGGAGCAGATTGCCGCCATCGCACAGGAGCTTAAGTAAGACAAAGACCTGGTGTTGCACCTCGGCGGGGAGCGAATTCTCGCATTCACGCTGTTGTTCTCCAGTGAGCTGGACTACCACGACGCCGCCACTGTCAACTCCCGTTGTCAGGGAATCTGCGACCAGTGGGACAACCTGGGCACTCTTACCCAGAAGAGGCGGGACGCTCTGGAGGTACAAAAACTCGCTCACTCGGTCGACTTTGGCCGTCGTCGTTAGTAACACGAAGGGTGCCTCTCCGAAGCGTGTGGAAAAGCTGTGGGAGACCATTGACCAGCTGTACCTGGAATTTGCTAAGAGGGCGGCGCCCTTCAACAACTGGATGGATGGAGCCATGGAGGACCTGCAGGACATGTTCATCGTCCACAGCATCGAGGAGATCCAGGTGACATAACACCATTGCTTCTCTACTTTACCTTCTCTGCAGTTTGAATCGCCCACCCTCACGTCTTCATGTATTTTCAGCAGCTGTGATTTCACAAGAGCCATGTGATTACTTAATTCATGGCTATTCCACAATGTGTTAAGATGCACTGGACTATACATGTGTTATCCAAAGGGCTCAAACTATGAGAAAAAAATTGCAGCTTATAGTTTTTTTTAGGCATTTTGGGTTTTTTTTGCTCATAACCGCCCCTCACCGTTCACCTCCGCAGAGTCTGATCACCGCCCACGACCAGTTCAAGGCCACATTGCCCGAGGCAGACAAGGAGCGCATGGCCACGTTGGGAATCCACACGGAGATCCTGAAAATCGCTCAGACGTACGGAATCAAGCTGTCGGGCATCAACCCGTACACCAACCTGACACCCCAGGACATCGGCACCAAATGGGACACAGTGAGTGGGCCTGCGAGTATGGTCCATTCTCGTGACGCTCTTTTTTTGACGGCGCCGTGTCGATGTGCAGGTTAAACACCTGGTGCCCCTCAGAGACCAAATGCTGCAAGAGGAAGTGGCCAGACAGCAGGCCAACGAGCGGCTCAGGCGCCAGTTTGCTGCCCAGGCCAACATTATTGGACCTTGGATCCAAACCAAGATGGAGGTAACGGTGTCTCCAAATCTTAATCAATTAGCAGTCAAAATGTCGTTTTCGGTCATTTCGAACAGATTTTTTCAATTTTTCGGATTTGATCTCATTTGACAGCTAGCACTGTCTATATTAGGAATCAGGTGAGAAAGTCAACGCCATTTCACACTGGTAAATAATATATTGGGTGAGAAACCAGAGGGTTTTGTCATGGAAACATGTTGACAAAGTGCTTGATTTGACTTGCAATAAAAAAAAGTGCTTGAAATGTTAATATCGCTGTGGATCAGCTTAATTAATCATGGCAGCCAATATCATGATCGCAATTAAAATTGATTAATTGTGCAGCCCTAGGCACCGTACAATAAAATATCAGCGTAATTAAGGTGTTTTTTTTCTTTTTGTTTTGTTTTTTTTTGTGCCCAGAATTGGCTATAACACACAATTTCAGAACAACACTGTTGTTTACATCGTGAGTTGCGATTATTTGTTCACTCCGGCAGGGAGGAATATTTTGTGCAGTAGATAGTCAAATCACCATAATTGTGACATGTTTCCATGAAGAACTTCAACATAAAAGCTTACCAAGGCATTCATCTTTATACATTATTAGGCATGGTAAGTTTTATTTTGAAGTGTTGGTTAGCCTTCTCACCACGTTTGGCAGGGTATTTTACCACCATGCGTGATCTTCTGTGTTTTCTGTTGCGCTCGGGCCTAACAAGCAGAAATATTTTTTTGGTCCATAAAACTCTCGTGCTGTGCAGGGCCAACTCTCGTGTACTAGTCTCTCGAAACCTCGTGGTACGAGATTTTGTCCCATCCCCGGTTTACCATGCCTACTTTACCACGCTGCCGTCGCTCTGACATCCGATATCCACCGCAGGAGATTAGCCATGTGTCGGTGGATATCGCCGGCTCTCTGGAGGAACAGATGAACAGTCTGAAGCAGTACGAGCAGAACATCATTAACTACAAGTCCAACATCGACAAGCTGGAAGGCGACCACCAGCTGAGCCAGGAGTCGCTCATTTTCGACAACAAGCACACTAACTACACCATGGAGGTAACGCCTCGTCCTTTGCGCGCAAGGAGGCGTGTCCGGTCTTTGCCTCATCGTGAACGTCTCCGCAGCACATCCGCGTGGGCTGGGAGCAACTTCTCACCACCATCGCCAGAACCATCAACGAGGTGGAGAACCAGATCCTGACCCGCGACGCCAAGGGCATCAGCCAGGAGCAGCTCAACGAGTTCAGAGCCTCCTTCAACCACTTCGACAGGGTAAGGCCCGCACGCACTCAAGCGTGACCTTTTGACATTTCGATCCTTTTTCAAACAACCGTTCATATGTAGCTATTTGTCTTTGTAGAAGAGAAACGGCATGATGGACCCAGACGACTTCCGCGCCTGCCTCATTTCCATGGGTTACGACCTGGTGAGCCTGAACGGGCGCCATGTTCTCCATCCGCGCGTGCGTGCTCAATAGTGTCACTGTGTCACAGGGAGAGGTTGAGTTTGCCCGCATCATGACCCTGGTGGACCCCAACAACACCGGCGTGGTCACCTTCCAGGCCTTTATTGACTTCATGACCCGAGAAACTGCAGAGACCGACACCGCCGAGCAAGTCATGGCCTCCTTCAAGATTCTGGCTTCAGACAAGGTACGTGTTTATTAGGATTTCCGAGACAAGGCCCATGGCATGACACCTTCTTGTGACTAGGTCACCAAGAAGCTTTTTGGTCGTGCTCAAGACTATTTTAGTGCTTTATATTTTATCGGAGGAACAAGTGCATGTTTCTCTTTTTTGAGTCAGGTTGATTTATTCGATTTTAGTTTCGTGTTTTCCTTAGCTCTAGTTTCTTTTGAAATTTCAATCATTCAGAAATGAGCAGTAATGGTTAATTGATCCAAAATACTGAAATTTTCTCCCCAGTTTTAAATTATTTGAAATTTCAACAATTGTGAAATGACCAATTTATGGTTGATTTAGCCACTTTAATTGACTATTATTTGCAATTGATTCTCAATGACTTTTTTGTTCCAGTCATGAATTTGGAAATTTTAGTCATTCTCAAATGACCAAATTTTAGTCAAGCGATCCGATTTAGCTATCTCTTTTTTTCACCCCAACCCTAGATTATTGAAAAATGTAATAGTTCCAAAATTAACAATCTGTGGTCCATTCATTCATTCTCAGTTTTTCCCCAGTTTCTTTGAAATTTTGAAATTTGATCCAATTTCTTGATGTTTTTTTCCCTGTCCTAGATTATTTGAAATTTCAATCATTTTGAAATGACCGATTTGTGGTTGATTTATCCTCTTTACTTGATTCTTTGCCCTGGATTACTGAAAATGTTGATACTTCTCAAATGGTAGTTTTGTAATCGATTTATTCATTTAAATTAGCATTTTTCCACAGCCTTAAATTTGACATTTCAGAAATTTTGAAACGACCAATTCATAACTACCACTTACTAACGATTATCCAAGAGTCAGGGACGGCGACCGACGACTGAAACATTTTTTTTTTTCCCCCGACTCAGAATTACATCACAGTGGAAGAGCTCCGCCGGGAGCTTCCGCCCGAGCAGGCCGAGTACTGCATCAGCCGGATGACGCGCTACGTGGGCGCCGACTGCCCCGCCGGCGCCCTCGACTACATCTCCTTCTCCAGCGCCCTCTACGGCGAGAGTGACCTGTAAGGCCGACCAGGAGGCGTGGCCACTCCTGCAACTTGAGTTTGTTGTACTTGTGCAGCCGCCTGTTTACACACACACATTTTCACACATACACACACACCGCTGCACATTGGGTCTGGAGGAGGGATCATAGCAGCGACGTGATCAGAAGTAAAGCATTGTGGGTAGCTACAGGTGTAAATAAAGCGGCACAGGGAATGAAGAGAAGTGGTTGCTCTTTTTTTTTTTTTTTGTCCCCCCGGGAGTCTTAAACGAGATGCGGCAGGAAGGTTTCTGACGGGCTGATGTGTGACCTTCGACTGTGCTCCCTCCTCCACCCCCCCCACCCCCACCCCACTAATTGACACCAAAGCTTTTAAAAGACAAAACTTGAAATAAAAAACTTGTCACATTTGAACCATCACTGCACACCGCTGTGTCTCTATTCTTCCTTTAGCCACTTTTAAACACTTTGAATCTTGTGTGTTTGTGCGTTTGTTTGATCACTTGGGTTTTGCTGCATGGTGAGGACCAAATCGCAGTTTTTCCTGTTTTGTGGGGACATCTTGCACTTGTGGCGGATCCCATAAGTTCAGACACATTTTTGAGCAATGGTTCTCTTTTTTCAGAGAGATACTCCCTGTGAAATACGTTTTCGGCCCAGTACCCCTTAACCACTGCAAAGTATTTTGAGGATAAAAAAAAATAGACTTAAAACATGCCATCAGTGTCTGATTTATTTAACTTTAAAATCTTTCAAACTCCATTTGTACTGGACCACAAAAAATGATCAACTTAAAGTGTTCTCTTTTTGAGAACAGAGAGATCTGTTACAAAAAGCAATAACTTAAATATTAACTATTTGTGGACAAAGATGATTCAACTTAGTGTTAGACCTGTTATACTTTATGAATAAATATTTGTCAACAGAAAAATATTCAACGTAAAAGTGTCCTCTTTTCGGATTACAGTAGAGCTCAGTTAAAAAAAATCATTAACTTAATTATTAACAAATATTTGTCCACAAAGTGTCAGACCTGTTCTTATAAAAAAAAGAATAAGTAAATATACTTAAAATCATAAGTTGACAGGTAACGAGAGGTGGCACAAGACAAAGTTGGGTTAAACCATTCTTGTATGGGAGAGAATCTGGGTTTTTAAAATGATGAACTTGAATAGCCTCATGAAAAAAAAGTTTTTCCTAAAATGTTTAATTCAATAATGATAGTTCCTTCAAGTACCCCCAGGGGTACTAGTACTGTATCCCCATTTGAGAACCACTGTTTTTGAGGGTCAAGACTAGAGTTTTTTATTTATAGTTGTAAAATGGATTTTGGTTGAGGTTAGGTAATGTTTTGTGATGTATAAAATGATCATAATGGTTTATCTAATTTTGAGGTTTTGCAAATAATTCAACAAGATAAATATTGTTCTGATTGGTTTCTCTTTTGTAGTTTTGAGTAAAATAAGCATTTTGGTTTTATTTTCGAAATTAACTGCCAAATTTTAGATGCATGTCATTTGCAGTATTTATTAGCAAGAAAAGTGAAAATTATACGTGGCAAATTATATTATTATATTGGTGTATTTTTCACTCTGAAGCTGTAATCAAATATCATTTTAAACACTATATACAGTATACTTAAAGTATCCTTTTTAAAATGTTTTTATTACAATTAATTTGTTATTGTTGGTGAAAAAATTCAATGTTTTTCAATATAAATATTACCGGTAGTCATACTAGAAATGAAATCATTAAACATTTAATCTACATATACAAATACATTTTAAATTATTTATAATTGAGTTGTACATTTTAATTGTTTTTTTTTAACTATTATTCATCTATCTAATTATAAATGAAAATTTAAGACAGTTACAAATGATTTATTTAAAATCTTCTCAACAGAATTTACCTATGCATGTTACTTCATTTACAATGACAGGGTAAGTGATTGGTATGACATTCTAAAGTGAAATAATTTCAAATATTCTTTTTTTTTTGCTGCTGAATTATTCAGTTTGATTTTTATTTATTTTTATACTCATAACTTTTTAAACATTTTACTAAAAATGAAACAGCACTTCAAGCACAGCATTTTCAGCATTTTAGCATGTAAATAAACAAGCTTCGCTCAGTCCACATTTCTTAATTTATTGAAGCATCTTCAAGCACGTTTATTGATTTGTGGAAACATGTTGGAAAACCGTTCCAGGCTAGTGGTTAAAAGTCCTAAAATGATTGTGGATTCAATCGTGTGACATTCATTAAGGTGCTACTACATCTGTACACCAACAAGCGCTACTTGTTCTCTCCCAAAACCCCGCCCACGTTCTAAACAACCAATCACTATCGAGTAAGTGACTTCACGTGACAGAAAGCAAGCGACTAACCATAGCGACGTGGGTAATGGAGCGTCGCCGCGGCGACACGTAAGCCCGGTCTTCGATGATCATGCTACCGTTAGCATCTTGAGGCCTTTGTGTTCACATGCTAAGTGTGAATGTACAACCAAGACATGGTGTCTGATATGTTGAACAAAAAAATAAAAAAGCGAGATTTATGTGCGTCCCTAAGGCCCCGCCTTCTAGCCAATCAGGGAGTTGCGTCTAGTGAGGTCCACGTTGCTGGCACTGAGCCCCCGACAGTCTGACAGGCCCGAGTTTGCGTCCTAGGAGAAAATGAGCAAACGCTTACTTTAAACCTGGTGGCATTATGTTACAAATTACGGAAATTCCTTTGATTTTTTTTTTTATGATATAAAAGAATCAATAGGGAAAAAAACACTAGGGAGTTGAAATTTCCAGGTTGGCTAAAACGTGTAAAATTTCAAAATGTAACAATTCCGACATTTCGATGATTGCAGCTGAAAGTGCGAGATTTTGTGTACAAAAAAATCATTGTCCAAATTTTGGACCATATAAAACCATTATAATAACAATTTTCGAAATGCTTTTTTTATAGGATTTATTATGTTGATTTTCCTACAATTTTTGCAACATTCTGTTGAGCGGCGGTCAAACTATGTCAGCAAACAGAAAATTCTTTGTTGACTTTTGTTCACCTCAAGACAGTAGGTGGCAGTAGAGACCAGTTAAAGGCTGACTTAAGCTGTCATTGTCACTTCACAGGCTACAAAAGCAGACCATACCATTTTTTATTTTTTTGTGGGTGTTAATACATGTAACCAACATATGTATGAATAGAATTGATGCTGCGGTACAATTTGAGTGGTTGAACTATAAAAATATTCTTGAATAACTAATTATTACGTTTTTAAAAGCGTTTACAAAATTAGGAAAAAATGCGATGTGTATAGTTTGCAAAGTGTGTGCACAGGGTTAAAAGTGTGTGAGGATTTTAGGAATGAACCTATGTCAAGTAAATTTTCTAATACTTTCTGTGGTGCGTGAGATCACATTTCAGTAGTGGGAATTTCTATTATGTGCGAGTGGATATTTGACCCTGTTCTAACAGTTCAAAAACGTGACAAAATATTATTTTCTACTTGTGATTCTCAGTAGTGCAAAAAAAAAAATTTCAGTAGTGTGGTTTTCATAGGGTTGGTGAAATTTCAGCATCCCATATTATTTTTTGTTTCTTTAACAGACATGCACTGACCTGCGCTGTCTCCTCGGTGCTCTTGTTTAAGAAGTTAAGGGAGCTCGCTCTCTTCATTCTAGAAAAGAAGTGAATCAAGCCTGATTATCATCGTCACGGTAATCGCCACGGTACGCTAGCATGAGGCGTTTGCCAACCCTGGGTTGCGCGGTTCTTGCGGTCCGCTGCCTTGAAGTTTTTTCACCAGCATCTCGCTGCTCCTCCTCAAGGCATCGCGGATCTTCCCGAAAGAGCCGCTGCGGCGAAGAGAGCCGTTGCCGTCCTATGGGAACGCCGCATTGAGATTTGTCTTAGCATTTTAGTAGTGCGTGTGTGTGAGACACCATTTTCATTGTGAGTGTGAGCAGTTATTTTTTTCTAATACGTGGTAATGCTTTGCAGGAGTCACTACGACATTTTGGTAGTGTCAGGGTTAGCAAGTAGAGTAACTGTGTGTGTTATCATTTCAGTATTGTGTGTGAGGGATTTGTCATTCACTTAGCTCCCATTTAAACCTGTGTAGGCATTCATATTGCATTTGGGTCTCCTGTTTTTATCCATTTTCTCAGATTGTGGATGTGAGATTTGCAAGATGAGCTGTGATTGGTCGTTACCTAAGCCCTGAGCAACAGTGATGGAAATTTTAAGTCGACATCAAGCTGCAAATTTTGTGCCCCATGAGATGATAAACTCGATCGGATTTTGGTGCATGGATGAGAATTTATGCCATGTAAAATACATTTTTTTAAATGAATGGAAAGATGACCAGTGCTCCTCTTAACTTTTTTAGTACCAAGGAAAAAGAAAACTATAGAGGGCCGGTATATTAAGCATTTTCACTCATCTTTCAAGGCCTACAGAATATTGTGTGCTATGTCTGTGTAAAGATGGGTGGTATCATATGAAATATTGATTTCCGTTTCTTACTTTGAATTGCATGTAGGCAATGTTATAAGTGTAGAAACACTGCCATCCAATGGTCATATATATCACTACAGTGCTCAATTACCTTATGTAAGCAATAGTCAAGGGTGTCAGCTACCCTTCATAAAAATATGTATAATTGATGAAAATATTATTATTTTAAAATTTGAGGTTTCATGTCCATGACACTGAAAGAGTTCATTCCTCCTCCACAAACTTTATATACTTATGAATTCTGTGTTTGGACTAGAGGAGAAATTTTAATGTAAATTTATTGGGTTGACCTCCCCTTTAAATTTGACAGCAGCGCATGTGAACGCATTTCACAAGCTTTTCGGAACCTCCGGAAGAACTTACCCCGTTCCACTCGGCAGAGTCGTCGCCATCGTTCTCCCCCCTCGCCGTCCCGCTGCCGCTTTCCCTGCCGTGTCGGCGCTCCCCTCCGTCTTTTAGCAGCTCTACCACCTTGCTTTGGTTAATGGCATCAAAACCCTGAGGGAACGCATACGCACGTTCAACTCCCTGGAAGAAATTCGCCGGGCATATTATTTAATCTACCTGCTTGCGGGATTTGCTGGCGCACTCCTCCAGCGTTTCGGCGGCCTCCAGTTTGCCCTGGCGGCGGTAGAGGGCGCCCAGACTCTTGAGCGTGGTGTTGACTGTGGGGCTGGGACAAGAACAAGAACTCTTTCTGGAGCACTTCTCAAAACCAAGCGAAAGAAATCCCCATCTGCTGATACACTACTGGAGGCTACGGTCTTCTTTTTGTTCCTCAATATGGCAGTAATCTTACTCGTTCTTCGCAGAGGATAAAGAATACATCTCAATGTAAGTATTATTTTAATAAGAAAAGAGGTACTCACCTGTCGACCTTGCACGCCTTGTACCAGCTGCCGTATTCCATGTATGGCCCGGCCTCCTTGCGCTTGCCCTTGAGGAAGGGAAGCCGACAAAAACATGACTCGTCGTTTTTAAAAATGCCCGTCCGTATAAGCATGAATGTGCCGTGTCTCAGCCCACCTTGCTTTCTTCTCGCTCCTCGGCGTGCATCCAAATGGGTTTGTTGTCATCTGCGACACACACAACCTTTTCAAAATGCTTGTGTTGGCTCTTTGGAAAATAACCTGTAAAATTCTCATGCTAATGGTAAAATTTCACAAAGGCAAAAAAAAAAAAATAGCAACTACATCTAACATCAACCGAAATCATTCATGCCAAAATTCTCACACATAAAAAAAAAAACGACTGCAAAAATCCACACAAAAAAATCTCACGTTACTTTGAAAAATTCTTCCACTAACACAAAACACTGCATTTTTTTTGGTGAATGTGAAATTTTGGTTTGCCAAATAGTTTTTGTCTAACTTGTTTTTTAGAGTATGAGAATTTTTTTTAGGTGTGTACTTTTGTGTTTTATGTGTGAGGTCTTTTAAGTGCTTTTCTGTGTTGTGTGGGGGTACAGATTTGTGTGAGATTTTTTTGTTGTGCTCGAGAGTTTTTGGTGCATGCGAGATATTTTTTTATGTGTTTAAGCCATATTCGATGAGTTAGTTTGTCATATTTCATCATTTTATTGGTGGGTTTGAGTTATTTTGGTACACAATTTTTTAAGGGGGGCAGTATGATATTTTGGTGTTCCTTAAAGGGACTGTTTTCATTACAGCCAGCAGGAGGTACTGCAGGTGCTGCATTTACCATTGTCTGTAGATATAACAAACATGGCCGCCTCCAGAGAAGTGCCCCCCATGTAATGTAATTTAATAACTAGACCTAAGATTATTTAAAAAAAAAAAAACATATTGTTAGTCATTAATAACACATTTATTTGCAAGTTTTTTAAATTTACAATCATTAATTTATTCATTTTAAATGAAAAATGGTCTAAATCTTACACACTGTCCCTTTAAGGGTTTTTTTGTAGAGTGAGTTTTTTGTAATTGAGAGTTTTGTTTTTTTTGTCTGAGGTTTTTGGCTGTTTGAGCCATGCAATTTACTATTGACAATCAAAGTCTTTTTTGGGGTGTCCATAGTTTGTTTTTTTTTTTTTGGCTGCCGGGGGGGGGGGGCATCCTCAATGGGCTATTCCTGGTGCCATGCGACGTACTGTTGACGGAGCCAAAGTCCCGCTCGTGCGCTCGAGTCAGGATGTCCTTGTAGAGCGTCTCGGCATCCTTGAACTTGCCCTGCTTCAAGTAGCACGTGGCCTGCAAGCAACGCACATCGCTCAAACAAAAGCCGGGGCGAAGATTTTCAGAAAAGCAGAACAGCGCCCCCACCAGGTTGTTTTTGGTCTTGGCCACGTTGGGGTCGTCGACGCCCAGCTTGGACTGGTAGATCTCTAAAGCGCGGCGGTAGTAGTACTCCACCTCGGTGTACTTGGCCTGGTTCTGGCACAGCAGCGCCAGGTTGTTGAGCTGCTTGGCCACGTCCGGGTGGTACTTGCCCAACACCTGGGGGCGGATGGATAGCCAAAGAGTTGGTCCTCGGAAAAGCTTCCGAATGATGGATGAGTTGCTGGATTGTTTTAGTTGGAGTTATGGGTGCAACACAGCACAAGTGTAGTGAAAACATACATTTCATTTTGCCTCTCTCTCTCCAACACCTTCTCCTCTCCCGTTTTTCTCTTTCCCTTTCTACCCCCTCTCCTCTCCCTTCCTCTTTGCCTCTCTCTTTCACCTCTCTTCCTCTTTCACCTGCTCTCTTCTTTCTCTCGTCTCTGCCTCTCCCTTTCACTTACTTTCTGCCTCTCTCGCTCTTTTCCCCTCTCTATTCCTGCCTCTCTCTCCTTCTAGCTGTTTTTTCTCTCTCCCGCTTTTGTTCTCGCTCTCGCTTTCTTTTTATCTGATTCATTCCATTTCTCCTTGTTTCTCTCCCTCTCTTTTTGCCATGTTCTCCTCCCTTTCTTGCTCCCCTTTTCCCTTATCTCTTCCCCTGATTCTACCCCAGTCTCCTTCTCTCCTTTTTCTTTATTCTTGCTTTGTTCTGCCTCTCTTGCTTTCTCTCTTCATCCCTTTCTTCATCTCCATCCCGTTCCTCTCTCTCTCCTTCTCGCTGTTTTCTTTCTCTCCCGCTTTTGTTCTGGCTCTCGTTTTCTTTTTATCCGATTCATTCCATTTCTCCTTGTTTCTCTCCCTCTTTTTGCCACGTTCTCCTCCCTTTCTCGCTCCCTTTTTACCTTATCTCTTCCCCTGGTTCTACCCCAGTCTCCTTCTCTCCTTTCTCTTTATTCTTGCTTTGTTCTGCCTCTCTTGCTTTCTCTCTTCATCCCTTTCTTCATCTCCATCCCGTTCCTCTCTCTCCTTCTCGCTGTTCTCTTTCTCTCCTGCTTTTGTTCTGGCTCTCGCTTTCTTTTTATCCGTTTCATTCCATCTCTCCTTGTTTCTCTCCCTCTCTTTTTGCCACATTCTCTTCCCTTTCTCTCGCTTGCTCCCTTTACCCCTCATCTCTTCCCCTGATTCTACCCCTATCTCCTCTCCTTTCTCTTTATTCTTACTTTCGTTCTGCCTCTCTTGCTTTCTCTCTTTATCGATTTCTCCATCTCCATCCAGTTTCTCTCTCCCTCTTTTTGCCTTTCTTCTCTCTTTCACCCTCACTCGCTCACCTGCTTCTCCACGGCTCTCCTCTCTCTTCCTTTCTCCCGCTTTCATTCTGCCCCTTTTACTTTCTCTCTTTATCCCTTTCTCCACTGTTTCTCTCTCCCTTTTCCCTCTGGCTCTCCCTTTCTGTCCTCCTCTCTCCCTCACCCTTGCTTCCTCTCTCACGATCTCCTGCCTCTCTGTCGCTCTTTCCCTCCCTGTCTTTCTGCTTCTCACTACCTCTCTATCTCTTTCTATATTCTCCCTTTCCCTAAATTCTCTCCCTTCTGCTCTGTCCCAATGCAGCTGTAGTCACAGGACGCAAGTTGGACTATCCTACCTTCTCCCGGATCTCCAGCGCACGCTTGCACAGAGGCTCGGCCTCCTTGTATTTGCCCCTCTTGCCGTAAAGGACGGCCAGATTGTTGAGGGTGGCCGCCACCGCCGGGTGGTCTTTGCCCAGTGTCTTTTCTCTGATGGCGAGGGCGTCATTGAGGAGGTGCGCCGCTTCTTTGTACTTGTTTTGGTCCCTGGACACACAACACGTGTTAGAAAGTCACATTAGGTTGTGAGATGAGTATGATTCCTAGGGCACCTGTAGACGAGAGCCAGGATATTGAGCATGGTGGCCACGTCGGGGTGATCGTGTCCCGACGTCTTCTCCAGGTCCTCCAAGGCCTGCTTGCATAAGGGCACCGCCACCTCATAGCGACCCTGTGAGGCGTACTGGATCACCAGATTGTGGAGCGTCCGCAGGCGGGCCGGGATTTCGTAACCACCCTGCTGCGCCGCTACCTCCCCGCTGGGCTGGGCTATGTGGAAATGATACCGTCAGGCAAGGTTACTTTTACTCTATGAAAATCTCAGATCTTTAGGAAGATTCCAAATTTTTGAATTGTAGTGTGCTAAAGTTGCTAACAGTTCAGAACTTGGTAAACCAATGGGAAGACATTTTTTGAGTGCTGGATAAGCGGTAGGGCTGCAGCTGTCGCATATTTTTTTTGTATTTGGATATACCGCAGAAAAATCAAATAAAATATCCAATTTCCGGATTTAACTCTTTCAGTGCCAAGGAGAAGGCAAGCTCTAAAGTGCCAGTATATTTAGGATTTTCACTCATCTTCTAAAGCCAACAGAATAGTGTGCTATGTCTGTAAATATTGGTGGTATCATATAAAAGATTGAATTCTATTCCTTAATTTGATTTGTATTTAGGTGATATCTGTGTTATAAGTGTGGAAACACTGCCATCCAATGGTAAACCAAATAACATATTTCCCCTTAACTCTTGTATCTGATTAAGTATGATGTGGTCTAGTTTACCAGTAAAACGCTTTAAGCAACATTATGGACCAGTTCAAGCTTCAATTACTTCACCTCCATTAATGCTCATAGACATCAATGGCAGCAAATGATTGAAATTCAGGTCAGAGTTGGTCATCCCTTCATAAAAGCGACGTATACGATATCATACCTGCCCCGTGGTCGTCGTCATTGGGGAACAAGTCGTCCAAGCTTTCCTTGGACGTTTCCCTGCCGGCGCTCGGGTTCTTCTCATCTGAGGGCGAGGCGGAGACCGAATCGTCGTCGTCCAGTTTCTTGATCTGGTTCATGAACTCCAGGTGCTTCTTCTCCTCCTCCAGCTGCGCCACGCTCTGCTCGCTGCGCTGCAGCTTGTGCTGCGTGGCCGCCAACTCGTCGCGCAGCCACTGGTTCTCCTGACACAAGCGCCGCACCTGAGCTCGGAGCTTCTGCTTTTCCGACTCCACCGCGCTCAGGTGGCCAGACAGAGCGATGATCACCTGGACGATGGTCGTCAGCTCATTACAAACGTGCAGCGGAAAAAAACAACAGAAGGTCGCTTACCTGCGCTTCTCCTAAGCCCAACTCAATAGCCTCCATGCTCTTGCGCAACGCGCCGGACTTTTCCTGGACGGCGGGCGGCTGGGCGCAGTCGAGAAGCGAGTTGAGGAGCTGGGCGTGCTCGCCGCGCAGCGTCTCCAAGCCCTGCATGACGGCCTTGGTGTTGACCACGATCTCGTCCTGGCTCAGACGCTCCAGGGCTTCTTCTCGAGGGTACACCATGGTGGACATGGCCAGGTCTCATCAACACTTGAAGAAAAAACGGAAAATCAGATGTTTCGAGCATCTTCAAGGATCAGCGGTGTCAATTTGATACGTGTTTTTAATAAGTGAGGTGTAAAACTATTCGTGCGTCAATTACTATTTCTTTTTTCACTTTAAATACATCAGAACCCCTTTGAAGTTATTTGACTTTAGTTTGTTGAGCATATCATAATAAAAAAGAAGCAATATTATTTTTTTTTTCCCAGGCTATTAGGTGCACCGGTATATAAGCTGCAGCAGCAAACATTGTGCAAAAAAACAAGGCTGTCACAGATAAGAGGCAGGTTGTAGCATCAGACATCTATGCAGGAAAATGTTATATGGGCGTTTTTTTTTGGGGGGGGGGATTTAAAATGTTGTTTTATGGCCTGCTTACAGAAATATCCTATCTTCAACAGATTGAAGAAGCCTGCAAGTTGAGCACCAACATATTTGTAGAAAATGGATGCATGGCTATTTTCAACACACTTTCAGGAAGTTGCAGATAAATAGCAGTTCAAACTCAAAATCAATACTTCCAATAGTATCTTCTTCCATCTCTCGTTGTTACATCGTTGTAATCTGATTTATGACTTACTGGTTTGTTTACATCACACTTGTTTGGTAGAAATTTATGAAGTTGTAATAAAAGCTTAAAGTACAGCAGGTAAATGTTTAGTCAGATAATATTTGGAGTTGAAGTAGACAGATCCAGTTTATTTTGTGTATAATACATATGATACCAGCTTGTTTTACCTGTTTAAATAAAATATGGGAAAAAAAGATGATAAAATTGCATTTGCAACACTGAAGAATATATTGAACCTTTTCGACCAATTCCGCAAAAGGTGACGTTCTTTATTGACTCTAAACTGACCAATTTGCCTGTCCTCTGTGAACCCCGTCATCAGGGGTCAATGTTTTTGTGCCACGATGCTAAGCCGGCATCCATTCCAGTCTGTACCCCGTTCCTCGCCCAAAGTCAGCTAATATGGGCTCCGGCTCACCTGCTAATGGGGACAAATGCTACGGATGAGGGTGAATGCTTGCATAAAATGACTCCTTCCAAACATCATACAGCGACTGGAAACGTCATTATTGACATTGGCTGCTACGTCATCCCTCACCTGGCCGTGCCCCCACCGCAATGCACCACTCGGCTTCACTGACACGGACAACAGAACCAGCTGATGACATGACGGACGTCATCGAACCGGAGTTGGCCGCCATTTCATTATAACACGGACTCCATCCTCACTGCAGAACGACTGATGACAAGTGCACACTCCCGAAACATTTTCTTTTTCTTCAAGACGAATATTTCTCGCACGCATACCTCGTTTTCCCCAATTCGACTCGAAAAGAAAACATACAAACCTGCATCGAATAATCCCGGCGAACAAAGCTGCGATGTTGTGATGACTGAGCCGCACCGACCCGAGCAAACCTGTGTCAAGTTACGCTTACGTCATATAAAAGCCACTTCCGGGGTTTTCAACATTAAAAGTGTTGACAAAACAGAACGAAACGAGATATAACAAAACAAAAAATAATCAGCATCAAGGTCATAAATGGTACACTTTTTATAAATATTGTATCTGATAGTATTTGTGAGATAATATGAAAAAGCAAAATCTATGATTTCTAAATATATTTCAACATTTTTCGTTCGTTCCTCCAGTTATACATGGAAAACATACATATTAAATATGATGCAGCGTTTTTGAAGAATTTTTCTGATTTAAAAAAATCTTCAACCCAATCATTTTCAATGTACAATTATAATCAGATTTTTAGAAAGCTTTCTTAAATTTATAAATAATAAAAATACATTTAATCAGAATACTGATTTCATTTTCGTTTTACACATTACAGTGACAGAGTTGCAAACAACATGGTTACTAGTCAATTCCGATGTAAAACTGTTTATTCGAGTATACATGTTAACAGTGTTGGTAGTTATGCTAAGTTGATTAAGAACAAACTAAGGTACATATAAAAATGGCTAAATGTATTTCACATTTTTACCTTTCTTTTAGATGACTCAAATGTTTTGTAAGTGTGTTCATGTTGAGAGCCTGACGACTAAATTAATACTATTGCAAAAAAATCCAGTGCTGCAACAAACTGTTTGATTAATACATGGGAACCATTTCAGCCAAAACATAAAAATGAGCTCATTTAAAGTAAATTGTGAGTAAATTGGTCATTGAAAAGTTCAACATAAATCATACTTTATTACAGTGTGTTAAGAAGGAGGAAAAGAGGAAAACACGGTATGGGGTGCTTGAGAACTATCTGGTACATTTTGTTTCAGAACAAATATAATTTACGCAAAAAGTGCATATTTCTGTTTTGTGTATACAGTACGTTTGAAATTTAATGGATATTGCCTTCCAATAGGATTCCCACTCCATACCGCTAGATGGCAGCATCGTACACAAACGTTTTTCCTTTTTCCTACATCACACGAAGAAAAAACGACGCAAGCGAAAACATCATGGCGGCCACCACGGAGCACGCCGGGTTGCCTCCGACATCCAAAATAGACACAAACGTACCAGCCGCAAGCTCCGAAATCGAACCGGGAGGCTTGACTTCGGATGACGACGGTGAAGACTCGACCGAACCGAGGGTCCTGGACACCCCCCAGGACATCCGGCTCGAGGCGGTCGCCAACACTGTGGCGGTCCATCCGAACCGAGACATGCTGGTTTGCGGGGACGTGGACGGGGATGTGTACGCCTTTTGCTACTCGTGCACGGAGGGGGAAAACCGCGAGTTGTGGTCCTCTGGGCACCACCTGAAGTCCTGCCGTCAAGTGCGCTTCTCCGAAGACGGCGAGAAGCTTTACAGCGTCTCCAGGGACAAAGCTGTCCACCTACTGGATGTGGAGCGAGGACAGCTCGTCACTCGGATCCGTGGCGCTCACGGCGTTGCCATCAATAGTCTGCTGGTGATAGACGCCAACCTTCTGGCGACTGGTGACGACGGAGGCACACTGAAGGTCAGTGCTTCTCAAACTCTTTACAGCACGCATAGGATGGATGAATGGATGGATCGAAACAAGGAGACATAAACTGTCTGTCTCATCTGGTAGTATTTTCCCATCATTTCTGAAATATCACCACACGTTTTATGAAAGTATTCAGAGCGTTCTGTATTTCTTCCGTAGAGCTGCATGTCGTAAATATTTTGGTTGTTGTTAAAAATAAAAGTACTTGTTTCTCATTTAGTGAAAAAACACATTTACACTAACACTTTTTTTGTCCAAAGGTGTGGGACATGAGGAAAGGTTCAGCCATCATGGATTTGAAACACCATGAGGATTACATCAGTGACATAACCGTGGACGAAGCCAAAAAGATCCTGCTTACTGCCAGGTGAGGTCCTACACGCTCCCACGCTCGTTTTTTTACGCAAACCACTGCTAACTTCCTGCACTTTGCCCCGCAAAAAGTGGCGATGGCACCATGGGCGTCTTCAATATCAAGAGGCGGCGCTTCGAGTTACTGTCAGAGTACCAGAACAGCGATCTGACCTCGGTGGCGCTAATGAAACGAGGCAAGAAAGTGGTGTGCGGGTCTAGCGATGGAACCGTCTACATCTTCAACTGGAACGGCTTCGGCGCCACCAGCGATCGCTTTGCCCTCCAGGCCGAGTCGGTGGATTGCATCGCCCCCATCAATGACCACATAATATGCACGGGCTCCACCGATGGCTATATCCGGTCAGTTCCAACCCATGTCTCACTTATTTTGGTTATAAATCGGTTATCGATTAGTTATCGTTGCAGCTCTTAATTTATTAAAACGCACGCTTAAAAGTATCCCTTAGTTCCCGCTTTTCTTCGCAGTTCTCCAAATAAGCAGCAAACCGTGCTTGCTTAAAGCTGTTTATTTGTCATTCTGGGTTGAACAAATGTTAAACAAAAACAAAATTAAACATCGTTTTACTTCAAACACGTTCAATCAAACCATAGAAGCTTATTTAGTAAAAGTAAGCTCACTAAATGCTAATCATTTTATTTAATAGCCGAGTGGTAAGATATTTGTAAACCGCCTTACAGCTATGCCTTAAACATTAGTTTCATCACCTTTTGATTTTTAATTACTCGTTAATGCATATTCCAAAAAATAAAACTACAAGATTAAACTGACTATTTTAGCTAGCCAGAGAAGCTAAATCGTGACGTGGTTTTTATGACTATAAATTTATCTGTTTAAATGGATAATTTTAGCAATTTAAATTTATAGTCATTAAAATCATGTCACGATTTAGCTGTTCTAGCTCGCTAACATTTGCTTGTTAGCCGTGCTACTTTTGTACTGCTTGCACTGTCTTTTGTTTAGCGGTACAACATTTTCTTGGACATATTTTTTATTTGATTGTACATTCTAAAAAAAAAAACAAAAAAACCCTTTAAATTAAAACGGATAAATTCTTAGTCACAGAAACAGTATCACAAATTAGCAGCTGTGGCTAGCAAAAGTTGTTAGCTGTTATCATGCTTGCTTATGATTGCCTGAACTGTTTTTGTTGAAGCAGGACAGCATTCTCTGACTTATTTTTTTTATTTATTGTACACCCCCCCAAAAAAAAATCCTTCCATTTTTAACATTTATAGCCACAGTAGAAGTATCACAGATTAACTGCTGTAGCTAGTTAACTTTGTTAGCAGTGCTTATGCTAGCTTAGTACTGCTTGCACTGTTTTTTTTGTTGATTGTAGATTCCTTAAAAAAATTCAAACAGATAAAAAAAAAAATTCAAACTGATAAATTTATCGTCATAGTATCAACAATTAGCTTTTGTGACTAGCTAATATTGTTAGCTGTGCTCATGCTATTGTATTATTGCTTGAACTTTTATTATTTTTTAAATGGACACCGTTCATTATGACTATTACAATTACGAACTTTTTAATAGCATGTCATTATCAATGGCTATGTTTGAGGGGGGAAAAACTTGTTTATAAAAATGCGCTTTAACTGGCTTGTGATCGATAAAGCATGATCGATAGGCATTCGCGGTATTTCTTTTGCCTGGCACTTCCTCAAAGATTGTGTTGCTTCTTCCGATCAGAGCCATCAACATCCTCCCCAACCGCGTCATCGGCTGCATCGGGCAGCACGTCGGCGAACCCGTTGAGGAGATCGTCAAAAGCCGGGACTCTCGCTTTCTGCTCAGCTGCGCCCACGACCAGCTCATCAAGTTCTGGGACATCTCTTCTTTAGCCACGACCACCGTCACCGAGTACCGCAAAAGGAAGAAGAAAGGCGGACGCATGAAGTCGCTTTCCAAGAAAGCTTTAGGCGACGCCGACTTCTTTTCGGGACTTGTCGAGGAGCCACATGAGGAGGAGGAGGAAGAAGAGGATGACAGTGACAGTGGAAGTGATTAAAAAAGTTCATAGAAATCATTTGATGGTCTTTCCCCCCCTACGAACGATTTAACCGGCTTCCAGCGAGCTAAAAGTCTCTATCTAATCTTCCTGTAGACGCATGGTAACAATCAAAGGTTTGGAAGCACGTCTGATTTTTTTTTTAATGTATTATTATGATTGAGAAGGTGTTTCCAAACTTTTGACAGGTACTGTACAATTGTTCCATGATTGTTTGCTTAGTAGCATTTTTTTTTGTTTTGTTTTGTTTTATCATTCGATTGAAGACTTACTATCATTAATTATGCTTAAAACATTGTTTTGTGTTTGGTTGCTTCACCAAGCATTTTCCCTGACAAAGATTATAACAAAGTGAATTGTGGTCAGTCTGTTGGTGTGTTGTTGAGTTATTTACTTTAGCTAAGGCTAAATATTGCTCACTGCTGTTTGGTGCTTTGAATGAGTGTTTTCATTGACGTTTGAGATACCCTACTGTGTGAGTAGTCATTGAATGCATCTCCAGTTAACTATGAGCAATAAAAGTACTCGCTTTCTTTTGCTTCTCGACATAGCTACCAATCATTAAATGCAAGCACTTTTTTAAGTTTTTTTTTGTTTTTTAACCTTGTTCAAAAAAATGAAACTCAATTGGAATAAAATACCTCGCTGTCCCACTTTGGGAATGCGCTGCAAAGAAGCTTAACCCGCTATGGTCTGACTTCATTTCCCATGATTTGTCCACATAGTAGCAGGACGTAGGTTTAGAACTGATAAAACATGAACATAAACTCTTTTTAGACATTTCTGCATTAGGTGAATCTCAACTTCTAATTTACCACTTGTTTTCTATCGTTAAGTCTTTAAATACTTAGAACAATGTGATGTTGCCCTTTTTTTGGCATGCTGAAATGAAAGATGGGCTTGAGGTCAAATAATTATTGTTATTAGCGCGCCTTTTTTTTTTTTTACAAAATATATATTTTAATATAAAACTGCATCTAAACGAGAACTACTTTCACAGTTTCACACCTTCAACTTTGACCCCTCAACGCGGGAAGGAGAAACAGGAAATGAGGTTCCCGCTTTGCGTATCACGTGAGGTGGAGAGTTCCGCTTCGGTCACGTGACACGTAGCGTAGTAACCAGTAAGCTTCCGTTGGCGCGGAAGCGCTCCATTTCTGCCGCGAAAATAATTCATAATACGGATTATAATTATAGTTACTTGGTAAGTAAACCTTACGTCTATTTTTTTCATGCATCCCGCACTAACGTGACGCCGACTTGACGGTTAAATCTTCACGGAGAGCCGAAATGCTCCCAGCTAGCACGCTTGCTAGCCTGCTTGTAAACAATGTCCTTTCTTGTTCTTATTCTTCATTTCACTTTAATGCCGCTAATGTTAAATCTACCAGTAATCCCATTTTAAGATGCTCCTTGTATCACTTTTTGTTTACTTCGTTCAATTGTAATTTTTGATACCTAAACGGCTACACGTGCGTGTGGCGCGACAATGTGTGGTTACATGATGTGGATATATGTAATGCTACATAAACATGACGTGTTTTTCATCCTTAATTTATATGTAATTGAATGGTACAGGGCAGTTCTGACGCATCAAGATGCCGAAAAGCCAGCAGTTTAAACCAGGGGACCTCGTGTTCGCCAAAATGAGGGGTTTCCCTCACTGGCCTGCCAGGGTAACATACACACGCACACAATCAGAATCCAGAGCCCCACTGGTGAAAACACACAAACAAGGCTAGAAATAACATTCTACCCCCCCCCCCCCCCCCATCCCACCCCCCAAAAAAACAACAACTTTATTTGTGATTCTAACAGGTCTGTAAATCTGATGATCCACACAAGAAGCGAATAGGCGTTTTCTTTTTCGGGACTCATCAAATGTATGTATCTGCCTTGTGGCATCACTTCAAACTGGGTTTCCGTTTAATAAGAATATGATTGACTAAACTTTTTTTTTTTTCTTTTCTAATAGAGGTCACCTCCTGCCACAAGATATTGTCCCGTTTGCTGGTAACAAGTTGCGCTATGGCACTGGCAAACGCCTCAAAGGCTTCACTGAGGGCATGTGGGAGATCCAGAACACACCTGGTGTTGGGAAGAAATCCACGGTCAGTGTTTATTACTGCTATTTACCACGTGTATGATGTGATCGTTTTTTTCAAACTAGTTACACGAGGGGTTATTATTATTAGGCCTATGTATAAATGAGTTCACTTATGACGGAATTACCCTTCTTTAACTATAGTTAGGTAATTGGCAGAATAGAAGTAAAAAAATTGTGGAAAAGCATGCTATATGAAAGCTATACAATGATGTTAATCTGTGTTTCATTGTGCTAAAATGTTTTTTATGTCATAGCCATGTTATTTTGAAATATTTAAAACTAGGTACGGACTGGTTACTTTTTTTTGTTTTGTTTTTGCTAACTACAAAAGTTAGTATGTTTACAAATACACTGTCCACAATGAGTTAGGTGTATTATAAACATCTCATACGGACGGTATTTGTTTTCCTAAATTTTTGGGATAGGGAAGCAATTCCATTGATGTGATGGATGGGCTTCATTTTGTGTTTTCCATGAAATGGTCTCACTGTGTATGGTGGGCCTGCATTCATATCACAATATCCCGAACTTATTGTGAATAATATATGCTATAGACTCACTACTGAGGCATATAACTAGCTAACTAGCATGGCTGACAATTAGTTTAATTCCTTCTCAAAGTGGAGAGGGGCAGAGAAAATAACCCATTTGTGAAAATAACTCATTCGTTCATTTAAGTCACAGGTGTCAAACTCCAACCCTCAACGGCCAATATCCTGCATCCTTGTGATGTTTCTTTTTCCAACACAGCTGAGTCTAATGATTAGATTAACAGGTAGATCTGCGGGGCCTTGATAATAATTATTTGAATCTGGTTTGTTGGAGAGGGAAACAGAAAAACATTCGATATAGCAGCCCTAGCAGACTGGAGTTTAGCACCAATGATTTAAGTAGTTTTACTGTTGTACTACATTTCCATTTGATTTTCAACAATACAATTTTTAGGTGGACCTATGGAGCACATTCATTATGATAGGATTATTTACCCAAGCCTTTCAAAATAATACATTTTAGATATTTGATTGCAATTCGGTGCAGCCATGAAATTGCAATAATTTTACTGACAGTTATCATACAGTCAGATTTCCAGTAATTCATGCACTCACTCTCTCTCTCTTTTTTTTTCTTGCCTCCTCAGTCTGCATCCAAAAGTCCACCTGCAAAACCAGCGACAGCTTCCAAAACAACCTCTGCAGCTGATGATTTGCCTGCAACACAATCTCCCACCTCCAAAAAGAGTCCCCCAGCCAAAAGCTTACCCGCTAAAACACCTTCGCCTGCAAAATCAAGGGGCGTAAAATTAAACAAAGATGCAAATGTCGATTCTGTGAAAGTATCTTCTGTGGCATCTGAGCATGCTCACGGTACATTGCACCTGAAACAGTGTGTGGTCAAATGCATCCCGACTAAGACCCCGGCCAATCTCATTGCCGCAAATGACTTGTTGCCCTCCAGCCACTCAGCAAGCGCTTTGAGCGTATCGGACACTGACAAAAAAGATGCGCAGGCGAACAAAAGCCTGAGCAGATCTTCATCCAGGTCATCTGCGCATATACAAACAGAGGATGATAAAATGGAAACCCAGATCCCACTGGAAACCTCTATCTCTAAAGGCGGTGTTACAGCGACTTTGGCATCTCGGAAACGAAGTTGGACGAATAAAACGTCGGAAAAGAAGAGTGAGGCACCAAAGGTTAGCATGTACAGCACATATGGATAATTCTACAGTGAGCTCTTGGCTATTCGTGGATGTAAGAGATGTAATTAGCAAAACTTCTCAAATCATGCGATGTTATTTTGAAAAGATCTCTTGATGTCAGAGGTTTTCTTGCTGGAGGTGCCCGGAAATTAGATGGAAAAGTTTGTCACCAAGTTTGTATATAGAAGCAAAATCTGTTCAGTTAAAAAAAAAAAATGCAATTGAACATGTTTCCAATTGGCGAATGAATGAGTAGGAGTTCAGTGCATTCATAATTGTATTCCTTTTGACTGTCTTTTCAATGTTCTCCACAAGACTGAAGAAAGCAAGACGGCACTGAGCAGCATGCATGTGACTGCAACCACGCTGCGACTGAAGCCATGCGTGGTCAAATGCATACCAGCTAAAACTCCGGGCAGCCTTGCAAGCATCACTAAGAGCGACAAGATGGCGACGACCGCGAGCGTGCAAAGCAGTTTGTCCACAATGTCTACAACACCATCAGATGACCTCAGAACTCCACACAAAGTTACTGCAAAAGAAGACAGTGTCCCTACAGAGACGTCCTCATCGACGCCATTGATAAAGAGGAGACGAGGCCGTGCGAGGAAAGCCAGTTTTGACAAGAACAAGGTACAAACATTGATATTGTTGCCCTGACTTTTTTTTTTTTTTAATTTTGGTGTTGAAATGGAAGTACCTGTGTCAAAATAGAAGTGCAGATTCTTAGATATACAAAAGTAAAATGTATTTTATTTAACAACAAAAATCAATTTTCCACCTTATGGTGAAGGTGAACAATCAAAAAATGCTTTATTAGCTTGCAGATTTTTTTTTTTTTTTTGTCAAATTCTCAGGTTAGCATTAGACAACAAATTTTTGGTTTTGCATTTTGTTGTTAGAATTTGGGAACAACATTTTTTTTTTTTAGGCCTATTCCAGTCATTAGTAGACACATAGGCTATATTCACACAGCAAGGCTTACTTTTTGTTTGAGTGTGTGTTTTGAGGGTGGAGCATAGGAGGATATTTGAATGTAATTTATTGTGTCTTATGCTGCAGTGGGCTAAAATGTGGATTTTTTTTTTCTTTTAATCCAATGAAATCGCCCAGCACAATAATTGGGTAGGCCCTAATTCATATTTCTATCAATATCATTTTTTTATTAACGTCGTCATCATCCATGCAGGTTTAAAAAAAAAAAAAAGAAATCAAACCTATTGTGATGAAGTAATAGTAAAAAACATGAAAATACATCCCTGGCATTGAATGAATTTCAATGGTTTGTTTTTAAAACTTAAAAGTTTTTTTTTTTTTTTTGCCTTCCTAGGTTGCAGTTGAACCAAAGACACATAATGTCCAAACTCCTGCTCCCACAAGCACACTACCCGAATCCCACAGTGCTCCCACGGCTCCCAAAACAGCTGATCAGGCCGAACCTGCTCTGACACGAACATCTATCTTCAGCAAGGGAACAGGAAACGAGGAACAGAAGCCGGTGACGATGATAGAGAAGTCAACATCTCGCCGGGGCAGGAAGAAGGTTGACAAAGAGGAGACTAAACAGAAGGGAAGCGAGAAGAGAAAGTCGGTGATGGAGGAGTCAACACCTAGCAGGGGAATGAAGCGAATGAGAAAAGAAGGGGAAAAGGATAAGACAAAGCAAGAAGGAGTTGAAAAAGAACAGCCCGAAGTTACAACACAGGAGTCCACATCTAGCCAAGGAGAGAAAAGGAAGAGAAAGGAGGAGGAAAAGGAGGCGGCCAACCTGGAAAGAGGTGAAATAGAAAAGGCAGAGGTGATGAGTAAGGAGTCAGTCCCTAACAGTGAAGGAAAGAGACAGGAAGAGGAAAAGGAGGACACCAAGCAGAAGAAAGGTGGGGAAGGAAAAAAGCTGACAACAGAGGTGGGACCAACTCGCAGAAGAGCAAAGTCAAAGACAAAAGATGGAATAAAAGAGGAGACCAAGCCGGTAGGAAGTGTGGAAAGTAATATTGCGCTAACAATCGAGGGACCAACACCTTGCCAAGAGGTGAAGACAAAAAGAAAAGGGGGGAAGACCAAACAAGGAGGAGGCGATGAAGGAAAGACAAAGGTGATGACGGAGGGGTCCTCACTTAGCCAAGGAAAGGATGAGACCAAACTGGCAGGAAACAAGGAGGGAGAGTTGGTGATGACTGAGAAGTCAACACGTAGTCGAGTAGAGAAGTCAAAGACAAAAGAAGGGAAAAAGGAGGCAACCGATCAAGCAGAGGACAAGGAAAAGAAAACTGAATTTACACTGGAGGAGTCAGCACCCAGTGATGAAAGGAAGAGCAAGAAAAAAGACACGGAGGAATCCAAGCTGGCAGGAATCAAAGAAGGAAAGGTTGCAACGGAGGACTCAACACCTAGCCGAGAAGAGAAGTCAAAGACAAAAGAAGGCAAAAAAGAGGAGACCAAGCAGTCAGGATGTGTGGAAAGCAAGACTGACCTAACAAACGAGGGACCAACACCTTGCCAAGAGGAGATAACAAAAAGAAAAGAAATTGAGGAGACCAAGCAGGTAGGAACCAAGGAAACGGAGACAAAGGAGATGACAAATGAGTCGACAAAGAGACGAGACAAGAAGTCAAAAACAAATGAAGGCCAAAAAGAAGAGACCACGCAGACAAGAAGCAAGGAAGCTAAGACGAAGATGACCATGGGGGAATCAACACCTAGTCGAGGCAAGAAGACAAAGACAAAAGAAGTGGAAGAGGGGGACATCAAGCAGGTAGGACTTGCCGAAGACAAGATTGAAATGTCTACAGATGAGTCTACATCTACCCAAGGAGAGAGTACAAAAACAAAATTACAAATACAGCAGACCAAGCAGGCAGGAAGTGAGGGAGGAAAGACTAAATTGACAGCGGAGGAGGCAACTCCTAGCCAAGGAGAAAGCAGAAATGGAAAAGAGGAGGAGGAGACCAAACAAGCAGGAGGTCATGAGTCTAAACCTCGCCAAAGAGAGGGGATGAAGACAAAAGAAGTGGGAAAGAGAGAGACCAAGCCGCTAGAACGTGAAGAAAGAAAAATAGAGGTGACAGCAGAGAAGTCTACACCTAGCCGAGGAGAGAAGACTAAAGGAGAAATCGAGGAGACCAAGCAGGCAGGAGGTGAGGAAGGAAAGACTAAGGTTACGACAGAGGAGTCAAAATCTAGCCAAGGAGAGAGGAGAAAAGCAAAAGAAATGGAGGAGACCAAACAGGCAGAGTTTTTACATGCAGAAGGAAAGATGGAGGTTACAGCAGAGAAGTCCAGGCCTAGTCGAGGACAGAAGACGAAAACAAAAGGAGAACTAGAGGAGACCAAGGAGGCAGGAGGCAACGACGGAGGGATAACAGTGACGGCGGAGGAGTCAACTCCTAGCCGAAGAGAGAAGACGAAAAGGAAAGAAAAGGAGGAGACCAAACAGGCAGAAGACCAAGAAGGAAAGACAAAGGTTACGACGGAGGAATCAAAACCTAGCCAAGGGGAGAGGCCGAAGACTAAAGAAGCGGTAAAGGGGGAGACCAAGCCGGTAGTACCTGCAGAAGGAAAGATGGAGGTGACGACAGAGAAGACAAGGCCTAGTCGAGGAGAGAAGACAAAAACAAAAAAAGAAGTAGAGGAGACCAAGCAGGCTGGAGGCGAAGACGGAAGGATAACGGCGACGGCGGAGGAGTCAACACCTAGCCGAGAAAAGAAGTCAAAGACAAAAGAAGGCAAAAAAGAGGAGACCAAGGAGCCAGGCTGCAAGGAAGGAAAGACAAAGGCTTCAATCGAGGAATCCACACCAAGTCAAGGAGGGAAGACGAAAGGAGGAAAAGTTGAGGCCGAGCACGCAGGAGGCAAGGAAACGAAGGTGAAGGCGATGACGGCGGAGTCGACACCTAGCCGAGGAGAGAAGAGGAAGAGAAAAGAGGAGGAAAAAGACAAGCCCAAACAGGAAGGAGTTGAGAAAGGTAAAACTGAGGAGTTGACAACGGAGGAGCCAAGATCTAGCAGAAGAGGGAAGAGGCAGACAAAGGAAGGGGAAAAAGAAAAGACCAAGCCGGGAGGAGGCGAGGAGGAAAAGACAGAGGAAATTGGGAAACCAGCCATGGAGCCAAGGATAAAGGAAACAAAAGGGGATGCTCAACAAGACTCCGTTGGCGGCAAGAAGAGAGGGAAACAAGAGAGCCATAAAAAACAGACGTTAAGGAAGGAGGAGGAGATCCAAGGACAGAAAAAGAGATCAAGGAAAGAGGACGTAAGTGAGGAAGGACGGCTGCCCGTGAAGGCGAGCAAGGGCGTGCGAGCCAAGGAAGGACATGACCTAGATGAAGAGGTGTGGCTGCTGCTTTTTTATTAATTAATTGATTTCGTTTTGCTCTTTGCGCTTGTTTTGACCTGCAAATGACGTTTCGCCGTAGCGCCAGGAGCGGCTGGCTGCTAAGAGGGAGAGCGTCCTGAAATCGCTGCGAGGTCTGCTCAAGGCCACGCAGGGCGGCAAGCGGAAGGACGGCGGTTCCAGGGGCATCGCGTAAGTGAAATCAATGTTGGCTTTCGCAGGTCATTGGAAACCATTGTCATTAAATGTATGTTGCAAAAATGTTTCTTTTACCAATGTCCAACACGAAACACTGTCGCCCGGTGTCAGAAAAACGGCCTCGACAAAATTCTGACACGTACGACCTCTGGATTCACATATTTGCCTCGAAATATTTCATCATATGATGATCAAGAAGAAAAACCTGCATATAACCTTAAAGTCACATATCAAAAGTTCCTCCTGGCCAAGGTTTATAAAAGAGAAATATATACACACACACACTATGATGAAGGAAAAGTGGCATAAAGGTTAAGAGATTTGTCTTTTCCACACTCTTTTTAATGATATGTTATGGATTTCTAACTTCTGATTACTATGAAATTACCAATGAACAATTGATACAAACATTTTTATCGGGTAAACATGTGTCCATGTTAATCTTACTTAAGAAGAAAAACTTGGTCTATCCATCCATCCGTTTTTTTCTAGCCGCTTATCTTCACTTGGGTCGCTGGTGCCTTTCTCAGCAGTTTTTGGGCAGTAGGTGGGGGATACCCTGAACTGGTTGCCGGCCAATCGCAGGACACAGACGAATGACCATTCACGCTCCCAATCACGCCTAAGGACAATTCAGAGTGTCCACTACACCTGCCATGCATGTTTTTGGAGTGTGGGAGCAAGCCAGAGTGCCTGAAGGAAAACATATTATTTTATTTTACATTTAGAATGGATATATGTAATTGAATAGTGTTTTAACATTTTAATTGACAGCAAGACTGGATATGCATGCGTGTGTGTATATGCGCTTGGACACGGCTATTACATTAGTTTCACGTTGCATTGATACCTGCAGAAACCTTGTTCTGCTTGTCTCTTTAGGAAGTCTGGCATCAGAGGGAAGACGAAGCGGATAAGGGGCCAGAAGATGCTGAAAGAATCCAACGTCCCAAAGAAAAGTATGCACTTGAAAGCGACAGACAAAGCACCTGTCACGGAAAACCGAGACAAAACTCCATCGAATCCGAACCAAAGCGACAGCAAAGGCAACGAGAGCCCCGAACCGAACGAGGAGCTCCAGAAGAAAGACGGCAAGAAGTTGATTGGAAAAATCGTCAAAGCGACCACCAAGGTTCACGTGAAAACAATGATGGGCACAGCCTCTCTGCCGCCGCCATCAGAGGAGGAGGAGAAAAAGGCGACTACTGCAGCAAGCGTCGAAGGGACGGCGTATCGAAGCTCCGAGGAAGACAAGAGGCCGGAACGAGTTTTGACGGATGATGAGAAGGCCGTGATCAAGTTCCGCAATGAAAAAGACGCCGGAAAGACGGCGACCGGCGACAAGGGCGGCAGCGCGGCATCAACGCCGCAAAGTGGCCCAAAGAGTCGCAAACTGACCGCGCCCGCCGCGGATGACCAGCAGACTGGCGTCTCCAAAACAGGGGACGTGGAAAATCATCTCCAGAAGAAGAAGAAAAATGTCAACTTGACACAGACTGATTCAACCCTGCACAGAATCCACGGAGACATCCGCATCTCGCTCAAGAGCGACAACCCGGTAAGCCTTCGCAAAGTTAGCAAAAATGAGAAAAATGAGTGTGTTTTTATAGATTAACTAACTGAAGCTAGGTTTATAAAACTAAAATTAACTTTCATTGTTGTTAAAATTGGTTTCATTTCCATCATTGTCCATCACACGCACTAGTCTAAAAAACGAATACGAAAACTAGTAACCTAAATTGAAGCAAAAAATTAAACAACTGAGCAACTAACAATTGCTCCATTTTGTGGAGTTTTAAGATGTTGATCATTTTAATTGAAGATGAATGATTGAAGTAATTAATGAATGATTGAAGTAATTAATGATCATGATCAACTAAATCACAGATTAATTTGAGTAGTTGATTCACCTCAAATTTATTTCTGTGTAACTGTAAAGCTCCACAATGCAAGGTTGTAATTTATTACATATTATTAATGCTTGTGACTTATTTTTCTTTTCATTCTATGCTCAACAAATAATCCATTTTTAAAACAAGTTAATAAAAGTAATAACTAAAACAGATTTTCTCTGTACACCAATTAAAACTCACTTACAAAACCATTGACAACTCTAAATAAAAAACCTGGACATAAATTGCCTCGCTCACTCGTTTGTTTGACCGCCATCACGTATCGCTAACATTTTCATGTTTGGCGTCAGGATTTTGCCAAGTGTCTGGCGGCCTTGGATCAGCTCAGCAGCGTCTACTTGACATCGCAGCATGTCCAGAGGCACAGCGAGCTCATCTCCACTCTCAGGAAGGTAAACGTGCGCATTGCCCGAGGCAACTTTTGCTGTATCTCACAGTCAGAAGTCAAAAGAAGTCTTGTAAATCAAGCTACCTGCTTGTCGGTGCTCCATGTTTTGTGTGGTATGCACCATGTCGCTAGAAAGCCCGGTGATGAAACGCCCTTCAAAGGGAAACTATTTCTTGAGCTATTTTCAGCAGTATAAAGTTCATATATTGTCCATAATTTATTTCAATTATGCATAAAACACTCCTAAAAACATCCCTATGCTTTTCATTGAAAAAGACATCACAGTCTCATAGAGCCCTGGTAGCGATCACTGCTGGCCTGTTTTGTGGGTTTGGTCATGTGATGTTTGCAAGCTGAGCCATGATTGGTTATCACCAGAGCCAGCACACATGTGATGTCATTTTCGGTCAACAGCAAGTGGCAAATACATTCTCAAAGGCTTTGTATTAATTGGACATGAAACCTAATGGTTGTCATATGAATTATAGACAAAAACCTTTCCTGTTGAAAATTGCCAAATATGCCTATAAATATGCTAGTTGACTGATTACAAGTTTGCAGACACCTGTAATGATAATTAGGAGACATTTCTCTATGATCAAATATTGAAGAGGTACCACTATTTTGTCCTAACCTGGTTGCCTCATTCTATCCTTTTTTTTTTTTTTTTTTTTACCAGTTCTAACATTCAGTCCCAGGTACTTATGGGTTTTTCAATTTATTTTCTAGGTTTTGCCTAAAGCAGGGTCTAAAAATGGCAGTTACTAAATGAATAAGGAACTAAATTAATGGATTACTTCTTGTAATTAAGCACCTAAGGTAAACTTGGGCAAACATTTTGCCTAGAGGGCTACAAAGGTTCTAAAACTTGACAAAAGGGCCAGGCCAGGAGCAGATTGATGGTTTTCATCATCCATCTCATAATTGAAAACAGTTTGCAATATTTCTGGAAAAAGTTAACAAAGGCAACAGCAGTGTTATTCAAGTCTTAATGTATTTATTGAAATAATTATAACAACTGAAAATTAAATGAATAAAATGAAGCCTCTTTTTTTGTGCTGACAGTTACTATTTTTGAAGCAGTCCCCTAAATAATATCCCACACCTGCGCTAGATGGTTATCTGCTAATTTGTTGCGCCAGTAAATCGATCCTAAAATTTAAGGGCTTTGCTGCCACCTTGTGGCATGTGGCGGCAATCGGTAATCACATTAAGCGGTCACGTTCATTATAAGTGGATTTCATTGTTCAATGTTGTAGTAGATCGTAGTCGTAATGTTGGTATGTCCTCCCGCAGATGCGCTTTTACCGCGCCAACCAGGATATCATGGACAAGGCGGCCATGTTGTACAACCGCTTCAAGAACGCCTTCCTCCTGGGCGAGGGCGAAGAGGTCGTGAGCGCCGCCTTCCTGCGCTCGCTTCTTGAGGAGAAGGAGCGCGAGGAGGCGGAGCGCTGCAAAAAGAACGAAAATGCGGCGGGAGGCGGGGAAGAGGAGGTCCACGGACACGCCACGCCTTCAGGTTCGCTTTTCCCAATCATTTCCTGTACCTTCATGTTTCAAGCAGATAATCATCCGCGTGCTCTTCTTCGCAGGGGACTAACTTCTACGACGGAAGAAGTCAAGCGTGCGACCTGGATGGGACTGATCCACGTCCACACAATTCCCATGGAAACTTGAACTGAAACAAGATTTTAGTCTTGAGCAGACGTTTGTATTTATTCACAGTAATACCCGCCACAACTCTGTCTCCGGTTTACTTCAGGAGGGTCCAGTACCAATTCAGTGATGTCTTTCGGGCTTTACTTTTAGGATTTTTTTTTTTTTTTTTTTTTTAATGAACACTGATTCGATGTTTTCAATTATAATTTCTCCAGTTTGTTGTACAGTGATGTGGAATCAATGCAGCCGCTCGATGCATCATTCAATAAAGGAGATGCACTCAGTGATCTGGTTCTCATTTATTTTTGTTTTCTATATTAAAAAGCTGCCAAATGAAAGGACATTCTTTGTTTCCCCCCTGTTATGTAAATCCCTTGCGTGATGCATCTCGCTTGTCAGGGTTTTTGAAAAGCCTAGTAGACATTTTTTTTAATCATTATTAGTCATTTGCATTTGTAAAAGGGAAAGTAAACAAGGAATACATTTTTGCTCCAGAGTAGATAATGTACTAATATATTTTTATATTCTATACCAAGATTGGTATTTGTAGACCGTGAGCTTGTCCTAAAAGTAACTGACCAATTGGACATCATTAATTGAAAGAATTATTACAGAAGTCATTATTTTGCACAGTCCTGGAGCTAAAGATTCTTCACATTATTGGATTCGTTATATAATTACACCGTTCACAATAAATTTGGGATTTTGTGAGAGTTGGTGTCATGATATTTTGTTTCACTTCTGAGATTTTTGAGATTTGTATTGGGCAGATAAAATATTTCATTTTGTGTTTTCAAAAAAAATGTTTGCTAATTAATATCCCTAATTTATAAATCTTTATTGTCATAGTATAGCTGCTATGCAACACAATTAGGAGCGCTGTTCCGATTGGAGCGTGTTAAATATATTATGAACAATACATATAATAGAATTAAATATAGGTTTAAAGGTAATATCAAATTCTTAGTAGTTCGTGTCAAATGAAAGTAGCTCGTCACAATCCGTACTGAAGTAGCTTTCAGTTCCAAAAAGGTTGATGACCACATATGCAGCGGACCCTTTATAGCTCAAATATCAGTAAATAATTATTCATTGATTTGTGGCTTTTTGTTTTTAATTACCGGCATTTTATTAAATATATTATTTAGTTGTCCTGTGCACCCAACCCCTAATTTGTCATATTTTGAGATTATTTTTTCAGGGTTAAAAAAAAAAAAAATTCAATCTCGGATTTTAGCGATTCGCGGGCCGGCCCGGTGTATTTCTTCCGCGAAGAACGAGGGTCTAACTTCATTTAGAAAGTCTTGCGGACGCTGCCTGGAAAATACCGGACCGAATTTGTATTTGTTCGTCTTCCACTGTGAGACAAACTACGGTATTTATGTATTATTATTATTTATTATTTATTTATTCTTTCGTCGTATTCGTTAATGACGCCGCGGCCGCCCTCGAGCGGGAGGAGAAATGGCAGACCGAGGCGTCCCCTTGTCTGTGACGTACCCGGAAGTGACGAGTGAATCGCTCTGGCTCACAAGCGCGAGCGACGTGTGGAGAGATGGACGTGATGGAGGACGCGACCCACACCGAGGACGAGGTGACTGCTGTCTTGCATACGCGATGAGCCCGCTTAACGAAAGACGTATTTGTTAGCGACCTTTGTCGGGCGCAGGGCTTGGGAAGCACTTTGGGTTGTGTTCGCGGCACCCCCAGCTTTAAAGGAATACTTGATATGTTGTTATATCGAGGCGGTTCCGCTCTGGAGGTCTACCGAAAGGTCCGTGACGAGTGTCTCTCATCTGAAGAAAACGTTCCTCCAGCTCATTTCAATGTGGGGTAACTTCTCAGCCAGCTTGCAGGCTTCTGAGCTTGTGGTCTCGGGTTGTGTGGTGACGGATGTGTGTGTGTGTGTTTGTGTTTTCTGTAACCTGACGCCGTCCTAGACACTGGACACGGTGGTGAGGTGGCAACACCGCCCAGCATCTTTGCGTGAACGTCCATTGTGTAGGGAAAGGATGTGCTGAGGCGGCAGGTTGAATTGGAATGCTTGGAATTTGGCAGACGCCAGGAAAATTGTGAAAGGAGCATCTGTTCTCCTACTTAGAGTATGGATCCTCAGGTTCCTGTCTCGCTGGTGCTTCCTTCTTTTGGGTCTTTAGGTGTTCTACCAGACTCGTGAAGAGGTTCATCTTTGGGTTTCTTCAACAACTTTTGGAGGAGAATGTTGTGGTGTTTCTAGAAGTTCTCTCGGTGTGGCCCTTTGGGTTTGTCCTCCGGCGTTTCATTGGGTTTTCGTTTTGGGTCTCCTTTGTGTGGTCCTCAAGATACTCGGAAAAGCAGCATATAGGAGAACTTGTCAAGGAACGTTTTTTTTTAGGTTCTACTTCTAGTATTTTGTCAGGTTTTGCTTCATTTTCTCATTTTGGGGTTTCTTCGGGTTTTCTTACGACTATTCTTTCAGGTTGTACTTAAAAAGTCTTTTTACAATTTTCCTCAAGTGTTTCTTTAGATTCACAGAAAAAGACATGTGAAGGACAACGTGAAAAAAAAACTGCTCAAGGAATGTGTTTCTTTAGGTTCTTCTTAAGCCACTTTCTTAGTTTGTCTAGTAGCTGGTTCCAAAGGCCTTTATTTTGGTTTTCTTTCTTTTGCCACGTAGTCCTTCAGTTTCTCTTTTATGTTTTTTATGAGGTGAGCCTTCAGGATTTCCATCAGGTGTTTATTTATATACACCAGAAAGGAGAACTTAGGAAAGCACCTTAATTATCATGTTTCTTTAGGTTCTCCATAAGGTGTCTTTTTAGGTTGTCCTTTTGTCTTCATTCAGTTTCTTCTTCAGGTTTTTTTTTTTTTTAATCAGGTCATCAATCAGGTCGTTTTTGTTTAGGCTTGAGACATTTCATCAAGAATTTTATCAGGTGTTTAGTCAGGTTCTGCTCCAGGTTTTTATTATTCTTTAGGTTGTTCTTCGGGTTTTCCTTCTTCTTCTCCTTTTTTTTCCGTGAGGTGATCTTTGCATGTTTTTTGGATTTTCATTTAGGCTTTCCTTGAGACTTTTCATGGTATTTTTTTCCAGGTGTTCCTTATGGTTCTCCTACAGGTTCTCCAGGCATTCCTGTTGTTTGCGCTTGTAGGCCTTTCTTTGGTTGTTTTTGTAGGTGCTCCTTCAGATTCTACATCAGCAGCTTTGTCAGGTGTTTATTGAAGCTTTTCTTCCTGAGTTCCTGTGAGTGTTTTTCTCAATTTCCTCTTCAGTCTTTTATTTCAGTTTTCCTTCAGCTGTTCACTTTAATGCAAAATTTTATGAACATTTGAAGGAACATAATTCTTTAGGTTGTTCTTCAAGTGTATCTTCAGATGTTACCCTTTCTAAGTTCCTTATGGTGTTTCTTGAGGTTCTCTTCTAGGTGTTTTGTTAGCATCCATTCTAGTGTTCCTTAAAGGGACAATGTGTAAGATTTAGATCGTTTTTCATTGCATTTAGCATTATCCGTAGCTATAACAGACATGGCAGCCTCCGGAGAAGTGCCACCCTCTATGTAATATCATTTAATTATAACTAGACCTATGATTATGTGTATATTATGCGGGTCGTTACGAACGTATTTATTTGTTTTTGAAATTTATACACATTGAATTCATTCCTTTTTAATGAAAAATGGTCTAAATCTTACACATTGTCCCTTGAAGCATTTCCTTAGAGTTCCCTAGAAGTTCAACTTTAGGTTCTGCTTCAGATCTTTCTTCTTCGTTCAACTTTCAGTGTTTCTTCAAGTGTTTTCGAGTTCCTCTTTCTTATGTAAGAGATACGCAACAAATATGCCCGTATATGACCATCCGTGTGTGTACTTTTTTGGCAGGACCATTTTGAAGATGCCTACGACCGCATTCCCACGTGAGTAATATACCACCATCTCCTTTTTCACGTCCTTCTTTTTAATTTCTGTGTATTACCTTCACACTGCACATGTACAGGGCATGTCACATGGACCTGCAGTCTGCGATCCAGGAGACTCAATGCGCCCTCAACTTGGTCCTCAACAACAAGTTCTCCGAAGCGCTGGACCTCCTGAAGCCATGGTAACCATCTTATTGTTGCTTCGTTAGATATGATCGTTTTTCTCCCTGCCAACTGCTGTATGTATGTGTGCGTGTGTGTGTGTGTGTGTGTGTGTGTGTGTGTGTGTGTGTGTGTGTGTGTAGGTGGCGTGACAGTATGTACCACGCATTGGGTTACAGCAGCATCTTGGTCATGCAGGCTGCCATGACCTTCGAGCAGAGGGACATCCAGATCGCCATGGCGACCATCAAGGAGGCCTTACACACCTGTCAGAGGTATGAAGTGACCCCACAAAACATCTCTTGCCCCTTTTGACCCTCCGACCCTCAGGTTTCGCAAGAAGAACTCTGTGGTGGGTTCCCTGTCAAGTCTGATCAGCAGACAGTCCAACCTTCAGGAAGGTACGGCCACAAGGCTCCACACCGCCGGCTCCTCCGCCGGCCGAGATTGAAAATGGCGGCCTTGTGTCCTCAGAGGAGATGCACGCCGAGCTGTGCTACGCTGAGTGCTTGCTCCAGAAAGCCACGCTGACCTTTGTGCAGGATGAGAACATGATCAGCTTCATCAAGGGAGGGATTAAAATCAGAAGCAGCTATCTAATCTATAAGTCAGTCCTTTCTTCTTCTTCTTCTTCTTCTCCTATTAAAAGTGATGCCCGAATGCTTATTTAGACATTATTAGCCATTAAAATGTAATATTCAGTCTACAATTAACTCATTCATTAGGGCTGGTCGTAAATGAGTTAACTCAGCAAGACGTCAACGGTCTATTTTACTGTGCTCCATTGACAGCTATACAAGTCAAAGATCCATTTTATTTATTTATTTGTTTAACTCAATTTAACTCATCTATTTTTATGTACAATTAAATACTTTTAAAGGAATAGCCGACATATTTGGCCATTTTCAGCAGTAAAATGTTTATTATTTTGTCGTCTTGCCCGTACTAATGTGAGACTTATTTGGGTTATTTTCAGCAATAAAAAGTCAATTTGATCACTAAATTATTTTTTGTGTACAAGTAATACCTTTAAAAACATTTTGCCATGCGATGTTCACGAGCTTTGCTGTGGCGTTTTTAAAGGTATTAATTGTGAATTAAAAAATCATTTAGTTATTTAATTAATTATTTTTTATTCTATTCTTATTCTTATCTCTTATTTTATTATTCTATTCTACTTATTTTCTATTTTATCTAACCCTAACCCTATTGTTTTTGTTTTTGGACTTAAATTCTCTGTTGAGTGTTGACTGTACTGCCTTTTGTTAGAGTTGAACAAAAGGTGTTTCTTTAAAATGATCTACAAAGAAATAATATGTATCACAAGGGTTACAAATTACTTTGTTTCTATCGTGAGTATTCGGGAGTTGAGCACTTGTACTGGAATTGGTCTAAAAATAGTAAGTGGTATCAGACACAAAATGTGTCACAGACACTACAGGTCTGTTTTAAAATCATTTATTCACTTTAACCTTTTTCTTTTATCACTTGCTGCCTCAGGGACTGTCACAATGTGCTAAACGTGACCCAAGACCTGAGCAGCCAGTCGGACTTGC
This sequence comes from Hippichthys cyanospilos, assembly GCF_059441005.1. NCBI lineage: Eukaryota > Metazoa > Chordata > Actinopteri > Syngnathiformes > Syngnathidae > Hippichthys > Hippichthys cyanospilos. The sequence goes on from NC_142369.1 coordinate 9,353,694, forward strand.
ACAGGCAGTTCGAGGGTGGGGTCAAGCTGGGCATTGGCTCCTTCAACTTGGTAGGTTCTGGCCCTCCTGGTTTTTCTTTGTCTGCCTTTGATTGATGTTCAGATTAGAGTGAGCCTATGCTTATTATGGGGCATATTTTCCATCCTGACTTGTAGAGATCTCGCACGACAAGATCTTGCAAGATTAGAACGCCAAGAGATTTCTCGTCCGTGCACAGCACAATATTTTTTTTCCCGAAAAATCCAACATGGAGTACACAGGAAAATGTTAATGCTCTGCATGACATAATACGAAATACTGACACTAAGGCTTTAGGATGTTTTTATTTTGAAGTTTTTCCCAGAAGCGTGTCGTGGCGATAACTAACTTGACTCACGGACTGTTCTGAACATATGTTTATTCAGTAATTTAAGGCGCTAATAAAAGGATTTAATTACACAGACAATATATTCTACGACACGTGTTGCCAGCTTTTTTCGCAGCGTCTGGCATAAAGTAGTTAATAGCCAGCAGCGCTCGGGTGCTTCATATTGTCTGGGGAGGGCAGTCGGATGTTTGTCCAGTGGTCAGAGATACAGGGCTAAAAAAAGCCGGACAAATAGACTAAGAGGTAGCTTCTTCCCGAGAACTATTAACTCTCTGAAAAGCAACAAAATGAAAAGAGTGAAAATAATTATTAATATGCAGCAGTTGGATCACAATTTTGTTGTATACCTGTGTGCAATGACTATATCAGTTTATCCTAATACCTTGCAGGCACTCAAAAACACGATTTGATGCGGACTTGCCTGGCAGTTGCCATTTGCACTGATCACTTTTGAACAAACCAAGCTGACGCAAATGTGTTCTAATTAATTAATTAATTAATTAATCTCCTATTAAAAAAATAATGAATGTTAATTGGCAAATAAAATAAAAATAAAGAATCGGTCATTGTGGGTTTTTATGTATTTTTGGTCTTCTGTGTTTATATGTGTTTTTCACCAAGAAATTACAAAAAAAACTATTTTTTTTTATTTTCATCTGAATACCAGTAGTTGCAGCAGGATAGGAGAAATGTAGGCTGAATTTCAATTCACCTGCGTGGTGATATCTCGGTTTAGCAGATGCAGAAAAGGATGGAAAAATATTAGCAGAAAAGACAAACACAGAATGTCTCATTTCATGTTTACATTTGAATGCTAGATTGTTTACATTTGGATGCTAGCTTGATCATTTTTTTGTCTGCTTGATAAAAAGAAAAAAAAGAGAAAAATGTAGGCATTACTTTACATTATATCACAAATTTTGCAAAAATCTCATTCTCATTGACTCAATCTCGTGAGACATCTCGTCTCGTGGAATTTGTGTCTCATCCCATCCCAATTTACATGCCATAATGAAAGCGTATCAAAATCTTAGCCCTCACTGCGATGTATTGGAAATGTAATTGAAATATTATTATGGTTTCATCTCAGTAAATGCTAACACGTGGCTTCCACCAGATGCTGTCCCTCCTCCCGCAGAGGATCCTGAGGCTTTTGGAGTTCATGGGTTTTTCCGGAAACAGGGCAAGTTGTTAGTTATGCGCTAATCATGATGCGTATTGTAGCGTTTGTTGACGCCACGGTGGTTTCCCCGCAGGAGTTTGGCTTGTCCCAGCTGCGAGAGGGAACGTCGGGCTCCAGTTTGCGCTCCATTTTGTGCACGCTGACACTCTTGTTCTACCACACCTATGTCTCCCTGGTGCTGGGTACGTTCGCGTTTTTGTGTTTTTGCATACCGGCGCGAAGCCATTCTCAGTATGACGTCGGCAGAGCATGTAAAGAAGCCCTGTTGCAATGTTGTGATATGATTTTATCATCAAGATTGAAAGTTAATAGACCACAGGTGCATGCGGTATTAAACCAAGGCGCGTCCTCCGACTAGCATCACAGCTATACTCAAACGTAATCAGTAAGTCAACCTTTTTAAAAGGGTAGTCCACTTCGTGGCTATTTATTGCTCATTTTCGGCAGTACAAGTTCATGTTGCTACTTGCTGTCGAGAAAATGACATAACATGCTTTCAGGTAACAACCAATCGCGATTCAGAAAACGGGAGCAGCGCTCGAGCCGTGATAGCATTCTTTGTTGACGGCAAGGGGTAAAATCTATTTTTAACCCTTCTGTGTCGGTTTCAACCCGATTTGGGCCACTGATTTAGAAACATCTAACAAAAAGCATTAAAAATAATAGGAGAGTAAAAATGGCTATAAATTGCCAAAACGAGGGTCAAAATGGCATGTGTTCATTCCTAAATGGTTGCAAATGGAATTTATTCAATGGCAAAGTTCGACCGTATGAAACCCAGGGGTTAAAACGATAGTAATCTTATTCAGCCTTTTTCTGCTGTAAAAAGTTCATATTTTGGCTACAATTCATTTGATAACCAAAGTATTTTTTCATGCACAGCTCCTTTAAACACATTTTGCCACTTGCTGTCAAGTGAAAATGGCGTCACCTATACCTTGATCACGGCACACTTCTTTGAAGAAAACAAATGATGGATTGAAGAGATTAATCGAAAGAACCTAGAGCAATTAATAATTAACTGAGAGAAGGTTATCAATAATTTTGTCCCTGTGTGCAGGAAGTGGCGAGGGAAACTTGGTGGAAGCCGAAGCTCTGCTGGAGCCGTACCTTCACAAGTATCCCAAAGTAAGACCCCTCACTTGTCTTCTCCAAGTGACTTCTTGCAGGATCTCTCCAAACATTTGCTGGTGTTGCTCCTTCCAGGGTGCCATCATTCAGTTCTACTCGGCCCGGCTGGCCGCGTTAAGGGGACACTTCGAAAAGGTTCTTCTCTTGATTACGTGGCCGCCAGGGCAGTCATGAAGCAGACTCTTGACGTATGCTTTGGCGATTGTCGCAGGCGTGCTTGGGCTACCAGGAGTGTGTGAGCAGCCAACAGGAGTGGAAGCAGATCCACCACCTGTGCTACTGGGAACTCATGTGGACGCACACGTACCAGCAGGATTGGCCGCAGGCCTATCGTTACGCCGAGCTGCTGTGCCGCGAGAGCCGCTGGTCCAAGGTGAGCGTTCAGATCCTTTCCGCGGCCGCCGCGCTGACCCTTCCCGGTTGTTTCCGCGCAGGCCATCTACGTGTACCAGAAGGCCGCCATTCTCAGTATGATGTCAGCGGAGGACGTGAAGAAGACGGGCGAGGACATTGTGGAGCTCTTCAGGTGCGTGCTTGTATGTGATGTCATAATATTTCGGAAGAACTTGTAGATTAAGCTCGCAGGACGTTTTGTGTGCAGGCAAGTGGAAGGGCTGAAGCAGCGGTTAGCGGGCAAGTCCATCCCCACGGAGAAGTTTGCGGTGCGAAAATCTCGCCGCTACAAGGCCAGCACACTTGTGCCACTGGTGCTTCCTGCTTTGGTATGGAAACCATCGTCGTTGCCCTGCAAATGATAGACAATCATGCGCTTTATGTGTGTGTTTGTGTGTTTGCATGTCTGTGTGTATGCGTGCCTGTGTCTGCATGCATGTGTGTGTCTGTGTGTATGTTTTAGCTTTGTGTGTGTTTATTTTGTGTGTGTGTTTGTGTGTGTTTCGGCATCTTACTATGTGTACTGTATTTATGTTTGAGGCTGTGTGTGTGCGCATTTATGAGCTTATGTAACTGTGCTTGTGTGCGGTTCACTGTGTATTATTTATTTATTTATTTGTGTATGCTATGTGTGGGTTTGTGTGTCTGTGTCACTGTGCATGTGTTTGTTTGCCAGTCCGCATGTTAATGAATGTGTATGCTAGTGTAACTGCTTGTGTGTGGGTCACTGTGTGTATTTGTCGTTTTGTTTCTGCATGTGTGCACATGTGTGCGCATGTGTTCGTGTTCATACATGTGTGTATTTGTGTGTTTGTGTCTGCATGTGTGTGTGCGTTTGTCTACAGTTGTCCGTGTGTGCTAATGTAACTGTGTGCTTGTGTGCGATTCACTGTGTATTCGTCTGCCTGCTCGTATGTGTATGTGTGTGTGTGTGTGTGTATATGTGTCTCTCTGTTTCACTATATGTATTTTTGTGTGTCTGTGTGTGTTCGTGCTTGTGTAGGTGTGCACACATTTATGCGTGCATATGTCTACTTGTGTGTTAATGTTGGATTACTGTTTGATGTTGATGACTTAATTACAGTGTGTTTAAAAGTACATCTGTGAATACCTGTGGTTGAGTGTGTATTTACATTCATGCGCACGTGTGGCACACCGCCAGGAAATGATGTACGTTTGGAGCGGCTTCACCATCGTAGGCAAGCGAGCCGACTGCACTGAGGCGCTGCTTGTGACAATTGAGGCGGCTGAGGAGCAGCTTCACAAAGATCCCCGTAAGTGATGCGGACACCCCCTCTCACATTGTTTCACGCGCCCCCTGCTGACCACTCGCCGCATTTTCGCAGAGCCGTCCGAGTTCCACGTGGACGATTGCTGTCTGGTGCAGATGTTGAAGGGTATTTGTCTCAAGCATGCGGGCCGCCTGTTGCAAGCCGAGCTCTGCTTCACGCACGTCCTGTCCAGGTACAAACCCACCTGCCCCTTTGTGTGAGTGAGTACAGTAAACAACGCTTTGGAAAATATCGAAAAACTCGCCAAAACTAGAGGATCCGCGCGGTTTATTTTCATTCCCAAGTCAACGTTGAACAATTATGCGTGTATTTGAAGTTAATTGGCTCCGAGGAAACGTCGCTTAGCTTAATGCTAACAAACAATGCAAAGCTCCGTTGACATGCCAAAAGTTAGCAATGGGCTTGTTGAAGTAATGCATGTTTGAAGACATTTAGACACACAGGTAAATATTTTTTACTCTCTATGAAAAACCACTTAGTATTATAGCACCTAATGGAGACACTTATGAGGGATGTATAGTATTTAGTCTGTAATTAAAGCATTCAATCCCAAAGTAATTAATTACTCTGGGTACTAAGGGACTTAAAGTAATTGATTACTACATTATAGGTACAAAAGTAAGTACTTATTTTAAGTAATTAAATTAAAAAGAAATCGATTATTTTAACTAATATTCAGTAAAGTAATTGATTACTTAAATTTAGAAATATTAAAATAATGAATTGATTTGACAATTACTAACCTAATCAGTTACTTTATGTACTAAAGTACTACATTTATTGATTATTTAAGGTGTTTTAGTACCAACTAATTTAGGTACTGTAATACAGCTAGCACTGTATACATTCGGAAAAGCAGAGATTTTTGTCATGCAAACATGTAGGGAAACATTTCCCTCTAGTGGTGGGATAACAAAGTCCTCGGTTTGACATGCACTGTCGGTGGCTTTTTAAACGTGTAATTATTAATTAATAATTAATTAATTTAATTACGTTTTAATTAATCGTGGCAGCCAATATTGTGATCGCGATTAAAATTTGATTAATTATGCATCCCTAACATATATATATATATATTTGTACATAAAAAAATAGTCATCAATATTATTATAGACAAATACTAGGGTTTTACTGCTGAAAATGGCTAAAAAAGTTTGTATCCCAATAAAACAGGGTGTGTATGATTGCTTTAGTGCCGCCTGGTGGTCAAGGCTGGCTCACAGGAAGGAGCAACACAATGAATTGGATTGCAACATTAAATCATGATGCAAAAACTGTTTCATTTTTACAACCGACTTAATTATTTACCCTGATATCATAGTGTTATTTTTTTTTCTTTTGATTTATTTATTCTTTCAGTGAAAACCGCATCCGCTACGATCACTACCTGGTCCCCTACACGCTATATGAGCTGGCCCTCCTCTACAGACAGCAGGGCGACAACGCCAAAGCGGCCACCTTCATGGAAAACGCCAAGTAATTCCTCACACACTCTTAACGCGTTTTCATTCTGTACCTGACTTTTTTTTTTTTGTCGTCATGGCACCAGGAGCAACTATAAGGACTACTCCATGGAGTCCAGACTGCACTTTCGCATTCACGCGGCCCTCAGCAGCCTCAAAGGTTCGCCTGCTGCCACCCCATACTAGCCATCACCTCCAGTGAAGGTGTGAGATTTTTATTTTTTTTTTTAACATTATTTTGACCCGAGCACCAGGCAGTGCAACGGACCTTTTGGAATAGCTTTTTTTTTCCCCCAAACTGCCTTTTAGGGGGCCTCTAAGATAATCTCTCCTGGTCAAAATTGATTGATTTTAAGGGTGCTAAACATGACCCGCCTCAAAACTTTACGCAGTAGCATGCCCAGAGTTGGGGAAATAAAAGAGCCGCTGTCATCAGTTTCAGCAAGTGACAAATTCTGGTGCATGCGTGTCGTATCAGGACACACAAAAAAGTCTCCTGCACCCACACCTGAAATTGAAAAGGAAGAAAGACATTTTTTCGTGGTTTTAACATTTTTGACGAGCAAATGTATTTGCAAATACCTTAAAACAAGTTGAACTCATTCAATCCCAAAGAGGTAATTATACGTCTTTACAGAGTCCAGACATTCAATCCCAGGTAATTATTCACTTTTTTAAATGTTATTATATTTGAGTAAAGGAGAGTCTGAAAATAGTTGAACGAGGTTATTCAATGTATTTCTTTCATCAAAAAATATATACAAATAATTGTGAACTGTTTTTTGTCTGGTCCGAATTAGAAGGAGTAAAAATATCAAGAAATATAGTGATGTAAACTTGCAATACGTATGGTCATAAATGCCACTTGAAGTGGGCGGGGCTTAGGGTTGACGTTTGATACTTATATGAAGGTTAGCCACGAAAAACACTGTGCAACGGCCTGCTTATCTCTGCTTTGAGCTTTAAATATTTTTTCCATTTGCCTTCAGCTTCCATTAGTCCCACACAACTGCCAATCAAACTTAATTAGCTTTGATTAGCCGCCGCCTCGAATAACCTCCACTTGTCAACACGGACAAGGAAGAAGTTTTCTCCTACCTCTTTATTTATGAATCGATGTCCTGGCATTTCCTCAAATTGTTAAGTTGGGAGTACAATCTGCGCGTGACTTTCATGTTTTTATTATTATTATTCTATTAGGAAACAAATGTGCTCTTACGTGTGTTTATTTGTTCCGCGCTCCCGGCCGCCTTAAAAAGCGACACACACACACAAACTCCAACTGACGTATTAGCTTGTTGACATGTTGTTAAAAAAAAAAAAAAAAAAACAACCCTCCAGAAGCACTTAACAGCTGATGCAACACAGAAATGAACGAACGGCGAGTGGAATGTTTACGTGACGCGTGGGAAAAAAAAAATCCTCATCAAAGATATTATACATGTGTGTAACAAGCCAGGAAAGCTCTAAAACAAACCTTATTTTTAAATGTTGTCCGGTAAATAGTGTCACTTTTTTTTTGTGCCTCTGTCCTATTAATTCTTCACAAAACTGCCTTCACGAGATTTTCTGAACAATGATTTTTGTTGTTATAATGGCATTACTAAACCTCCTGTTGGCTTTAAACCAAACTTTGCAGCAAGTTAAGCTCACTGAAACCTACGCAAATGTTCAGTAGGTATGTAGAAGTGCTTCAGTGAAATCAAATGTCACAAGATTCAAAGTAATAACTGTGGAATTTGTGCAATGCAGGCATTTTCAGCTTTATTATTTATATTTATATTGATATATGCTTGCAACACCAACTATTGTTTATTTGTATTTGACGTTGACTTTGTGTCAAGTCATGTTCAACTGTCATTCTGAAGAAAAAGCAAATAAATGCATTTCAGACAGTCTTTTGGTTTCGCCTTTGCTCAATTTTCATCTTGACCGCAAGCTCCCTCTAGTGGTACATTTTAGAATAACAAGTTTTTTATGTGTCATAAATACATTATATTTTCAAGCATTTTTTTTTTAACTAATTAATTTCAAAATCTTACCTGAATAAAATCTTGGAATAAACATGTATTCAAATAAATATTATTACGTTTCAACTATTGTCATAGTTTTTTTTTTTATCCTTTTAATAGGATTCTTTTTTTCCTCTCTCTCTCTCTCTCTCTCTCTCTCTCACTCTCTCTCTCTCTTTCTCTCTCTCTCTCTCTCTCTCTCTCTCTCTCTCTATATATATATATATATATATATATATATATATATATATATATATATATATATATATATATATATATATATATATATATATATACACACATACAAAGTATGCAGGCCTGTACAGACGGTAATAATTTGGAACACTGACACAAAGTGTACCACTGTCTCATTTGTCCTCACTTGACCTCTGACCCATGCCTATGTGTACTGTCAACAATCACAACTAATGTGAACAACACAAACAAACCATAGCAAGAACACAACAAAGGCGGCCCACTGGGTTGTTCGGCGTGCAAGGTACGTACGTATATCGTTTGATTTTTGTCATATTCTGTTTCTTGGCTGGTTCATGCCGTGTGATATTTGATGTGGTGTTCTCGGACGGATCGATGTGATTTGACCTTCTTTGACGAGGCGAGCTAATAATTGACGGATAGTGTCATCAGAGGCTTGTTTAAGCTCCGCTGGATTTTGGTAGTAAACAGTTTTTGGGAGAAGGTCGGTCAGGATGAAAGTTTGTCTTCTGCCGCTTCTCCTCATCTGCACCTCCAACTTGGTGAGTTCATCTTTATCCTTCTCTGTGTTCCAAATTGTAATGCGTAGTATAAGATTTAAGCTTGTTATCCATACATATATATTAAGATCCAGGTTGTTGCATTATTTTTTTGCATATGGGTTGTAAAGGGAGAAAAACCTGTCATGTGACCACCAACCCATCATTTCGAAAACAACTTCAAATTCAAATGGTCTCAAATGCATGAAATCATTCAATCCTATAGACCTGTTTATATTCTTCTCAATCCAAGCATTCTCAGGATATGTGTATACATATATATGTATATATATATATATATATATATATATATATATATATATATATATATATATATATATATATATATATATATATATATATATATATATATATATAAATTGTACATGAAAAAAGTTGTCATCAATATCATTATAGACAAATACTAGGGTTTTACTGCTGAAAATGGCTAAAAAAGTTTGTATCCCTATAAAACGGGGTGTGTATGATTGTTTTAGTGCCGCCTGGTGGCCAAACCTTACCTTATCTTGTTATTATACAATTCACGACCTATTTAAATAAAAAATAAAAATTAAAAAAAGTACAAAAAACAACAACAACACTGAACTATGGGTATTTCCAAACTTGTGTCTGGGACTGCATGTCTGCAGATTCTCCAGCATTCACGTTATAATATTATTTATATAAATACAAGATTCAAATTCGGATTGAATTAAAAGAAAATATTTTCTCCAATTACAAATCAAAAATCACTTCCATCTCTAAATAGAAAAGAAAATGAGACTTGTGTTTTTAACTTAGCCTTTCTGCTCACTAGCTTAACGCTGACGCTAATTATCATCTGTGTTACTGTGCTTCAACCCTTTTATCATTTAAAAAGATGACGTAAATCTCAGTCATTTTCTTTATCCTCCGCAGAGAAATATTGATATTAATGCCTTAGTGATGAGTGTTTGGGTATCATGCTTTAGATGGCATGTGGTACATGATCAATAAATAACTTGTGTTGTGGTCACGTGACCTTATGCCAGCAGGAGCTCACCCAGGCGGTGAATCAGCCAGACGACTTTTTGGGTCCCGAGGAATGTCTGGCCAAGAAGTAGGTTGAGGTTCCCGGCATCTCGCTGTCGTTAGCGAAGGCCGCTCAGGGTGACGTGTGTTTCCAGGCTCACGCGTGCGTCATGTGACCTGGTGTTTTGTCCCCCGTGGGAGCGATGCATCGAAGGACGTTGCTCCTGCAAGCCGCCGTATTTATGTCCTTCCGAGGACGTCACTCCAGTGTGTGGACGCTATGGACGCCTCTACCGCTCCTACTGCCAGGTGTGTGGGAGTTCTTAGACTTTTTTATATCCGGCACCACAATTTTATAAAGCTGAATCCCATGCGCTGTGGGACGCCATTGGCTTTTGGCCAGGAAATGCAAGATAGAAGTTTTTGAATTCCCTAACTAAAGAGTTTTTTTTTTTTCACTACAGTGGATATAATGAATAGGCTGGGTTGCAGAAGGATTTTTAAGCACAGTTGGAAACTTGCATGATGTTAGACTTTGGCATATTTTTTTTACTCATATTGGTCACTATGGTGGTAACTAGAGAGCTCTGCATAGGTGGTACTTGAAAAAAAAACATTTTAGAACCACCTTAAAATATTTTAGTTATCAGAGTTGTCTCACAATTTATGCTTGTGTCCCACAGGCAATGGCGCTCTCATGTCGCAGCAAGAAGTCGAGCATGTCACACTTTGGAGAATCCTGCACAGGTTTGCTCTCAACGTTATCTCCAGTCGCCGGCTTTCCCAAGCGTCCAAACGCAACGTGTGTTTGTGTGCTCCACTGCAGAGGAGCAACCCAAGTTCAGGAGTTTTCTGGATTCTGATACGGGCGTAGTCAGCGTCTTCATTCCAGATGAAACAACTCCCGGTGGAGGGAAGCACTTTCTGGTGTGTGGGAAGCACTGGGACATGGCCAGCGCCAATGTGGCCTGCAAGGATCATGACCACTCCCTGTGAGACGACACTGGAAACACACACTACTGAAATGTTCATACACTTCTGAAATCATTCACTCTTAAGATGGAAAAAATGTTCCCACACGCTACTGAAATACATTTGCAATCATGACTCATAAACAACTGAAATGGACTCCCACACACACATACACACTACTGAAATATACACAAACATACTCCTATGGTCCACTCTCATGCACAATACTGAGAATGATTCATGCTCATAATATGCTATCACATACAATAATAAAATGCCACTCATACAAACCACTCTTTGGATTTCAAAAAATGTGCTGAGACACTCCTACACACACTACTGAAATGCCCTGACACCTGATGCAAAAATTCTCTCACATTCAGTATTGCGATGCTCACACACAACCGACCGAGACACTTTCACAAATTCTTGAATGAATGTCACACAACCACAACAGAAACACCCCACACACCTTACTGTAGAATTCATTTCTAATACATAGTGGAACCTGTACACACACACATAACAGGCACGCCCTTAAACGCAGCGCTAAAGAATATTCACTCTCATGAGATTGACACCCTGTCACACACAATACTAAAACACTCAAATCTTTCAACTGACATGATCTCACATGCACCACTGAAACTCAAATAATAGTCCCGAAATCCTCTCATTGACTACTGGAACTTATTTTTATTTGACTAAAATGCTCTCATGCGTACATACATTTCTGAAACTCACACACTATTCAGAAACAATTTTACAGATCAGGGAAAGGGCTCTCATAATGTAATTATCGTAATTGCTTTCAGTCTCATCACTCAAACTTTATTGACTTGCATAAACTACTGAAATGCTCTTCGAGGCAACTGAAAAATCATTCGCTCACGTTCCTGAAACATTCTCACGTACGCTAATTATATCTCTCTTGCATTTAAATGCTGAAATAAGCTAACAGTTTGTTGGTGTGTCCTGCAGTGGCGCCGCATCTGCTGGCTCGATCACACCCAGTCCCCCAAGCCAAGATCATGCCCTCCCGCAGGTTCCTGACAGCTGCGTTAGCATTCGCTGCCAAGGCTTCGAGATGTCGCTGGCCGAATGCGTTATCCATGATAGCGTCCAGGTCAGCGGTGACCAGAAGCTTGCTACGGCAACCTGCTACAGCGAGACCAACGTGCCAGAAGGTAGGAGAGATCGTAAGGTGCAAAATTCAGGTCTATGTCACACACAACTGCAGTTGTTTCATGAAAATTTCTTACATGTTACTGACATTCTCAAATGTTAAACGGAAATGCTCTCGTGCACACTACTGACACACACTTACACACACTAAAGAAACATTCCCTACTCACCATAAAGCACACTTACACACACTAAAGAAACATTCCCTACTCACTATAAAGAGGCTTTGACAAAAAAATCTCACACACTACTGAAATGCTCTTACACATTGACATGCTCAGACATTACTGAAAAGCTCTCATACATTGAAATGCTCAAGCAATCAACTGAAATACGATTGGCTCACACACCACTGAAACACTCGCAGAATACTAAAATGCACTGACACACAATTGAAATGTTCTTTAAACTACATAACTGTAAGCTATGTAAAATGCTGATTGGATCAGTATTTGTGTAATATTTTGTAGCAATTATGTGAAATAGTTTTCATTTTAATAACTAATTTTCTCTTGGAATATTTTTAATAGAGTGAGGAATTTTTCAGTAGTGTGTGAGAGGGTTTCATTAGTGAGTGTAAGAGTAGTGTGTACGTGCTTCAAATGGTGTCAGGAGAGTGTATTCATTTTTAATTGTATATGAGTATTTCAATTGTCTTTGAGGGTGGCAGGTGTGTTTGAGAGATTGTCAGTAGTGTGTATAGATGTTTTCAGAAGTACAGTATATGTGTGTGTGAGAGGGCTTCATTAATGTGTGTGTGAGAGCTCTTAAGTAGTGTGTGTGTGTGCTTCAAATGGTGTCAGGGTAGTGTAATAATTTTCTATTGTGCACGTGAAAGCATTTTAATGTTTGAGTGTCCCAGCTGCGTTTGAGAGATTCTCAGTCGTGTGTATAGATGTCTCAGCAATATATGTGTGTGTGGGAATGTTTCTTTAGTGTGTGTGAGCGTGTAATTAGTGCGTGCATGCTTCAAATGGTGTCAGGAGAGTGTGTTAATTTTCAATTGTGTGTGTGTGAAAGCATTTCAATAGTGTTAGAGAGCTTCTCAGTAGTGTGTGTAGATGTTTCAGAAGTATATGTGTGTGTGAAAGCGTTTGACCCACCTCTCAACTCACACATACAAACACACACACCCTGCTAATTTTTTTATCAGAGTGCGGCTTTGAGTGCGCGAACGGGAAGTGTGTATCCGCTACCCAGACTTGCGACGGCATCGACGACTGCGGCGACCGCAGTGACGAAATGTGCTGCAAACGTAAACGCGCACAGAAACGAGCGCACGCATAAGATGTTCCCGCCATCACATCGATTGTCTCCGCCTCCCGCCAGGCTGCAGAAGTGGCGCCTTCCGTTGCGGGACGGGTGTGTGCGTGCACGCGGATGCGCGGGCTGATGGACAGATGGACTGTTTGGCGGGAGAAGACGAAGCAGGCGCGCACAGTGAGATCCAAACGCAAAGTCACAATACATTCTTGAACTAGGTCAAATTTAACGTATTTTGATTAATATTTTTTTTTCTAATGGCTGAAACACTAAGAATTATACATGCGTTTATGAATCGATGCCTTGAAATTATCTGTAGTTCATAATTCTATGTGGATGTTTATTGTATGAATGCAGAAAGCATTTTACATAAGGCTGGCGTCAGGCAGGTTCTTTTTTTCCTCCTAAATGAGGACTTTTCACATGATTCCAAAAATGGAGTTTGTTCAACATTTTGCATTTTATCTTGAAATCGAGCAAGCCATTTTCAAAACTTCAGGTCAAGAATTAGAACAAATTACAAACACACTTGTGAACTATTCAGTTCAGTGATATGGTTTTTGTTGTTGTTTTTTTTAACACTTGTGCACACACTTTGCAAACTATACACATTGCATTTTTTTTTCCTAATTTAGTAAACGCTTTTAAAGGTGTAATAATTGAACTTATTGATGAATACTTTTTCTCTTCAACCACTCAATTTTTTCAGTAGCATCAGTTCTATTCCTTTATATGTATTATGTGGGTTCAATTTATTAGCACCCACAAAAAACATTGAAAAATTTTATGGTCTGTCTGTAGTTTGTGACGTGATGATGAAACGAAGACTTAGCCATTAATTGGTCCATTAACCGCCAAGACTGTCATGCCGACTGTAAAACACAAGTCAACAAAGAATTTTTGGTTTGCTGACATAGTTGGACCTTTGCTCAAAATAATGTTGCAAAAATTGCAGGACAATGAGTCTCATAAATCCTATTAAAATGCATCCCAAAAATTGTAATTGTAATGGTTTTATATGGTCCAAAATCTGGACAATAATATTTTTTGTACACAAAATCTCGAACTTCCAGCTGCAATCACATAGAGTTGTCAGAATCGTTGCGTTTTGAAATTTTACATGTTTTAATCAGCTGCTGGAAATTTCAGCTCCCTAGTGTTTTTTTCCCATTGGTTCTTTTAACATGTCATAAAAGAATTGAATTTCCATAATTTGTTACATAATGCCACAAGGGTTAATCTGATATTCAGCAAATTGTGACTAATGAGGTTTCGGCCTGACGCCAGCGGAATATTTGTCCTATTTCTCTTCCGATCATTGTTTCGACATGCATCTACTTACACACAATTAATCTGATTCATATCAATCCAATGATATGAATCTGATGTTGTGATTCAACATGTTCCAAAAATTCACAACTTGTGCGCTATAGGTTTTCTTGTTTTTCCAAAAGTCACCATTTCTAACAAAAAATTCCCCATTCGTTCCTGTTAGGACATTCAAAACGACAAATTCACATTGTTCCCATTTTAAAGTCAAACTATTACGCTCAACTTGGTAACGATTTTCAACATGCCAAAACTTTCCAAAAATTAGCTTGGAACACACTATGTGTCTCTGAAAAATTAGCATTAGCAATAGCGTACAGTAATCAACTTCTGATGTTGCACAGAGCTCGCCAGGGCGGAGTTAAACATCACAGGTAGGAACTCTGAAGAATCACACTTGAAACCGCCGCCATTTTGATCGATGATTGCATCCTTCCCTCTCCTGCTTGCAGAATACGTCTCTCCTTGGAAAGGTCTGTACCTCGGAGTGCACATTTCATATACAAAGGGGCAAACGCACCATGCGCCGTTTTTATGTGGCGTGATGTAGAAACCCGCGCTAGCCGCATACATCTAGAGTCCAAGTTGCAGTGCGGCGTTCCCAACGTGACCGCCGCTTCCGACGACAGCGTAAAGGATCGAGTGAGTCGCTTCAAGAGAGTCGTCGGCGGCATTTTGGCCAACCGGGTGAGTTTGCGTGATCCCGAGCGTGCTCGCCGGGTTTGGCAATCGTGCCTCATGCGCCCGTCGCCAAACAGACGCAGATCCAGTGGCAGGTGGGCCTGGAAGAAAACGGGAAGGTTAACTGCGGGGGGACCTACATCGGAGGATGCTGGATCATCACGGCAGCGCACTGCGTCAGGTACGTCTTTGGAAAGTCATTGATGAATTTCATCTTCCTAACTCTTTGTGACCCTATTATTTGAAAAATTAATCCTGTAAATAAGTACCTGCGATTGAATTTCTGGCCTATGTGAAGATCAGAGCTAGGATTGCACAATATGAATGTGTATATACAGTGTGTGTGTGTGTGTGTGTGTGTGTGTGTGTCTGTGTGTATATATGTATATATATATATATATATATATATATATATATATATATATATATATATATATATATATATATATATATATATATAATTATTATTTCCTGTGAAAAGTCAAGATCTTAAGAAGGTTGTTTTTCTAGAAATTTAAATTGGACACCTTTGTCAAAAATGTTTTATTTTCGTCAATAACTCAAAATTAACATCCACAACAAAAGCCCGGTTTTGCATCACATATAAAGCACTCGTTGAAGGTGAGTGTTCCTTCAACAACGGGCCAATAGAGTGACAGTATACCCAGCTCTGCTAAACATATAACTACAACTTTGGGAGTGAATGAGTTAAAAATCATGCCCAAAGATTTACATTATAAAATAACCTACAGCTTTTGCTTCCTGTAAGCATAAAAAGCAGGATTACAACAGATGACATTCAATAATTTTGTACTTACAATTTCATTACACTTCTTTCAAATTTTATCTTTCAAGTTTTAAACACAATAAGTGTGCTGCCATCTAGTGGTTGCTAGTGGAAATACCGTAAATATGAATGAGATTTAGAACAAAATTGTGTTTTTAGGTACAAAACCTACTGAGGTGAGTTTAATGGACGCGAGTATTTATTTGAGGACCGGCATCCAGAGACATTTACTCTTCCAGACATTTATTTGATGATCACCCTTTGTGTGTCCTCCCAGACCCAACCCATCGGCGTTCCGGGTGAAGTTTTCCATCTGGAAGAAGTCGACGCCTCAGGACACCACCGACATCATTCCCGTGGGCGACATCATCATCCACCCCAAGTAAGCCGCGACCTCGCTAGCATTGTTTTGTTAGCATCGCTAGCTCCGACGCTGTCCCGCAGGTATGACGTCAGCACGTACGAGAACGACATCGCACTAGTACGGCTCAAGGACCTCCCGCAGGAGCCCGGCAAGTGTATGGAGGACAACCCTGCGGTGAAACCCGCCTGCGTCCCTTGGTCCACGCAACTTTTCAATGCTAACCACACATGTAGCATCTCTGGCTGGGGGCGTACATCAGGTGTGTAGACTTAAGACTCCTGAATGCTGAAATTCTCTCATTGGCAAAAGTAAAAAATATTTTTTAAGATGTGAATGATACGTCTCCTAAGACAGCTACGTTGCTAGCACGACTATCGAAATTTATGAGAGGAGCGTTGCTAATGGATAAAATGCTGTTTGCGACTATTTGCTAGTGAAGATCTACAAATTATATCTGACAAACTCTGCTTCTGCTTCTGTGGACATGCCGTTTTAAGGTCTTCCTGAGGGAAAAGCCTCGCAGGTTCTCCTGTGGGCCAAAGTGTCCCTCATCCACGATTGCCAGCGTTTCTACAAAGACCGCTTCAAACCCGGGATGATGTGTGCCGGTCGGTGTGTTTTTTCCGTCGCAGTGTTGTCAGTTTGTGCCCGTGTTGAAGTGTGTGCGCGTTTATGTGTGAAGGTGACCTGGACGGAAACGTGGACTCGTGCCAAGGGGACAGCGGCGGCCCTCTGGTGTGCGAGGACCACTTGGGCGTGTCTTACTTGTGGGGCGTCGTCAGCTGGGGCGATCAATGTGGTCAGCCGGGCTTCCCGGGCGTTTATACTCAGGTGATAGAAATTTTGACGGTTTGTCCGTGTGTGAGTAGGCCGGGTAGAATTTATAATTGTCAATAATCACGAATACGCACTACTAGGGCCTGATTGATATGGATTTTTTTTACGTTCATTATGATATTTGGCAGAATAAAATGACGATAAATCTTTAATCGGTTGTTTACTAAAAAACAATACAATCGAAAATGTACTACTGGTAATTCTCTGGTCCCTGAACAATTATTACAATAGAGATATGAATTAAGATGATGTTTTTCTACAGAATTGGTATAATTTTACAAAAAATAAAACTCAATATTTTTTTTTAAATAAAAAAATCAGACAATCAGTCATGCCCATCGGGATAATCTGCTATAAACGTGCACATTTTTGTGGGGTTGGTTTCTAGATGAAATCAGGCCGGTTTAAGCATTTAGGAAACAGTCTAATTCCTGGACGTTTTGTTGTCTGCAGGTGGCGCACTACTTTGAATGGATCCGCCTTCACACAGGCTGGCCGGCCGTCACTAAATTCAACTCATGATCATCATTGTTTGTTTATTTTCATTGGTTATTGTTTGGGAGAGCCATGAAAGTCATTGTCAATAAATGATTTCCCACACATTATTTTGACGTTAGACTTTAGTTTGTTTATATGTATGTATTTATATATATATATATATATATATATATATATATATATATATATATATATATATATATATATATATATATATATATATATCGTTTGTATTATTTTGTTCATGAAAACGCTTTTTCAGTTTTAGTTTTAAAACAAACAATGCGACCTCCAGATGTCACTAATGCTGTATTTTTTTTTTCTCCTATTCATCTCTGTGTGCTGCATTCTCGATCCGTGTTTGCATGTTTAAATGAGTCCTCCGTGTTCACAATTGTATTTTGAAAGAAGCAAGGCTGTATAGTATGGTCTTTTATTTTGAAAGCGCCCCTCATAGCGATAACGCTCACATCACGAGTTCAAAGAAATCTTTGAAGTTTAAAGGAACTTTTATTTCATAACAATGAAATCCTTCTACTGAACCCCATCCCGTATCGGTGGGGTGGGGTGAGGGGTATCGGTATTCGTGAAAGTTTTGGGCGGGTCACGAGCGCGGGGCTTATAAAGTGCACGTGCATGCGTGTTCTGCGCAGTTGACGCCAAGAAGTGAAAGACGTGTGTGTGTTTTCTTGAAGCATGACTCCCAATCTTGGCGCGCTGCTGTGCGCGCTCTCCCTGGCGCGTGTCCGCCTTAACTCCATTCGGACGGTGGTCGTGCACAAGGGGCCCGCGGGTTCGTTCAACGGGAGCGCGTGGGAGCTGACGGTGAGTGTTCATTCGATGCGCGTAACCGCGAGAGGTTGATTTGGCGTTATTTGTGTGTTCCCGTGCTCGTAGCTCCGGCAGTGCATCAGCGACTTGGAGTGCACCGAGGGAAACTACTGCCACACCCCCTACAGAGGACCCGCCTACTCTCGCTGCCGGACCTGCAGGAGGAGGACGAGGCGTTGCCATAGAGATGGGATGTGTTGCCCTGGCAACCTCTGCAACAACAGTAAGACCTGTGTAGCCTGATAATCACTCCCACTCGAGTTCCTGGCAGGACAACGTGAACATGTGTGTATCAGGCCTTTATCATTTACAACTATTTAAATGGTTTTAAAATTTTAAATGTTTTGAATCAAAAATCAATGCTGAATCGAATCGGAGACTCAAACCCTAATCGAATTGTTTGTCAAAGATACCCACATCTTGTATAAATAAATACCTATATATGTATACAGTAATATATATATATATATATATATATATATATATATATATATATATATATATATATATATATATATATATATATATATATGTTAGTGCTTCACTATTACTGCCCTTATTGCTCTATTGCTGTTTTTTTGTGTGTCTTTGTTTCATTGCCTACTTTATTGTTTGCTCGATTATGGAATGTAATCATCTTGGGGAGGAGAACAGAATAAGAATTTTGTTGTGTGGTGTGACTATGCATATGACAATAAAACTCTTGAATCTTGAATCAGGTGTGTGTATTCCGGACGACAACACCATAGTATCACAGCAGATCACCGAGCATGACTGGGTGAGTGCGGTGGCCTCCCCCAAGGCAAGATGGAGCAAGAGGGACCAGTCAGTGGTCGGAGGATCTGCCGGTAAAGGTGAGTTTCACATCAAATCAGACAGGAAAAGCTGAAAAGTCTCACTAAGTGATCCCATGTCGTCAGGCCAAGTGGGCGACCCGTGTCTCACCGCCGCCGACTGTTCAGACGAGCTGTGCTGCGCTCGCCACTTCTGGACACGTATCTGCAAGCCCGTCTTACGGGAGGGACAAGTTTGTTCTCGCCAGCGCAGGAAGCAGCGGCAGCGCAGCCTGGAGCTCTTCCAACGCTGTCCCTGCGGAGAAGGACTCGCCTGTCGCACGCCGCCCTCGGGTGCCTCAGCATCCCTCCTGGTAGCGGCAAAGTTCAAATTTGCCGCCTACGCCCGTCATCCCAGCCCTCACGTGGCAAAGACCAGACTACACCAGTGTCGGAGGAAGTGACCCTTTGGGGGAAGGGGGCGCCCAGTTTCCACATGCTAATGAACCCCTTGTTGATCTGCATTCTCATACATATGACAACTCCATTGTCCGTTTATGTGTGCCCTCTCTCTGTCTCTCTCTCTCTCTCTCTCTCTCTCTCTCTCTCTCTCTCTCTCTCTCTCTATATATATATATATATATATATATATATATATATATATATATATATATATATATATATATATATATATATATATATATATATATTTATATATATATATTTATATATATATATATATATATATATATATATATATATATATATAGTTTGGGGCCACTTAGAATAATCATCTGGTCGAGACGTTGCTACTCTAAATTAACAGGGCTTTTAAAATGATTAAGGGCAAAGAGCAGACGGGTTTCGGAGGAAGTGAAGTTAGGAGGTAGAGTTAAGTGTGATGCTAATGAACTTTCTGTCGAGCCGCATTCACAAACAGCCAGTTTCTTCAGAACCAGTTCTTTGTTTCTGTATACTGCATGTGCCCCATTTACCCACTATCTAAATTTCGGTATGATTTTGAAATGTAAAATCATGGATTTCTTCCTCTATGAGAAAATGAACTCAACCAAACTTTCGTTTCTCACAGCAAACCTTCAGCAGAGCTACTGGTGATGTGTTTTTTCAGGAGGAAACAGACACGTTGTGATGATGATGAAGATGATGTTGGGCAGCTGGGTACATCAGCGAGTGATCTAGGGTGGCAATCATAAGGAGATTTTATGTTCCTGTGACTATATATATATATATATATATATATATATATATATATATATATATATATATATATATATATATATATATATGTATGTATAATGTGCATGTCTGCCCTATGTTTTTTGCTTATTTTCCACTCTCCAATGTTTTAAGTGATCAACTAAATGTGAATACAAACATAAAACACACAAACAGCTGTCAAGTCGATTTTGTCAAGAAAATCATAAATACCTGTAAACATTAAACATCATTCACATGGCACAGAAATATGACAATAAACAATCTTACAAGGGTAGGGCTTTCATTTGTCACACTGAAGGAACATGAGAAAAAAAACACTCACTGATTATGGCGTCAAATGCGATGTGTTTGCATCTTTAAAAAAAACAAGACCGTGTGACCATGATGATGTCATCAAACGGCGCCGGTCACAGGTCTATGTACACCCAATGGTGCAATTGGTGAGGGACGGCGCCCTGCACAGGCCCTTTCCCTTCACCTGGAAGCCACAGCCCTTGTAGTTGGCTACACCCTGGGCGTCCACCTGTAAGCTGGGCTGGACACGATCCCACACCCGATGCTTGGCCTTCAGCTCCCGGTCAGGTTCACCTGGCAAACACATATGCACACTAGTCCATTGCCATGTCATTGATTGGCAAATTTTCCATTGCATGTGTGCGTTAGTTGGTAGTTAACAGCTAGGGACTGAGGCTTTTATGGCATTATTGTCAATAAAAGAAGCGAGTAGGCTGAACTAACGTCCGGGTCCATCTTTGTTCACACTGGAATATAAACCAAATGGAGAAGATCATGTAAAGGTAATGATGTCTCCAGCTGATTCAATTAAGAGTGGCAATGTATAAAGTTGTGTGCACCGTTAAGAGAACACTGAAATAACCATTTGACTGGTTTATTAATTGCGGTCTTTTGGTATATACACAGAATCATAAACTTGGTGGAACACAGATGGTCTGCAACTTTGGGTATTTATGGCAAAATCAACTCGAGCTGCATCGTGAGGAAAAAAAACCAAACTGTTTTCAATGTTACACTTGCGCGGCGTTCAACGACCACTCACAATGTGAGAAATCTGAAACATACTTAACATAATGCGCAACGGATATATCAAGATGATATAACTTACCGATATGGGAAAAATAGCTGTATTTTTAATTCTGTGACGCTGACATTTTGCTCATAGTTATCACTCCATCAGAATGGAATACCAAAAAAACTACCAAACAACGTTGCCTTCACGGCCAGCTAGTTTAAAGTCACATCTAATAGAAAATACCCCTGCTTGCTAATGGTTAAGCTGGCAGTTTTAAGACAGTTGAGCAACAACAGAATTCACAATTACGTCACAATGCACAAGCATCTATTCTTTATCTTCTATGAGGAATGATCGATTAGTTTCTGCCTTTGTGATTGTTTTATACTGCCACCCTGTGGCCAAGGTTGGCACAATGCAATGAGGCGGATAGGACAGTTTTGTCCATTTTTAGGTGCCCTGTGAGTGACAGGTAACAGTCGACTGTGGTAGACCCGCCAAATTCATGTCTTCCATTTTCTGTCTTTATAAATGGATGGGTGGGTGTTTAAGAGTGTAACTATAATTACCAGGATAGTTGAGGAAAGTGACTCTGTCTCCAGGGTTGGAATCTGCAGGCGGGGCCAGCAGCTCAACCGGACCGTCGGCCTGATAGCAGCGCAGGAATCGGCCGTGCGAAGTCACGCCCTTCACTTTGTAGGCCTTGACGTTACAAAGCAAGACGGCCAGTGAGCCGACGAGCTGCCGGGCAAAAGAAAATTAGCGACACAAAAAAAGAAGGCACGGAAATGAACAAGAAGAATAAGAGCAAACCGGTTGATCGGCGTCCGAGCGGCGCTTGCTAACGACGGAGCGGGGGGATTTTTCGCCAACGTCCACTCCTTGAACGGACAGATTGGCCGCTTGAGGGTGGCGGCGGATGCTGAGGATGCGTCCAACTCTCAGGTCGAGGCGAGACACGTCAAACGCGGGCGCTGTCCCAAGAGGGAGTGCTTCACAAGCTGCTGAGTAAGAAAAGAGACAAGTTGGTCCAGAGGCGAGCATACACAATGAAGCGAAATGATTTGATCAATTTTTAGTCATTCATTTGACCCAAATTGATGGTTTATATGTTTGAATACACTTTTTCGGTCATCGTTTTCACCCAAGGTTTAGGGGTATTTTTTCTGGGTTAAATTAATAACCAAAAACTCGGGTCAGAAGAATAAGCAGTGTTAACCCTTTTTGGGCTATTTGTTTCATGTTAAATGAATTGTTTAAAAAGTTGGGTCAGATGATTGGGTTATTCATTTGACACAAATTGTTGGGTTATTCATTTGACTCATCTTTTTAGAGCTATTCATTTGACCCGACTTTTGGGGTTATTTATTCCGGGGTAAATGAGGAACCCAAAAAGATGGGTCAGATGAATAAGCAATTCAAACCATATTTTGGGGTTATTTATTTTCAGGTTAAATGAATAACCCCAAAAGTTGGCTCAAATGAGTAACACACTATTGATCAACTCTTGGGGTTATTGAACCCATTATGGACCCACTTTTGGGGGGTTATTCCCGAGATGTGAGGTTATTCATTTGACTCAACTTTTTTGGGGTTATTAATTCGACCCGATTTTAATGTCGGGTGCGATTTTTGGTGCACAAGACCTACCAAGTTTCATCTTGTTAAAAGTCTTAATTCTGACCCTTCACCTTTCTTGTCTCCTCTTGGCCTGTTAGCCACCTTGCATCCCCCCTCGAGTTCAGCCGGGGAAGCCGACGACCCAGCGATGGCGGCGGCAGGTGAAGCAGATGTGTTGACCAGTTTGCTGGGTGAGAGTAGGGCCTTCGCTGAAAGAAACGGATAGAAAAAGAAGAAAAATCGTTTGCTGCCAACGACCTCCTGCGCTCGTACCCACGCGTCTCCTCTGTTTATCGTGGAGCTCGCGCCTCAGTTCCTCGATGTCCTTCTTCAGTTTGCCGTTTTCCACCAGGAGCTTTTTCTGCTCACGCACAGATGCCTGCAGGACTGCCAAAAATACAAACGATGAAGCCCCCCTGGAATGGATTTGATTAATTAATTAATTTTATTAATTAAATGTCTTACGAGCTTTCTCTTTGGCGAGCAACGCATGGGTTTCGAAGTACTCCATCATCTTCCCGCCATCTTCGGGATCCAACTTCATTAGGGCTGCAGAAAGGCTGAAAGGTGGGCCAAAAGATCAGCTCTTCATGACTCTGGGCTAGAGTACCACTCAAGGTTAAACACACTGGACATATACACAACCATCCATTTTCCAAACGTGTACCTCTGCAAAAAAAAAAAAAAAAAAATGTTCTCACATGGCTTGCACGCGACAGCTGTGCTCGCTCAAAATAACGTTGGCTGATGTGCGCATGCGCATACAGAAAACACGCGTGACAATTGTAAATACGCACGCTCACACGCATACACCACGACATTTACAGTGCGGTGACCTTATGACAAAAAAAAGAAAATGTGTAGCAGAAATATTTTTTTGTTAGAAAAATGTGTAGTTTCTAACCTCAAAAAACTTTCTAACTCAAAAAAAACGTTCTGATATTTAAAAAAAAAACACGTTCAAACCACACTAACTATAGTGCGCTTCATATCATACAATCACAATCACACATGCTCGCCGACACTTGCGGTAGTTTTCCAACCTTGGATGAAACATCTTGTCTGAGTCCATTTCTGCGGGCTTTGTGTTGACCGACGCCGACAGAAAACGTTTGTCCGTCAGCTGTCCCAGTCCATCTTCAGCTCCGAGGGCCACGCCTACTCCTACATCAACAGCCAGTTGCAGAATGGCCGTGTAAACATGGTAAATGTGTACCTTTATTGCCACCCCCTGTGATACACATATGAGACAATGTTTAGACATACGTAGTAAAAAAAAATACTATCAACAAATTTTATCAACGGAATGACTGAAGTAAATGAGGGTGCAATTTGTGAAACACTGTCCTCTAGTGGAGTGCAAACAAACTGCATTGTATTAAATTTACTACTGTACTTGCAACCTGCCCGCTTGGCATATGCATAAATAATAGAAATACAAATGCTTAAAACCGCATAATTGTTTTGTTTTCAGGTTCTACGGTGTATTGTCTGCCCAGGCTTTGACAGAAACAATTAATTCGGCCGTATTTTCAAATATGTTAATGTTCCCATGATATAAATTTCAAATGATTGAATGTAAAATTTTGAATTTATAGAAAACACTCCGTTTTTAAGTTAAAAAAAAGATCATGAATAATTGACTTAGAATTCTATTCTGACATGTTCAGGCTTCCGTAGAACAGTTTTTTTTTTTGGTCCGGACAAAAACGAGTTTGGCCGAACTCAGGTGAGTCACGGAAAGGATGGGTGGAGGCGTAAACGGAAGTAGACGTCAATCTCACAGCTGTGGAAACCGCAAAGCGTTCAAGTCGAAACAACACTCGGTACACTAACTCAAAGTTTGTGACCGCCCCCCCTAAGAAAAAAATCCAATCTGTCGGGATACTTTTTTTTTCATATCCTCATCTGAAGCGGTAAGTGTGTTTGTTCACTTCTGTTGTTTTCTTGACGAAGAAGTGTTTTCAATCCGTCCCGACAGGTGTATTTTTCATTTCCGGTCTGCGTTCCCTTGAAGGACGCGAACAATTTTTTTTTTTTAACGTTTCATGGCTAATGACGATTTGGTCGCTCGGTGCCTTTATAGGCGTTAGAGGTGCAGCAAATACAAACATGTATGTTTGTTTCATTTGACACCATCGTGGTCTCTAAAAACTTTTTTTTCAACATTTTTATTATTATTTCAACGATTTTCATGGTCCGGAAAGGGACATCACGCCCACTGTTGACGAATGGGCTTTAATTGGAGTCTCCTGATGTTGATTCGGGAGCCGTAAACAGGAAGTCACACAGGATGTTTTGTTCAACGTCAGAACGGTGCTGTCATTTTTTCAACGTTCCGATACATATCGCTATTTATATTTGTCATTCCAAACCACGGTTTAAAGTTTAAACAACATTTTTCCAATGCCTCTCTTTCTCTGTCTATCTCTCTCGCACACAACGCACACAATTACAGTCGGGAGAAAGTAATTTCTTCGGTTTCCTCAAATTGGTCGCAAAGTGTGTTCGGATCTTCATCTAAGTCATTGGTTTTCAAATTAATTGCGCTAATTGACTTCTTGAAAATACTCAGCTCCAAATATCATCTTGTGTTTTTTAAACCGATTATATTCACGAGACTTTCGAAAGTCGATACTGTATTTTGATCTGACGTCAATTTCAGTCGACAACAGGGAGCGATGCTACATAAAACAAACTTCCTTTTGAAGGCAAAATACGGGTGAATTGTCCCGCTTAATTCTCAGTCCATGAACGCAAATACCCCCTAGCCAGCTGTTGCTCTTTGTTTACATATGTTTCTGTCACTTTCTTATGACTATGGCTGTTATGTTTTTGAAGATGGCAGAGAAATAAAGGAATAAAGTGCAGAAGGGACTAAGTTCAGGTAAGGCAGTCAAGGTGTAGAAAGACTAGGTGTGAGTTGTGGCTCTTAAATACTACAGCTGAACTGTAACTGGAAAATGTACTTTACTGGATAGGAAAAGAAAGATCAAGCCAGTGTTATTCACATTTTGAACATGTAATTCAGTGATTATTCATGTTCATGTTAGATGAAGC
Source organism: Hippichthys cyanospilos (assembly GCF_059441005.1). Classification (NCBI taxonomy): domain Eukaryota; kingdom Metazoa; phylum Chordata; class Actinopteri; order Syngnathiformes; family Syngnathidae; genus Hippichthys; species Hippichthys cyanospilos. Next base: position 9,379,770 of record NC_142369.1, read on the forward strand.
CCACCTATAACTCATTTTAAACTCATTGGAATATGAAACAATATGAAAGAACTCTTTGTTGATTTTCAGCTTTGCTCCCAAAACCGTTTGAGCCGGCGTCACTTGGGAGGCACCGTCACGATCGAAGATTCGGTCCTGGTGATTATTATCGGGACTGCGTTCTGAGTCGCCGTCATCCCAGAGTGCCATGGCGGCCTCGGGTCTGATCCAGGACGACGACGACGACATCAGTCCCCACGTGGAAGTGAGCGTAACAACAACTGCACCCTCATCACCCGCTCGCCCTAACGGCAGCCCCGGTCTTCCCGTGTCCCCGTCGCTGGCCGACGCCCCCGACGGCAGGAGCAAGCGCGGCAAAATGAGCGGTCTTCTCCAGCAGAACCAGCTGGTCCAAAGCCTGAGCAGCGGGCTGAAGCGTCACTGCGACTACATCAAGATTTCGGTTCCCGAGGAGCACGTTGACCGCCTCCCCAAGGAGTGGTGGAAAACGGGCGTGGCCTTCATCTACGCCGTCTTCAACTTGGTCTTCACCACTGTGATCATCACCATAGTACACGAGAGGGTGCCCGACAAGTCCGTGAGCCCGCCGTTGCCCGACAAGTTCTTCGACTATGTGGGCCACGTCCCCTGGGCCTTCACCGTCACCGAGGTCAACGGGCTGATCCTAATGGGACTTTGGCTGGTCCAGTGGCTCCTCCTCAAGCACAGGTAAAGAACGCCACCGCCCCACGAGCTCGCTGAGGTGTGATCCTGCGCTAAACTTGAAGAATTATTTTCATCATGTGGTGAGAAGTGCATTCTTGGCTTGTGGCCATGTCTACTAGACTTACGTGACAGAAACTATTATCATTGTTTTCATCTCAGCAGTCTCATGTAAATATCGGGTGTGTGACAATTCATTGTTACGCAATAATGCATCATTAGAAATAATTATATAGTACCTGCCCTACCACTATTCCCAAAAAAGATTTTTTACTTATTGCTGACTGTGGATTTTATGAGGCTGACTCTGGTAATTGGCAGAGTAAAATCCCAATGACCAATTCATTTGGAAAAAATATATCTAATGAATGAAATAACCTATTTGTTGATTTAACACTTACAACAATAAAGATATACAGAAGCATGGAGCTGCCGAATGTTGAGTGAACTTTTGACTGGCAAATTCATTTGAACATATTTGCAAATACATTTGAATCTACAGTACTGTAAATGCTAAAAACATGTTTTTTCCATAATGCCACAGAATATTGACTTGCACATGCACATACCCTTTAGTATTATGGGAAAAAAATAATGCATAGAGTCTATGTCTAACTATGTCATAGTTAGTGGGTGCTTTTTTTCCCCACTTGTAGTTGTGCAAATCAATAATCCGTAACAATGTGGGAAAATATTTCAGCTTTTACTCTGAATCGTATTTGCAACTTCAAAAGTATGTACTTGGATACATTGGCAGCTCCACGCTTTTGCATAAATAAAATACAGGTGCAACATTTGACTATTTTACATTACTTAGTCCTATATATAGTCATATATATTTTTTAACAGTGATGAAAAATCTTTGTCTAATGCGTTACATAATGTTATATGTGTTACTGTGTTTATTGTGACAAAAAAAGTTCGAGAGAAAAATTTGCTGACTTTTGCCTCCTTTAAAATAGAAAAAAATAAAATAAGATATCTTAAATATCTTAGTTGTTATTTTAGACATTTTTTTTTCATCCGCTTGAATGCTTTACTATATAAATTCTTTCACTGCTATGGCAACAGTAGACTTCACCAGATCATTTCCAATTGGATAACTATGTATGTCTAAAATGCATTTGAACTCATTCAATACCCAAGAATGTATTTTTATGTCTTACTATTCCATAATACGATATATCTTAATGTTCTCCTTAATTTTCCTCACATAGTGGTGTGAAGGAGTGTCTGAAAATTGTTGGCACTGAATGAGTTAAGGGTGATCTGAGTGAAATTAAGTTAGTTACATTTCTGCTCACGACTGTTGAGTCTGTTTGAGAATAACAACCCTGTGACAATTCAATTTCCTTCACGTCAGAGCCATAGTGGGGCGTCGCTGTTTCTTCCTCATCGGAACACTCTACCTGTACCGCTGTATCACCATGTACATCACCACCCTGCCCGTTCCAGGCAGACACATGGTGTGCGCTCCCAAGGTACTCTAACACACCTGTGTACTCACACACATAAAACATACTCGCTTGCTGTCATCTTCTCACGTTGATGTATTTTGTCATGAACTCTTTCAGCTGTACGATGATTCGGCAGGAAAGATCTGGAGGATTTTGCAGCTCATCTCTGGAGGAGGTCCAACACACGCTTACACTCATCGTCGTTCATTTGCAGATGAATAATATATGGAAAATAACAGTGGCCCTGAAATAGATCTTTGTGGCACCCCTTTTCGAGAAATTCGGATCATTTGATGGTCACCACATCTCAAGTTCTGCCAGATATTATTATTATGATTATTCAGATTTTTTTTTCAACTTCTACTTACAGCAGAAGTACAGATACCCGTGTCGTAAAAGTATAAGTACTGATTCAAATATTTATTACAAGCTCACAAATGCTCTTATTTTAGGTTTATCTTTGACCAGCTCCCACATGATGTGCGGCGACTTCATGTACAGTGGCCACACGGTCATGTTGACCTTATCCTACCTCTTCATTAAAGAATGTGAGTTCTCAAAACACACAAGCAGAAATAGCGTCGGCATGTATGACGCGGCGTGACCTAACGTGACCCCGCCGGGTGCAGATTCTCCTCGTTGGATGTGCTGGTACCAGTGGATCTGCTGGCTGCTCAGCGCCTCAGGCGTGCTATGCATCCTGATGTCGCACGAGCACTACAGTATCGACGTCCTGGTGGGATACTACGTTACCACCAGGCTCTTCTGGTGGTACCACACCATGGCCAGCTCGCACGTAAGAGTAAAGCTTCTTCTATCTAAAGCCCATTGAGCGTTTATTTAATAACCTTGATATCCATTGCATTACACCTCAAAGGGAGCTGAAATTTCAACTAGATGGTGAAAACATGTCTAAGTTTCATACGGCATGACCCCTTGTGTTGGGTTAAAATGACCCAAAATATAGAGTAGGCCCTTTATTAGACACATCATGGGTTATTTTAAACCCAACTGTTTTTAGAGTGTAACTATTAACGAGAAGGGTTAGGGTTGGGGTTTCATTTTCAAACATGTTATAAAAGGCATTGAAAGAACAAACAAACAGTATTTAAACAAGGCTTCAAGGCTTGACACTTACAAATAATAATGATACACTAAAATAAAGTAAATAATATCCAAAACAAATTCACCCAAGACATTGCAAAAACTTGGCACACGGGGCAACACAGCTAATTTACTTGCTGACTGTAATGAAAATAAAAAAACCAGCCCACTTAGAACGAAGCACATTATTTACTTTTAAGCTAATTTTTATCAATTGGCAGTCAAAATGTCATTTTCGCTCATTTCAAACCGAATTTATTCCAATTTTTTGCCTATCCAATTTTTCAAAATGGGTCTCAATTGACAGCTAGCAATGTTTACATTAGGAATCAGGTGAGAAACTCAACACCATTTCACACTGGTAAATAATATATCAGGGTGAGAAAAGCAGAGCTTTTGGTCATGCGGGAAACATTTCCCCCTGGTGGTAGGATGACAAAGTGCTTGATTAGACATGCACGGTTGCCAGCTTTTTAAATGCTAACGAGGATCAGCTTATTTAATCGTGGCAGCCAATATTGTGATTGCGATTCATATTTGATTAATTGTGCAGCCCTAACATACTATGTATGAAAAAAAAAACTAAAGAGTGGAAAAACTAAAATGGAGCATTTTTAAAAAACTAAAAATAATTAAAAAATATACTACTTCTGCAAACAAAACTAATTACTGAAAAAAAATCACAATGAAAAAAAAATCTGAAAAAATTGCATCTCAAGTCAGATGGCAAAATTAAAATCCAAACAAATCTGTGGCTTCATCGCTTAAACTTTTCACTTGTCACGGCGCAATCGTCAACTTCACTTTTTAAGCATCCTGTCTCACTAAAGCGCCATCCTTACTCCCTGCCAGGCCCTCCGTCGAGTACCCAACAACTTCCTGTCGCGCACGTGGTGGAACCCCGTCTTCAACTTCCTGGAGCGCAACGTCCAGACGACCGTGCCGGTGGTATTCGCGTGGCCGCTGACGGTGCCGTCCTCGTGCCGCCAGCGTTACCGGATCGTGGAGGGCGGGAGGGACGAGTGAGGAAAAAGCCATTTTGCTCGAGCCCGAAGAAGCCGGGCCACGCTAACCGCGGAGAAGAGTCAATCGATCGCTCGCTCAATGTTGGACATACTTGAAAAGTGCAAATTAGTGACGAGTTGAAAGACCCGACGCTTGCAAAGGTCACTGTGAACTCTTATTTGGTCTTTTACACTGTTGACTCACTTATTGATGTACATACTGCAGTATTTGTCTTTGCCTAATAATTATTTCGTCTAAGCTGAAGTCAAGAGCTTTTGTCGTTTCCTGAGCTAAAAACACTGTATTAACACACGTTGCCAAATAATATCTAGAGTTCTTTGCTTCCCTAATTCAGCTACACGAGGGGTTCCAAATAGCCGGTAAAGTACCGGAATTAAACACAGAAGGAGTGCTCTAATTTCACACACACTTTGACTTGAATAAAACGGAATTGTCTGTCCTTGGGATCGTTTATTCAAAACGCCAGTGTAACATACATTACTTATTAGGCAGTAAAAGGTTCATATATATAAAATATTTTGTCTATACTTAATTTGAAAAGTTATTTTCCTTGAAAAATGCATTTTGCCGTTTGCTGTCAACCTTAAAATGACATCACAGGCTCAATGTCTCAGGTAGAAAACCAATCATGGCTCAGCTTGCCAACATCACATGACTGAGCCCTGAGGACTTGTGTTCATATTCACTTGACAGCAAGTCTCAAATGTGTCTTTTAGCTTTTGTTCTTGAAACATAAATTATTTGTGAACAAAATATTACCTTTTGATTGCTGAAAATGTGAAGGAAAATATCCCTTGTTTATGTTTATGTTCTTGTCAACCCCACTTAATATTGCATTTAAGGAATATGAATTAAGCGGGTGTTTTTGTTCATGAGTGTCAAACATTTTTATCATGGGCCACATTTTAATTATGGGGCCATTGACACGTGAAGTCAATTCAATTTTATACATTTTGTAGTCAGAGGCCGCTAAAAACTGTTCAAAAAGAAGTATTGGTCAGGGGTATTAGTATTTTAGCCGGAAGTCATAGTTGACATTTCGCAGGCCGCATAAAATGATGTGGCAGGCCGGATCTGGCCCCCAGGGCTTGAGTTTGACACCTCTGCTTTTATTCAGTTTGTCCCTTGCCGTTGACTGAAAAGTCCGTTACGGTTGCTCAGTAACGACAATCACGGCTCCGCTTGAGAACGTCACATGACCAAAGTCAGAAAAGAAGTCAATTGTGATTTGTCAAAATGAAAAGTTGGACGTACTTAATCTATTTTTGCGTAATATAGTGCTAACTACATCTGAACAATGAATTCAATTCAAACGGACATCACAATGAAGACGAACGCCATTTTATTGCAAAGACTGAAATGTGGAAAGCAACCAAACCGCTTGAAAAATTGAACTTTGGGCGAAATAAAAATCATACGTTAATTCATGACTGCAATACTGAGGGAAGGAAATAAGTTCTGGAAAAGTTGATAGAACAGTGGAATGTAACATCAACCGCTGACGAAGACGAGTCTGGCAGTGTGCGCCATGTCGGCGAGGTAGAGCAAGAAGTTGAGGCCGGTGAGGACGGCCACGGTGATCACGCTGGAATCGTTGCTGCCTCTGGCACCGTAATGCTTGCCGAATTGGAAGACGGGCCAGATGATGGTGGCCGTCAGGTACATGATGGCGGCCAAGAGGCAGCACGCCGTCAGGAAGCGCGGGAATGGCACGGGCAGCCAGCCGGTGCACTCTCCCACGCACATGACCACCACGGCCATAGAGAGGATGAAGCAGATGCAGTACACCGCCATGCACCACTGGAGTGCCGCGTGGCCGTCGTACGTCACAGGATTGCTGACCAGTATGAAGATGACGCACGCCACGAAGGTCTGACACACCTTCAGCAAGCCCGGCGCAGTGGCCATGTAGCCCGCCACCTCACCGGGCCGCGCTTTGGTCAGGCTCACCTCCACCAAGTAGGCCACCGTCGCCAAGCAGGAGAAGACGGTAGAGGCGATGCGGTGGTCGCGCACCTCGCTGTAGTAGCGCTGCTCCCTCAGGAAGTAGAGCGGGAAGATGACCGAAGCGGAGAGGCAGAGGAGGGCGGCGTAGCACGCCACCGTGATGGGGAAGTTGGACCAGGATACGGGCATGCGTGTCTGTAGGCCCAGCACCTCCACCAGAAGGATGATGGCGGTGGCGGTGAAGCTGAAGGCCCAGCAGAAGATGCACCAGGCGGCCATGCCGCCAGAGGGCAGCGAGGCGCCGTGCGCCGCAACGCTGAAGGCCACGCAGGTGAACAGCAGGGCGGCGACACGCACCGCCAGCAGCCGGGACCAGACGAACGCAACCAAGGGCATGGTGGGATCTCACGGGGGCGGAGCTTCATATGATGTCGTCAACAGGGGTGGGAGGAGGGTGAAAGACAGATCATTAGGCATTTTATTATGGGGACGAACTGAGTAGCAATATAATGGACATCTTATTATTATTATTGCAATATAACGTAATCCCTCACTATAATCGTTTGTCTGTCGCAGCCTTCCTGTTTCACAGACTTTTTTGTGCAATTTCTTGTCTCCTTTAAACAAAGGTTTGAACTTGAGAAAATGGTTCATGTATTGTGTGGTGAGTGGCTTTATAGCCTGAAAACATGCATCAAAACTTCAGAAATATATATAAAAGACTGTAATGTACAAAAAATTGAATGGAAAAAACAAAAACTAATGAAAAATCACTCAATGAAAAACAAGTTAAAAAACAGTGTAAGAATAAAATCATACACTAAACAATAATAAAACAAATAGCCATAGCCATATGGCATCGCACAAAAAGACATTCGGTAAATAAATGAGAAATCCGAAATCCGTGTTTATCCAAAATCAAAACTTTTAGCATTGCCATGTGAAATAGAAGAAGTAATTTTTTTGACACTTCAGACTGACAATGATTTGTAAAAAATAACAATCACGTGTGGATTGACCAACAAAATAGATTTTGGAGAAAAAAAAACACTTGTTTTTCATGTTATATATTTTTTTTAATCCACAGTATAAAATGTAATCAAATCTTTCACATTCGGCCTTTTCTGGCCTTTAAGTTTGAGTTTTAACTTTAGCAGGATTTAACTTGATGAAAAAAAGTGTGTAAAACGCTAAAAAGATTTGATTTAAATGCCGTTGGTAGTTGTACCGTTGGGCACTGTCATGACATTTACTGGCGAGAAATGAGCTGCACTGTATTTGTTTACAGACCGGGCGCCTGCCTGTAAGACTTCTTGTTTTATTACTTGCCATGTTAAGTGTGGGAACCCCAGCAATAACCCATTTTTCTCTCCAAAATTAGCCGCGCATTTGTATATCACGTTGATGGATAGTTTTGTATGGAAATGAAAAATGTTTTCACAGACCATATCAAATGATGAAGGTTATTTTTTCCATACCTCTAGAAAGATATTTCCCGGTATTACTCTTATCAATTGTAAGATCGTCTTCAAAAAGCTTTTCTTGAAAATCAAGCCAACCTAACTGAAAAAGCCCCCCCCCCCCCCCCCCCCCACACACACACACACACACACACACACACACACTCACGCACTCACACTCACACACGCCCTTCCTGACCGCTCAGGGGAAGTCGCTGCTGCAGCTGATGGATGACAGGAAGTTGCGAGACTACGCAAATCTAGCATGTGGCCGTGACAGAGATACATTTAAGCAACAGGTGGAGAAAACAAGCCCAAGGGCAGTAGAAACAGCTTACCTGAATTCTCAGCTACTGTCGACGGCTTGAATTTCCTCTGGCTTCTGGCATTCGCGCACGCCCCAGGAACACCCCCTTACCCCCCAATCTCCCCCCCGTCATCCTTGCCTGACGCACCGCCAGACCATGTTTGGTCAAAACCAGCGTAGTTGTTTTTTATGAACACTCGCTGATAAAGTACGACTTGCCACGACGTGAAAGTTTTCCTTTTTTTTTTTTCTTTTTACTTGTGGTTACTCATCTTTTTATGATTATGCGCGTTTCACCGTGCGCGGAAACGGCGCCGCGTCCGCAGGGGGCGCTCGCGTAACGGTGCTGTCGTCGAGCAGGAAGCGGAAGTGCATGATCGTTTATGCCCAGGGGAAGCGTATCAACAAAACAACACGCTCATTTGACGAGCGTTTGGGATTTATAAGAATTTTTCATTCATACGGTGTGGACGGTGACCGCTAGGCTTGTTCATTGATACAACACGAGTTTTCTTCCATTACGTAGCCGAGGGTGGACTTCGGCTTCGATCGTGGCTAGCCGGCTAGCATTTATTCACCTTTAACCTCCTGTGTGGACGCACTGGCTTTAATTCTAATGGTCCATGAAACTCCGATAGTGTGGCAGCTTCACACTTTATTCGAACATAGTACGTTACGTTTTTTCCATGCATAGCTTGTATTAACACCCTTCGTCAAGAGCACCTTGTTAGCTCTTCACAAAACCGAGTATGAGGTGCTTTGGTTGGCCGCAGCTTTCACGCGATGCTGTGGCTTGACGTCGGCCTTGCCAATACGCTAACCTTGGCACGCTAACACAGGCGAGACGCCAATAGTTCTTTCAAGTCTTTAATAAAGTTGTGTCTTTAATTGGCTATTTTTATACGTTTGGTTGCAATAGCGACGGCCAATGTTGATTCACCTGCCAGGCAACCAGCTAGTAGGCGTCCACATCGTTTGCCCACAACAGTGTTTCACAATATTTTTTGAGTCCAGGCACATATTTCACACGAGGAAGAAATCTCACGGCACACCACTAAATGTAAAATATAGAAAAAGTGCAGGTTAATCTGTACCTCGTGGAAGCTAGTAGAAGAGAATGTAATTGTTTTGGCTGTCACTATACGTCGCTAGTGTAGATAAAAAAACACAATATTTTGTAAACATTCAAATAATTTTCAGCGTGCTAGTCAATACGTTCTAACAAGCGTATTTTCTTTGTCACATTCAAGTTGAAGTAACATTCTCACTCAGCGTTGTGATACGTGGACACAGGCAAACTTGACCTTAAATGATAATGGCTACATGTGTAAGCATCCTCGTAAGAATGCCTCAAGGAAAATGAGCAGCGGGGTTTGAAGCTGCTAAAGAAATAAGACGTCTGAGCAAGCAGCTCTTTGCAAAGTGGATCATGGCCATGAAGAGGACGGGAACAGCCGTAATTTACTGACTGAAGACATGAGTCTCCGCCAGCCCACCTCCACCCTTGACAGGTAACCCTTGACATCCATGCAGTGATGGGGCATGTTGTTGATGTAGTTGTCCCACAAGGACAGGTATAAAGGAGAAGTCAACCCCAAAATGTTCTCAATACTATGTTTAATGCACCCCCACAAGTCCAAACCAGCCATTCCAATTAATATTAAGTTTGTGGTATATTAATACACAGCATCAATATCCACCTATTTAATTCCATCACGGGGCAGCAGTTTTGTCACCAGGCGTCAACTGCAAATGGCATTGCATTTGCTCATGAAATGACCAGTCACAACTCACCTGGTTTTTTTTTTTTTTTGGTCATGTACTATTCAGAATAAATCTCATCCTAATGCCCGTTTGGGAAGATGGGTTGATTCAGATGTTAGTTTGATCTGCTTGCTTCTTTTAAGGAAAATAATGTGGTACAACCTTGCTTAACCAAAGCTGCTGTAAGCAACTCCTCTGGCTGCTAGCACCCAACTGTTTCCGTCCGCTTCCACCCTCCCACACGCCCCATTACCATAATTAGCATATGAATGTGTTTTCAGAAGTAGTAAAGTGTTTGCGGCTCCCAGTGTTGTCTTAGCGGGTCAAAATGGCTCTTTGAATGTTAAAGGTTGTCGAACCCGAGCATAGGCCTATAAAAATATGTGGGCCCTTAAGATGAAAGCATTTAGCTTCTGGCCTTAGTTGTCTACTGCAGACCAACCACCCTAAGCTGAAAATTAATTCAAAAACAAAAGGAACGCTTCCTAGGAAAAGGCCAAATGAAAAAAATGCGTTTAAACACCTTGTGACATCTTCTTTCTCTTTCCCTTTGAATCGCTTCCCGCCTCCTCACGCTTTCAGCCCTTTCGCTGCCTGGTGAGTTGTTGCTTGTCACGCATTCCCATCCCTCTCCTGTCCTCTGCTAGACACTCAGTTCTCAAAGAGCGGTGCATGGCTTCACCCTAACCTATCTTTTTGCAGGCTCAGCAGTCTGACCATTGGGGACTCGGACCGCAAGTCTTCCACCGGTCAGCAGAAGGACCCGCTGGTGGACGCCCCCAGTGAGAGCGCTGGTGAATGCGGTTGAATGGGGTAATGTCTCCGTTGTGTGCTCTGCTTGATGTGTCCGTGTCCCTCTGTCAGGTGCCGGACTGGTCCAAAGATGCGTAGTGGTGCAAAAGGACCAGCTGGGGTTTGGCTTCACCGTGTGCGGGGAGCGGGTCAAGCTGGTTCAAAATGTGCGAGCAGGTACGTTATGTGTAAAGTATCTTCAAGTACGTTGTGTAAACATATTAGGATGTGATCAGAACACTATTATTTTATTACTTGAATACAATTCCGAAAGGAATAGTTTGCAGACTTTTTCCTGCAGTAAAGAGATATTTTCTTCATACTGTAATTCCTTTGAAGACTAAATTATTAGTCATGTACAATAAAAAAATATCTAAAAAGGCGGACTCACATAAATGAGTGGTGATGCAGTCAAGGAGGTTGCACATTTTCTCATGTTGAGGTACTTTTCCTCTGTGAGGAAGTTCCAAAACTGTGACTCAGCTGCTTCAGCAAATGCCTTTTCTACCATTTCTCCGTCTTGGAAGGATTTCTCCTTCTTCACAATTAAGCGTTTCACCCGGAACAAATTTTCGATGGCTGCCTTCGCTTTTCAACTTGGCTGTGAGATAAAGGACTGCTGTCCGGGCAGCCGGAATTTTAGTTCCTTCACTTTTCTCCTTCTCGGCTTGCTTTTTGGTGGGAAGTCAGTATCGTAGTTTTTTATGAATAGTCTGTAAAATGCCGCTTCACATTTCCCTTTTTCGATGTAGCGATGACAGACTGGCAGATGAGACAAACACACTTTGAAAAAGACATAGTGGAAAAAAGCTCCACCTCCCATTCCATATGGAAATGGTACTTTTTGGACTTTTTACTTGGTTCAGCTCCCCCACTCATTTTTATATCCTTAAGTTTAGAAGAATTAAATTTGAGGCTAACTCACTAGCTTGCTAGAACGCGCTGTTATGTGCGAATGTGCAGTGACCTCTGTTGAAGTTGAAGTGATAAAGAAACAAATGAGTTTTTATTATTGTTGTACTTTGATTTATTCATTTTTTTCTTGTAACAGTCTGAATTTATCACTTGTGCTTGGTAAAATACATGGAAAGAGGAACTAAAAATAAATATGTGTATATTAAATGGCCATCGCATTCTTAAAGCTAAAATTGTTCAGTCCTGGCACAAATATGTGCAATTTTTACCTAAATAGAGTCGCAACTTATTTGTATTCGACTATCTTCCAAAATAGAATCGCTCACAGTTTCTCCCGTTCTTGTCTGCTTTTCTCTGATCCTTATTGTTTTTCCTCTTTGCAGGGGGCGCAGCCGTCAAGGCTGGAGTCCAGGAAGGAGACCGAATCATAAAGGTGTACTTTCCTTCCTGGAAAACAGCCAATGAAGAACTTTGTCACTGCTTACTTTCTCTTTCTCTTTCTACTGTTTTCCAGGTGAACGGTTCTCTTGTGTCCACCATGTCCCATCAAGAGGTGGTGAAGCTCATCAAATGTGAGTCCAGTGGTGGGGGGGTTCTTAACGGTCATGTGTTTTGATGCGTTTTGTCTATGTTGTTTCAAAGCTGGAACATATGTAGCGCTCACGCTACAAGGACCGCCCCCTTCGCCGTCTTCTATCGCCGCAGATCCCACCCTCAATCAGAAATCGCTTCCTGGTGGGGAGACCTCGCCTACACCACCTTCACTGTCAGGACTGAGCGCCACCCCCTCCCAAAGAATCACTGGACCCAAACCACTCCAGGTCAGCGCGGCTCTTGTCTCACCAGGGTCATAATGCTTATAAGTTTACATTTTTCTTTTTTAATATTTAATCAACCTGTTTTTTATAACATTAATTGATGATGAATGATTCACCTAATATAATTTTATAAACATAAGAAACAATTTTTCTTGTTTTTTTTAAATTTTATTTCTGTTGTATATTATTTAAATTTAGGTTTAATAATTTTGCTTTAGTATTTTTATATTGACTATGAGAATAAAGGACAATTTTGTTATAATTATAGTTACCATTACTTTGTTTTTTATAATTGTTGACTGAAATGAAGGACAATTATGCCAGTTGCTGTCAACTGAAAACATCAAGGTTGCTTATGTGACAACCAATCATGATTGCCTCTTTAATGAGTTTGATCATGTGATATTTGCACGCTTTATTTTTAGCCGACAGCAAGTGGTAAAATGAACATCCACAGAGACGGATGAAAATGGATGCTGCCTTATTCATTTTCCACAAAATGTAATACTAATCGAAATGCCTTGTCTAGAATAGTGGTAATACATCAGATAGTATTACTGGAATTTCTTTTTCTATTAATTTGTGTTATTTAATTCGTTTTTACAAACTACAATAAACTTGGTGATTACCTGTGTTTGCATGACTTGTCATCGTAACTGTCGTTTTAGGACCCAGAGGTGCAAAAGCACGCCTCTCAGATACTCAGGAAGATGCTGCATCAGGAAGAAATGGAGCTGCAGGTAACGCACACGTGGCGATGACATCACCGCTGGGTTTGCGTCAATCCCTGTGCTGCCTTTGGCTTTCCAGGCCTTGATGGAGGAATGCTCACGCAACCCGTCGCCGTCTCTGGAGGAGCGAATCGAAAGCGCCAAAAGGCGAGCTCATCAAGTGCGCGTCAAGCTTCAGCAGGACACGGTGAGGATGCCCGCCAGGCCCTTTGTAACGGTCGTCAATGTCTCTTTATTTCCTCCCCCAACATTTTTTTTGTGCACCTCCAGGAGGGAACGCGATCGGACTGCATCACTCGGGCGCTCACGGGTTTGGAAGGTTGGTGTGACCGGTAAAGACCTCAAGGTAGTGTAATTCTTGATCAAACTGGTCTTGTCTTGCCTCCAGCAGGGTGCGTGCCGCCAGACTTGAGCGAGGGAGACACGGAGGTAAGTTGCCCGTCTTCCCGCCTCACACCCTGACATGTTTGTGATTGTGCCCCTCCCCGTCCCTCCCAGGCCTTTGCGAGTCCCCACTCATCCCCCTCATCTTCTTTCCGGAGCCTTCTACACCGACGGCAGAGCTCTGACACATTCCCCCTCTCTGATTCGGTGAGCTCTTCGTATTTGCGAACAAAAGGGTACAACTTGTGACTTTTAAGTGCAGTCCTTCTTGCTCCTCCATACTTGTTACCATGCCTATCAGGCCATATTGAACGTGCATTATTTATACGTTTAGAGAACTATAATCGTTCATAATTGCTCAGAATATCAGCTTCTCAACATTAATCTTACATCTTACTTATTTCATCCTCTATGAAAGCAGGCTCATCAAAATGGTGTTGAATAAAAAAGTCATGAACAAACTTCTGCTGTAAATTTGGAAAGCAATTATTAATATTTTAGCTATTTTTGTGACCTGTTACAAACAAGTACACAAATTTGTAAGAAATCATTTTAGTGCGTGTTTTGCATTGTCAATTTAAAAAAAAAACAACACGTTTTCGGAAAAAATATTCAGGTTTATTTGATCCCCTTCAATCTAGAAACATAGGCAATACGGATTTTGTTTTCCCTTTGTCAATCAACTACACCCTTTTTTCAGCATAGAAATTGGACACCAATAAAAACTTTTTTTAAAATCTGATTAATATATGAATCGATAAAATAATCATCAAATTAATCATTTATTAAAACACCCCCTAGTTTCAGCCTGTCCCTTCATGAATGTCGGGCTGCAACTAAAGAATTTTTTCATAAATGTTTTTTCGATTCATCAATAAAGTGTATAAATATTTCCAGCTGACATCCTGAGCATTTGGATAATTTTCAATGACAAATGATTATCAAAATGAATTATCGACTCATTTGATAATCAATTGGTTGTCAAATATATACAGTGGTACCTCGGTACTCGACCATAATCCGTTCTGAGGTGGTGGTCGAGCACCGATTTGTTCGAACACCGAAAGCAATTTTCCCATAAGAAATAATGGAAAATATGTGTGCACAAGTAAATGTGCACAAGCAGTACATGATAAAGATAAAGATAAATAAAGCATTATAAACCATTTTGTATAATTTACTTACGTTTTGGAGAGTGGTTGATGGCATACAGGAATGGATGTGGAGAGGACGGGAGGGAGTTACTCCTTCCATGATGACGCTAGCTAACTGCGACGCGAGGTACACCGCGTTCATATTTTGCTATAATTTCCTTCTTCGGTTCAATAGTGGTCCTCATTGTTTTCCTCTTTGCCTTCCCCTTATCACTGTCTTTCTTTGGACCCATTATTAAGGGCTAGAGCAACACGAAAAAGTTTAAATCCGGGAAGAAATACTCGAACAAACGTCTTACTCCGCTGGCGGTCTGAGTTGAACTGACGCTTACCCGCTGGCCGAGAAGGGCCGAGGAGCGCGTTCGGGTCGGCTCGGCTCGGCTCGGCTCGGCTCGGCTAGTCGAGAACTGAAAATCTGTTCGAGGTCCGATGCATTACCTACTTGAATTTTTTGGTCGAGCACCGATTTGGTCGAGTATAGAGGCGGTCGAGTACCGAGGTACCACTGTATCTACATAAATGCTTTTGTCGTAAAATATGACAAGATTTTGCAAATCAGTGTCAAGCATGCCTTCCTTACCTACAACTTCATCATGATCAATCCTTCCGATGCTAGGCAAGTCCACATGTGCAGGTTGTGCCCGAATGTCAGAGTTAAGCGTGTGTGTGTGTGTGTGTGTGTGTGTGTTGGCAGAGTGGCAGGGCCCAGATCATCGGACCTGAGGAAGAGGACGAGGATGAGGACGGTTATGCTTTCAATGAGGTGATCCTTTCTTCAGTCACATGACTTGAATCCAGACAGTCTTAAGTTATCAATTTTACAAGTAGTTGACTTAAAAAAAAAATAAATAAATAAAAACTAGTTGTTGCAGATGGATGGCCCCTTCCAGGACATGGAGCTGCTGAAGTCACGGCCCGCCCACATGACTGTCTTCCTACGCTACGTCTTCACGCAGCTGCTGGACCCCAACCCGCTGGTCAGATGCTCACCCTGAAATTTTGGCCACACAGGCCCTGTCTCATGGCATTCTGGCCTCTTGATATTTTCTTTGTGCACCGCAGCTCTTCTACTTGTCCGTGGAGGCGTACCTGAGCGCCACGCCCAAAGACGCCCGCTCCTTGGCACCGCAGATCTGCTCCCATTTTCTCGACCCAGACGCCGTATGTTTCGCCGACATTTTGCTCACGTCGGGATGTTCTCGGATCTACTTTGGCCCGACCATATTTTTTCCTTAACTGCCTGATTTTCAATTTGAGTACTTTTCTTTTTCACCTAAAAGCAAATGCCATCGTATAAAATATGTTTTTTTTCTTTGTTCCTTGGGTAGTTCGAAAATATTAGAAGTAAATTTCTTTACAGATAAACTGAAAGTTCTTCCTCTGGAAAAATGTCAATTTTGTCATCTTTCATGTTTGTAAATCTGTTTCACATATAATTAAGTTATGTAATCTTCAGTGTTAAATTTTTAATATTTACTACAATATTGAAAGAAGAAAAAAATAGCTTATTTCTAAACATTTGCCAGTGCATGAACATGTATTAAAAATAAAGTACTTTTATCATAACCATAAGCTGGTAAGTAAGCGTAGTGTTTACTATAGCTTTACAAGCATGTACTTTTTGTTAGTATACTTTGAATCTTCATTCATGTTCATATTCACTCTGATAAAAAAAAAGAAACTAGCAAATCGGGCGATAGACAAGGGGGGGCAGGTGTATTATACACAAGTATGAATTTACTATTTGTATACAGTTGTATTCATTTCTAGTACTGACGTCTGTAATAGACATGTATTGTAAAACTGCTTCTTAAGTTTTTTTTTTTTTTTAATTTGGCTGTAGGAGGTCTTAACTTACAGACAGCACAAATAAATTATCCTAGAAATTTGAATTAATGAATGAAATTGATGTCTCATTGATTTTGTCTCCATTAAACACCACATTCGATGTTTCAGCCCTTGAAGCTCAAAGTACCAGAAGACTACCTTACAGACATTGGTAAGAAAAACGATGGTGAGAGGCGGTCATGTTCTCGTGTGTTGCAATGGCATGTTCCCGCATCACTTTGTGTATTTTCTCCTGTTAGAGAGCCGCTTGCACGCCCAGGAAGACATCCGCGGGCCACTGTCAGAGCTTCAGCAGCAGGTGCTGCCCCATGTCCAGGACCAACTTCTAGACTATAGGTACATCAGGCACTTCTGGTGGGCCTTTTTTCCCTGTGCCTAACATGAGCTTTTTGGTTTATTTGTGTGGGGGCAGGAACAAGCAAATGATGGGTTTGGGATCCCTCTTTGGAGAAGGTGACCTGCTGCTGCTGGACGGAGACCCGGTGAAAGAGCGCCAGGTGGTGGACAAGCAGGTCACTGCCCTCTGGGAGATCCTGTAAGTGGACCTTGACCTAGGCTTATATGGCTAGACTCCATACATGCTTCAGTCAAATTCATGAAACATTTGCCTTTGTGTTCCTGCTGCAGGTGCAAGCATGAAGAGGACAGAAGGTAAACAAGCCGGCTAAATGCATGCTAATTTTTCTTTTCCGTGCTATTTACCATCTTTTCTTTGCCCAGCTCCCCGCTGGCGTCGGCCGTGCTTCTTTACCTCCGTCACGCCGGCATCAAGCTGCGCGATTCTAAGGTGTTCCCCGGCCTGAGCACCGAGAAGGAAAAGTGGCTGACGTTTCTTAAGGCAAAAAAGGTAACAAGCACGAGCGTAAGCTCGTCCCTCGGACGGAACCGCTTCACGCCCCATGTTGTTTTCTCAGCCGAGCAGCACTAAGAAAGAGAAGGACAGCGAGGATAAAAAGAGGAATCCCATCCTGAAGTACATCGGAAAACCTCGGAGCACATCCCAGTCCAGTAGGCACACAGTCAACATGGTTTATTTATTAATTACTTTATTTATTTTTGCATTGATTAACTACTTTTTTATCTTGGGTTTTGTGTGGATTATTTTTTGTTGTTTTAGTTTCTCATTATGTGCTTTGTTTTGGCTTCTTTTTGCTTTCATAGCATTCCATGTCCCGTTGTCCCCCGCTGAAGGTACTTTTTCCTTCTTGTCCTCACTACCTGTCCTCCTCACCTTCCATCATGCTTACTTTTTGTTAGGATAGACGATCGGGCTTTAAGATTAAAATATCTCATTCAAAATAAAGCTTTGTTTTTTGCCTTTAACAACTTTTCTGAAACGCCAAATTCCCAAGAGACGCACTGACTAAAAACATCTTAGACCTCTAGAAGGCATTCAATAACCGACCAGACAAAAGTTAAGTTAGGCAAAATGTGTGCTAGAAATAATGGATGCAACAACATACTGTTAATAAATTACTTGAGCCCAATATTTTTAGCTTCGAAGCACATACCTCAGATAAAGGTTTCCAATTTGTCGTAGTGTCATTAGTGAAAACTTGTGAAACTAATTCCACTGGATCGTGGACAGCCTTACCTCTTGTCTTTTGGTTTTTACCTCCATGTTTATAGTTTTGAGTTTGTCTACTTTGGGTTTGAATCTTTTCTTTAAGCTTCTTCCTACTTGACAAGCAACTGCAGCTTTGTGCGTGTTTGCGTTTCCACACGCGTGTGCACAGTGCGTCCAGGAAGCGTAAGGAACATCATTCAGCACTTTGAGAATAACTCTGACATCGGGGTCGAAGACGGCAGCGGTGACCCGCAAATGGCGATGTCCAGCGGCCAGGGGGACGACAGCATAGACAGGTGAGACACATGGCGCGAGATGTGTGCGGCGGGCTATTGATGCCATTGCGCCATGTTGTCCGTTTGCAGCCCGACCACGTGCGTGCGTCTGGCACGCAGCGAGTCTTTAAAGGCTCAGGGAGAAGGTCGACGGCGGGGCATGGCGTCGTGCAGCGAGTCGGTGCCCCGCTCTCGTAGCGACGTGGACATGGAGGACCCCGGTGAGGAGAGGGAAGGGCCAGCCTTCAGACTGCAGCACAGCGCCTCGTCGTCCGCGTCTGGCAGCTCCGCCAGGTGGGGCAACGTTTACTCATGTGACCTCCGGAAAGCATCCTCAGGGCTTTAATTTTTTTTTTCCCCCTTCTTAGGTCTTTGGAGAACCCCACACCGCCGTACACACCACGCTCCATGCGCAGGTGACACTTGACACCATCCTGCACCAGTTATGAGTGACGACAATTAGATCATCCATCCAAATATGTTTATGCAGGAGCATGGAGTCGCCGCTGACCCTGCTGCTAGACACCGGCGTCCCCGAGGAGGAAGCATGCGAGGGTCAGAACTGGCAGGAGACGGTGCCACATCAGCTCTTGGCCACACTCAGCCCCAGGGAGGTGGAGCGCCAGGCGGTCATCTATGGTGCGATTGGCCCTCTGTCTTTGTGTGCCTTGTTATGGAAGGAGTCACTTGTAAGACTGAGTACCTTTAAATGAAACACTGAATGTCAAAATAACTTGCCAAGTTTAACTTCTTACAAAGGTCTGATAGCACAGCTTTTCCAACATTTTCATTAAATCAACATTTTAGAAACAACACTTTATTAAAGAAAAAAAAAGTCAAGAAGGATATGCCAGTTACCTAATATGAATGGTAAAAAGGAGCAATTAACACAAATTGTACTTATTGTTTGTATTATAATTGCCTTTGAATACCATACGGTGGCCGCAAAGGACAACTTTCATCTATAAGTAGCTCCTTAGTTTTGGCACATTTTTGAAAAAGAACAATTAATCACATCAGCAAATTGACGTTGCAAATTTATAAAATGCAATCAGGCTGAAAATGTAAACACTCATTTCACTTGGGGATTAAATACATTGTATAGCCATGTTTTGTTGCAGTCTCCATTTTGTCTAGCAAAGTCATTGCATCACACCCAAATACGTGAGGCATCATTGGAAAAGTCAATATTGAGGAAATAAAAATCGCAGTTAACATCAGGTTCTTTTTCTAAATCGTTTAACCCTAATTTTGTTATTGGCAGAGCTCTTCACCACCGAGGCATCCCACCTGCGCACGCTTCGAGTCCTGGACCAGGTCTTCTTCCAGAAGATGAGAGCGGTGCTCAACGCTGACGAGCTGGCCTGCATCTTTCCCAACTTGCCTCAGGTTTACGAACTGCACGGTGCGTACGGCTCTTGGCATCGCACGCGCCTGTACGTCACCCGCTCTAACGTGTTGCCGTTTGCTCCTCCTCTCCGCCCGCAGCCAGTCTATGCGAGGCCATGAGGAAGCGCCGAGAGTCTGTCATCGTTCAAGACATCGGTGATGTCATGTTGGCAAGGGTGAGTAGACTTGTTTGAAGGAAATACAAGAAGGGAAAGAAAAGCTTGGTTTTATGATTGCATATAACAATATAAAAGCCGAGGTCAAAAATCAGAAACAATCGTCAGATAAGAAATGCAATTGATAAGATATGAAATTAAAGAGCTGAAGTTCATATGAGTTGTCTAAAAAAATAATCCTGGTTAAGAGGAATCAGAACTGAAATTGTCTAAATTCAATTGATTCCGCAACACAAATGAAACCATAAATGATTCAGTGCTGCTGTTTTTACATTCATGCCTTTTCTTCTGTCAATTTCAAATAAAGTCCTGTGTGTTTTTTTTTTTTTTTTTTTTAAGGCGCTGGGAATTAAACCATTTTTTAAAATCAGATTTGTCCAGTAACTGACAAATAAAGTGATAACTAAAATAATTATTTACTTTATTTATTTTATGTGTTTGTTTAAAAAAAATCGAATAATTACCGGTATATAACAAATAATGTTGATGATATTCGTTTCAATTCATCAGATAATTATTTGGTTATTGTAATTGTATTCTGCCAAATATCTGAATTTGCATCTGCCTCAAAAAAGCCCTAGTTTCAACCTTAAATATGTTCCCAACCTTCACCCCCAAACACTTGTAGCACCTCAAAATCATCTAAAATTACCCTTAAAAATAGAGGGTGCACAGATATATGAATTTAAAAAAAAGTGCATGGCCATCACTGTGTATGTCGCACCATCACAGCCTACTAAAATAACAATCATAATTTTCTTATTTAGGCTTTCTAAGGGGGTTCACGTTTCATTTAAAAGAAAGTTTCTCAGTGAATGGAAATGTATTTGTTGAGTTTTGGTAATTTACCGGAAATGGAATTTTCCATCCAGCTGGTGGCCATTTGATGAAAGTCTCAAGAAACACAGTCATTTTAAGCGTATTTATTTTGGTGTTGCCGTACGTCTGTCCAGAAGAAGGAAAGTCAAAAAGTCATTTGAAAATTGTAGTTTACTTTCCTTTTTTACGCAATATAAAAAATACAATAAGAATACCGAAATAATGATGTGATGAATATGCTCTAGTTCGAAGGCACTGCCGGTGAGGAATTTCAGGAGCAGGTCTCGCAATTGTGCAGGCAGCAGTCTCAGGCGCTGGAATTGATCAAAAGCAAACAACGCAAAGACCCCCGCTTTGCCCACATCATCCAGGTACGCGCATGTTTGCCCCCGCGGCAAGACGTCGACCATGCTTTTTACCCGCCGCTGCGACTCGCGCAGGAGTGCGAGTCCAGTCGCCACTGTCGCCGCCTGCAGCTCCGAGACCTGCTGGTGTCGGAAATGCAGAGGTTGACCAAGTACCCGCTTCTTCTGGACAACATCATCAAGCACACTGAAGGTGAATATTCCGCATCATGTGCGCGCACAACTGTACCGCTCACACGCGTTTTCCTTCCCTTCCAAGCCACCTCCGCCGACCTTCCCGCCCTCCAGCGGGCCCAGGCCTGTTGCCGCGGGGTTCTGCAAGCGGTCAACGAGGTAGTCAGGGAGACGGAACACCGCCACCACCTCAGCAAGTATCAACGCAGGCTGGACGTTGCTCCGCAGTTCAAGGTAATCATGTGACCTGCGTCCCAGCGTTTAGGTGGCAAATCCCAAAAGTGCTTTGCGCTGCTGACTTATTCGGCTACGAGTAAACTTATTAACTCAATCACTGTGGAGAATGCCAAAGCAAAACAGTAAAATGGCTGGCAGTGATTTAATTGACAGAAGAAATAAAGAGGTTCTTTTTGGCTCGTCAGAAAAACAAAATGAATACAATTTGGTTCTAGCATTTATGTAAGAATGTTTCATTTGTTGTCTTTGTGGCAGGGTCTGGATCTGAGCACAAAGAAGATGATCCATGAAGGTCCACTGATCTGGAAAGTTAGCAAGGACAAGCAGTTAGGTCAGTAGAGAACAAAGACGAATTGGTGTCACAATCTCTTTTACTGTCTTAAGTTGAAGGTGTTTCAAAGGTGCCTCTCGGTAGGGAACTTAATTATTGCGGAGGAAATCACATTTTAGCATAATAATCAAAAGGTGCCTTGATTGTATCCAGATGCATAAAATACCACATTTTTTAAACGAATTTGCCAATGTGGAGCACCGATACCAGTACCGATAACACCCGTACTTTTGGTACATAAAACGTAAATGAACACAATGCCACAACATTCTGAACAGGGATTTGCCTTTGTTTTTCATTATTTCTTTCTTTTTTCTGTCTTTGTTTCTTTAGTTTTTTTTTTTTGTTTCTTTATTAAAAAACATTTTTGAATTTGTCTAAAAATGTTAAATATACTTGTTTCCTGACTGATTCACCGATTACATTGAGCGACAATACCACTCATATTTTTGACACATAAAATTTGAATGAACACACGGTATTGTAAACAAGGTTCTTTTTTGTTTCCTTCCTTCCTCCCTTTCTTTGTTTCTTTTTTCTCCTCTCATTTTTCACTTTTCTTTCTTCCGTTTTCTTCTCTTTTTTCCCCTTTGAATTCTTGTTTTTTTTTCTTGAGTATATATATATATATATATTTAAATATATATTTTTTGAGGCTGACTGCTGATTGGCCGATATCACTCATACTTTTAATAAAGACAGAATATTGCAAACAAGAATCGTACTTTCTTTGTTTCTTTTTCTTTCTTTTGCTCCTCTCTTTTCTTTCATAACTTATTCAATTTTTTTAGCTTTCCCTTTATTACTGTGGTTTCTTTTATATATATATATATATATATATATATATATATATATATATATATATATATATATATATATATATATATATATATATATAATATATATTATTTTTTCTGTCTATTTAGTTTTCTTTAATATACAAAAAAAATCGTGGATTTATCCAAGGATGTTAAATACACATTTTTTTCCATGATAATCAGTTTTGGTGGTTACTATCTGCCTTAATGAGTACCCGATTGACTTTTGCAACACTGCTGCCGACAGACATTCACGCGCTGCTGCTGTCCGACTGCCTGTTGCTGCTGCAGCGCGGCCCCGATGAGCGTCTGCTGCTTCGTCACCCGTCCCGCTGGTTGGGCGGGGGCGGCGGTGACAGCCCGTTGGTCAAGTTGGACTCGTTGCTGGTGCGCTCAGTCGCCACAGGTGAGCTCGGCGCCATGTTGTAAAAAAGAAGATGGCGCGTCACCCGGTCGACTCCTTTTTCTTCATCCCACGCAGACAACAAAGCGCTCTACGTCATCAGCACCACAGAGAGTCAAATATACGAACTGGTGGCAGGGACGGCGTCAGAAAAAAACATGTAAGCTCTTTTTGCCCATCTACCCACTTGAGATTATGTTTACCCTTTTTCTTGGGCTGGGTTTTATGCAACAATTAATACCGACGTAACATCAGATTTAACATAAGCATTCATAGCTTGTGCATAACCTATTTAGAGGGATAGTTGATTTTACCATTTTTAACTGGGGTTAACAATTTATAGTATATAGAGTTGATAGTCAATAATAAATTTTGATTTAAAAAAAAATCTTATACAATTAATACTTTTAAAAACACATTTCTCTCCTTGCTATTGGCTGAAAATGCAATTGTGGCTTACCTTTTGTTCATGAGACGATCATAAACTCAACTGTCATTGATTGGTGGCTAAAGTGAAGAAAAATGAAAGTCAAACTCATGAAACGAAGAAACACTTCAACTTGTCATTAAAGCGTGCGTAAATCAAATCTCACCATGGACTCTGGTTTTTAAAGCAAGAACTGACGTGTCTTTCAGCTGGAAGGACTTTCTGGAAAAGACCATAGCTTCCGCTGCTAGCCCACCCCCGGCCAATCGAGGCTCAGCAGCCATGAGGTAAGTCCACGTCTTGTTTCTGCTTGCGCTTTATCGGGGCTGAGGTTTAAGAGTGTTTGTTTCGCAGCTCACCCAATCTTAGCGCCTCATCCCTGGTGGAAGCTGCGGGCCCCGCCTACACAGGTACACACCTCTCTCCCCGCATCCTTTTTAAAGCCACAACAGACCTTTACCATTCCTCTTGATTTCACTTCCTCCAGAAAATGCTGCGAGGACGCAGACAGACGCTCTAGCCATCTCTGCAGCTTGCGACCAAGCGGGAGAGTTGTACTGTAATGAAGGACGTGTTGCGGGTGTGGCCGAAGCGGCCTTGCAGGACGGTAGGGAGCACAAAATCAAGTCATTCAATTTTATTTTATTGAGGTTGAAGTACACATGTTTTTTTTTAATACACATTTCTCAGGCCAATTGTCCACTAATTTGATTGCTTGCATTGTAAAAGTAACATTAGAATAGAATAGAATACCTTGTTGTCATTGCATACCTTGTAAACAAAGAAACTGGGAGCGCTGCTCCAGTTTATGTGTATTAAAACAAATATCAACAATAAATACAAGTATAGGTTAAAAATCAGGGGTAATTAGTTTGCGTTTATTTCAATGTTTCAATTTATTTTTTATTAGTTTCAAGTCTTAGTTCAAAATGTTCCCTAAATATATGAGGTGTTATTTATTTTTGGTCTGTAATACATTAAAGTCAATTCGCAAATGTTTTTTCAACTTTTTTCTGCACAGCTTTATTGTAATCCTGAAAAATGCAATTCCGCTCTTTCGTTTTGCATTTTTTAAAAAGCACTCTCTCCCTTGTAGTGCAAGCGCTGCGTCAGCTCCTCTTACTTGACGCACACGAGGATCACTGGAGCCCCGCCTTCCAAGACTCTCCTAATGAAAGCGTGCACAATTTGAGCGGCGACCAATGGGAGGCTTCGCTCTCTGGCAGTGCTCAGGTTGTGCGAAAAGGTAAGTAATTTCCCGCCATTTTTCACCCTTCTTCCTCTTGTTCCACTTCTCACGCACTCACGCTCTGCTTAGCGGCGGTGGTGGGCTCTTTTTCTTCTGTCACTGATGATGTCACGGCTGCTTCCGAGCGAGTGTCGTCAAGCCGCGCAGTAGCGCACGGTAATGACGACTCTTGGCAGCGTTGTTATCCGTGTGAGGTGAGCGGCTCATCTGATTGGTTGTTTTCGATTGCGTGTACAGGAAACCTCTTCTACCTGGTCATGCCCACTCAGCCAGGTGAGAGTGCCACAGACCCGCCAGATGAAGTGACAGATTGTGACCTGTCAGAAAGGCGAGACGAGGCAGCGGCGGCCCAGTTGGAGACGTGGCAGAGTCACATGATCAAAAACGTTGAGGAGGTCTTCCACACCATCGAGAACTTGTCGAGCAAGTTGCGACAGCTTAAGGTCAGTTCTCATAAATGAATTTTTCCGTTTTCGACCTGTCAGACTGTTAATGACCTTAAAAACAGATGAAACAAACATGTATATTTAGCCAACCTTCATAACTTTCTGGCCAAACTTTGGTTAATGCTTGATCAAATATGAACCGGCATACCCATGCTAACATTGCTAGCATCAATATTGGAATGATGAACCTGTTAAACAACAATTATTTGCACACACACAATGCTGAAATACTGAGATAAAGTATTCAAATAGGCACACGTCGTTGCTTTGGGCCATCCAACTTTTTCGTGTGATGCTTATACTGCAGTACTGCAGTGTCACCCATCCCATCTGACCAATGATGAGGGTAAGGGTGAGACAAATTTCCCATTTAATAATGCAGAAACAGTAGCTATAATACAAACCGGCCAATATATGTTCAAATAATTTGTATGAGCATATATCGTATTACGATATTGGCTGCCACGATTGATTAAGCCAATCCTCTGCGATATTAAATGGGACGATGTGTAAAATTTAGACCGTTTTTCATTCAAAAGGAATAAATGAGTATTCCACTTGGTAACGTGAAAAAAACGTAAGCCAGGGACGCCGTAACCCGGGGGTCCACTGTAATACATTCTACTGAACCCTTAGTAGCAAGTTGCAAAAGTCAGAAGTTGCAGCACGATAAGCAACTAGCCGACGCTGTTCCATAGAAGTCATAAGGTTAACAAAGCAACATGTAAAAGCTACATGTAAAAACTTTGATTTATCGGCACACTTGGACAAAACTGTTGCTACCACTTTGTTAATGAAAGATAAAGCCATAGATGATGAATGAGTATTGAATGCAAATGAACAAATGAACCAACGATAGGACATCGAGGGAGAACATCACAAACTGCTGGCGTCGCTCCGAGAAACGTCGGCCCGTCAAGAGGAGGAAGACTGCGGCTCGGCGGAGAGTGAGCACCGAACATGGCGGCTTTTCACATCCGCCCTTTCTTGCTAACGTGCGTTTTGTCCATTCCTCAGGCAGAGAGACAAGTCCCGCCCAGCCCAGGATTCAGTCCACTGGATTGTGAGAGACACTGGAAGCACCCCGGGAGTGACCTCCAATCACCCAGCACTTTAGCCACAACGCAGACCCTCCCCCTTCCCGACCCTTAGCCGACTGACTGTGTTTAGCATGTCTAAGGTCAGTGGTTCTCAAACTGGGGTCACCGGACCCCTGGTGGGTCAGCGAGCCATAGCTTGTGGGTTTGCAAAAATAATTTGCAATAAATTATTATTTTGTGTCATTTACTTTAAAAAAAAAAAAAAAAAGTGCATACCTACTGTACATATGAGGTCGGGTACACCAGTTAAATAAGTTTCTGAAACCAATCACTACTCCCTAATGAAGTGTATTACAGCCACACCAGTAGAAAAAAAAATGTTTTATAACTATAGATTTTACTTGACAACATAAGTTTTGCCGTTAAAATGTTTGACTGCTGACTCAGGTCTCGTGATTCAGAACTTGGTTTACCGATTGCAAGACTCAAATCATCACGTTCTATCGTGATCACTTTTTTGTTGTTTTTCTACTGGTGTGGCACCATGTCGTTTTCGTACTTTTCCCTTCCTTAGTTTTGGTCCAACTAAACCTTCTTACCGGACTAAATGTCCTGACATCAGATGAAGCTGCATGTTTGAAATGCACGTTTTAAGATTCCCACTATAATTTTGGACTGTCTTCTCATAATGGTTGAAAAAAAATGTTTACTCTAATGGGATTTTCCCCACATTTTTTCATGATAAAAAAAAATCCAATTTATTCTCATAAACAGCCACTTTTTTCATTCCTGTGGCGTTTAGGGGTACACGTGATGGTAATGTTTCATAAGCGTTAGGATTTGGAGGAAGGGGGACCCAAACGTTTGAGAATCTCTGTGACTTAGGCCACAATCACTACTGACTGAACCGCTTAGCTAGCTTAACATCAGGATTTAGCGGGAAACAAGCTAAGTAAGCTATGCTAATTGTTCCAGCTCCTGCTGGTAGTCATCACATTAAAAAAAAAAAAAAAAAAAAGGATATTGTTGTGTTGTGGAATCACAAAGAAAAGCCACGCCGCCGCGTTTCACTTCCTGGCGAATGGACGCTACCAAAGGTAAAACATCCACCGAGTGCGGAAAATCACCGGTGATGACAGTAAGCAATGGGTGATTCTACCTCCGTGACCACATGAGGGCGCACTCGGGCGTAGTGTTGTTGTTTTCCAGGTGTTGCACAAAGTAATTCTACTGTAAGTTGTCATGTTTTCTGTGTTTGTGACATTAAAAATCACAATCGAGGTGTTTTTCTTTTTGGCTGCGAATGACAAAAAAAAACATTTGAGTGTATAATATTTTTTCTTAATTGTTCCAAGTGGAACAATTGTCATGAAAATGAATCATTTATTAGAGAGAGATATAAGGAAATGGCTGACAGTTTCATTGAAATTTATAAATGACACCCAAAAAGTCATTACAACATAATTCTTTGAATCGTAATTCCACTGAGTCAAACTGAATTGAATTGTTTCACTTTCATATTGAACTGCTGCGTTGTTTTGCATCCCATGAGTGCTGTTAGGCGATAGATTTTTTTTTTTTATATATTGCATTTTAATGGACATTA